>NC_090197.1:3362544-4562544 GCF_033026475.1 Channa argus
CACACTACCACCAGGTACGCATGCTGCAAACACGGGTGGGTGGTTGCATCAGGTAAACCCTCACCAGGAACATTTAAGTTAAACGAAATAAGGTTATAAAATGAAAATAAAACTTTTATGTTCATTACTTTATAATGAGTTTGGAATTTTGCAAAAGAAGATCAAAATTTGCAGCCAGCAACAAACATTGTGGTGCAAATAGCTACACAAACTCAACAACTCAGGATGCTGCATAAAGCCCTGTCCTCTCTGTGTGTGTGTGTGTGTGTCTATCTCAGATGGACAGTACCTGTCTTTCTGTCCATCAGACTGTGCGTCTCTGTATCACAGTGGTGTTCGGCGTTCTGGTGTTTATGCCATTGTCCTGTCACCGGGTTCCACCGTGTCCGTCTACTGTGACATGGAGACAGAGGGTGAGATACACACTCTTATTTGCACTACATGTGTCAAACAAACAAACACTTTCATGACAGCAGTGATAAACCAGTGACTAATTTTACATGAGTTCATGTACAATATAGTGACTGTAATCATCAGTCTCAAAGCTGACATTTAAGACTATATGAAGGAAAATGGACCATGTAAAGGAAAGTGTTGTTGGAGAAGTGAGGTCAGAAACCTGGTTTTACAGGATGATACAATTGTAGCTCAGACATTTCAGACATTAGATATTCAGACAGGAGTTGGGATTTTAAAAACAGCAGAGGGACCTCCATTACTGATAACATGATATGCAGATCACATGTGCACACAACAAACTTTTTCCACCATTTGAAAACATTTTTATCCTAAATGCAGCACCTCAGCCTTCATAAACCCAACAACCTGTCGTTCAGCCCTACTAGATCATGCCTGGATTCATGATACAGTAATTCTGTGTGTGTGCACCAGGTGGAGGCTGGACAGTGTTTCAACGGCGACGCGACGGCTCCGTGAGCTTTAACCGTGGCTGGGCAGAGTACCGGGAAGGCTTTGGTGAGCCACGAGGAGAACACTGGCTGGGCAACCAACACCTCTACCTGCTGTCCAACCAGGGCCACTACAGCCTCCGCATTGACCTGCAGGACTGGAGCCACACCCACAGACACACCCTATACCACAGCTTCAGGTAGACAAGAGGTCAAATAAGTGGGTAAAGTAAGGAGACAGCTGCTAAAGAGGTGTCGTGTGTGGAAGAGCAGTTGTGGCTCAAGAAAAAGTCGTTCTTCAAGATTGTTTAAAGCATCTGAAGGTCCTGGTGACCTTTCCAAAAAAGAAGATTGCAAAGAATCTGTTGTAACGTTAGCTGCAAATGTTACGCTTATTTATGTAAGTTGTAGACAAAGATGGCAGAACAGCTGAACTTAGTAGGAAGGAGTCGAAAGTAACCAGAGGTTGGTAACCTCAGCAGAGCAAGATGACAGAGGTTAGCGTTTGGCAGCAAGCTCGAGTTGTTAGGGTTAGTGAAAGGCATCGGCCAAAATGTAGGATCCAGAAACCATAAAGGAGATAAAGTTATAGAAAATAATAGGAACTTCCCAAGCTGACGGTACAGGGTCCTGGGTACACAGGTTCCTCTCAGACGAGCTGCTTGCAGACAAAATGGTGGACTGCCAACCTGAAATTTTATATAAACAAATTAACACAGGGCCTCTTTTCCTGCATCCTCATCATTCTTCCTGCATTTTAAACCTTGAATTTAAACATATATTTAAATGATCTAAAAGATCCTGGAAAGGACATGTCTGTGAAGCAGTTTGAGTAAAGGTGACAAAGGGATATTACACCATTGCATGATGACTATTTTCCCAATTTATTTGTGAGCTAAATGGAAGTCTACTTACTGGGGCAGCAGAAGTCTTGGATGTGCCTGCCATCAACCAACGATAGAGTTAACCAGTGCACAGATGTTTTTTGAATTGTACAGCAACTGGTTACATGTGCTAACACTTGTCATAGTAACCAATACTGCAATGTTAAACAAGCCTGCTTTCTCTGTATCTCTCTGAAATAAAGTATTTGTTCCCAAATGATTAAGTCTGAACATGGAAAATGTGCCACCACTGCAACCAGTTTGAGGACAGATAATACAGAGGCTTATTTCTGTTTGTAGAAATATACATTTTCTTTCTGCTTTCTGCAGGACAGAGAATGAGGACAACCAGTTCCGCCTCCATGTGTCTGGTTTCAGTGGCACAGTGGAGGATTCGTTCAGTTGGTACCATGACCAACAGGGCTTTAGTACGCCGGACACCGGCAACATCTGTGCTGAGATCAGCCATGCCGGTTGGTGGTTCCACCAGTGTTTTCAAGCCAACCTCAATGGTGTCTACTATAAGGTGGGACTCAAGATACAGTAGAACCATCCAGAGGAGCATTTGTACCCGTATTAATGTAGATATTTTCTTATGTTTTCTTTCCAGGGAGGACGGTACTCTCTGAAAGCTCAGAACCTGCTTGGGCCGGATGGCATCATCTGGTTCTCCTGGAAGGATTCAGACTTCTACTCTCTGAAGGCGGTCACCATGATGATACGACCGCGTAGCTTCAGGCCACGTTTGTCACCATAGTGTGACAATGGTTAAAGAGACTGACCTCCAGCTGCTGAAGACTCTTGGGGCTGCTAGAAGGAAGCCTCATAGGACATGGGCCAGAATCGACCACTGGTGATGGTGTAATGGTTATTGTTCCAACCACTTGCTCTGATATCAGGCACATGTATGCAACACAATCTACGATCAAGGCAGCTGCAGCTTTTGGAGCCAGATAGAACAGTTGCTCTTCCCAGCAAGACCTTAGAACATGATGGAAAAACCTGGATCTCACCTTATCTACCACCTGATTGGTAACTTGTACATCACAAAATGTGGATACAGTCAAGGTGTTTTCTGTGTACAGGAACGGAGAATTTCTTCAAACACTGTTTTGAGGGACTGTTCTATCTCCGACTGTTTCTACATAGTTCCCAAGGATGGTCTCCAGTGGGCTATGCCTTAAAACTGTTTGGTCTAAAATGATCTCTAAAATTCAGACAATTTAGGATAATTCCAGTCTGCAATATTCATGCTCTGTGTTTGCTGTTTAAAGTAAATCAGCCAGATTTAGGACCCAGGCTCACTAGGCCTAGTTATTAAACACTTGAGACATTTAGTCACCCAAGAACTTTAAGTAAGAGAGATGTGAAAATGTATTTTCTTCTTTGCATTGTAAATTTTATGTAATTTCTATGCAATGGCTTCATAATTCATTGGTTTCTTGCGTTGTATTAATTTGTCTTTTAGGGTAAAATAAAACACAGCTTTTGGACATAAATTTGTTTTCTACTTGCTCAACTGCATGGTCCCTAATCCTGTCATACAGAAGAACCTTAAACCAATTAGAGAGCCAATAAACAGGTCTGAGAACATTTTCATTATTATTTTTTGGACCTACCTGTACAGATGGGTGAAAACCGTCAGTGTTGACTGGAGCCTTTTGCCACTGCCTGATGTTGTATGTAATGTTGCGGCCAGCAGCTTTTAACGTGCTTTTTTAACCAAGTAGAGCAACGTAACCTACAACCACCCACTACTGTACATAGTAGTAAAAGCAAACTGGTGGCCTTTTGCCTCATGAGTAACTATCTTTATGTCAAGGTGTAATCTAGATAGGATTATGAATTATTGTGCCAATATTAGTCAGAACCAGCTGCAGCTAAACTTTCACAGAAAGCAAAGGATCTCTTTGTATAGAACACACCACAATTTTCATTACACATATATTTATTAGAATAGTTACAGATAATTACTCATCTACAGTCTCCAATGTGCTAAAACAGGACTGCTGAAGAACTCCTGTGAACGGTTGTGTTCTCGATCGTGCTCCTGCACAGGAGCCTCACAAATGACAAATGATGAGAATACAAACGTCTTTCACAGAGAGATGGTGGTTCAGTATGAGGCAGTCAGTCTTCTGCAGTGCTGCTTTGTGTGGTAAGGATGGTTTCCCACCTCCTATTGCAGTGGGGATTGATCCCAGGAGGTGGAGGGAGTTTAAGTGGGGCGCTCCCTGGGGCGGGTGACAAACTGCCACCACAGAGGTGGGAGGTCACCCTGCTTGCGGGCAGGAGGGAGAGCCTCAGCCCTGGGGCCATCGGCTGGAGTCTCAGCCTGCAGCTGGGCGACCTAGAAGCAGACAGGAAGGGGAAAAAAATAGGTTCAAATCCCAAAACAATAGAAAAGTCAAGTAATTTTATTGAAACCTTAACTTATTTATTATTACTTTATGTAATGGTGTTAAACTACAATAAACAATAACCAAATATAAAAAACCTGAAGAAACTAAACCTTAAAACTAAACAGCCCACCTCTTTGTCCCAGCTCTCCATTCTCAGTTTCTTCCACTGCTCCCTCTTGGAAAAATAGTCAGGATACATGGCCTTCTCTGAGGGGTGCCAGTGGTCCAGCACCCACTCTGGGACCTGCAGGAACAAAACAAAGCTTAGCAACATTCATCAACATGTCTTCAACATTATTGTCTGTAATTTCGCCTCAATATTTTGACGCCTGATAAGCATGAAAATGTTTGACAGCTGCTTAAAATCTTAGTAGTAATTATTTTTATTGTTGACATTTTGTGTTTTCTTTGGTCAAAATTGTATTGCAAAAATTTCTATAAAGTTAACGAAAGTAGAGGGTATTTAATCAGAAACAGTGTGGATGAACAGCAGAAAACTAAAATGACATTGTAGCGTTTCAATTATCTCCAAATTGTACAAAAACTTGGAAAGTATGCGAAATGTGTAAAATCTGTTTTACATGAATCTAAGAGAATGAAACATGGAGAAGCAAGAAAACAAGTCTCTATTAAAATAAAAGCCACAAAACTCTGCCCCCACCTTGTAGCATTCGTATCTCTCGTACGAGGTCCCTCCAGGGGAGTCTGGGAACAGGTAGGGCTGTGGATGTTGGTTGGCCCAGAACTCCTCCTCTCCTGCCTTCAACATCTTGGTGGCCTTTACCATGTCCTTCTCATTCTTGTTCTCATCGAAGCGAGCCCGCAGCATGCAGGCGTAGAACCTGTACTTGTCTCTGTGATAGGAAACCATCATGTAACAATCATATTTCTGGATGTTATAACAGGTAGATAGCACAAATACCATGTATGTGTGTATTTGTTTTTCAAGTATGAAGAGTAAGACTTCATCCTTTAAATTATGTAGCATTTATTCAGGCAAAAATAAGAACATCGGTTGGTTTTAGCAGATTATTAGGTACAGTAATGTAGTCTTCGTGGTATATTAACATGTGTGTTAATAATTGGTGACCGACCAAGATATATCAATGAGGCTGGACTTAATAACAAACTGCATTCTGTATAAAGCAGCACAGTTCAAAGGCACAAACTACAGCCTCCAAGCTGATCATCATCAATCAACAACTCTCTAAATCAATTTCAAAACAAAGTGAACATTATTCTGTCCATGAAGGAAGATTTAGTGCAGGACAGGTAGATGCCTTTGACTGTAACTTGATGCAAGTGATTGGCTATGACCAACAAATAAAGCGATTTTTGATCAATAGATTCTCATGATTATACCGTATTATCACATTTTGAAAAGTAACTATAGTTGGTAGCGAATACGGATTATGAAGGAAAGTCCAGTAAATAAGAAACTGTACTGAGGTTGTTTACTATAGTAAATGCTCGTATTTACATTCCGCCACCGCAAAGCGGCTATGAATCGTGCAAACTTAAACCTTTTCAAAGTCTAATATCACAAGTGCCGACACATTTAAGTTTAAGTGAAGGGAATAATGTGATGGGAGCGGGTTTACTGCTCGGTCAGTCACTTATCGTGACGCTAGCTGGCGCCTGGTCAATATGGGCAACGTTAACCAATCTAACAATGAAAACAAACTCATCGGGGAAATGTGACTGTGTGGGACATACTGGTGTCACACTGAGGACCGGGTGAGCATTTGGGGAACACTCGGCGGAATATTTAACGCTAGTCTTGAAGAATGACCTGGCCCGCGGTTAGCTTTGCTGTTAGCTTAGTAGCACCGCGCTACGGCAGCGACAGTTTGAGGTTTTTTTTCCCACAATTGTCCGCGAAGGTGAGAAACAGACCGCTCTTACCTAAAGATGCACCACGACTCGAGGTGTCTTAATGATTTCTTGTAAAGCCGCAACACTTTCTGCTGGTGAGTGAGATAGGCGGAGGCCATTTTTCGCCGTCCCCTGTCACCTTCTCCCAGCCGCGCGGAGGATTCTGGGACTTTACGGTGTCCGGACGAAAAGGACCGAAAACAACTGCAAAATGCGCATGAATGTATTTGTTTTTTGTGGATTGACTTCACAGCAGCTTTTCAATTTAATATGAATTAATTAATTAATGCTTTTTAGAGCAAGAATATGAATATTGTGGTTCTCAAGTTGTAATATGTCATTCCTTAGTAACTTGTCAGGCAAGGACTTGGTTCCAAAATAATTATATTACAACTTTAATACAATTTGATGAAAAAACAGCAAATTATTTAAAAAAAGTTCTAACATTTATTTTAAGCTTTTAACGCCACCACAACAAGATGGATACCTGCAGTAGCAGTTATATGAACGCAGACTGGAGCTAAATATTTTAGAAAGGTCAGAAGTTTTGGCCTCTCTTCTGCGGTTGTTACGGTAGTGCAGCATTATGGGATTGGGAAAAGCTGCATGTGCGTCTCTCCTCAGAGGCTTTTCTCTCACCACCATGGCTCAGCGCAGATTCATTGGTGGGTCAATTGAGTTACGTGGTTTAATAAAACGTAACAAGGAGCTAGAAATGACTTCGCTGAGTGTCATTGCCTGCTGGCGTGTGCTGTAAACACTATCACCTGTATGTTTAGTTAGCGTGGAGGCTAATGAGTTAGCCCAGCTACAAATGACAACACAGCAGAGCTGTGCAGGGAAATGTCACCAGGTTTGATTCGGGCTTTTAGGAGTTCGCTTCCTGATGACAGCTAGATGACTGTGCTACTACTTCTGCTACTACTACGAATGTTTATTCTTGTACAGTTGTGGTAATGTGCTGGTATTAAGTTTAATAATCCACCAGGAAGATGGTCGTGTCAAAACGTTTGAGCTCATCTCTGTGAGAATCAATTCTTTAACCCTTTGTGTAATTTAACTGACATTAAATGTATTTTAAACCTTTTCCATAGCTGTAACGTGTGAAGTGTTAAAGTACTGTTGATAATTATATTAATCAGTGATTTCAGTTTAATGTTGTTGCAAGATGAAATGGTACAAAACCACTCACACATGTTCTTCACATGTCAACAATTAGAAGACATTAAGTTGGAACTGACTACGGGAATGTTTCACTTTTTGGTCATTTTAAACATATTGATCAAAATAATCAGTGACACATTACAGACTTGATGTCATCAGCCATACATCACAGACAATTGTTTGACAGTCCCAGAAATTTACCACGTCTCCTCCTCCAGATATCGGTGTTAACCTGACAGATCCCATGTTCAGGGGGCTCTACAGAGGGAAGCAGAAACATGACGGTGAGCAGCTCCTCCAGTGTTATTTTGACTTGTGCGCTGTTCAGATGAAGTTTGCCTGAGATCAGCTGTGTCTTTGTGACAGATGACTTTGATCAGATCATCGACAGAGCTCTGAAAGTCGGAGTCGAAAAGGTAAAGATTCAGTCACACGGGCCCACTGGTGTTTAATGAACAGGCTTAAAACTGACGTGCTGATTTTGTTGCAGTTTATGATCACAGGAGGAAACCTTGAAGACAGCAAGGAGGCCCTCAAACTAGCTGAGACCAGAGGTAGTGGTAACAATAATAAATACATGTTGTTAACCCCAGTGGGGCTTATTCACCATGCTCTTTTCTCTGTTACAGACGAGTTCTACTGCACTGTCGGCTGCCATCCCACTCGCTGTGGTGAATTTGAGCAGAATGGAGAATCTCAGTACCTGACAGAGCTGAAGGAGCTGGCTGCAGCCCACAGAGGAAAGGTGGTGGCTATTGGAGAGTGTGGACTAGGTGTGTACACAGTCATTTATGACAGGTTTTGTTTCCTTGAGCATCTTTCCTGCCTCCATGCTCTGTATACACATTATTAACAATGAGTATTTATGATATTGTAATGTGCCATTTGACTTCTCTCCTCATTCAAGATTTTGACAGGCTGGAATTTTGCCCCAAAGAAACTCAACTCAAGTAAGTTCCTTTGGTTGTCTTTGAGTAGTCAGGTCTTCAGGAATTTTTTTCTTGACCACATGAGGGCAGCAGAAACAAATTGTAAACGCAACATTAACCTGTTATGTCTGCAGACAGTTGATTATTTCTACATCTAGCAGTTACAGAGCAACAGTATTGTTTATGTCCACCTGATAAATCTCCATCCAGTATTTCCTCTCTTGTTTCTGTCTTTTTGGTCTCTACTTTCTGGCCATAGATGACTTTACCACTATGACATTAGGTACTGTACAATTCATCCAGATACACTCTTAAATAATGACCCTCACCATTTTTAAACATGCTTTTTGTGTTTGTAGTTTGATGAGTACATGTATTCCCCTGCTTTCCCATTATGAAATATCCTTCCCCTTCAGATGACATCAGCTGGAGGAGTTTTTCTAAGTTCAGGTGCCTATTTGTTGTCAACCTGATGCTCTAGAAATTCCCCATATGATCACCTGAACATAATCTATTCAGTTGGAAGCACAGAAATGTTTTAATAAAAGGGAAGCAGAGGGAAGTTTAATACCGTTTCCATACAGGTATGCCCCAAACTAGAACTACAGGAAGGAAGCTGAAAACTCGCCCTTTAATCAGTCTCGTTCCTCCCTTTTGTCTGTTGCAGATACTTTGAGAAGCAGTTTGATCTGGCAGAAGAAACGAAACTGCCCATGTTCCTCCACTGCAGAAACTCCCATCAGGAGTTCATAGGTAGGTGTGTGAACCACTGAGCCTGTCTGATTAATGAGCGGGATTTTTGAAGAAAAAGTATTTGACTGTTTCTTTGTCTCTTTTTTGACAGACATTATGAAAAGAAATAGAGACAGATGTGTCGGAGGAGTGGTGAGGATTATAGTACAGTACAAATTGTCATTTCTGTAAATCTGATTAATTTTAGGTTAATCTTTAATTAGAGTTATAAACACAGTTATACAGTAGAAGTCTATGATTTGTTGTTTTTCCAAGATGCCCCACTATCATCTACAATTAGTTAACTTTTTTCTTCCTTAGCTGTGTGCAATTGCTCAATTTTTATTGTGCATTACATCTTGGGTTGCTGGATTTATATTTACATTTTGCAGAAAAAAACCTGTACTGCTGTAAAACTGTGTTATTTTGTTAGTCCAATGGAAATCTGCTTAATTTTTAGAATATAATATAAGAATAAATGAATATAAGCAAAAAAAAAAAACCTCTTCACTGTAAATATTGTGATTTAAATAAGCTTATCTAATAACTTCTGTTAAGGGTTAACACAGTTATAAATGCACCAGAGAGAGGCTGAAAATCAATTCATGGTCTAGAAGATCATTTTTCCTTTGTTTTCCCAGGTCCACTCCTTTGATGGGACTACAGAGGACGCTGCTGCCCTCATTGAGCTGGACCTGTACATTGGAATAAATGGATGGTGAGAATTTTTTGAAATGTGATGAACAGGTTTGATTTTCTATACTTGAACATAAATACTTTACATGATCTGAACCATATCTGGACTTGCATCACACCACATCACTTCACATGGCATCTAACTTCACCGGCTACCAGTCTAAAAACACAGTTACACAATTGACCATTCTCAGACTAGTTATGTACAGAACTAAACCTGTTCTCATTGTTGCCAATCAACAGTTTTCTTATCCAACTGGGCTGATTTTCATTTAATAAATGTTTTTGTTGATGAAAATATTTTGCCGATTATTACGTTGAGAGACTGTTTCCAAGCTGTTGCAAACTTTTTAACTTAACTGTATCTTACAGATGTATCCCATTAACTCTCACACAGCCACCTCTGCTCGACATTTAAAGATACACATTAACAATACTGCATCGTAAACTGTTTTTTTTTTCTGTTTTCCAGTTCTTTGAAGACTGAGGCCAATATTGAAGCTATGAAATCTATTCCCACTGAGAGACTTATGATAGAAACAGGTGAGTTGCAGCCAATTCATTGTAATAAATGTGGAAACGAGATCATTAACAAAATGAATTAAACTTGCTCTTACTTTAACCCAAATACTTAATAGAAGTTCCAGAAAACATGCTTTCACAGCATCAGACTACAGTCAGGATGCCATTGAAGCTACTTTAAATCACAGTAGTCAAACCATATCCAAGATGCCATGACTTTATCTAGAATAATTCCAGATCTTTGAGCATCATATTGCTTTTGTTAATTTAGGTCTTCTGCTGTTATATTTCCTCTGTGTATGATTTAACATGTTCCTGTTACTTTCCAGATGCTCCGTGGTGTGGTGTGAAGAACACTCACACAGGCTCCAAATATGTTAAAACTACATTTCCCACAAAGAAGAAGTGGGAGGCAGGGCACTGCTTAAAAGACAGGAATGAGCCCTGTCACATCATGTAAGTAACATTTGGGTAAAACTATATTGTCAGTGTTTTAAATTCTTTAAACTTTTTACTGATTGTACTGTCTCTTTTAGACAAGTTCTGGAGGTGATGGCAGCAGCGAGGGGAGAGGACCCATTGGAGTTGGCTAACACCATCTACAACAACACCAGCAAAGTTTTCTTTAGTTTGAGCTGATGATGGACCACATAAACCTGATTGAGCTGTATTTTGTACCCGATGAAGGCTTCTTCATCGATATGTGTTTCTACCGGTCCGAATGCAGAATCTGCCTATTGTAGAGGTCACATATCTGCCTGCCCTACATGTCTTATTTTAAACTATTAAAAGGTAAAAAAGGTAAACGGGGGCAAAATGGAAATGTATTTTTATTAATTCATGAAAAGGAAATGCAATAAATGTTAGACATTTCAGACAAATTTCCCAGACACAAATTCTCACAGAAATACACATGCAAAGTATTTCAAACACAAACTTATATATTTGTAAAATTTTGATAGGAAATTTGCCTAAAAATTTAAGAAAATTAATAACGCTGTATATTTCTGGAGGTGGGAAGTACAATTATAACAGTGAAACAGTGTTTATCTCTCTTAATACTGTGCTGCAAAGATGTAAAGTAACCTGACCACATGTAGCCTACTTAAATATTTTATATAACTTACTTTTAGTAATGTCTGGGATGGATGGTTTCTTAACAGCTTTATTTACTTTTTCAAGTACATTCCTAATAAACACACAATCAATTAATAAATCATAATGGCTTTTATGGGTTAACCATCTTGCAATACATAAACTTGTATTAAAGTACTGAAATCTATATGTTCAACATATATCTCAATTTTTTTAAAACTCACAATGGAAAATCCATTAATTTGTATTTTACTACTAATAAGTAAATAACGTAAACGTGCGTACGTCGGCTGCCACGCCCTCTGACGCTGCATGTTACATGACGTTACGTCGGAAGAGTCTCGCATGTTGTGTTCCCAAAGCTTCGCGAAGGGCCGGTTTCGCCATATATGAATATTTACTTTATGATAGCACCGCGGGTTTTCTGAGGAGGGGAACCGTGGACGTGAAGCGGCGATACCGCCGTGGATGGAACCACCCGGACATTAAACTGAAGAAGAAGAAGCAACAGGAGGTTCAGCTGGGAGGACCTGGTGGACGGGAGCAGGTTCATAGCTGCCGAGTAAACGTCAGGCGAAGAGAAACCGAAGGCGAGGGGCGGGTACAGGGGGGCATAAACTTTTTTTTAATGTTACAGAGATAACCGGGGCACCCCAGGACTGTAGCCCCCAACTGAAGACGCATGGCGTCCACTCAAGCCCGTATAGGCCAACAGGCCTTAGCGGTGCTGGATGTGGCTCTGCGAGTTCCCTGTATCTTTATTATCGACGCCATTTTTAACTCTTACTTCGGCCCTGGTTCCGGGTGGGCCGGGGCGATCGGGAAGGTTCTAGTCAGAGCCATGGGTAAGTGTTTTTTGACATTTTACAGTCCACTACCGGAGCTATTAACGTGTCCGTCAGCAAGCCCTGGCAACTGACAGCTAGCTAACTGGCTCGGCGTAATAGCCGGGACGTGTCGGTCAGTTATGTGGCGCTGTGTCACCTGTCAGATCGATTAAATCCCATTAAACCTCCAGCCCCATTTGGCTCATACGACCCTTTCACTGGTTTGAGTTTGAGTTTTTTAATTTAGTGTGCTGTGTTGCTAGCAGCTTGATATTCCATTAGCTCGCGGCTAACGCGGCTCTCAGAGAGGCTTAACCTGACCACCAGCCAGTTACCTAAGCTAAGTCCTGACACCATGAAACACTGCTGTCTGGTGGAGAACAGACACGAATCCAACAGAGGATCTTTAACCAACCACCGAAATAGGAACTTGATACACAAGTACTTGCCCAAGATTGTTGATCATTTTGAACACTGACAGTTCCTAAAGTAAAAATGATCAATTGATCAATAGTCGATAAACAGTTGCCGCCAGCTATATAGATCCTGACGGTCACGTTTAGGCAAATATTGTTCATGCTTTTGCAGTTATTGAAAGCAAAAGTGTTCAGTAAGCAGGTAGTTGTTCTAAAATGTTACTGAAGAAAAAACGTTTTGGAGACATTCACACAGTAATGTTTGAAATCAGAAAAAAGATATTACAATCTGCCAAAACCTGAGCTGACTTCTTCAGAGGTCTTGTTTTTTCTGACCAAATGTCCACAAAGCAAATGTGTTAAAAGTTTTTTACAGTTATCTGTCACAGGAAATCAACATTCACATTTTCAGAGCTACAGTTACTGCTATTTTAATTTACTTCAAAAGCATCTCAAGAAGCGGTTGACATAATTAATGACATAATGATTTCACGTTTTAATAATCCCACCATCACATGTATGTCCCTAAAAGTTCGGTTCAATATTACATATGATGAACCAGCAGTCATATTTCTGTTTTGACATCACAACATCACATTCAAATACTGTATCTACACAGTTCGCATTTTTGCAGTCATGTTCACTTTCTGTTTTCCTTTACAAACCAGTCTGTCATAAGGCCTAGAAAACCCCTCATATAAAAATAGCAGGTAAATCACATGATTTCATGTTATTTTCATGCCGTGGGGAACATGACAGATGTGGCTTAAACCTGTTGTTATAATTTTTTTATTTTTTATTAGTCATTAGCAGGCAGCCCGAAGACAGAAACCACAGGCAGGTTACATAACTCTGTCCCAATCTTGCTGTTGGCCAGCAGCCCTGGGTTTTGGAGAGGCAGGGGGGCACACAAGGCCTTAAAGTAGGTCAGCGGACGTTCTCACGTTTCTTCACCCCACTCTTCTTCTTGTTCACGTACAGTCACAAACCTAAACAGGATTAGCACAAATAAAACTATAAAGAGCACTGTGAAAAAGTACCCGTGACCTCTTTAAACAACAAAGTTCCTTAACCTAAGTCCATTTAGTCATGGAACTCTTTACAAAGCTTGTTCAAGGTCAATGTTGTCCCTGACTAAAGCTTCTCAGATCTAAATGTTGTTAGTGGCGTGAGGTTATGGAGGCAGTGTATCCCGAGGGTATGGACAGAGTCAAGTGATAGAGTGACTGAGCTGAATTTCAATGAGCTCCTACACCTCTAATGTATCATTTCTTACTTTGATGTTTGCCTGTTTAACTGTAGTGAAGTCAGAGTTTTATATAGTACTTTATAGTCCTTTCATGGCTTATGTCCTAAGAAATGTCTGAAGTGTTGGACTCTTTGTCTTTCTGCTTTTGACTTGCCAGGGTTGTACAATGTATCCGTGGGTTAATACGTCCCGTTTGTGCTCTGGGCACCGTATTCACTGTTTTAGAACCATGTTCACACTTAAAAATCCATAACACTGTTAAATCAGCCTGATTTTAATATAGCAATTTTCCAATTAGATGGGTGATGGCAAAGTGCCATTGTCCATTGCCGATGGCTGAAATTCATTAAAATCATGACTTTCTTAACCCTGTTCTCTAACCCTAATCACCTTCTGCAGATGTTAGTGAGTTTCTGGCAGACAGTAGATTTTCAGCACTATGCCAGCACAGCTATGCTCCTTGACAACTCCAGTTAAACAGAAGCTCCTACATCTCTTAATATTCCATTAGTTTGTTAGTTTTGCTAACCGCATCTGTTGTGTCTCAGGTGTCCTCATCTCTACCGCTGTGCTGCTGCTCTCCCAGAAAGCCTTGTTCAAGTTCTACACCCTTTTCTTTGCCGTACTCCTCGGCTTGGCAGCAGCCCTCATCAACTACTACGCCACCTCCCACATAGACTTCTACAGCGCCTACTACAAAGCAGTGTTGGGTTTTAGGTTGCTGCCCAAAAATGGTCCAACGCTGTGGCTGGGCATGGCCGCAGTCCAGCTTGTGTTTGGGGTGGGTTACGTGTTCCTGCTAAACCTCCATTCGGTTTTCGCGGCACTGGTGGTCTTGGACATCATGATCCCTCTTTGGGCACTAATGATTGAGCTGCCTGCGGACATCAGGCAGGTTGTGGCCGTGTTCTCAGGGCTTGCGCTGGCTCTGAACACGGCTGTGTGCCTAGCCATGAGGCTTAAGTGGTTCTACTACTCGTGCCGGTACGTTTACCTGCTTGTACGGCACATGTACAGGATCTATGGTCTTCAGCTGCTACTAGAGGATACATGGAAGAGAATCCGGTTCCCTGATGTGCTCCGAGTGTTCTGGTTGACCCGGGTCACTGCCCAAGCCATGATCCTGGTTTATGTGGTTCGTGCAGTGAGAAGGGAAGGTGGGGACGCCACAGACGGAAGTTCAGACTCACAGGTGAGACTAAAATCACTTTAGTCAGGTTATTTTACAGAGCTGCAGAAAAAGGCCTTACGAATTCCAGTGTTAATATCTGTTTCCTTACACTCTCTACAAATGTAGGCACACTGTAACCAAATGTATGTTGTGTGAATGACCTGTCTTTAGGGTTATCTCTTAAACTGGGACGTGTTCTGGGACGTGACCAGCAACCTGATCATCTCTGGCTGTGACTCCACACTCACTGTCCTGGGGATGAGTGCAGTCATCTCCTCTGTTGCTCACTACCTCGGCCTCAGCATCTTAGCCTTCATAGGTACGACTCAGTATGCTTCTGTCTCACACATGTTTGTGTGCTAGTCTGCCACCTACACCAGCTGCAAAGTCAGTTCTCTGCTTTTGTTTCATCAGGTTCAACTGAGGAGGAGGATAAGCGTTTAGGCTTTGTGGCTCCTGTGTTGTTCTTCATTCTGGCTCTGCAGACGGGCCTAAGCAGCCTGAAACCAGACGAACGCCTGGTAGGTCACTGCAGCATCCATTCCTCCATCTTAAGCTGATTGTGAGGGAAATGTATGCATCTCCCGATAGATTGTGAAGAAAATGTGCAGTATTTTTTGCTGTGGGTCAATTATGGTTGTTTTTAAACCTGTTGTGTTTTTGCTCTGGTCCTAATCTGTGGACCAGTTTGTGATTTAGGTCCATTTTGCGCTGGGTTCGCTTTCCTTGTTTACATAGAAAAATCCAAGCTAAGAAAAATTCTCGTCTAGGAGTTGCACAAGAATTGTCTTGTCAGCTCTTAAAAAGCTTAAATGGGCATCTAGGGCAGGCACAGAAAAGTAAATGTAGGAAGTTGATCCTGGTGTGTAAATATTATGTATGAAAAGTTGCTATGAAACGAAGAACAGCTGCACAGTCGGTGTTTGGACTAAGACCACGTAGAGCACTGGGGTCTCTGTGGAGTTGTTTCGGTCTGCATGCGGGTGTAAATGCTGTTTTCAATTCTGTTAAAACGAACCGCATGAAAGGGGACAACTAACAAATTTCATCGAACTGGACTAAACAAGGTGGGTTTGAAAATGCCCCATATCTCTGCTTTGATCCAAAGGTCCGTCTGAGCCGGAACATGTGCCTTCTGCTGACGGCCATCCTGCACTTCATCCACGGCATGACCGACCCTGTCCTGATGTCCCTAAGCGCCTCCCACGTCTCTTCTTTTCGCCGCCACGTCCCCGTCTTGCTGGTGTCTGTGGCGCTCTTTGTGCTCCCCGTGGTGCTCAGCTACACTCTGTGGAACCACTATATCCTCAACACCTGGCTCTTTGCCGTCACTGCCTTCTGCGTCGAGCTCTGCCTCAAGGTAAGAGCGGAATTTACTTTCAGATGGGTTGAGTTTAAAAATTACACATCCAAATACTTCCTGTTAGGTCTTGTCAGTTTGAATTCCAAGAAGAGTCCTGTGAACAAAGATGGATTTCCCCTGCTTCCCTCTTACCTGTATCTTTAACTTTAAACAAAATACATTTCTGCCATTTAAAATTATTTGGGGAAAATTTACAAACTTTCAGCTGTTCAGGAGGTTGAATATTAGACCACAGTAGTCAGAGATTGCATTTTATGCTGAACTACTTGTATCATTAGTGTTGAGCTGTTTGATTTGTTCACTGCAAACAGCTGAAAATTTGCCCAAGCACTTAATTTGAAGCTGAATAATTTTGAGTGCAACTGTTCACTACTGGTACGTGTTGCCCTTATCCTACTTGTACTGTCAGAATTGGCCAAAAATAACATTGATATAGAAAACACAGGTTTTAATTATTCTAATATTTGTCTTTGTCCTTTAAGTTAATAAGTAGAAAACCAATGTTTCAGAAAATATACTTTTCTAAGGTTTTTTTTTCTAAGGTTTACCAACCTACACATACAAACAAAACAAATAATTAAGTTATTCTTTATAGGGTGGAAATTCAGTCCTCTGAGCCAGTTCTGATGTGATAAACGTGGAACAATAATTATATTTGCTCGGCTTAGGAACGGGCAGTAATAAACTCTTAACTTGTACACAGTGCTACTTCAATGTTTCACAGTTTTGGTGTCTACTGACAAAAATCCTAAGTATTTCCATATGGGGCTCTTTAGATTGACTCCTGTCCATAATGCAGTGCGTCCAGTGCAGTGATGCACTCGGGTGTGGTGCTGCTGTTGTGTTCAAAATCCCATTTTAATTTAATTTCTTACTTGATTTGTCAATCAAGACCTGTGTTCAAATGGCAACATCTAAGAGAAAAGCAGGATAACTGCTAATGTCATAAAATACACTGATCATAGTAGATTTTCTTCTGTATCTGTTATATTCTACTCTCTTCTCTCCCTGAAGGTGTTAGTATCGTTAACGGTCTATAGCCTCTTCATGGTAGACGGCTTCTCTAATGTCCTGTGGGAGAAACTCGACGACTACGTCTACTACGTGCGCTCCACAGGCAACATCATCGAGTTTCTGTTCGGGGTCATCATGTTCGGAAACGGCGCCTACACCATGATGTTCGAGTCCGGCAGCAAAATCCGCGCCTGCATGATGTGTCTGCATGCCTACTTTAATATTTACCTTCAGGCCAAGAATGGCTGGAAGACCTTCATCAACCGCCGCACAGCCGTCAAGAAGATAAATTCCCTGCCGGAGATGCGCGGGGACCAGCTAAGGGACATCGAGGATGTGTGTGCCATCTGTTACCAGGAGTTTGCCACCTCAGCTCGCATCACACCCTGCCACCACTACTTCCACGCGCTGTGTCTGAGGAAGTGGCTCTACATCCAGGACACATGCCCTATGTGCCACCAGAGAGTTTACATTGAGGAGGACAGCCGAGACAGAACCGCCTTCTCCAACAACAACGGTGGCTACGCAGCGCCGCAGGACGCCGCTGCTGCAGCCCCACCAGCACTGAGGGAAGGCCAGCGTAGACATCCAGCTGCCGAGCTGCCAGTCGAAGGTGCAGCAGCTGGCGCACAGGCTGCAGGAGGACCAGGAGAGCTCGACAACGAACTGCTGGAGGACAATGACAGTATAGAGTATGATGAAGATGAGTGGGGGACTCAAAATGGCATCATACCCATAGAAGAGGACTATATCAATGATGATACGGACTCCACTGAGGACTGATTAGATGATTTAAATAAATACGTTTCTATTATATTAATTTAAAAAGAGTTATAAATACACAACTCCGCATCTTAATTTTTTGTTGGAAAATGTCAGGGATATCATTCTTCTTTCTTTTTGTGTGAATTTGGGTTTTACTCTAAAGGGCTCTTAGAAAGAGTAACAGCTGCTCTGTGTGTGTGTGTGTGTGTTTGTGTGTGTGTGTGTGTGTGTGTGTGTGTGTAGACCAAAAACTCACTGGTTATTCTTTTTTCTCTCTCTCTCTTTTTAAACTGTATTCCAAAATTATTGGACATCCTGATACAAATCTTGCCTTGTGGGCACAGCTGTCCTACATGTTACTTCCTAAAGCCTCAAAGTTGATCCACATCATTAGGCTTGTTGTGCAAGCTGTGGAAGGCGCACTTCAATCACGTGACCGCTTCAGATTTTTGTCACTTATGTAGCACTGTTGTGTATTTGTGTGTGCACGCATGTCTGTGTATGTATGCATATGTCTGATCATATGAGTGTGCCTGCTGATATGTAATGTGCTTAGACGATGTCTTAAAAATGCAGTTCACCTTCCTTCGCAGTGGATTATAGGGAAACCTTTATCACGAGTTTGACAAAACTGGAATAACTGAACAAATTCAAGCATTGATCAGTCTGCAAGTCAGGATTTGATCGTTTATAGAATCATGTTTCTCTGCTTCATTTTTAGATTGTCTGTAATTTTCTGTTTTTGCAGATTCAGAAGTTTCAGCCAAGTTACAGTTTCCTGTATTTAGGTTGTTTTTTTTTTTTCTTCTCACAATTATGCACATTCAACATCAGTGACATCATGCACGGAGTAAGAAATGGGCCCAGAGGCACAGGTCCAACTGGTTATTCGGCCTCTCGGGCTGTGAATGATGCAAGTAGTTATGTTTCTTCTTTGAAAGTGACAGAACTCGGGCTAAAACACTCAAAACGACAAAACGATAAAAGTAACCAATAACACGCATGAATACAATAAATAAAGACATAGTCGCCACAACTGGGACATGATAAATTATTTAATAACCACATAAATGAGGCAGGAAGGAAACAATCCCTATCCACCTCTGTTCCTGGACCTCGACCTGCCGCTCGAGTTGGCGATTTACATGTTCTACATTTTGGTTTTTACCAAATGTCGACAGTTAATCAGTGTACGTTTCCCGAGAGATTGATGACAAGAGTAAAACAGCTTTCAGTCAACTCTGAGCAACCAGGGAAGGACAGAGAGGTTTGTCTGGTTTTAAAAGTGACTTGCTACTGTAATGACTGATATACCTCTATTATTACTTACTATGGTCCCTTGTGTGACCTTGGTTACAGTTGTGTACGTTATTGTACATTTAATAAAACAAACACGTGCACACATTAAAAAGTAAAATGTAATTTTACTATTTTGCTTCCAATGTTGTTTTCCAAATTTGAGATCAGCTTGGTTAAAGGGTCATTTGAGAACTAAAAATTGTTATATGAATCCTGGCGTGGAGTCATAGTAAAGCCAAATGCAGGAATGTCCTCAGTTTTTCTTTTATAATTTCACCTTGATATTGTGAAAAAGGTGCCAGTAGGTTTATTTACTCAGAAAGGAAGAAAATCCAATACTTTATTTCATGTGTTGGTTATTAGTGATTTTGTAAGAGCAGATGTAATTCAGTTCTGTAAATGCACTTTTTAAGTTTCTAATCCCTGCGACAGGCAGGAGCTTCTGGGCAACAACCCTCAATGGCTGCACCTTTCTGAAGACTTAGACTTTGTGTCTAGTGTCAGGGTCCTGCTGCAGGGCTGGAAGGCTTCTTTAAGTACAATGAAAAATATTAAGGAGCTGCACAAAAATACAAATTCCATCACAGTGAAGCTTTCTTTTATTCTTAAGTTGCAAAGATGTTATTTCACATAGTGGTTTTTTTTTATGAGCTATGTACCAGAAGCAGTTGCTCAGTTCTGTCCTATTGATTCAAATACTTTAATTACTGTTATGAAATGATGCCCCAGAAATTATTCAAGAGCCATGTCTTCACTTGTGGTTATAGTGCAGTTTGGCCAGTAGAGGCCCCTCAGCGACTACAGCGATATTCTTGAATTTGTATTAAAGAAAAAAAAGCTTTTAAGCACAACTTGTGAGTATTACACTGTTTAGACTTCCCGAGCCTGAACGTCTTACGGGTTTGACTACAAACTCATTTTCATTACTGTTGTAATTACTGGTTGCAGAAAATTAGCTGCAAAGAATCAGTTTCGTGTATGATGATGGTTGAGTTTATTGCTGATTGGAAAGCTATGAAGGACTTTATAGGACTGACGGGTAAAAGCTGTTCATTTTGCCTTTTGTTTTAAAAAGATTTATGTAAATAAAATCATGTTTGATAATGTATTTGGATGCTGTCTCATCACTAACTTTATTTAAGTCACTTTGTAAACATTTAACACTTAGCTATTCACCCTGTAATATTGAGTTTAAACCCATAGTAAAACTGATAAATGCCCTTCACACATGGTAGTACAGGCGTCAGTGCGTGCAGTTACCTCAATTTACCTGCAGGTGACGCCATTTACTTTCATTCATTCAATTCAAATTCCTTTTAAATTAGGTAAGAGCTCATTTTGTTGACTATTTAAGTAAAAGTTTGCAGGTTGGGTGAGTGCGCGTGTGAAAGCAGCCAGAGGTAAAATGTAACTAAGTACATTTACTTTGGGTCCAGTTGAGGTAGTTGTACTTCACTGGAGTATTTCCACTTTAGAGGGAGATATTGGACTTTTAATCTGCTACATTTATATGTAGCTTTTGCTCCTTTGGTAGATCTGTATTCTTAATAATCATCTAATAAGCCAATAAACGCTGATGTGTTATCATAAATGAAGCAGCAGGCAGCAAATAAAATAAACAATATTTATTGCAATGGATTTGTCCTTAGTCTTTTTTATATATAATGTTCACCTTCAAAGGTCAAATTAATATGAACTGCACTTTAATGTTCGTCAACACCAGCATCATATTCAATGCAGTACGCAAAGTACTGGCACTTTCAGTTTGTGTACTCACACCTCTGCTGAATACCACAATATTCGGTCAGTGGCTTTATTGTGAAGGGAATGACCGGAAGCCGCACGTTTTACTTTTACAGCCCTCGGAAGCTGGCATCAATTCCGCCTGACTTGCTCTTCGGTTTTAGCTGGAACTTCATGTGGCAAAGTCGCGCCCGCCGGGGGACCATGAGACGGGTTGAGGGGCGGACAGGACGAAAGGACGACATGTACGTGTGTTTGGGACGCAGTGATCATTTCCCTAGAAGTCTTCTTAAGACCTCCGGGTTTATTTCCCCCTGAGCACGAGTAAAGCTAATAGGAGCCACCGCGAAGAACTTCTGCCCGAGCGTCAGTCGTCGTTCGTGGAGGAAACGGCGGCGGAGGTCTGCGCTGAAAGGCGCCTAACAACCAGCAGCTTTGACATTTTAGACTCAACTTTGTCTCCATTTCGCCACAATGCTCAAGCTCTGCCTACAGAGAGCTCTCCAGCCGGCTGCACGGCAGTTACCGGGACTGAAGCAGGCTCCACTGGGGCTGCCGGGGATAGGGCGCCACACGCCGAGCTGCGGGATGGGCACACATGGGAGAAACGAGCCGAGGGAGCCGCTCAACTCCCCCAAGAGAGCCAAAGAGTTTATTTACCGCCTCCACCCGAGCGAGAGGACGTGTTTACTGAAGGAGCTGCAGAGTTTCGAGTCCATAGCTATTGCTCAAGGTAAGGCAGGAATCAGCGGGTCAAAGGTGTCAGCTTCCATAATGTCAGTGCACCTCCTGCAGATGCAGATAACCAGCCACTGATTTTTATTTTCAGCGCACATAGTGGCCGATATGGACAGGTGCATGTGGTTATCCACAGGTAAACTAAGCCAAGCCAATCTCTAACCACAGCGTGATTTTTATCATAGCTACTTCCTCTGAAATTGCATCAGGGAGTGGAGTGTTGAAATCTACCTGCAGACTGTGGATAGTAAAGAGCAGGTGTTTGAAATTGGACTGATATTTAAAAGGTGCTAACAGTAAAACGTGTCTCTTCTGTTGCATCTCACTCTATAACAAGAGTTGTCAACCGGGGTCCTTAAGGCCCCCTGTCCCTGCTTATTTTCCACCTAGCCCCACCCCAGTCAATTAAGAACTGAAAGATGCCATCTTAGATGTGGGTGGATTGGAGGAAGACAATTGCGTTGCTATTCTCCAGCTTTCGATTGGCAGAACACACCTGACCCAGTTAATTAACAGTTACTGGGATTGGACCATAAGAGGAGCAGTAGGCCTGGAGGAGCCAATTCTATTTGCGTTTAACCAATCTACTTTACATTTGTTATGCATTAAGTCATTTACTTCAGAGACTTGAGGTTGAAGTAATTACGATTCATGAATATTGGAACTACAAGCTTTTTGCCATTTGGCTTCTGTACAACACAACACTGAATTTGAAATGACACGCTCCAGATGTGAGCCAAGTCAAGACTTTCAGCTTTAATTCAAAGGGGGTTGCCAAAAGTGTGTCATTAACCATTTAGGGATGACATCCATTTTCATAAACACACCCTATTTTTGTTGGCTCATAAATAATGAAACAAATGACTGGCAAGCAGTAGCGTGGCCCAGTGTGGTCTCTTCCCTCAATGACAAATCAAGCAGATTAAAGGCCTGAAGGTGGTTCTGAGTGTAACATTTGCATTTGCAAGCTGGACCTCTGAACAAAAAGTTGTCTATGAAAGTGATGGCGATCATTAGGGCTGAAAAACAAAACAAAAAATCAAGCAGAGAGATAGGAAATACACTGGGAATGTCCAATGTGAGGGTGTAGAACATCCTGAAAAAGAAGAAATTAGTCGACAGCTCTCCACCGCAAATGGCCTGGATGACCACAGAAGACAACTGAAAATGATGAAGATCCTTGCACAATGTCTGGAAAAGTCAGAAAGACTGTTGTGGAGGAAGGTGCACATTGTCAAAGTCTGCAGTTAGGAGACGGCTTTATGAGTAAAATGCAAAAGCTTTACAACAAGGTGCAACCACTGAACAGAGGGGCCGAAATACAGAAAACATCCTAAAACAAAAAGCAAAACAAAAATAAAACTCCTGCTCCAAAGCATCAACCACATCATCTATCAAACATGGTGGAGGCAGTGTTGTGTCATGAGCATGTATGGCTGCCAAGGGGACCAGTTCATTGATATTTATTGACAGTAGCAGGATGAATTGGTGTCTAGGGCTACACACTCTGTCCAGATGCAGCCAAATGCTGCAAAACTGGAGCTCAGGTCATATTGCAGATGGGTAATGACCCAATACATAAAGCATCAGGTGCCGAAGAGATTCTCCAGAGAAGCCTTTCACTTACAAGACCCACAAGGAAGCCGCAGCTGAAGGCAGCTGCAGTTGAGGCTTGGCACAGCATCTTAAGGGAGGAAATGTAGCATTTGGACATGTTGATGGGATCCAAACTTCAGGCATTGACTGCAAAGGATTTTCAAGTATTTAAGGCAGTAATTCTGGTTGTAATTATGTTAGTTTGCTCTATTACCTATGAGTCACCAAATATGGGTGTGTAAAGGAAAATGGGTGTAATTCCTGAATTGTCAATGCCACACTTTTGTCAAACCCCTTGAGTTAAAGCCGAAAGTCTTGATTTCACTCACATCTTGAATGTTTTATCTCAAATTAAATGTGGGGCTGTACACAGGCCAAATGGCAAAGTAAAACATTGTTGCAATATTCATGAAACTAACTGTTCATGACGCTGATACAAACTCTCAGATGAGGCAAATTACACACACTTAGTGGTTTGATAGACACTTGTAACCAATGCAACCTACAAGTGAGGAGTACACGGACCATGAGCAGCTTGGGGTTCAGTATCTGAGCAGAGGATTAAAACTCTTGCTTCTTGGTGCCTTACTGGCTGAGTCCCAAGTCCCATTGGCCCGTTGATGATTTGATCCTCATCTTTGTCACATGATAATGTGAATAACTTCAGAATTTTCACTGCTGGTTGACTTGAGTTAGCAGGTTGAATACATCTAATAAGCTGTGTGTATTTATACTGGGCATTTTCATAAGTCCTCTTTCTTTGCCATTTAAAGACAGAAAGGTGTAACATTAACACACCAAAGTTAGCTGCCATAATTCTTTAATCTGTTCAGAAATATAATAATGCAATTCAATATTAAAGCTTTTACACTTTGAAGTTTCCATCTTTGATTTACAAGTGAACAAAGACATAGAATTCAAAGATTTAAAATAAAACATTTAAATGTAATTTTTTTTGACTTATTACTGAGTCTACCTTTTAAAAACAACTTCACTAATTATCAATTTGGTTTCTATGGCTTAAGTTTAGGGTGTAAATGTTCATTAATGCTTTTAAACTTCCCTACATTAAAATATCTCTGCTTCTAGCTGAAAAACGCCTCCAGGTGATGTAACCTATTTTAATGTAGGGAAGTCGGATGCACACAAACACCTCAGCTTGAACCCTGCTCTGGGTTTGTGTTGGAGACTTGAATCAGTTAACAGAGTGTGTCACAAGTGTGGTGAGTTCCTCTTCTGAGTCATCGGTGAGTATTATCTGTTTGTTTGAAAGGAGAAAATAATCATCTCCATGTGAACCAAACCAAAACCACAGTGACTCACGTTGGAACTGAAATAGTAAAATCAGCTGCCGAATCAGGAGTAGCAGTGTCGAAACAGTAGTAGTCTGGAGTGTCTGTCTCGGTGACACCTCATGGCCGTTTAATATTTAAACGATGACCAATTTTAGACCGAAAATATTTTAAGCTTGGATTAAAGATGTGCAGGAATTCAGGGAGGTTTGCAGTGCATCACTTTCACCTCACAGTCCACAGTAACACGGAGCAACTGGAGTCAGCTCACCAGCTGATCTCCTTTCAGGTCTATTGGTGCTTAGGGTACCTTTCATCTCCTCTCTTTGTCAGCACAGTCAGTAACTGGTGAAATGCTGACACTGACACAGCTCCTACTTTAAACCAGTTGTGCCTTGTGACAACTTCCTCGCTTTGTTGTTTAACGCGCTTCTTTTCTCATTAATACTGTGCAGCCAAATTGCTTTTTGGGGCGTTATGTAAGGCGGCGTGTAAGCAGGCTTTTAGGTTTTCTGGCTGCTAATCTATCCGCCTACTACACAGCAGCTTTCTATTTACAACAACAGATATAGGAATACATTTAAAGCACTGCACCAAATAATATTTCATACTAGTGATTTCGTTTAGATGCACTGATTACAGGTCTTTATAAAGTGTGAGTGGCTCCTCGGGGTTTTGGTTATCAAAGCACGAGACAGACAATTTTTACAAAGACGGCTCTGTCTTATCTCCCTCTCTCCATCAGCACTGCAAATGAGTGATAACAATGCTGGTTTGCATCTCCAAAGGTGTAAAGGTGACAGAAATGTGTTTTTGGGCTCATTGTTTTTGTGAGCCTGGCAGCAAAGAGCTGTCAACTTCTGGTGACAGTCATTTCCACCCAGTATTGCAGGGATGTGTAGGTGTATCTTCCTATTAACCTCCCTGTTTTCTTTGACTTTCACAGTGACACTGGGAATAAAGTTTTTAATTATTTGTCAGACTGCTCTTAAAGCTTCACTTAATGACACTAGAAACTTCAGCAATTAAATATATCCACCATGGACATTGTCCTCAGCTGAAGGGTTGTAAAACCACATATTGTCTCATTAACCCTGCCCTCAGTCAATCTGCTCCAGCTGTGTTGTAGCTGCGCTGTGGAAAATTAAATGTATTTAACTTTGTCATTCAGCGAACATTAGCTAATTATATCTAATGTTTTGCTGCATTGCTGCAGTCTTAACAATCGCTCATCCTCCTTAGGTTAAATATTGTATCACCTAACATATTAAATAAGAACTTAAATGACCTAAGGGCCTGACGGTCCCCTTTGTCATTAGCCCCTCCTGCAGGTGAACATTATGCAGTTGTGTCATTCACTTTAGAAAACGTTTAAGATCTGTAACGCTTCTTGATCCTTATTCTCACATTTGTTTTTGGAATCAGTTTTTTTTTTTTTTTTTTTTTTTTTTTTTTGCTGTTATCTGTGTTAGAGCGATTTTTAGACTACCAGACAGCATGAACATGAATGTAAGTGGACACATTTGGCTGCAGACCATAACCATGTTAGAACTGGATCCAAAATGGAGCTGGTTATAGGTACCCCTCTCACTGGGTGGGAGAAGTAATATTCAGGACGTGTGATCGGCAGTGTCAATTTTAATTGGGACAATGGGTCAGCGTCAGGTCTGTCTGCAGCATTGTTGTGTACGTTAACTAGACATTAGGAATGAGTTTGGCTCAAAGTCTTCACTAACAAGCAACTGTCATCAAGCCTACATCCCCTCACCCCCAATTTTACTACTAATGAGCTCAGTGCTGTCGAAGAACAGTGAGAGCTTTTACTTTAGAGCTGCAAAGTGTTTTCAGCCCTGTGACTCAGCCCTGTCTAACAACGAGCTGTGCAGGTCTGGGGAAAAATGTGGTATCAGAACATCCCTACAAAAAGGAGCCACTGCTGAGAGTACTCCAGTAATTTAAAGTAATAATAAAGTAACCACAAATCCAGCAATTTATAAACACACTGTTAACTTACAGTTTTTAAAGTTAGTCAATATTCCACTTGGTTCAGTTTGTTTTTACACATACAAAAATCTAGGTGAGCAAATACACACTGTAGTGTCATTACAGATCAATATTCTAGCTTAAATGGATGTGGGGCAGGAACAAGAACATAAACGTGAGAAGGTTGCATTCCGTACTGGTGAATATTCCTGAGAGTTAACATGGCCATACAACATGGAACAAGTGGCGTTTGCTTAGTACTAAGGTGATTATCTGGGCAGCAAACTGAGCTATATACCAACCACATCCCCCAGGCTCCTACATTACCCTCCCCCTGATCGCTGAGTTGTATGAAGGACGTCCACTTCTCTTAATCACGTTGTAATTTATTCCTCAAACTGCTGAATTTATTTATTTTTGTGCACAGCCTTCTACAACACTGACCATCTGTCCCTATTCGTCTAGCTTAGCTTGCTTCAAGCCAGCTGAACCTTTCTGACCTGTTGAGCTGTTTTGATAAAGCTGGACAAGTTAGACCTTTTCAAATGGAGGAATATCGTCTTTATATCGTTCTTTGAAATTTTTCATTGGGCTTTTTTTACACTTGAATGCTCAACTGTAATGAATCTCAGAGGTCAGATTATTGTATAGTAGACAGACTGATGTCTTTTTTTCTTTTACACTGTATAAAAAGGTAGGACATTTATTAACATCTGCATCAACGGTAATTCAGACCCAGGAGTCTGAGATCAAGGTAAAAAGCAACACTACCAACTCACTCACTTGGAGAGTTTGTATCATTAAAACTGCAGCTCCTTCACAAGAAGGACATTATTTGTCTGAAATGTCTACTGTCTGCTACTACATTGTTCTCAGTTGTGAGATCGGCTTAGTTTGCATAGCATTGGCTATTGATGCTCTCTGAAGACACTTCAACTGCAAACAAAAGAAAAAGGAGCTCCAGTAAAACCAAACAAAAAATACACCAGGGGAAGGTTGTTCTTACCTGCCAGACATAGCAGATATAATGTGACACATGCAAAGGTCACACTTTTCATTCTGTAATTACTTGAACTCACTGATGACACCTTAAAGTTTGTTTGTCCTTCAGTAAGACGTTTTATCCGCAGAGTATTATTCATCTGTTTCTCTTTTTAAGTGTAAAGTGTGAAAAGCTGAGAAATGTGTGAATGTTGGCTGAGTTGAGACAAAATCACTGACGTGTTGATGTGCAGCGTTACAGAAATATTGGATTGAAGTCAATTAGCATTTCCGTGTTCTTTGAAGCATGGAAACTGATTTTTAAATTCGTTTCATGAAGCGAAACTGGAAACATTTTTATTTTATTTTTTTAATCCAGTCTGCGCCCTTTGTTGCACTAAAAGCTGCAGTTTTCTAAGACAACACATTTCAGTTAATGATGTAGAATTATCATTCAAAGGTCTGCGCCCTTCCCAGCTGGACAGGATGTCCCACTGATTCCAATTAAAATGCACAATGAAAGTGTGAATGTGCTTGTGAGAGGACAGCTGATGGATGGTAAATGGGCATAATGTGAATGATCGCAGTGCTTCTTAAGAGTAATATTGGCATTGATTTCAATTTGTTCTCCAAGTAATTCTGTAGTAACTGTAGAACAAGACACCACATATTCGGTTCTTCAGATACGTTTCCATGTGAACATGTTCCAGACCCTTGTAGTAGGGAACAGCATGCTATTCGTCATGATAACTTCAGGCCACTAGACTGAAGCATCACATTTGGGTTCTGAAATTGCAATCTTGGCTTTCCAGAATTAAAATAGTTCAAATCCACCAGTCTGCAACCCGAGGTTCTACATACGCACATAAAGCAAATGGGTCGTCTAGTTTGAGATGTTGATTTAAGTATGTGTTGTACAGAATTTGACCTTTTGTGTAGCATTTTTATTTAGTGGAAACATTTTAAGTACTGTTGATGTGCCCTTTAAGAAACGGGAAATATTGAGGTGGTGATGAATTACTGGGCTGATAGTTTTAGAAGTGATTTGTTTTGTGTTGTTTTTTCCTTATGAGCTTGTTAAGACAAGTTGAAAATGGAGACAGAAATAACCTTTTGTAGCTGCAGCGTAATTAGTGTTTGCTCCTTGTAGTGACATCCTGACCACCAGGGCAGCAGATCAATGCGGCAGCAGCGGTGGTTAAATGTGTTGGACATATTAAACACGTTATTTACTTTAAATGCCAGAGGGCCTGGTTCAGAATTGTCACCTTAATCAGATTAAAATGGAGAAGTTGAAATCCAATCTGCTACTTTAAATATTATTTTTTACTATTGATCTTGTTGAGCTTTAAACACACTGTCTAGGGTAAAAATTACAAAGCAGCTACCTACTGTCCGAGTCAGCTTCTCACAGTCCGGTAAAAATAAACCTAGCAGATGTACAACAGAGCCATGAGGCAAGTAGAGACATGAGGAAGTTTGAGATGCTTGTTGGACATTTGTGAAGCAGCTTCTGATACACAAGATACCGAATAAAACTGACCACCATCGAAACCGAGCCAGGATCAGTAGCTTAGTAGTGGCTCAATGTGTAGATTGGGCTTCTTTTGAAGCAAATGAATCCCCTCAGAAATGCAGGGCGGTAGTGCAAAATTAATTTCAAATTAAACTTTGAGGAAATGAGAGATTCTGGTAGTGAACTACAGAATTTCCCTGAGCCTAAATTTCCTCTTTTCTGCGTGGGCATGTATTAATCAGCATTTTGAGGACTAGATATTCTATGGTCGTGTTTAAAAAGGAGTCATTTTCTTTAGGATCGAGTGCTGGAGGGTTGCTTTTTCTTTCCAGGTCTGCTGTCTCTGGGCAAAAGCATTTTCTGCCCGTGACAACAATGGACTCCTGAAACGAATTCAGACAACTAGTACTAACCTGCAGGGAATTAATTAGTGGGACACTCTGTGCTGCAGAGAACACGGGTGCAGTTTTTGTTTGTTTGCATGCAGATCTGTTGAGTACAGATGTAGTAGTTGAGATCAACAGTGTCCTTGGTGGATGTTTGGTACTGGATGAAGTAGATAAGGACATAAGACATTCTGATGGTTTAACTGTGACTTACTCAGCCAGTGTTTGTGCAGCTCAGGATTATTAAGAACTACAGGCTAGTTGATAGTAGGAAAGAAAGCAAGAAAAACGAATCTCTGAAGGAGTCTCAAGAATTCAATAAATAGAAACACGGATGAATCCAGATCATATAGTAATTTCATTTCCTCATTTGAATAATAAATATGATGTAGAAGAGACTGCATTGATGCTATACAGACAGTCTGGAGAACAATACATTATTTTCCTCATTGCACTTAAAATTACAGTATATTCTGCTCCAACTCTGCAGTATTGGTGTATGTCTAAGCTGGAAAAATTGTTAAACACACCTTCTTTTACAGGTTAAGGCATAATTCTTCTTATAAAACTGGGCTTTTTCAAAGTGGCCTATGAAATGTGTGGATCTGGGATCTGGATGGAGCTTGGTATCTGTTGGACGGTGGAAGTACTGTGACATTTTGCTCTTGGGGGGGGGGAAGCTCAACTTCACATTCCTTCCAGGCCAAAACATAGGTTAATTTGCATGTTTTAAATCCAAGTTTTATTTATTACTTAAAAATTACAAATTTGCCACAAAGGGCTCTACAGTCTGTAACTATCTCTGTTCTTACAGCCTTGAGACTCCATGCTGATGATCGGCCGTCTGTCGATCCGTGTGCTTAGAGTTTAAGCTTAGAGTTGTGTTTTTTGGAAAGTCCACTAGTGTCATTTAACAGGAAAACTGGTTTCATTACACAGGGTAGTAAAAATTTGGGCAACCTCATTTCCCAAGGTGGATTTTTACTAGAGAATGTTGATTTGTCCACCGTGTGTGAGTGTGTGTGCACGTGTGTGTGTGTGTGTATAACACATTTCTAATCAGCCCATGTGCAGGACCATCTGCAGTGTCCCTGAACATCCTGAACTCCTTGCAGAGTTTTCCTACTTAACATGCTGCTTACAAGACGCTAAGCAGTGTTTGTTTAAATTAAAACCTGTGCACAAAGGAGACTGCTAGGTCCAGTTAAAGTAAGAAAACTACCACCCAGAGTTTATTTTACAGAAAAATGTCCATCAGCTAATTGATTAGCTTGGTAACTAGCGTCTGTCACACATCCGTTGCACAAGCGTTGTTCCAAACACCGATTGTTCACTGAACAATTGTTCACCAAAAAGCTTGCAAAGTTCAACAGTTGCGTCACATAACCATCTGCCCTGCTGACAGCACAGGAGGACAAAAGCGGCGCGACTGGTTAAAATGTCGATGACATTCATTCTTATGTAAACAAACATGAATGGAAACAGAATGAGCGACATCAAGTTATGTCTACGTATCAGACAATAAGTTGATAACATAATTATTTTGACAGGTGTAGATTCATATAAATGTATATGAAGAATATGATTACGGAAAGTGTTTGGCAACTTTTGGGTGAAGACAGCGAGCAGGACTGGTGCTGGACGACCTTCCCTCCACCGCACTGTACGAACGCAAGAGGCACAACCCAACAATATTATGGCTTCATCCTAGAATGTGTGAATAAAGTAACCCAAAGCCTTTTGTTTGCTCACTAGCGTTTCTCATTGATTTGTTTTCTGTGGCTGAGTTGCTCCATTTGTCCTTTTTTACTCACTAGAAGAGAGTTTAGAGTTTTCGGTGTCGCTGTGGGCAGGAGTAATTGCAGAAATGAGCTGGAATGCTTTGACATGTTTTTGCCCCTAAGCGGCATTTACCTGTATTCTTGTAGAGCTTGGTTTATCAAGCCAAAACATTACAGCAGTCGGTCTCATCGAGCATTGTGTACGTGGACTTAAGGGCTGCTGGTAATGAAGCCTTTATCTCCTCCGAGACTTGAGACAGAAACTGTCGTGGAAGTGGTGTGAGATGCTTTGCAGCTGCTGGTAGAGCAGAGCTGTCTGACTGACACATGAATTAGCCCTTCAGACCTTCAGCTGCCCCCCTTTACATCAGCGCACAAGCCCGCCAGGATGACAACAGCATGATATCGCTTTCAACTGAGCAGAAAGTGCTGCCCCATGCAGGGAGATTAAGATGATTTCTATCTTCTATCTATACATTAGACCACCATTTCCCAGAATGCTATAATCTGCTTTTTAAATTTTTTATTTTAATTTAACCATACCTTAAAACAGAGCCAAGGTATTGATAGAAACATAACTCAAAGGCTGCAACACTGAAATATCCTGTGCCCCACAAAGTATTAGACCTGAATTTATTCAGGGTTTATGCTTATATATGTAATATTTGGAAATGTTATAGTTTAACACACTTTCTTATTCTATTCTAGTTTAATTTCACCCAACAGAATATGTAACTTTTTTATTGCATTAATCACATTTACAGGATACTCGTACATGGTTCTGATGTCACTAATTAGCAGCTTCTCAACATGAAAGCGTTGTTTGCCGGAGGAGAACTGAGACTTAATGGAGCCAGTAGATAAGCAGCTTCATGTAACTGGTTATCTGCGACAGCCAATGTCAGGCTCCGTGAAGCCGCTGTGAAGTTGATTTTGCTTCCTGCTACAGGCCCCTGTAGAGGTGTTTTGCTCACCACTGACTTTACTGAGTAGTATATAGTTTTTTTTTTTTTAGCTGTGAGGGCTGTCACACGAAAACCCACAGTGAAGCTAAACTCTGGTCAAGATGTTCAAACCAAAGAGAAAAGAAATCTTGTTTTCCACAAGAGATTTGCTGTTCGAGCAGACATCTGCTGCAGAGCTGCACTGCTTATTGTGGTCTCTGTGTTGTGTCTCTGGCAGGCAGCAGACTCACAGTCTCTCAGCTTTGAAGTTACAGGAGACCTAAAGATCCTAAAATGTGGGTCTGAATAAGACTGCAGCACACAGTTTGTAATTTAAAATACAATATCAAAAATAGTAAAGTAAAATGATGAAATCTGCAGTGCAGAGAGATGTATTTTAGAAATCTGAGTTATGCACTTGCACCATTCATCTGTTCACTTTTGTATAACCACAAAATAGTGTGTGAAAACTGCCCTCAAATAGATTTAGACAAACTTCCAATTTTGGTTAAAGCTCAACTGACCCCAAACTCTGCCACCTCTACAGAATAACTCAGTGCTTATATTAGATCTGCTTCACCTAAAGGCAGCACAACGTGGAAATGACTTTTCAGCTTTAAGATAAAGTGTGTTTTATACCACGAGCATTGATAATTCTGCGTTGCGACTGGCTTGTAGGTGTTTGTTCACACTTCTTTAGCAATTTGTCGTTTTATGTTATAGGACTGAGTGAGAATGAAAGGGGAACTAACGTCAGTGAGAGTCTGATGGTAAAGTGGCTTGTGTATCTGTGCTGGAAAGACTATAAATAATGAATAATACAGTATTATTCTGTATTCTTGATGCACGGTGGGGCTAAGTTTGGGCTCCAAAGTGCTACAGAATACAACAACATGACTGATACAAATGCTTCCACTTGTGTGTTTTACACGTTTCTGCTTTGACAGGAAGTGTGCTTGCATACACTTAAGAAGCCTGGTTACCATAATTGGTTTAGGAAATCAGAAGCTTGATAGGAGAAGCCAGATTTTTTTAATCAGCTTTTCACAGGAGCTGCATGAGCAGGAAAAGTCCAACTGAGACTAAAACTCAGACAAAGTGGCACATGGAAGTTTAAATAAGTTACTCCATATAAAAAGAGCTCTGTTGTGTGCCTGCCCTTCTCTCACTATGCTGACAGCTACAACACCTAGCTAAAAGGTTTTTTTAAAAAGTGATGAAGCAGCATCCCATCCAGCACCTTTTGAATGAAGTGAAACGCTGACTGCAGGTCTGTGCTTATCATCGCCAACCTCAATAAACCTGTAGAAGGCCTCTGCCTAAAATGCAGGTTCGTTTTAAAAAGTCAAAGTTGCACCCGACTCGACTTTTGTGCTAGGTTTCCTTACAACATTCTCACCTACTGAGGAGCAGTGTTCTGGTCTTTGACAAAGCTTCACCTGAAATAGCGCAGCTGTGGTTCGGGGATCTTGCGGCTGAATGAGAGCAGATCCAGTAGCCAGATTCTCGTAGAAAGACAGCACATACGTTTTCCCTCGCATTAATAATTTGATTACACCAAACACTCACACCCAGCCGTGCTACAAGCAGGTTATTACCCTCCCGTTTGTTCACAGATCTAACAGACTTATCGGAGGCAGCGCCGCCGCCGCTTCACGTTTGTGAGTCTGTGCGGCTGCATAAATCATTGTAATTGTGATGTAAACTTTCATTCAGAGCACAACTCTGAGCAAAGCCTAAATTTATTCAGATTTTTTTAGTGTCAACATTCATCACAGTGAGCTAAGATTTACCTTCGAATCGGACATCTGGAGATCGGATTTGAAAAGTAATTAGACACCAGAGTGACAACACTGATGGTCGTTCTAAGAAATTGTTGTTCCCAAACGTGTCGCAGCCAATTATTTTTATTCCACACGACTGTTTGGCATCCAGAGTTGTTAATCTAAAGGAATCGTCCAGGTGATGGGTGTTGAGCTGCCAGGTGGCGGCTAGAAGAGAAGAAGCAGTTGGCTGCCGGTTGGTGATTATTTACCCTCCTGCTGTGTGTGTGTGTGTGTGTGTGAGACATGATGGCCTGTCTTCTTTCATATCCTGATTTCTCTCCAGTTAAACATGAACAGCTGTTAACTAGTAAAGATGGTGACACAACAAACTTATTCTGAAAACATGTTTAGACAGTGTGAGAAATGTGTGTAACAGACTGCAGTTCATGATTATGAGTGAGTTCATTATTTCAACAAGATGTATGAAAACTATGAAAAGCTCAACGTAACGATTGGTTCATTAACCTCTGTAGCTGTACAAATCCAAAAATTATTTAATGTCTGCTACAGTTTGTAACCTGATAATAAGACCGTTTATTCAGTTTGACAGTTTATTTTCACTTTATTAATCAGGCATGTTGTAGTTTTCTGATTACGGTATCAGTACGGTATTCAGTTCTTTTTTAGCCAGAGACCAAGTAATAAAGTCAGTGTTAAGAAACAAACTAATGGTTGGTCCACACAGCGAGACAGATGAGTTTGCTGTCACTGGGCTCTGGCGAAACTGCAGTTCTGAAAGTTGGGTTTTTTGTTTTGTTTTTTTCCTACACATTTTTTTTGTTTTAACTCCGACTGGAATTTTGTTTCCTGCTGGGGGCCTGGTGGATCAGTGGTAGAGCATTGGGTTAAGATACAGAAAGGCTGCGGGTTTGAATCCCACCCCAGAAAGGCGAACTTGGTGTCGGTCTCGAGCCCGAACAAAATTAGAGGTTTGTGGCAGGAAGGGCATCCGGCATAGAAACAACTTGTGGCAAATCAACCCCTGAAGGGACAAGCCAGTTGTTGATCATGGCTTCTTGATGCATCCTCCACCACTAGACATAAGTGATGGTAAATAGTTTTATGAGGTGTGTTTTTTTTGTGCCTATCTTAGATAACCTGTTAAACACACACAGGAAATGATTAGTAAACGAGAAACCACAGCAATCAGATTTTCTTCGGATTTGCTTTTTTAATGCATTTATATGAGAAACAGTCTTTTCCTTCATTTAAAATCACAGTGAGGTTTAAACATTATGGCAGCAGCCTTTTAGTTTCCTCTTTGGTAACCAGATATTAGTTTAAAATATGCCTCACATATTCCCAATTATAGATATAAGCATGAGTGTTTAAATTAAATTTGTATGAAAATGATCTTTCTAAGAAATTTTGTAAAGCTTTATTTCTCAGAAATTGACACTTGATGCCTGAGGCCAGACTGTGACAGTTGTCCCATGTTGTATTTATGTTTTCAAGGATTCATATAATAACAAACATTGGGCAACTGTACAAAGAAATGTGATTTTCTTTTTTATTTATTTATTTTTTTCACATTTGAGTCGGTGCTCAGCTCCTCAGCGCTTTAGACTGATGTATGTGTCAGTAATAAATCAGGACAGATGGTAGTCACGCATATTTTTTCATGGATTTTATTTTATTCATTTGAACTTACATCAATGTAAGTTCAAATAAAGTATCAGACAATATAAATGACTGGAATTAAAACTGTATCAGCATCAGCTACAGCTGTGACTTACCATCAGCTTTAGACATAAATTATTTAGGAAAAGTCCCTTTTAAATTACAGCAATGCCTCAGCCTCTAAATTGTTTTTGTGTCTGTCAGGTGTTCGTTGTTTTGCAGGAAGCAGCTCCAGTCTGTTATCAGCTGTCTAATAGCAGACAGATGATACAGCATATGCCAACATCTAAAAACACACACACGCACACACACACAGAGCTTATATTTGACTGAATTGCCCATTGACATGCACTGTGTTAGCCTCGCGCTGCTGCCATTATGTACTTTGAGATATTCTGCTGTGGGCTAAGGCATCAACTGATCTGACTCCAGATCTGCTGCCACTGGCAGAATATGTAGTGACAATCATTTTTGTCAGACAATGTTTGCAGTGTTCAGACTGCTGTCATTAAGAAGTCAGAAAGGATGAAAATGGGTTATTCGCACTGTGCGGCTTGATATTTTCAGCAGCACATTTGAAATTAACATTATTGTGTCAACAACAATTCCATCAACTCTGAGGTTACACACCTGAAAACATAGAGTTGAGCAGATGAGAAGTGGAAAAACATGAGGAAAGGTAGTGTAGCTTGGCACATTGTGGCACCATAGTGGAAAGCTGTTTGAGCTGTTTTTCAGAGACAGGACTCCACAAAGATCTGATCTGTTTTTGATGCTTAATCCAGCCTCTGAATGACTAAAATACCCTCTGTAACATGTCAATTTGAGACTGGTGTTTCTAACTTTTATACAAAACCTTAAATACTGATATTCAATAATGTTTTGATGCCAAAAGGAAAAGTGGACATGACATTGAGGGCCTAAAATTTTAGAAAATAAAATAAATGAATAAATAAATAAAAATAAAAAAAGTGTCCTTGCAGATCAAGACTCTTCAGCTTTTTCTTATACTCTTAAGAAAAAAAAATGTGTGTGTGTGTGTGTGTGTGTGTATATATGTATATGTGTATATATATGTGTGTGTATATATGTATATGTGTATATATATGTGTGTGTATATATATATATATATATATATATATATATATATATATATATATATATATATATATATATATATATATATATATATATATATATATATATATATATATATATATATATATATATATATATATATATATATATATATATATATATATATGAGAGAGAGAGAGAGAAGATATATCTATATATGTATGTATATATAGAGAGAGACAGAGAGACAAGATGTATATAAATGGAGAGAGAGAGAGAGACAAGAAATGTACTACTATTGTGATTAGTCAATTCGGTGGTTGTACAAACATATTCTTTGACATGTGCAGAACGCTAAACAAAGTCGCACCCAGAGCGGCGAGGTAAACATGTTGGAGCAGAAACCCCACGGCTATCTAGCAGGTTGGTGGTGTAATTGCCAAATGTTCACAGTGACGTGGGACATTAATGGTGATTTGTTGCTAATGACTTTATCAAAAAAAGTTGCTAGAGAGGTTCGAGAAGTTGCTGAGTTGGCAATAGTGCGACTTCTTCCGTAGGAAACTACTGTAGACTGGCTCATAGCTGATGACCAAACACACCGTACCCAGCTACTAATGATGTTCGACCTCACTGATGATAGGAGCTTATAATTATAATGAATTTCTCATAAACAATCTCTCATAATTATGCGAGCTGGGATCCTGAGCTCCCCTGATTAAAAAAAATTAAAGTTTTGTTTTCTCTTATCACCAACATAAAAGAAATGCTAATGCATTTTGCCATTGAGATTAAAGCGTGTTTAGTCACAACCGTGTTCCAGGTTTTCACAGTTTTTAGCAGCTGATCGTATGAGCACATTAAACAGCGAGTACTTCATTAATAAGTAATGACTCGTTGTCCCACTCCAAGATTTGAAGTCTTCTCCTGCTCGACGTACACAACTCTAAAAAATTATTTTATTGATTAGTATATTGATTTTGGGCAACTTAAGTTGGCATCAGTTAGTGCTTCATAATTAGACTTAAGATTGGTTGGTTGGTTAGATGTACACATGGCTACATTTGCTGTGATATGTGTAACCACAACATAGGCGAATGAATCGTGTTAATGTATGAGATGATGCAGCCCTCAAATCCTGTTGATTCAGTGGTGGTCATCTAACCTGAAAGCACTTTGCCATTTTTCTGTTATGGCTCTTCCTTAATACACTAATACAGTTAAACTCCACCAGTTAATATTGTCTCTTTCTCCCTTGTTGCCCAAAAGATGTAAGTGAAACCTAATCTTCTGTGATAATCTTGTGATTACAATCAGCTTTGTAAGTTGTTTATTCTCATGCTATCAAAGTGCAACACAGCAGTTAGTGTTGTCTTTGCATTCATCAACCTTGGATTTAGCTGGCGTGTTTTCCTTCCCTTTCCCTTTGTCCTTTCCCCCTCCCTGTTTGGTTGGTCCTCGCATTTTTGGTCCAAGGGTCATGAAGGCACACACGAGAAATTTGTTTTAATATTTGTTTTTTTCAGCTTTGTTTGGTGCTTTGGTTATAATTGCTTCATGTAGAGATCCCTGTGTGATATTTTCTTTACTGAACTTATTGCTAAATCTGTAGAGCTCTTATGACAGCCAGACTGTTTCTAATTACTTCATTTTAATTTTGTGAGTAATTAAATTATACACACTCTCTAGCTGCTGTCTGTGCTCAGCCAAAGATAATTTGTATTCTGAGAAGCTCCACTCCATTTCAGCCCTGCACAATCAAAGGGGGCTGGGTGTTTTTGTAGTTCAAATAACTCTAACAGAGTAAAACATCTCCTCTCTAGAGGATCTCTTCATGTTGGTTTCAGAAGTCATGTTCTCCCAGTTAAACTTAGAATTTATTTAACATCAATAGTTTAGTGTTTTACTGTGTGTGGTAACGCGCGACCTTGAACTGGATGAGCCAAAAGACGAAAAATATAGTAAATCCTAAGTAGTTTTAATACTCTTCTTAAAACAGTAGAATTGGACACTGGGTACTGAATTGTGAAGCCAATAAACTGACATTTTAACGAATTGGCAAAATTGCATACAAAGCAAATAGTCCTTAAATTCAGTGGTTGTAGTTTAAGAAGAATAAAACAAATGTTCAAATCAGTCACAATCACTCCCAGATCCTCTGTCTTATGTGATTCACTGCTGAGCAGGTAAAGCTGCTTGGTGGGGGATGCTGCTGTCTGTTATATTAGTAGATTAAGTTAACTTATTAAATCTACAATATGTAACATACAGACAGCATATTCATAGCAATTAAGAGATTAAAAAGTCATTAAAGTAAATCATATTCCGACAGACGATTGAAGACCAGGCAAAGCTGATATTTGTTTTGCAAATAAAATGCTGGAAATCAGTCTATTATTCCTACTCTGAGTCACTCGCACTGTCAAGCAGTGAACCAGTACAGTGGGTCATTAATGGTGTCAGAAAAATACTGATGTTATAAGGAATTTGTGAATTTATGTTACTGCGTTAATGTTGTGAATCTTTTAAGAAATCAATCCTATAGAATCCTATTTATTTGTGTTCATTAATTTAGTTGTTTCCGCTTTCAGTTTTCGTTTAATAATTGGTTTTATGGTGATGGTTATGGTTATTCTAAACAAGGAAAAATATTAACATCAGTTAATTTATGCATTTTTTTCCTTTGCCTTCTTACATTTTTTCTAAAATGTACCTAAAACAATTTTCTCTCTCAGAGACTAAACCCAACTTAAAATAAAGGTTGTGGCAGGTGCAGGTGTAACAGGTGTATTTAATGTTGAGCCAGGTGTTGAGCTTTTAAGGTAAATGAGGAACAGCTGGTTCTTCTGGTTTGGAGGAATAGAGTGAGCCCTCTACTCCTCCGTCCTAAATGGATTCTCACCTGCCGGTTGTTCAGAGACGAGAGATTCTGTCCACAAATCTGTTGCCCATTTGGTCTGAAAGATGAGTCTGGGCTCCTCGTGCAGCTGCACTCGCTCCGTTTACTTCTGCAGTCTTGGCATCTTTCTGTTTGTGTTGCCAACACCTGGCAGCAAAACTAGGTGGAACTTGAAAACAAGCTGGTTGATATGTGTAGAAGTGAAGCACAGGTTGGATTCTCAGCACATCCAACCTCTGCTGTAAATGAACCATTCTTGTAATTGCTCATGGCCCAGAATGTCTGTGCCACTGACCCACTTCTTTTGAGTCCACTTAGTGTCCCCCCACGCTGCTAGAGACACCACCCTGAGTCCCTCACCGATTAATGTCAGACGGAAGACAAAAACACTCCTCCTGCATCCTCCTAATAGAGAGTGGTGTAGTTCATGGTAAAATTATGTTACACGTGACTTTAACAGTTCATTACACACTGATAAAGGACTGTCCAACAACCATCTGATAGGTTTTATCTGCAGCAGGTTTAGAATGATTTGAACCAGACAGAAAGTCGTGGAGCACGCAGCTGAACAATGAGCTGAAACTCACTGCAGATTCAACTTTTCAGCTTTTAATTCTGTGTGCTCAGCATATTTTACGTTATTATTACATTGCTCTAGTAAAAATATTGTTCTCTTGTTCCAGGTGTGTCCCACAGGTGGACGCCTTTTTTTTAAAATTATCTTCTTGTTCCTGTCTCTGCAGAGCAGCTGTAGACCCACTCGTTTCATATTTCACTCTGTATCAGATTCTTGCTTTAAAAACTTAATTACTTCTGCAGGTAGTTTGTGTGAACTATTGGAACCCAGTTGAAGCTACTGATGTAGGAATGTGTGTTACTGGCTCTGTTCTGATATTTAAGTAGATAATAACTTGCAGCCACAAAAAGGTTACATTGGCTCATTCTTGTTAATAGTGTATTAGTTGTTGCTTACTAAAATGTTTAAAGATATTTAAGGAAAAAATATTCATACTTAATTAAAGCGGAAGCATTGGGGCACCGTGTTTTTGGAGAATGATTTTGCCGAATTGTGTTTTTTGTACCTCAGCCCAGTGTCAGTCCTGCCGCAGAGAATCTGACAGAAACTTCAAGGTTGTCTTCGAAAAAGTTTTGGCTCCACTTTTACCTTGGTATTGTTTGAACACCAGAGCGCTGAGACCAAAAAATAAATCAAAACTGCAGAATGCTTTTATTTTTCAATACCTTCCCTACAGAAAAAAACAGGCTTTTGGTTTATTTCATACTAATCTTTTTAAATGTGTTGGTCTTGACTTTTTGACAAGAACATTACATTTTGAATGTTCTTTCTATAACGGGAACCATTAAGATTCAGTTAGGAAATTTTAAAATAAACACTAAAAAATCACCATGAAAAGTTAAAACGTAACTTTATCAACCTCTGATACATTTTTCAATTTTATATCCAACGTCATTGGTACTTTTACTGCTGCCACATTATGCAAATTACTGTTTGTTCAATTTGACAAATTTCTTGGAAATTGGTTCAATTTGAAGTTCTTTACATTTGGATGCAAACATTTAAGTCTATTTATTTTTTTATTTTTTAATGGCAAGAGTATAACAGACTTTAACATAATATTAGAATATTTAATGTACATTCAAGTTCATTCATCACAAATTGTATTAATAATTTTATTAAATTATCAAGGGGATGCAAACTTTTGCACAAATATCAACACTTCTTGACCATTTTCTTTACTTCTGGTGGTGAAAGAACATTTGTACTAGCTACATAACGTTGGATCTTAAACCTAAAATAATAAAACTGGTCAAAGATTGTATAACGTTCTATTATGTGATTGTCATTGTTCATGTGGAGAAAGTGCTTCACTGCTGCTTTGTCAGAAGTAACTGCGAAGCACTGACTCAGTGTGAAATGTTGAACATGAGAGGCCACTGTTATTATTCGGAGGTGAGCAAACGGTCTCTCGGCTTTGCTACAAATAGAACCTCAGCAGTTTATGAGCCAGTTTCTTATTTGTGTGTGTGTTATGCTTTTTCCCCTCAGAGACACTGGAGCCCTCACCACCAACTGCAGCTCAGATCAGATATGGTGAGATTATATCACACACACACCCTCTGTTTTGCAAGGTGACCATTATCTATTAGTCTTTCTTTCTAGTCAGCAGTTCTGGCCTAAACATTGATAACAGTGCAGTTCAGCTGATGCAGTATTTAAGTCTGAAGGAACCTTTTTTTGTGTTGGTCAGTGATACAGAAACACAGGCTGTAATTAGTTTTGTGAATTTTTCTTGTCCCTCTCTCCATTGAAAAAGTTTCTCTGTGATGAAGTTCTCATCACTGAGGACCTCAGCTCAATAACTGACCTTTTATAAGCCACATTTTCCTTTAAATAAACCCCAAAGGAAAAGTAGCATTGGTGTGAGATCAGTGAGTCTGGATCAATAATCTGTTGGACTGTTTCACTGAGGTGCAGAAAGATTCGTAAACACTGTTTTGATTTGAAAGTAAGAGAAAGCAACAGAAGCTTTTTGATGGCAAGATTTGCTCTTTAAGGATTTATTCATCACACTTAAATTGGAGTGTCAGGTTTGCCTTTTAACCTGTTCTTGTTTGTTTGCAGTTTTGTTCCAAAATGCCCTGCCCTTTGTTGGATTTGGCTTCCTGGACAACGCCATCATGATTGCAGCAGTAAGTGACAGGAATTACTTGCCTGTATGAAAAAAATCTGCTTTTTTTTCCCCTGTGATGACACTGACTCTGGATGCGCGTCTCACTTTGGTCTCCTCTATTCTCCAGGGAACACAAATCGAGCTTTCTATCGGAGTCACTCTGGGCATCTCCACCATGGCTGGTAAGACCCTGTCACAGTGAAATCTGAACTGACATGTTGGATTGTTCTTCATCTCACTTGCAATTAATCTGACAATTATTCATATGCAGTTTTTATTGGATAATAATTTCAGACACTTATCAGAATACTGAACGTGCTCTGGCACCGTCCTTTTAAAATAAGAGGGTTTGACACCTTTCTCTGTTCTGCTTTAAATATGACTAATAAATGCTAATGTATACATGACTAAAAGATTGAAAGCTTACAGCTCGTCCTGCTGATGTCAGCCGTGTGCAGGAAGTTGGTTGGCTGACATCAGCAAAAAAGGTTGAGGTGATGTGCCAGTGGCTCGGCTCCCTTCAGAGATGGTGGAGGGGTCACAGAGCACTAATCATACCTGAGGAACAAAGGAGAAGCAGCAGGGCAGTTTTTGTTGTGACACCCTCCCTAAGTGCTTTGGATTAAAGCTGCTTTTACACATGAAGTGAACTCTGGACTTTTCTGGACATCATCCTGAGGAGCTGCATGTAAGAATGCAAATGTCTTCCTGTAATTTTAGCATGTGAGCCCCATTATACAAAGTCATGTAGGGGGTTTGCCTATGTGAAAACCTTGTCCAGTCCTGAACAGTGTTACCAAAAGCCAGTAGGACGCGTGTCTGAGGGCATACGAAAGGTATGACCTGACTTCTGTGAATAAAAAATCATTTGATTTAATAATTTCAGCTAGTGGTGACCTTCAGGGGTCACGACAGCACAAAGTGTTCTGCACGTTGATTTGGCAAGAATTTCCCTTCCTGCCACTCTACCACTGATTCCCCAGGCCCCCTTTCACAAATGATTTAGTTTACAACAATAGAACTTTCTCTGCCTTTTAATTTGACGGTTTTAGCCACCGTCAGTATGAGTTTAGCATGAGTATGAGTAATAAAGAATTGAGGCAGTAAAACTAGCAGGGATTCTAAATAATTTAAAATGAAAATTTGGTATAAAATCATTGACAGCGCCGCAGTTGATTGTTCGTTTGTGCCTTTGCACCAGAGACAAAATATTAAATGCTGTAACCAGGTCAGCGTACAGGTGCTGTTACTTTCACTCAGGCTGCAGGTTGCACAGCCACCTCCTCCATCACCAGGAACACAGCACCACCTGCATCCAACTGCTCTCACATATATTTTTAAAAATGTGGTTCTGCTTGATCTTGTTGCAGCTTATTGCGACACAGCCTGCTGTGACCGTGGCTGCTGTTCTGCAGATCATGCTTATGCTGTGCTGTGGAGCTTGCCTTCTCGGTTTTTATTTATTTATTTATTTCCCCCCCCCCACCACCACCACTAGATTATTCCGTTTCCATGGATACTTGGCTCCAATTTTCTCTGCAAAGTGCAAATCAGAGGCTGAAGAAGGGTTCTAGATCAATAGCTCTGCCGCTGCTTTATATTTGTTTCATCGTCATCCAGTCTGCTGAGATGACTGATTCCACCTATTATTTTTAATTTGAGGAGGGGGTTTCTGTGGCTGCTTTTGCAAAACCCTGTTTCTCCAATCAGCACTTCACCACTGCCATACGCAATCCGTGTCAGCAGTACTGGTGAAATGAGGCTAATCACTTTCCTAACTCCTCATCCTCTTTAGAGGCAAGTCTGACAGAAGCAGTCCACCAGCGGTTTTCACTCTTGCAGGGGACACTGTGCACCCAGCTTCAAGCCTTGTTGTCTCCATAGATGCCCTGAATGCAAAACAAACCTCCTTAGCATCTTTGTGGTTTTAACGACCGTGAACAGATACATTTTATAGCACATTGTCCGCCCTCCCCTGTGAAAATCCACAGTGTGAATTATTCATGGCTGGCAAGAACTCTACTGTTGATGATAGTACATTAACGAGATTCTTAAGAAGCAGATTTTGCTGACAACAAACCCACGAAGGCTGAAGAGAAAGAAGCTGAATAATATCTTGGTGGCTTTCCAAAGGTGATCTTTGATCTGTTAAAAACCTTCACAGCTTTTCTGGCTCCTACAATCTCTTCTCCTCCCGCTGCTTTGATTTATTGTTTTGATTCCTCTCCTGACTTTTCATCTCTTTGAATATACTATGATGTCTCTGGGCCACTTGGCACTGCAGAATTTAGGTCGTTTCACTTCCCGTTGTCACATGTGGCTGAATGTGTCCTCAAACGTAGGCATGTTGGCGGGAGGATGCTGGCTCTAATAAAGGATTAAAGCCTCAGCATCAACCAGTTGTTTTTCTGTGGTCTATGTTCGGACACTTACCCGGGTCCATGAATGCACCAGCAGTGGTTAAACGAGGATGGTCAGACATCTTCCTTTCCAGCCACGACCTGCGACTCTTTTAAGTTCTATGCTAAGTTCCAAGGCCTTATGTGAAATGCAGTCAGTCTGTGTTCTGGTTTGTCCCCAAAGGCTCATCTCTGATGGACATTTCCATCCATTATTCTTATCAGATGCCAGTGTCATCTCAGCTTCTCCAAGCTCATTTCAAAACACTTTGCTGAAAATGTTTTTCAAATCTCCATAAGCCATTTGCAACATAGAGGGTTTAGAGTAAACAAAGTCCAAATGTGTGCACGTATCTAAAGCCAGACACTGGGTGTATTTGTCTTTGTGTATTTCAGCTCTCACTAGTTTTGGACTCCTTGAATTGTTGTTTAAAAAATCAGCAGTGTGGCTTTTTCCTGGATTTCCTGGTCTAATTTCCCACGTGACCACATAATTGATGGTAAATGATCTGCGATCCACTGAAGTGAGCTTGAGTAGTTGAGTATGTTTTTTTTTATGTTGAAGCTTAAACTGTAGACGGGATTTACACCTGCTGTCATATAAAACCGATATTTGCTGCAGAAGAACAGCTCACATTGTCTGCACCTTCCTCGCTATGCAGCTCTGGCTCCATATTCTTATTTTACGATCAGTAGAACTGCCTGAAATAATGCTGCCTCTCTCTTTGTCACTTCTCCACCAGTAAAATCAATCGGAGGCTCTATTTCGTGTAGTGCTCTACATTGCAGCCAGTTGATCGATAAGTCCAGTGTGAGTTTTAGACAGTGTAGTTTATGGCAGCTTAAAATGTGAACTAAAAAGAGTCTTAACGATGAATAAAGATGTCGACCCAGTGTCGTTCGTTTTGTGCCGTGGCCAGATGCATGGACGAAACATGGCCCGAGGGAGAGACTCAAACCCTCGTCCTCTAATCCGCCTACCTGCCCAACAGCTGTAATAAGTATTTCTGATAGTCGGATTACTTTGAGCTGTGTTGGCAGAAAGTTTCAGAAGACCTTCAAGCCCTCCAGTGCAAACAAGGGAAATTGGGGACATTAAATCTGACAGACTGCTGACAGTTCTGTAAACTTCAAAGTGCTAGAGATAAGAAGTCGGTACACTGGTGGCTGGATGCCTTCAGAGGTTTTTTGGTCCCAGAGAGAAATCAAATTGACAATCTGTTGCAGCCATCAACTGTCATTCAGGATTCAGTCTGGATTAACCCTTAAATTCCTGAGAGGATCTGAATTGGACCATCTCAGATTTAGGAGAGAAAAAACAACATGTTAATTAAGAACGAGAAAAAACCTGGTAAAACACCTGCAGCCTTCCAACACCAATTTAGTATTAGTTTGTATATTTTTTTTATTTTTTGCTTAGAAGTGTGTGAAATCTTTTATATGAGATGAATGAGATGAATCCTTTGTCTGTCACGATGTGTTTATTTCATCAGAGAATGTGGGAAATCAAAGCGTTTGCCTCTTTGTGTTTTTGCAGCTGCAGCTCTGGGGAACCTGGTTTCAGATTTGGCAGGTCTCGGGTAAGCAACCTTCTAAACTTTGTCTGCGGATTCAAGTTTATTTTAAGTGTGAAGTCTCTTGAAAACAAAAGCAGGTTAGAGCAGTTCATAATATACTGTGGGTGCTATTTTTTTGGGGGCTTTATTTTATTTAACAACGTTTTTGAATTCTGCCACTGCACTGAGTTAGCTTTGTGTCTGATAAGATGAACAGTGTATCTCTTACACCTTTTTGTTTTTAAATTTAGTTTTTAATCACAGTCTGGAAGGATGTTATTTGTGACATTAAATGAAGATATGATGATACAAGCCCACACAAGTATAATCACACCTTTGTGTTTGTGTGTAGTCTTGCAGGTTATGTGGAGGCTCTGGCTTCCAAACTGGGTATGCAGGTGCCGGACTTGACGCCAAAACAGGTGGACATGTGGCAGACCAGGCTCAGCTCTCACCTGGTGAGGTTCTTTTCATCCTTTCCTTTGATCAATTTGGAAGAATAAGAGAAGAAATAAAAACTAAAAGGTGCAGATGCCATCAGAGGACCTCAAAAAGAGAATCCACAGATCAGATTGAAGCATGAAAAGTGTTTTTTCCCGTCACATTCACCCCTGACGAACGCCAAAAAAGAACATTGATGCAAGATCATTTTAAAAAGTGTATCTGCACTTACACTATATTGCCAAAAGTATTCGCTCACCATCCAAATAAATGAATTCAGGTGCACAAAGCAAGGTCCATAAAGACTTGGATGAGTGAGTTTGGTGTGGAAGAACCTAACTGGCCTGCACAGAGTCCTGACCTCAACCCGATAGAAACCTTTGGGATGAATTAGAGCAAAGACTGCGAGCACTGTGTGTTATGTATTTGGGATGTCACTAAAGTTCATATGGGTCTAAAGGCAGGTGAGTGAATACTTTTGGCAATATAGTGTATGTATCTCCTGGAAAAGCAGCAGCACACGTGAGCTGAAGCGATGTGAACCTTATTTAATTGTAATCTCTTCTCCACATCTGCCTCCTTCTTTCTTCCTCTTCTGCTCCTGCAGGGTAAAGCCATCGGTGTGTCCATCGGCTGTATCCTGGGAATGTTCCCGCTGCTATTTCTGGACGACGAGAAGGATAAAGAAGCACAACCCTGCAGCGACGCAGCGTCTCACTCGTCCTAACGAGCCACCGTCACTCCCTCAAACTGGATACGCCTGATGTCAACTTAGAAGTATTTGCAGTTTGATGTTTCTCTGTCTTCCTGCTCAGGCGGCATTCACACCGCGGTTTTCTCGAAACCTTTTGAGGCAGTCTGGGAAAGTTTAACTAGCTGATGACGGTGCACTTTTCATGTTTGTTTGATGCACGTGGTCGGGTTCACACAGTTTGCTGCATTGTACCATATGTCAGCCCAGTGGGAGGTGCAGCTAATTTTAAATGTGATGAAAGCTCAGCTCCTAGATTCATCGTATTTATCTCTTCAGTCTAACAGGAGGTTCTGCGTGATTTGACTAACGGAATCATCCTGACGCTAAATGTTTTCATTGATTTGTAACAGTGCGTCTTAATAAGTTAATACTAACAACCCATGTAAATGTCCAGTGGTTACAACACTGAACTAAAAGCTGACTAGCGACAAAAAAGATTCTACATAATAAAGATGTAATAAGAGTTAAACTTAGAGAAACAAACGAAGCATCAATCTCTAAATGTAGCCACATTAACCATAAGCTACTAGTGATACTAAAATAGTCTTAAAGTATTAAATTACTTTTTATGTTTTACTTGCACTGATCTCTATCGTGCTGCTTTACAAATTAAACATCTGCTCATGGTAATAATTTGTATGTAACTGGTACTGGATCAGCAATTTGAATTGAATTTTATGTTATTGGATAGAATATAAAAACAGGACGTGTAAAAGAACAAAAACCTTCACCAAATCCCTTCTCTGGGAGTTTTATCGTAGGCAGAACCATGTTCATGTGTTTGCTATGCTGCTCTAGTACAATGGATGTAGGCTAAAGTCAGCATGTGCTTGTTTCCACCTTAGTGTTGTTTTGTTTAGTTTTGTCTTCAGATTGAATTCCTGGTTTCAGAGTGACACCAGAAATTCTCATGAAAAACCTAAATGATTGTTACAAATCAGACAGTTTGGTTCCCAGTGGGTTTCGTTCGCCCTGATGCCTGTGGTGAATGCTGCCTAAGTAGGTCCCAGGATGGGAAGTGATCACCAGTCTCACTTCACTTCTTTCCACATATCGGCTCCAGCTGCCGATTAAAGCAGGGGATCAGACAGCGGGTTTCCCCTCTAATGGAGTAGAAATAAAACCTCCATCTTCCACAGTGAAAAAGTTGCTTCCCATCCTGACAGAAGAAACTCAAACAGCAGATACTGAACACTATTAATATTTAAGTGTTTTTATTTTTTTTGTTCTGCAGACACTTTATACGTTTGTCATCTCAAACACTATATGTTGACTTTTAAATGTTTCTCCTCACTTCAGCAGAAACTGAGCAGACTCATCAGTTACACATCAGAATGTCACTGTTGTGCATCTGTTTACTTCCACAGAGGAAAACGGTGTAACTCAAACAGGAACAGTCACCTGCTACCTCGAGGGATGTTTTGTGTTTTGCATGAAGAACCGATGCTGTAGAACAGACTTTATGTCCATATCAGAGGGTTTTTGGAAAGTCTTCAGATATGTTAAGAAAAAAAAAGGAGCTGCTCAGTAGTGATACAAACTATTTGGGAAATGAAGTTTCTATTTTCAGTTCTGGGCTATTAACAGATATTTGCTTTCCATGTTCTTCCTGTATCTTTTTTCACTCCTTCCTCTCACACAGGCGCTTGACTTGGATCCAGCCGTCTGTGTAATTAGTTTTTTAGCTTTTGTTTGAAGGCTTGAAGCTCCAGATGGTCGAGTTGCCACACAGTTTATACCATTGGAGGTTGCAGTGTTAAGTGAGATTTTCTTTGTTACAGCTTTTTTTCTTTGCTCGTCTCTCTTCTCCCTCCAACCTGTGTCAGATGTGGGTGTTAGGGTTATGTCTGATCAGTGAACAGGTCGGTTAAATCTGGCCTCAGATCAGGTTCTGCCACTGTTTTAGCCTAAAAATTAACTTTTAGCATCTTTATCTCCCTCATTTATACTATTCACTGACTTTATAACTAAATTTGTATGATTTCTTTTTTTTTTTTATGACTGATCTCCCAACTAGTTCAGAAATAGGTCTTTTACTTACACAGCCCAGAAACTGTTGGAAGAACTGATTTATTCTATGTGTCAAAGCCTGAAAAAACCCAAACCTGGGCTGATGATGATGATGATGATGTGATTATTTTTACTGGTGCTCATTTATTCAATAGATTTTGGGCTGTAGAGAGAAAAGCTTTAGAGAGAAATGGAGACACTTGGAGCTCAGCTCTGAGCCTAAAACTGAAGCACATCCTCTAATCAAAAGGACTTAGAGGCTGGATAAAAAGCTTGCTAACAGCCAAACCTCTTGGTTAAGACTGACTGGTGATGGAATTGTTTTAACAATGTTTTAATAAGCAGAGGAAGATATGAGTTTGTCGTTGGATTAAGTGCGAAAGCCTTGAGGGAATTGGGCTCTTTAAAATGGTTGTGGAGGATGAGGACAAACAGTCCACCATCTGTTTGAGCCAGGCAGTAAATTGTCAGTACGGAGAAATAATTGATATGCTGTGTACTGTGGACGAGTCTCTGTATCATCTCATGTTTTTATCTTCTTTTGTTTTCCTCTAAGCATGAAGGTTTTCCTCAGCACTGTGCAGTGAGTAGGATTTTATTTGATTTCATGTCTTTGTGCACTTGATAATGACATTTAGCATAAATTAAACATTTTGAAGCACATGAACAATGTCTGAACGTTGTGCTGCCATCTTTTGGACTGTGTGGAAATGCAGCACTTGCTGTGCACTGATGCATGTCGTATGATGTTACAGGACTGATTATACAGTATGTACATATTTTTCACCTTTATGTGCAGTTTAAAGTTAGACAATAAATTTGGGAGTATTTACCTCTGGCTCTGCAGGTGATGGTGTCCATCAGTGTCTTGTCTTTTATAGCTGGCAGCTCAAGTGCAAAGCAGTGACGCTCCTATGGTTCCTGACTGAGACTGCGATGTTCTGAGCTGCTCTTAGGTCAGATTGTGTTACAAAAACTAGTTCGCAACATTAAGAGTGAAAATGCCAAAGGAAAACCAAAATACTGTTAAGCCGTTTCTAACACTTAAATATGGATTTGTAATGTTAAAGTTGGTGCATAATGATCATTCTTTGAATATTTTGTAACGCTTTAATACTAGTTCAGATTAACCAGAGCTTCCTTGGGAAAAACACATGAATCTAACGAGAGAAAATGCTTATAAGAAAAAAAACAAGTATCTAACAAAAATGTATTGTGATACTTTGAGACCTCCAGAAAAATGCAACTTCCTTCAAAGTTAGCTGCCAAAACTCTTATCACAGAATTTTCTAGAATCCAAAACGTCTGATTCCTGATAATGTCATGCACAACAAATAAAGCGTTGTTTAAAGCTCAGGACGTCATAAATGTTTTCATGTATTTTCCAATGTAACCACCATTTTCATTAATATCCTGGAACTATAAATTTCCCCTTAATGTAAATGTCTCCATGGAAACAAACTTTCATTCATCTCCTTTGATTAATGCATGAGCATAACTGATGTAACAATGGATTAAATGTTAATTCAGCATAGTTTAATTTAGATTGATTTTCCCAATTAAATCTACAGGTGTTAGACTAGTTCTCTAATTATAATCCCCTGTAATTTTACCAGTAAAAACTAATGTCATTACAAATATCAATTTTACCAACATTTTGAGGAGAATCTTGTATTTTAGTGAATCTATTTCTTTTGATTCTCTGGTTCTTTTAGGGAATAGTAGCATCTTTATTAATTCATTCATTGGAATCAGTGGTCAGGGGTGTGTTTAACCTGAATCCACAGCGCAGAATAATTTAACATCCTCCAGTATTTTAAACATTGTCCAGTCTGAGCTCAACTTTAGTTCCTATGTATGTTTAACGAAAACTGGAATTCAATGCAGAAAAGTACGAATCAAGAATCCCGTCAGCCTTTGTAGTACACTGTAGTAGTACACTGAAGTAGTACACTGTAGCCCTACTCAGAATATTCTAAGAGTTACACAGGAAATCTATAACCACGGTTTAACCCACCAACTACTTTAGCCTTAAACTATTCAGTTTAGTGCCACAATTAAACTTGATTCTACAGTTAAAACGAAAGAAATTTGTTTTTGATTAAAGAATATTTTAAATATAAAAAGGAAAACGGCCCAGATAGATTTGTTTAACAAAAGTCAAATATTACAGTTAGTGATATTTCCTCTAATTGTACTCACCCACACTTCTTCGCTCTTGTAATCTGCCATTCAGAAAAGTAGTCGCTCTTCTCTTTGGCCTTTGTTTTACTATTTAAACTATTAATGCAAAAGGATTGAATGAATGAAACAAACGACAATTTTCCTTAGTCATGAGATGCACATCGTATGCTACAGTTTTATTATTAGTTAGCCCAAACAGCTGATATACATAGAAAGAGAGGAATCAACAATAAACATAATGTACAGGATTATTAAGTGCCAGAGGTAAATTGATCAGTTCCTAAAAGCAACAAAAAACAGGTTGCCATTAGTTCCTAGTTCTAGTCCTGATCATGGTCCTGGATGTGTCTGAACAGTCACTTGCTGGCTTATTAAACTGCAGAAAGAGTGTTAAAAATATCAACTCACTTCCTCTTTTTTTTCTAAGGGAAAGAAACAACATGAGACCAGTGTGAAGTAACAAAAACCTACATTAATCTGACTTTTGTACATCAGATAATGTTTTAGGTTCTTTGCACTGGTAAAAAACACTTTTTTGTTTTTTTATTTACTGAGGTTCCATTTTCACAATTCCTTACTCCTGGCCAACTGAAATATTAACGTTCCATCATGTCAAGGCCGTACTGAGGTACATCGATCGTTTCAGTCATGATTCATCAGGGCGACTTCACCAATGTTCAACTTGCTCTCTATGGCTTTCGTTTAGGCTGTAAATGCACATGAAACTTCCCTGTATTCAAATTTCTCTGCTTCTAGCTGAAAAACTCCTCCAGATGACATCACCAGGAGGAGATGATGTCATCTGGGGGCATTTTTCAGCTAAAAGTAAAGAGAGATTTTAATATAGGGAAGTTAAAGGGTGTTTATGTACATGTACTACCCAAACTAGAACCAAAAAAAAAGCTAGTTCAAAATCAGTGAAGTTGCCCTTTGACATTTGTACTGAGAGGACATGGCTGCATCAAGTGACAATTTCATCCAATGGTAGTTTTTAATCTACGAAATGCACAAAACCTGCTGTGCGTATAGAAGAGCACCTGAAATAAAGATGTTATACAAAACAAACCCAGGGCATCGTTCAGCGTATACTGTAAAAAATTTGGCAACTTGTCTCAAATAACATTAAAGGGCAGGGACATAGTGACAGCTGTTAAATACAACACAGGGACAAAAAAAAGACTCTACACACACGGAGGACAGAAGTCTTTCTTGAACATGTATTCGACATAATTGAGCGAGTAATTCTCCAACTGTGTGGTGCTAATGCGCACACACAGAACGAGTCCTCACAGGCTCGAACCTTCAGCTTCACACACTTGTTATCGCATCAGCTACAAGGTTCCATTTGTTATCCTGCACTAGAAAATCAAGGGCTAAAAAAACACATGAAACTGACGGGCGTCAGCCATCGTACAGGTCGTCCAACTGTCTCACAAAAACATTAATGATCCCTGTAGGGAGACGGGTCAGATGACGGGCAGTATCTACAGTTTATTCTGGTCCGGTAGAGGCAGGAAAAACTGAGGGGGAAAAGGTTCCAGTAGAAAAAAAAGCTGCGTACTAAATCTTTGCCTTACTAAAAAATACAACATGCGTATTAAACATATTTGTTAACAGGTTTTATATGCAAAAGAGAACAGTGCTGAGATAAAATAAAACATGGACGACTAATATTTAAATGTATTTAAATTAATTTGACTTGATTAATATTAATAGCTACTGTAAATAGCAGTATACATAATAAAGTAACAGGTATATTCTGTGTATTTCAGCTTGTTACGCTAATCACCTGCTAACACAAGTTAATTTTGAACTTACTGACATTTAGGAATATGTTTTTATATCTGTTAGTTATACGCGTGTAGTATATTACAGCTGGGTCTGCTTGTGTTCCGTTGTAACCACAGCTGGTGCAGGTTTATTTTAGTTGGGTCACAGATCGGGGGGGTTGGGGTCTTTCATTCAAGAGATTTAGTAAGTATTTGAGAACATTTCTGAAGATGCTTCACAACACCCAGTGAAAAGCCTGATAAATTGGATTTTGCATTAATTTGATTAACAAAGTTTCAACTGCTACGAGACATTTAGCTATGTTTAAGTAATAATACGCTAATCAACTTGTACAATTAAATATGTGAGCATCTCTAATACCATACGTGTTAACAGGGAGGGTACCTTCACGTGGAATCATGCATTTTCTGTGAGCTCTGTTGATGGTAACACTTTAGTTACGGAAGTGGAAAATAGTTTCATTAAATTCTGGGGGGCTCTGCTCCTGCTGGTGGGTCGGTCTGTAAAGACTCCCACAGATGACTGAGGCCTATGTGGAGTTTGTTTGTTTGTTTGGCACCACTCTGAGATCATGTGGACACGGCAGCCATTTAGCAGAGCACCTATCTGGGGTCACGACACCAAAGTCAAGGAGCGACTTTAAATCAGCGTATAATTGAATGAAAACATCTTGTAAATGACACAGTAACTTGCATAATTAAATTTAGGTAACTTGCAAACTATGCCAGTACTAAACCTCTGGCTAAGCAGAAGTTCTACGAAAACAGTTTTCTCTGTGCCCACTAAATACAGCTCACCACCAGAACACAGGCTTTTCTACAACAGCCCACTAATCCAAAGTACTCCAATTACTACAGCCAAGCAGTAACACAGGACCCAGCTTACACTACATACTGTAGCTGGTGTTCAAAGCAGCGAAAACAGATTGTCTGTTTGCAACAGAACTGAATTTGCCAAAGCCTGAGGTGTTCTGTCTCTGAATATTTCGTTTGGCTTGCTAAACCATCAAACCTAGTCCAGAAAAACTAGAGAAGCTTTTTAATTGACTCAAAGTTAGACAAACAAATCAATTACAAATTACATTTTGTCTAGTAATTACTGCAGATCCAGAGTTTTTGTAATGGTTGTGGGCAAAAGTAAGAATTCAAAGCACGGAAAGAAGCTGCTGTAATAAATAACGTAGTAGCTAAAAGTTTAGTGGGTCCGTAAATATATAGCATCCAGCCTTCAGCTGTCCACAGTTCCTGATCTAATACGGGCTTCACCGAATAACTAATGAGGCACAATGCTAGTTTACACTCGGAAAAACTATCAGAACATGCAGGTCAATCTACTTCACGATGTCTTATACCTGTAACAACAAGTGTACTTAGTTGTGAACTGTTGTACAGAAGCTATTTCTTTGAGGCTGCTTTTATCCTCCATTCAAAGTCCTATTTTGTTTGTTTTACAGGAAACAAAATCTGAATATTTAGGTTAAATTCAGCACACAGGCTTTTGGCACCTTTTAGTTGAAAATGTGACTGCAGGGCTGCAAAAAAAGAGATATGTACATACAAATAACGATTTCAGCTTTTGAAAATATTCCAGCTTGCAGATCTTTAGTTTATCACATCTAATATAACTTCTTCCCCAAACTACGGCTAATTAGTTTTCACGTTATCTGCTACACGTGTGACCTGACACAACTCGCTAATGTTCTGCACCTTTCATCCTAAAAGTACTGAGGTTGCACTGGAACTGATCTCAGATCAGCATCTGTGGTTATTAGTAGTAACCTCAGAGGGAAACTGGAGTTAGTAGAGTGCAATACTGACAGTTTTCAACAAGCAACAAAATGCTACTGCAGGTTTTTTTTGAAGGGAGGAGCTTTACAAGCAACATGTGGCACTTTGGGAAAGTTTTTAACCTGAACAAGTTTATTTTTATTGAAAGTTTTACATTCTTGCTGGATAAATTACGTCTAGAGATTGTTTACTTTGGTCAGATTTGCCATTTGTCAACAGTTTCACTTCAGCATAACTAAACTGGCAAGATTTTAACTCTCCGTCAGATTAATCAGTCTCCCTATAATTTCAGTTTAAATGGTTTCAGAATTCACGTACACTTTGAGCTACGTGCTTCCCCACATCATCATTCGATTACTCTTTGGCCCAAACAGTGAAGGTGCAAATTGTTTACCTTTTTAATTCAAATTCAACATTTCTTGAATATTTTTAAACCGATCCTTGATCGGAGTCTCCGGGCAACTTCCTCTAATGGCTCCAACTTGTATTTACTTTAGCACTAACCAGTTTTGACCATTCAGTGAATCTGTGGTGCTGAACGGTCATTGGTCGTCGTTTTCTTGAGCTTCACCCCTCGTCGGATGGCCACCAGAAAGTCCTCCACCTCGCAATACTCCGTCTCCTCCAAGAGCTCTGGGAGAGGACGGCGCTCACGCTCTGCCACTCTACCGCCAGGCTGCGGTGGAGGGGTAGGAGGGTCTGATCCCTCGCACATGTGCTGGGAGTCCCAGGGGCCACACTTCTGTGACAGTGGTAGGCTGCTGCCCGGTGATAAAGGTGTGCTTGAGGGGCTGAGCGGGGTCTTTGGCGTGCTGCAGTCCTCTGACGCTGCCCTGCCGGGGACACCAGGATGTTCAGGTACTGTTGGGGTCTTTACTGGGATCATTGGGGGCTTGATAGGAATAGGGCCCAGGCTCAGGCCTCCAGAGGGCCGGCGCAGGTTCGGCTTTGAGGATGGTGTCCGTCGGATGGTGGCGACCCCAGGGGTGATTACAGTAGAGGGGTTGGATGGCAAGCCAGCAGTGGAAGCAGGACGTTTGGACTGGAACATGCGACGGTAGGACTGACTGATTTCACTGTTTCTGGGGATGGTGGAGGATTTATCGAAGTCTGACGAGTGCTGCTGCTCAATGTCCTGGTCCACACCCACACAGTAATAATCACAGTCTGATACTGAGGGAGAGGAAACACACTGCCTTCTCAGAACAAATGAACTCTGCCATTTCCTTCAAGGAGTGTTTTAAAGCACTCACTGGTACAAAGGTAACTAAACATACAGCCCCAGCTTGTGCCTCTCATGTATTGACATTGAAGCTGCAGAGATAATATTTCTAAATACTGTTTTTTTCCTCCCCTCTGCTGCACAAAGCAATGCTCTTTAAACCGTCACTGATACTGAACTTGATTAAAGCTTTTTTGGATCTAGTCTGGTTTGTATATGTAACTGAATACCAATAAACTTCACTCTGATGTCTTTATATTAAAATGTCTTTTTCTAGCCAGAAAAATGCCACCAGATGACATCACCTGGAGGATCTTTTTTTCTTCCCTGATCTCCATTGCTAAACTATGTGTGTTATCAGTTCAAACCAGGTCCATGTTTTTCTTTGCTGGAATGAGGAGTAGCACAACTCTGTACCTGCTGTTCCCTTAGCTAAACTGTGTGTGTGTGTGTGTGTGTGTGTGTGTGTGTGTGTGTGTGTGTGCATGCAATAGATAACTTGTCCTGCAGCTGTCTATTCCTTAAGATAATAATTGTTGAAACAAACTATGCTCTATATTATATTTAACCATATGCACTTGCTAAAGCTCACTTATTATAAAAGCATTTATTATAAGTTCATCTTTAACCAACATCACACTCTTAATCATGGTCAATCTGCTTTTACACAGAAACTCATCTGAAGCAGTTATAGTTATTAGAGAAATATTTTGAATGTAGAGAAGCCAGAGGGACGTTTAAAAGCATTCAGGTACATCCATCGAAAGCAAGTTGAAGAGTTTGAACTAATTTTTTTAAATGTCTTTGTTGTGATAGTCTAACATTGTCCTTAAATACCAGCATCATTTCACATCAATCCCTAATATTTCTCATGCACTTGGTGAGTTTTCAAGGATTCTGCAAATACCTTCAGAACCGGTTGTGTACTTTCAGCCCTTCTGGACTTTTGAAGGGTTCCATGTGTTTCCCTGTAGCTTTAATGTAGAACGATACATGAGCGCTACAACCTGGGGCTCCACTAAACCTGACTGAACTCCGAATGTTTCATTATTCTCCAGTTCCTGAATAAACAAACTTGTTTAAAGTTGAAACATTTCCAATTCACGCTGCCTGGAGCAATTTAGCTCCCACTTCCATTTTGCCTGATGTCGAAAATTAATTTCCTTTCTGTCTAAATGTGCCTCCACAGGTACATTTATTTGTTGTGGCAGTTGCTTGAACCTTCTTTGAACTATGTTGACAGTCAGCATCAATGGTGCATTAGAAGCAGCAGAATTATTCAGTGTTTCATTTTGACTCAGTGCAAACTACACTTTTGATAGCAGGACGTTTCTGCATTGAACAATGGAAGTGCATCCCCTGTTTGTGTGTGTGTGTGTACCTTGTGAGGGGATGGTGTCCTCGGAGCAGCAGGGTGTGTTTGTCTGGCTGCTGTAGCCACTGGAGCCCTGCAGCGAGTCTCTGCTGGAGCCGTGAATGTCCAGCTGGAGGCCTCGGGCCAGAGCTCTGGCCAGCTCCTCATGGGCCTCCCTGTCCTCTTGCTGCAGTCAACGTACACACACAGAGAGAGCAACATTTAAACTGTTTGTGTTGTCTGGGAGGCAGCATGTTGAGATGGACCTGCCTGCAGACAAAACCATGCTTTTTCAGATCTAACCATGATTGTCATATGATGCATCTTCTGCAGAAAGTAAAACTTCCACAGCTGCTTTTTCTACAACCAGCTGTTGGCACCGTCTCTTTGCTGTGATTCTTTAAACTGTTTTCAGAAACAAAAAGCTCTGTAAATTTAAAAAAGCTGCCAGTAAGTCATGTGACTTGTTTGGCTTCGATCAGGGTGTAGCTAATAATATATTAGAAATCACCAGCTGACCTTGGGGGAAATCAAACAGTGGCCTCCTTTGACCCGCTGTGGCTCTTCCCCTGGCACGGTGACCTCAGCGCTGTGGTGGCTGCTGGGATCTGTAGTCTCTCTCTTGTCCTTGCTCCGTTTCAGGGTGTTGACCACTGGTTGATCATAGGGGCCCGGTTTGGCCCAGTCCTATATTTATTGAACATTTTTTAAAAAAGTACATTGTAAATTTAGGCTAAATTCATTTGTTAGATTTCCCCTGATTATTGATCATTTTTAAAACTATTTTTAAAATGACAAACATAAGCATATTGAATATTTGGGATTTTTACACCGGGGAACCTCGCTGCAGACAAAGATGGCAGACTACCAACCTCTCTGCATTTTGGTTTTTGTCCAGGTCATTTCTCTGTACACGTCCATGAAGCCTAACTAATGTTTTTAAAGTGCACAACTCAGTCAGCACCTGGTTAAAACGTATCTACAACAAGCTTAAAAATTAATGAGTGTTACTTTTCCTTGATCATTTTAAGATAGTTAGTTTTGTTTTCAGGTTTTTTTGAAATGATGAAGCTGATGAGGAAATGAGATGAAATCAAAACACATTGGTGACATTTATCATTGTAGGGTCTGTTTCTAAACTGAGCATAAAAAAATAAAATTCAAGAGAAAGACACTGCAATGGGATAAAATACAAAGCCAAACAAAAAAGATGAAAGGATAAACGGAAGGACAGGAGGAGGACATCATGGACAATGAGGATCAAACCTTCCATGATGGGACCCTGGATGATGGGATGACTCCGAGCCCCGGGGGGCTAAGAGGTGAGAGGTCTCCTGGTTGGCCGGAGCCTGAACGAGACCACGGCCACGTGGGAGACACAGACGAATAGGAGGGCGAAGAGATGGGAGAAGAGGTGGTGGAGGAGGAGGAGTAGGTGAAGTATGGAAGGTGGAGGTGGGTGTCTTGGGCCTGCAGTACAGCTCCGTGCAGGCAGAGGGCAGCGTGATGCTCAAAACCATTTGACAACTGAAGGGAAGTGGATGAAGAAAGAAAAACATGAAACATTAATGATGGTTATGACTTGTGTGAAGACTGGGGAAGCAGCAGGAGCTCAGCAAACTAATTTTAATTTGTGCCCATGTCCTTTGAGCAGTAATTCTTGTTTTGTTAATTACGGCAAAACACTAACATTTTTCATCAAACAGCATCATCAGGTCAGTGGTTGTACTGTAGAATTATTAGCTATGAACAAGTTCTGAACTGTCAATGATCCCTTTACAGTTTACAAACCAAATGTCATCAGTAGAAAAATGATCGTAGCTTCTGGTTAAACTGTAATATTAAGCAGTGATTGTTTCCTTGTTCTACCTGCACTTTAATAAAGAGCTGATCTAGATTATCTGAATAAATAATGTTAAAAAAATTACTGTAAGTCTTTTTAATACACAAGCTGTACGACGGACACACCTCAGAACTACTGGCATTACAGATATTAAGTTCCCAGGTTATCATGATCTTATTCCCCCAACTACTTGCTTCTCTCTCTCTACCTGCAAATGTACTATTACACTACTATTGCATGAATGGGCCCCATTCTTTCCTATTATCCCCACAGTGGATGGTTACAAATGTGGGATTTGAACACGTTATACTGATCAACAGAGCGTACATACTTACAAGATGTATGAAGCACTTTCAAACACCACAAACAGAGCAGAGCGACCCAAAACCCTTACAGGTGTGTGTTTGCAAATGTTCACCTGTTGCAGCTCAGAGCAGGAAACATTGTGTGAGGGTGAGGAGGAGGAGGAGGAGGAGGAAGGCGCCTCACTGACACACTGAGGATAAAGCAGAGCCATGCAGCGTGCACACAGTCACAGTTTACAGGATGGAAACAGACAGAGAAAGAGCAGAGGACGCTTGTTACAATACCAAGGTTTCGTGATTAAAAACAAGCAGAATCTGCAGGTAGAAGTGTGAATCAAACTGAACGAGCAGCTGCTGCCGCACAAAGAGGCGTTAAATGAAGAAGCAGATGGAGCTAAAGACTGAAGACCAAAACACAGTACTCTAACTGGTCGATTGTAGTATCTTTTAAATAAACTCATCAGTTTATAGTATTTGTACTGAACATGTGTATAGTAACTTCACACACAGTCGACCGTTTACCTGCGAGGTCTCTGGGGGCATCGGAGATGGGGACTTGGACTGGAAGGCGTCCTGGGAGATGAAGCCAGAGTCGTGCGAGGAAACCGAGGACAGGCGGGCAGGCGTCTGCTGGGGGAGCACCGAGGAAGAAGAGGAGGAGGAGGCACGATAACGGAAATGGGAGGTGGGGGAGTGGCAGTGTGAGCCGCTGGAGCGCGAGTCGCTGCTGTTCACACTGTTCAGGCTGCTGTGGGACAGAAGAGGAAATACGTTGTCTGAGAAGTAAACACGTCCAACTTTACCAATTGTCAAAGCTGCAGGCACATTTCAAATGGTACGAACGAGTTCTGTGGTTTGACACCAGGATTTGGACTGATCAGACCACCGGAGCTTTACGTGACTGATCCACTGATCTGTTCCCTGATTAGGCTACAACAGTCCTCAAGTCTGCACTAATACAGAAGAGGATGATGATGGTGCATATTCAGCTGGGTGTGGTTTCTCAAAGCTCTTCATCACATCGTGATCACAGGGATTTAGTGATTTAAACATTGTGCAGATCCACCTCTTCACCACACAGAGGCAGCACAGTACAGTCGTTAGGGAGTCTAATGTCGTCAAGGTAACCAACCTGCACATGCTGGACTTCCTGGATACGGTGGTGCTGGGTGACGAGGGTGGAGTTTGGTAAGACCAGGTGCATTCAGAGCCCTTCAGATCTACAATCACCTGCAGAGACAGAAGCAGAAAGAAGCTTTAATGATTCCTGCTTCTGTCTTCACTAACAATAACACACAGATCCTGAAGAAGCAGCTGCACAAAACACAAATGTTTCCAAATTTATTTATGGATCAATTATGACCTGAACATCTAGATGCATCTGAATCTTGTTACTGAAGGTTTGGCATTTCATTTTGTGCACAGGATTATCGTCTTTTGACAGAATCAAAACCGTTTTAATGATCGACTCATAATTTAAGTTGTTTTTCGAGGCAAAATCCTGAACATTTGCAGGTTCCAGCTCCTTAGATGATGTCACAGCTTGTACCTTCTAGAAGGAAAATAAGCAAACCTCAGCACAAATCTGTGTATGCATGGGCTGTATGAAGTAGTTTACTTTTCTGTCAAAGAAAATAATGTGCAAATTAATTTCCTAAAGTAGTGAATCAATGTTCATTTATGAGTTTCCCTCATAAGTGAACATTGATTTAGATTAAACATTAAATTAGACCAGAGTCAGCGTCGTTTCACAGATTATCTCTGGTGTCCGGCAGATGTCTAATAACTAAAATCAGACTTCCTGAACAGATGTTGGCTCCTCATGGAACCGAAAGTCAGAAGTTTGACATCCTGCACCGGTTTAACGACAGCAGAACCAAAGCAGGTCAGTGATGGATCGGCCCGTGCTGAGACGGTGGTACCTGCTCGCTGGAGGCGGGCAGCTTGTGTGGGTCCATGGTTAGAGTCTTCAAGTCGTCGGTCAGGGTCTGGAGGTGAGTGATCTCGCCCAGCATGGACATCTCCTCCTCCTGACACACACACACACACACACAGGTTCCAGATTGTACAACAAAAAGCTTCTACTGCACTTATCACATATGTGTATCTGAGGGTCTACAGCTGCTGGCTTTTCATCGATAGACATCAGAGTCTCGTTTTCTGTGGTGCGTTTGTGTCACTGACCACAACGGGCCTCAGCATGGAGACGAAGCAGCAGAAGCGACTCCTCTCCTCCACCAGGGCCTTCCTCACCGCCTGCTTCTCCGTCTCCTCCAGCAGCAGGTACTTGTCACTGACGTCCTGCATGGCGCTGTCCAGCTGAGGCTGAAGGTCCCCACGGCCTGGACACACACATTCACGATCACATGACAGACAGCAGCAGTTAGTTCAATCAATCGCTGGTCGGCCAATATTTAATCTACTGTAAAAATGTATTGATGTGTCATTATTATCAATCAGCTTGAGAACTTTGGGCCACTTTTCATTCACATAGCTGCACTGGTGCAACACTGACATGTTTTAGAAAAGGCTTCTGGTTTATTTTTCCCCCGGTCGAAAGTTTTCTTGAAGATAAACTGATGCTAGAAGTCGGCTGGTTTCTGTTTCACTACACTGTCAAATCAGACGTAAACTCATAAGTGAAAATTGATCAACTACTTTTGTTCAGCAGAAATGCAGCTAATATATATTTTGGAAATTAATCTGCACATTATTTTCTTTTTGACAGAAAGTAAAATACTTCATGTTCTGGTGTCAGGTTTGGTGTGCCGCAAGGCTCTGGCCTTGGTTCCCTTTCTGTTTTCAGTTCAGTTGTATAGCTCCTATTATTCAGATTATCAAGTATGAGGTGGATTTTCATTGTTATGTCGACGATACTAAGCTGTATGTTCCCATGAAGGTTGATGAAAAATCTGGAATAGATTGATCTTGAAGCATGAGTCACAGACCTGCTTTTAAAACCTGATCCCCACGCTCCATCTAGACCCCCTGTGCTCTCAGTCGTCAGGACTATGTATTCATAGACTTAAGAGAAGATGGTGGAGGTGCCTTTTCATATCAAGCTTCTCTCCTTTGAAATTTACTGTTGGATTTATTGTTTGATATGTTTGCTTTCATTCTTAAGTAGATCAGTGATTTTCTTTCTACATTTTTATGCTTGATGCCCTTCCAGCTGTTACCCTCCCATTTCATCCAGGCTCGGGGTCAGTATGGTGGCCCTTGGTGGCTGGGTGGGAGTGGGTGGTATTCAAACCCGCTGCCTTCTGCATCCCAACCCAATGGTCTCCCCACTGAGCCACTAGGCGGGATGGGTTCTGAGGTCAGGCTGATGGACCGGGGTCCATTACCAGTCCTCAGTGACACAGAGAGGGAAGAGACGGCAAAGAGTTGCCTCAGGACATAGGAATGTCATAACTGTTTGTCCGCAGGATTCCAGAAACGTGACACAGAGGATCACATTCTTTTTCCTGTATCCAGCTCTAGATGTGGTTCATTCCTGGTTTTCTACCCATTTCGCTGCCGTCTCTTCTCTCACCGTTTACATTTCCATGCACAGTAGTTGTCTCGTCACTGTGAATCCACGTGCACCGTCCAAACACTAAGCTTGATTAGTTACTCTGGAGCCAACGCTGAATAATGTAATCTGTTACCTGACAGCATATAAAAGTAAATTCTGCAGTCTTTCCTCCATCTCCCTCATTAAATTTCCCCTTTAGTGCAGCTGCCTGCTTCATTTTCTCATCTTTCGAACACTCGCTCTCTCATTACATGTCTTTCATTCCAACACCACCTCCTCCTCCTCCACTTTCCCTCCCCTCATTCAAACGGTGGCGCTGGGAGTTTCCTCTGCTGCAGTAATAAAAGGTTGGGAGGACCAGATGACCCGAGCAGCTCGACCACATCTGAGGTCCCTCTGGGTTCAGTCCTGGGTCCTGTTTACTTGGTCTTAAAGGCTCAACAGAGCTGGAAGCCGCGGCGTACTTTGTCTGCAGCAACAAAAAGCTCATGTTTCCAGTTATTAGGCTGCATTTTGACTGAACTGCCTGTTCTGAAAGCAGAGGACTTGTTTTGATGTGTCGTTGAGCTTCTCTGCAGCCCAGACCAGCAGTGAGTTACTGCAAACGTGATGTAAACACTAAAAGCCTTCTTAGCAGTGACTGTGTGTTACATCTATTTTAGTATCCATCATTTCATTTAGCTTTGATTTTTTTTCTCAAACTATTAAATCCCCCCCAGACTGTACAAAAATGACTGATTTTTTTTGTAATTTGCCTAATTTTTTTTTTTTTAAAGAAGATCCCCATGATTATTTTGTTGTTAACCACGAGATAAGCTGAGCTGACAGTTTGCAGGATTCCTGATTTTTAAATGACCTCACATCCTAATATTTGGGGATAATGCTTTTTTTTACGCTCGTCGCTCTGTGTTCTGTTCAGGCTTTGGGTCTGTGAGTCACACAAACATCTGAACAATTTTTTTTTTTGTCCTTTCGGTTTATCCCGTGAGTTCAGTGTCGCCACAGCGGATCATTGTCCGCATGTTGATTTGGCAGTTTTTGCTCCGGATGCCCTTCCTGACGCAACCCTCCCCAATTTCTACCGGCTTGGACCGGCACTGCACAGCTGGGGAGGGGAATGGGCTGTTAGGGGTTCAGTGTGTTGTCCAGGGACACTTCGACATATAGCCAGTGCCGGGGATCGAGGGACCTTGTGGTCCGTGGACGACTGCCCTTACCAACTGAGCTACAGCCGCCCCCACACAAACATCTGAACAATGTGGGAACGTATTTCAGCTGCATGTGACGGATGTTTTACCTGTATATACAGTGGAAGCACGTGTGTAGAAATACTCACCGAACACATCAGCTGGACCGAGCGGAGCACGACGTGAGACCACGTACAGGCAGGGAGGCGGTGGAACAAAGTGAAGAAACAACATTACAAACACATGTTCCCACAGCGTCACCCTTTAAATAACTCTACTCACATAATTATACCACTAAGAGTTTAATTATAACCAACTCACACTGTGTGGTTACAAACGTCTCAACAACTTTGAAGCAGCATTAGGTCATGAAAGCGTAATTATGTTATTTGATAATTAGGTTTGAAATGACAAACTACAAACCTTTCTTCGCTTTCTTCTGCAGCTTCAGAGTATCTGAGGACCTCTTCTTGATCTCCTGACGGGCCTTCTTATACTCTATGCACACACACAATGAGTAACACATGCAGTGAACTTTTAAACAGAGATTAACATGAGCAGATACATTAAGGTATTATGTCTATAGGTGGCTCTCAGCTTAGCTCTAGTCCCTGCAGTCGCTGTGAAACAAAGGCCACAAGCCCACGACATGACTTTAAAACCTAAACCCCGTTCAGTGTGTGACGTCTTGTTGCCTTCCAGAATCCTGCAATTGCTCAGTTGTAAGCACCAACCAAACCTGGCCTGATTTGAGGCTTGTGATCAACTATCAGTGGCTGAAAACACGATTGGTTTTAGTGTCGACCAGCATTGATCAGCACAGGTACTTGATGCAGCCTGTTTGTGCCTCATCTCCTAAAAGGCAACATCTCATGACAAACAGTCCCTCAGTTTATCTAAAACCTGTTTTAAAGAGGCCATGTTTCACATAATGTCAGCTTTAGATTTTCATTCTGCGGCTCTGCTGACACAACTGTGGGAAATTCACAAACTGCTTATTGTTCCAACAATGATCTCTATGCAGAAGCTCTTCATTTTCATATGAAACCGCTTGTTTAAGCTCTTTGCTCTTATTTAACATGAATCCCCATCATCACCACAGTTCACTTACAAATGACACACAGGTACAGGTGGTACATACAGTGCAGTATCTGCTGTCTTTGCTGCAGTGTGCGCACGTGTATGTGTGCACGTGTGCATTTGTACCTTTGGCATGGTCTTTGTCCAGAGTGCTGGAGACTCTCTTCCACTCCTCCATCTGCTCCTGGAGAGGGTTGATCAGACAGTCCAAAAACACCCTGGGAACACACACACACACACACACACACACACAACCTGTTAGAGCACTGTGTGTGCGCACGTGCATGTGCTCACAAACCAAAATAAAAAGGTTATTTTAAAGCAAACAGACCACATTCATGGCAGGAAAATGGTGGATGGCCACACACTGACTGGAGCATGAGGACACTAACAGATCTTTGCAGTAACATGAAGACGACACAGGCATCGTAACTAAAAGTCTCATAAATTAGTTTTCTTGTCAAAGCAGCTATGAAAACACACAAATTACTACACGGTCGCTACTATGGCTCCAAATACCAGTTTTTAATTTATCTGCACGTTCTGTTTCAAACAGAAACCCGACGGACTGAGCTCCAAATGTCCTTGAGTCAAGAAATACAGGAGACACCAGAGAGCCAGGCAAAGTCCAAAAAAGGACAAACATGGACGTATTCAGGCAGGTTCATAGACGGGACCTCAGACTGGTCTGGAACAGGTGAACTGTCCTCTGGTTCTCACTGTAGACAAGCATCCTTTTTAAGCTTCTGCTATAAACACAGCGACGTCTCTGTTGGATGTGGTCTTGTAATGTCTGTGTCTTTGTGTTACTCTACTGCTGCCAACATAACTGCCCATAAGAGGAACTTTGTTTCCCTGAAGTCTTAAAATGCACAGACCTTTGCAGGAGTGGATGGAGCAAGTAATGAGTTGTGTGTGTGTGTGTGTGTGTGTGTGTGTGTGTGTGTGTGTGTGTGTGTGTGTATGTCTCTGTCTTCCAGCTATACAGCATCCGTGTTTGCAGACACAGCTGGAGGTCTCATCTCCTCACTTCAATCTGACTAACTGCCTCCCCCCCTCCATCCTGTGAGGGAGGTAATGGACTCGAGCAGGAAGGGGAGGATAAGGTGGAGGAGGAGAGAAAGGAGGCTGGTAGAAGAATGGATTCACCACAGGAGGCGAAGGAACTGAGAAAGCGAACAGAGGAGAAAGGCTGCAGAACGAAGGAGGGATTTCAGCCTCCAGACGAATCACAAAATACATAATACTCCAAGTGATCTGGTTAATTGTTATTTTTAACCTCAGCGAAACAGTCAGACTCATTTAAAGACAGAAGAGGGAGAGAGCAAGATAGAGGAGGAGGAGGAGGAGGAGCAGCAGGTTGCCATGGAGAACTGGGAGCAGAAGCTACACCTGTTCTCACACACACACACGTCCTTCGATGGTTGTCCTTCTGTAGCCACATAAAAGCTTCCCCTCATTCTGACCTTAAGGATCTTGTAATATGGACACGGTGATGTGTCCATATGCTCTTTGTCCCTTAAACCAACCTGACTACACTGTGAGAACTGAGGGACAAAAGTCAGGATTAAAGTAAACAATATTGATTTACGACTAAATCAAAACACACACACACACACACACACGTTCTACTCACACAGAGAACTGGCGCAGTTTGGCCTCGATGCTGCGGTGCCTCATGCACATCCTGGTGAGGGCTGACCCGATGTCCCTCGTCCCCCCTGAAAACACACAGGGGACAATCTGTCACACTTCATCAGTACAGTTACTGCACTTCCTTTAGGAACTTTCAGAGTAAAAGCCTTTTTACCTCAGTTAAGACTGGGTTAGTTTGTCAGACTCGGCACCACATATTGTCATTATACGGTTTCCAGGCTACAACACTGTTTTTATATGGAATGAAGATATTAGTTTGGGTTGGATGCATATCCACAAGTTTTTAACAATGAACAAGCGAACCCCCCTAAAGTGGATCATTTGTTACATTTCTTGATGTACTGTGCAAATTAACTAAATATATTTGGGTGTTGAACTGTTACGACGAGCATCATGAACAGGTTTGTTTTCACTGTGGGAACTTTCTTCACTTTGTTCTGAGTTAATAGATGAAATAACGAGCAGGTAAGATGGTCACGATGCGGATCCTTGCAGTCCTACAGTGGAGATCCAGAGTTTCACACAGACAGGACGAGTGGACGTCTCAGGCCGATATCATCTGTAGCTATGCAGATGTTTCTTTGCTATAAACAGGTTTTTATAATAATCCCATAAATCACTAGCTACAAACGTGAACAGATTGAGACAGTTTCTCTATTACCTTAAAATCATTAGCATCTCTGTGCAGAAAGATTCTTCATTGCAAAGGGCATAACTCACTTTTCTGACATGTTATAGGACAAACAGTGAACATTTGCAGTTTGTATTTTTTATTTTATTAAAGGAGGAAGAAGTTGATGAATCTAATTAAAAATAAACCCTCAATGCACAAATTACACAGCAAACAGCCACTAGACAAAAACACCTCAATTATCACACATTCAACAAACTATGTTCAGATCCTAACAGATGGAGCCGTGAACACAATGTGTCGTGTGTGACAGCACAACAGCCACTCAACCTGTGTGTGTGTGTGCGTGTTTTGCTCAAGGGCACTGCAGCCGGTGGACAGGAGCCTGTGTTCCAGGCATCAGTCAGTGCGGCAGAAGCTCCACGGGCATCCACAGGGCCCAGATGGTCGTTCTCTCCCCCCCCCAGACAGAACACTCCCTCCTGGGGGAGAGTTCAGCAGAGCTCAGCCTGTCAGCCTGAAGCTCCCACACATGCTAATGTTTGTCTTCACCTCAGATAACAACGCTCATCCTGGAACTTTACATACCTCAGTTGCACAGGCAGAACCACACGTTTGCAGATATTTGTTGATGTTTTCTCGTGTCCTGCACCAACTTTATTATTTTTATTTTACTGCTTTTGTGACCTAGTTCATTTTTTGAGCCAAAAAGAGTGAAGTGGGTGAAGGATGCTGAACAGTGCACTAAAGCAGGGTGCATGTGTGCAGGGTGGGGTAGTGAGCACTGCATTGCACCACTGACACCTCCTCCGCTCGGCTCTGCTCTGCTCTCCCTCCTCCTCCATTACACATCTTCCCCTTCACCCCCGTCCCTTCATTTCCTCCTTTTCTATTTTCGTCTTCCCATCAGCCTCGTTGAAGGTGCAGTAAATCAGGCTTTTTCCCTGTGGCTAAAACTTGTGGGACAGAATCTCAAAATATTTGAGGAACAAATGCTACAAAGCCTCAGGTATTAAGTTCACTAAACTGTAATTAAGTCCAAATTTTAAGTGAAAGTATTTCCATTTATTTTACATACACAGATACAGAAACCACCAACATGTTTACTCCAGTACTAAGTACAGTTTGGAATGAAGTATTTCCAACAGAGTAAACTTTATTTACTAATTATTTTGCATTTCTCTTCTGTTAAACACACCAGAAGTTCATAAATGCTGATTACAGATCAACCACCTGCGCGACACAAATTGTTTTGTTGTTGTTTTGAATGTTATCAACAGCATCAAATACAATATTGCTTTCTTAGTACTTTTGTTTTTCCTTTACATATTACAGCATTTACTTTAATTTGATACCTGCAGAGTGTTATTATTTTTACTTGAGGTGACCGTGTCAAGTCAAGTCAAGTCAAGTGGCTTTTATTGTCATTTCTACTATACACAGTGGTACACAGTACACAGTAGAAACGAGATAACGTTTCTCCAAGAACCAAGGTGCTACAAACAACACAAGCTATATATATATATATAGCTGTATTTCCACCAGTGGCACGGTGGAGCAGTGGATGACCGTGCCGCCTCACAGTTCTTTCTGTGTGGAGTTCCCACATTTCCTGCGAGTACTCTGGTTTCCTGCTGCAGTCAGCTCAGCTGGCGGCTCCAAGTTGCCCGACACCTGTTCCTGTGTTTCCTCTTCCCCACTTCTCTCTCTTGCTACGTCGACCTCAGCTCCTCTATCGTCTTCCTCGCTTCTCACCTTCAGACGAGGTGTCGCATCCTCACCTCGCCGCTCTGCTACACCCCTTTGAAAAAACAAGCTGCTCGGTCTCTGTGTCCAACCACATTCAATCACGTTACATCAGCAGCAGGACAACGTGATTGTAGTCGGCCCTTTTTTAAATAAAGGAGCTAATTTTGGTTCCTGGTGGCGCTTTCCTACAAAAGTAAAGTCGAATTGAAACCGTTAGTTTGGATTCGAAGTGTCGTATGAGTCAGATGCTCTGAGGCTGAACCCTGTCTTGGGTTCTACCCCATTTATATCTGCAGGACATGAACAAAGGCCTGAAACCGGCGCCGCTGTTGCGCCAAAGATGAAAATGTTTTCACAGACCTGAGTTTCCCGGGCAGGTTTCCACAGACTTTGCAGGCCCAGGTCATTTTCTTGACCCCATTTTAACGCTGGCACCCACAGGACCTCCAGCACTTAGATGAAATGTTTAAATGAATGTTACTTTTTCTACCACCACAGGATTTTTATTGCTTTTACTTCCAAAATCCAGGTCCAATAATATTAACTGTTAATAATCCACATTCAGGCCAAGAGCCGCAGTTTATGGTCGATGCTGTGACTCTACATTTGAGTTTCCAGATGAGTTTTACAGATGCTGTATTTTTTAAAAAAAAGCCCCAGCGCAGGGGGGCAGAGATGGAGAACAGAGGAAGATGCTGGTTTCGTTTCCAGCCCAGACAGTTTCTCCACAGCTGCACTCGAGATGACCTTCACCTCCACTTGAACTCAGGTTCACTTTTGACTTGTTAAATATCCAAACAAAAACAAGCGGTTCGCTTTTCCCCGACACAATTAGCACGAGTTTCCTGGCAATTAGTTCCTGCTCGATTCTTCTGATTGACCCAACTCTCTGTGTGTGTGTGTGCGCGCGCGTGTGCGTGTGTGTGTGTGTGGACTGGCACTGACACCCAGCTGACCCAATTTATTGGGACAGAGCGGTGTCTCTGTCTGAGCTGCAGCCGGTTCAGTTTGAGCTTGGCTGGAGACTGAACGGCCTCGAGGCTCCACAGCACACGACACGGGAAAGTCAGGATCAGGATCAACAACAAATCCAGAAAAAAGTGATGAGAATAAAAAGTTTATGCCGAAAATGGTGTAAAATCTCAGTTTGCCATCTTCATCAGCTGAAGGCCTTTACATCAAAGTGTACATTCATATACTAAACTAAAAGGGAATCTGACTCCATATAAACACAAAACACTAAATGGGAGTTTGGACAATTCATTGAGTGTCAGTCTGCAGCCTGCATTAGTTGTTGGTCTGTGCTGTGGACATGTGTTGTTCAACACAGAACAATTAAAAACAGATCAGATGCAGCAGTGAAGCCCTCTGACGTTAGCCAACCACTGCAAATGTGTGACATGTTAGAACATGTGCAGAACATTTTCTAATCTCTATCAAGCGTTTGGGAATAAAAGATCCTTCCACCCAGTGGACTGACGTGTTTTTAAGCCATTTGTGGGGCATTTTTGGAGGCCTTTAGTACAAACAAGCAAGCTAATCCAGCCACCAGGGTGCATGTGGGCGAAGACAATTGATTGTTAGTGTCTTTATGAAGAGTTTAAGTTGTCTTTTAATCCCTGTGTGAAATTAAAAAAAAAACAAAAAAAAACTGACTTCTTCTCATTTATTGTAACAGCTGTGAATATTCTATAACGTGAAAGCTGCATCTCTTACTTTTTGCGTACATGAACCATCTCACCACCGCACAGTGTTTGACATCACTGTTCTGTCCTTTGCAGTCTAATAAGCTTTAATCACGTGCTCCTTCTGTCCAAAGTCCCCTTCCCTGATAGGATTTTATCTTCTCGTATGTGAAATAACACCCCATTGCAGCCTGTTGCATTGTTTTACACAAATCTGAACAGGACCTAGTATCCTTGCTCCAGGACACCACGTTGGTTTCCATGACGATGCTGCTCCTTCACACCTTGGTTAAAAGCACAGATTTTGAAACTCAGTAAAACTGGGCCCTCAGACAGAAAGTCGTGCCCTCTTACATGTTTCTGTAAGCAGCTGCAAGGCTTTTATGACTTATAGCTCAGACAGCAAACACCGTCAGGAAGGGACAAACGTCCAGCGAGGCAGCAAGTAGAACTCTGACTGAACGTAACCTTAACTTTAAAGCTTGCACTGACTATCCAGACAGATCTTTCCAAGTCAATGACCTCGCCGTCTCTGCAACCAGCCGAGCTTCACGCTGAACAGTGGGTGACCTGGAATCTTAGACTGGAATCTAAACCAGTCTCCTTCCATCCGACTGGGATATGAACTCAGCCATCATCCCCACAGGAGCAGTGGTGGAGACGGACAGAAGAACCGGAGCAGCTGAAGACACACACACACACACAGGCTCGGCAGTAAATCACTGTCCCATAGTGTGAGACTATATTTCTTGTCTTGTTGCTACAGGGAAAAGGCGAGCAAAGAGCTATTTTTGAGAACTGGAGCATGAAGGAGGAAGAGAGCGGACGACGACGAAGAGGATGGAAACAAGGGTTGAAATGTCAGAGGAGAAGAAGAAGAAGAGACAGTAAGACCAAAGCATGGATGGAATTACAACATTTATCCTTTAGTTAAGTTTCAGTGCAGTTTAGTTGTGTAAATCCAGCAGGTTTCACTACTAACACTAACGCACACACTAACTATAAGATCACAGATGGAACATTACATCCACTAATTATGAAGGATTCACTGTTTGCATTTTTACAGGTTTGTCTGTAACAAACTAAAACTTAGTTTCTTAAATATTTACAATTACTACGTTATAATTTCAAGTGCCTTCAACTCATCAGAAAGAAAAAAAACATAACAAAAAAACACCACCTGCTTTGTGCTGGTTTCTTATGCTGGATTCATCCATATACATGATGCAATAAGATAAAAATCTTTAAAATATTCTTCAAGAACATAAAATGGGATTTCAAACAATCAAACAAACAAAAAACCACAGTAGGGTATCAAGTAAAAGAAAGGGGTCCATGGAGGGTTTTCGGTAAATAAAATTACAAAATGATTAAAAGGAGAAACTTTCCACAAACTGACACATGATCAAAGTTTCAGGACCAACTTTCTAGTCACTGTGAGCTGAGGCTGTTTGAACAGTTGCCTGGTTGTTGCATCAGTCAGCATCTTTCTCCCTTTCTCATTATAGCCAAGGTCACTTTACCACTTCAGTCCATCTCAGGTGTCAACAAGCAGCCGAAGTGTGGCTGCCGTCAGTCTCTTTAATGCCGAGGCACGAAATACCAACTTACAGCTTTTTAGCAGCATGTCAAAGAGGTCACGCTGAGCTCAGCTGGATGAAGGAGACGGAGAAATGAAAGAAGCCGATGCACAGAAACAGATGTCATCATTCATGCCGATTCAAAATACACAGAATCTTTCATCAGATCCAAAGCAGCAGCTTCTGTGAGAGTCGGAGCGGCAGCATCTACTTGATTTTAATTTTAAAAAGAGGACGGAAACATACGTTTGTGCACCAAAACCTAAAGAAGCATCCAGCTGCTGTGAAGTGTGTGAAGTGAATAGAAACTAACTACTGCAGCGCGAAACCTGCTGGATCTTCACATTAAAGTCTCCCACTATTATAAATAAGGACTGTGATGGTCATTTTCATTGCACTGAAACGTTAAAAGCAATAAGACAAACTCTGATTGTTTATTTCAGAGTAGATACAGTAGAAATCGAATATGAACACTACAGGTTCCACTTAGTGTCCAACTGGGTCACCGTACCCTACAAGAGTCCCGTCAGAGGAGTAAACTGGATCCCTCTCAGCTTTTCGGGGAGGGCGTATAGTCCACACACATATACCACACACACTGCAGTAGGGGGAGTGGTCCTCAGATGCCTGGGGGAGTGGATGCTGCAAGCTTTGGATGCTTTTTGCAGGAATGTGTGTGTGAAGAGAGGAGGGGGTTACAGAGTCTTCAAATAGACCTCCCAGGATTATCTCCCCTCTCTGACTATGTCCTGTATCAGTTTCCTTTCTCCCTCCCAGCGTCTCTCTCTCTCTCTCTCTGCTGGTGTGGACCATCAGACTGGTTTCAGCAGGCAGATTCCACTCACTGTCATCCTGGGGGAGGGGCAGGGTTGTAACGGACAGTGATACCTGTCAATCATCAAGGGTGAGACAGCTGCAGTCCTGTGTGCTCACTGAGCCGCTGCAGTAAAACCACAGGAGACAAACAGAGCACAGAAACCTGAAATTTTCTGAAGGACATCACCAACCAAGGATCATCATTATCATCTCATGAGCGTAAACAGGGGGAGGGGTCTGGTCTGGTTAAAAAGAAGTCGAGTTTACATATACACAACTGTCCAGAGTCCAAGTGGACGCTTCTGCCAGATGAAAGAATGTCCTCCAGGTTTTGCTGAGATACAACAGTGAGGAGAATGACCTCTGACCATCCTCAAGCCAAAGTCCAAGAAATTCCCAACACACGGCTCTTAAACACTGATGCAAAACGATCTTTACCGACTCGTTTCTCAATTGTCTAATAGAAAAACTGGGGAAAAAAAGTGCCACATATTGGGCAGAAACAGACAAATATTCCAGTTCTAATGACATAAAGTTACAGTAAAGTCCCAAAAAGAAAGAACATAATGTGCTGGACGTATTTTACAGAAAGCTGCACAAATAAACTCTCTCCCGTTTCCTTGGACCTGTAAATCCTGCAGCAGCAGCAGCTTCATCAGCTCCTGAGGAGCTCGGGCTGAATATTTGAATGGAGATGAAGCGTTCAGCTCCTTCTCCCCCTCTGGCAGCTGAGAAAACAGCTCCATCCACCACATCCATCAGGCCTTTCACACACACACACTTTGTGAAACAAGTGGAAACACGCTCCCGTCCACAGAGACACAAGACCCTGCTCATATCAGACGCTCTTTAATCCCAGACAATTTGAAACAACCTGTGACGCTATCGTCTGCAGCCCTGACACATTTCAGCCAACACACACACTCTTTGAAGTGCCACTAAAACAAAGTAAAGCGAGCCTTTGATTTGTTTGACCCGAGCCGCTGCTGGCGCCCCACAGCGAAACCAGAGCTCTTATTTCAGTGCTAATGTGTAGCGTGACAGCGCTGGCAGCCTGGCGGTGCACACCCACAGAGCTGGGCCTGTGTCTGAATGCTAAAAGCCTGTGTCGCTGCAGAGTCTGACCCGGCTGCTCAGGTTGCTGCATTCACATGCAGCCTGAAAACCAAGACACGCCCTGCACTGCAAATAACAACGGACCCTTCACCAGTCACCTGCCAGTCAAGTGAGGCTCTGCTGTGCTGCTACATTTTCCAACATTTTAACTGGCTTCATATCTTAAAGTTTTAAACATTTAACTCCACCTGCTTCATTCTGAGATCTTAGATCAGGTAATGCACTAATAAACCAATGAGGTCTGAACAACCAGAGGCTGCTGGTCCAGTCAGGGAGCAGCCTTTGGTTCCTACTGGGACGTCTTAGTGCTGATACCAGTATCAGGCATCTGGCTCGATCCTGCATTTGTGAACTTATACATATACAGTAACTAGAACGTTACCTGAAGTTCCCTTTGGTTCTTTTACCTGCATACTCCTGTGTAGACTCTACAGTCCATGTTGTCCTTGCTTGTCCATCAGCTCCCCCACCTTTTTCTTTCTTGTCAGCAAAGTTGCTCGGTTTATTAAACACTGGTCAGCGTCACATTTGTTTTGGCAGAAGGAACGCGTGAGAATTTCTGGTCTTGCAGGATAACTGCACTGGACTGATGAGGCTCTTACCGTCCAGCAACTCATTCCAGAAGGAAAACAGCTTAGTACTTGTATCAGTACTTGGTTCCAGCAAGTACTCAAATGTAAGTATATCAGTCGGGGAAAAAGTGGTATCAGAACATCCCTATCCCAGAGAGATGTCACATTAGTCAACCACAGGGCATTTTCCACCAAAAGAGAGTTTCCACAGGACCAGGAACTTTTTGTGGAACTTACAAATACAGGAACTTTTGGTGTTTCCACTGAAGGAACCAGGGTCCAAATATTGTTCTAGCTCATTGATCTTCCCTGATAAAAGCAGCGTCTTCTGTCCTGACTGGTCAGGAGCTCACCGCTCCACACTTGCTGCTTTCTTCAAACCTGCCTGAACAAAGGGGTTTGTTTTGTTGTGTTTGCTACAATAAAGCAGGAACTACCGTGGAGATTAGAGCTGCAGAATGTAGAGAGGGAGCAGAAAATGTGTTTGATACTCAATTAATTCCTGAGGCTTTGCTGCAGTCCTAGAAACCCTTTGGTGGAAATGCTCCTGTAGACAAGTGTGTCACTTAGTAAGATTCAAGATCCTAATCAAAGCAGAGCCTGGATTCTGTCACCTGTGGACTAGAAGCCACGTTAAGAGCAAACATAAAGGAGGTAGAATTTCAAACTGACAAAATGCTAAATGTCTCAATAATGGGAGACATCATTGTGTCCCTACCAATGCAGCTCATCCCAGCTCTGCGCTGGGAAAAACTGGTTTCCAGTTCAATGCATCTACAACTGGAATGAGATGCAGCAGAGATTTAAGTTACAGACATGTTTTCCTTTGGAAAATTACTTGAGTGACAGCTTGTTGACAGTAATCAGCACAAAAGACATTTTCCATGTGGAAAGAACAAAAAAGGAAGAGATTCAAACTGAGATAATAACAGTGTGCAGTAAAAGTAGGTGAAGTGTGTCTTTGTAGCTCTTCATCTCCAAACACACAAAAAAAAAAAAAATCCAATGTTATTACAGAGTTAGTGGTGGTCGGCTATTAAAGGAGCCGTAATATATTCTGAAAACCCTATTTCTCTCTCTCACAAACACACACACAACCCTTTTATGTGTTTGTGTTCAAGGTGTGAAGTCTTTATTTGAAAGTTGAGACTAAAGTTAGAGTTCTGTGACTTTTCCTGTCGATATAAGACCATGAAGAACCATCAAAAGGTGTTTTAAGATGCTGGGCAGATAAAAATAAATGAAAAGAAAAAGCAGGTGTGTGTCCCTTCATGAACCTGAGTGTGTGTTTGTTGTGAACTGTGTGGGAGGTCTGTGTCGACCGTAGTGATGTTTGCCAATGTATTCAGGTGTGAGTGTCTGTGTGTGTGTGTGTGTGTGTCTGTGTGTGTGTGTGTCTGTGTGTGTGTCTTCGCTAGCCAAAGCCTGTTCAGGCAGATCTCTCTTCTGTGATTGGCCGTCATCTGTTAAACTAGACACACTTTTGTCCTCCCACACAGGGAAACACACCACTTCTCTTTACACACACACACACACACACACACGGTCTTCTACCTTTATATCTATGCCAGCAAGCAAATCATCAGCTCTCACATGTGAATTATCATCAGCACATCATTCCCCTGGTTTGCCGTATGGGAACCTCCTCACCTTCCCCTAAATGTGATCTGCTTTAATGAGCATGTGGGTGAGGCTGTGTGTGTGAGGCTGTGTGTGTGTGTGTGTGTGTGTGTGTGTGTGTGTTGCCAGGTTTCTGTTATTAAAGCTGTCTTAGCACTGACTGATGATTCAGAAGAAAGTCTACTTTCAAACAAAAGTTCAGCCTTGACAGGAAGCTTTGAGAAGATATTATTAAAAACAACATTACACTGTTCAGGACCCTCTAAACCAGGGGTGGAGAACTCCAGTCCTCAAGGACTACACCTGCACACCTTCATCTCCAGCTTCTGATTGACAGTGTGTAGCCCTGGTATACGTTAATACAGGTAAATGTCTTGAACTCTCTCTTTGTCTTGGCTCCGTTCAGACTGAAATTGCATTTTTCTTCCCCTAAACTGAAGCTTTTACAAATCAACCTGCAGAGGGTGCAAATCTAAACCTGAGACCACAGCTCGACATTATAGAAAATGATGGCAAGCAAGTAAAAACAGGTGTTGTCGTCTGGACAGACAAATAAAACTAGAGATTGAGTTCAGATGCAGATGAAATGAAATTATTTGAAACAGCCTCACAGTTAATCTCCTGCCTGATACTGAAGCTGTGAATTATTTAACAGCCATTCAACCTTTACAATGGCCCTGACCTCCTGCTGCTAAAGCTCCACCGCCCTGACCACCACCACTCTGTTGGGGGACAGCAGAGTCTCTTACAGCTGGGTGTCCTCTGATCTTTTGCAGTTTTGTTTTTCGTCGGTGATGCAGAGGCGTCGAAATAAAATCAATCATCTGTTTCATGACAAAAACTCTGCAACTGTTTAACAACAATGAGTCAAACTCATGTCTCCTTCCTCATGTTTCTTCACAGAGGCTCGCTCACAGTCCAAGTCCAGACCTGCAGAAGCTTAATTATTCTTTCTGATGCTCCCCTGGACTGATGGGGCCTCGTGACTCATTAGGAGCAGTGTGTGCAGGAGATAGAAAGAACACACACACACACACACACACACACACAGCCTCACCCGCTGAGCACCCCTGCCTAATAACTCAAACACACCCTCTGGCTGACTCACACAGAGTATATCTCCCTGTGGATGTGCCCAGTTCATCAGATTAGTCAAAAGATTATAAATCAGAAATTAGGGATGTCCTGATAGCACTTTTTGTCAGACTGAGTACAAGTGCCTATATTCTTATACACAGTACTTGCTGATACAAAGTACAAATGCAACTACTAAACTGTTTTGCTCAATCCATTACAATTCAACAATCCTGAGATCACAGAAAGTCTCGGCTGGTGTTTAAAAAAATGGAGTAGCTTTCACTGAAAAAAAAGGACTAACGAAGCACAGATTAGGGTGAGATCCTGGATGGAGAAGCGTGAACAACGTGGACTGTAGAGACCACACAGGAATATGCAGGTAAAACTACTTTGAAAAACAAAGAACTTCATTTTAAAAATATTCCAGAGAAACATGAGTACGTATACATATTCCCACCTCATAGCACATTATCCTACACAGGTTAACGGACTTTTACAAGTACACAAAGGCAGGATCAGGCCCAAAGCCCGATGTTGGCATCAGCATCAGGACATGTTGGTGACTGCAGAGTAATTTTGTACATTTTAAACAGTCTTATACAATTAGACAAATGTTGTCCCGATTTACAAAGTATAACAATACATAAATATAAATATGAAAGTGCAAATTACTGATCACGTCTTAACACGAATAAATGTGAACCAACTGCAACTCTCAAAAATCTGCGCTCAACACTGAAAGTAGATGCAGCAAAACAGGCCCCGTTCAGGCACTGCTCCAAACATGATGCCGAACATGGTTTTCACCAGACAGTGAAGGAAAACAGTTCTCTTCTCTGATGGATTATCTTTCCCCAAACGTTCTTTCCTTCCGTGGCTGTTAAATATCACCATGCATTTTTTTCAAATACACGTACAGTAGCTTAAGAATCAGGCTTGTTTGTGGGATCTGTGTGGATAAAGAGGCCTACCAAACCCTGCTCACTGCTAAGAGTGGGGAAACAAAAAGTTAAATGTGTATCTTGCAGCTTCTAAATGACTTAACAATCCTGATCCAGGTAACTAACCCTGCACTTGGCACAGCAAGTTAACAAGCAGCCGTCCTCATCTTGCATCATCTCTGATGCTCAAATGCACAGTTTAAAACCAAGCCTCCCTCTCCCTGGACAGTACTCTGACTGGGTGCTTGCTTCACATAAACTGAAGTAAACGGACAAGCATGAGCACCATTTTGTTCTCCGTTATGACCCCTCATGATCCAGTTTCGGCTTGTCCCTTCATGGGTCGCCATAGCGAAACGCGTTCCACATTGATTTGGCATGAGTTTTTACCCCGGATGCCCTTTGTGCCACAACCCCACAACCAAGGTGGTCCTTGGTGGCTAGCTGGGGCCACACCTGATGGGGTGGGATTCGATCATGCAGCCTTCTGCCCTCTACCCATCTCATGGTCATCCTGATGCTCTACACCTTGAGCCACATGTAGAGATTATCTAGAGAAAAAATAAAGTCCTCTCGTTTAGTCTGGAACTCCCCTCCCTGAAGACATTGAGGATTGAGTTACAGGACTTCAGTTTGGTCTCCAAGTCTATGTGCACAAGCAGAAACAGGAAAATCCATCCCAGCTGGAGCCTCATTAGCCATAACCACAAGTTTCACTGCTCTTAAACTGGAGGATAGAATTTCTTCTCCCTGCAACACCAAAACCTCCTCATTAAAAGGTGTAGATTTATGCACAAAGATATGGGAAATTTTACTGATGATATTGCGATAATATTAAGATCAACAGTATGAACATACTTTGAGCGAGATGATGAAGTGAAGACCAGGATGGGAAACGCGGAGATGCGACCTGCAGCAAAAGGTTCACAGCCGGACCTGAACCTGGAACACTGCAGTTCTGGGGAACATGCTCCAAAATCTGCAGAATTCTCACTTCATTTGCCTCCATGCTATATTTTTTAAGCCGTGACCCTGTGAGCTGTCAAAGTGAACAGTGCATCTGGTTCATGTCCTCGTCTACGATGGATTTAGGACGGCTTTACATCACAGTCTCCAGAAAAAAAAAGCCTTTTACTTAATCGTTCTCAGGATCCTGCACCAAAAATAAATAAATAAATAAATAAAATAATGGACTTGCATCATGGAAACATTTCCTTGTAGCCAACTTTGTCAGAGCTGCTGGAAGTTGTCAGGATGAGCTGTCACATTGTCCATGTTCAGTCCACTCACCCACAGCAAATAAAGGGACAAAAACTCTTAAATCAAACAGAGTTCGAGCTTTCTCAAGTGGATTTCTCTAAAGCCTCTGAATATCTCTTGGAAGCTGGGACGTGTCGGTGCCTGTGTTTGTGAACGTCTGACCTCGGCAGAGTACGATATTTGAGAGTCTTGAAAGTCGACTGCTGAGATGAAAAGTTTGGAGCCGGAACAGAAGAACAGGGAGTTTGGTTTTACGGTAACTTCATCCTCCTGACGTCATCCTACTGTGTGGTAACGATTCTGTGATGTCTGCGGATTAAATTCTGATCCTGCTGCATCTTTATTTATTTTGGTGCTTTTAGTGCTGATCTCAGCAAACTATTAAATTAAATTAAATCACTCAAGTTTCAGATTTGTACCCCTGGAGCTTTTTCTTCCCACTGGTGGAAAATGACTGATGGCAGGTTGGTTCAAATTTCTCTTTGCAGATTCAGGCTGAGCTGTTGTGTTTGGGGTAACACCTCACCTCATCTCATCTCACAGGTCTGTCGTTTCCTGATAAGGTTTCTCAAAAACCACTGTGAAATAAAATAAACACAATGTCCAATTGGCATTTTTTCACTACGTCACCTCAGGACGCAGAGAAGACTAATGCATCCATCAGCAGCTAACGTTGCAGTTTGATGAAAAATGAACCTGTTCACATTCAGATGCTTTCAGAAGGGACAGCACCATGAGTTCAAACCCAACTGTGTTTTCAGCATTAATGATTCCATCGATTCAGGTAGTGTCACCAACACCACAGGCAGAAAAGCAGCGTGAAACCATGTCAGACCCTCCGCCGGGTTTCACAGAGCTAAATGTTCCAAACTTTGATTCATTACTTGATAGCTCACTTTCCCACTGATCTTCACGCCAGTGTTTAGCAGCCTTTCCAAGTGTGGCCTTTTCTCCCTGTTCCCTTTCTCAAAAACTGGTTTCTTGGATACCCTCCGTCCACAAAGACCATTTCTGAACAGACTGTGGAAAAGATCAACTTGGCAACCAGATGCTGAACCAGGTCCCTGCTAGACTTCTTCTGGTCTCTTGAAGCAGAAACTCTTTAACAGGTGTTCCACTCCTTACGTTTGTGTTTTTTAATACGGTGAACATATTTGCCATATTATCTAGTTATAATATGATGGAGATACCGTGAAATAATTATCGTTTGGTCATCACGGGATGTGAATGACCATGTTGTGAATTGTGTCATCCAAGACTTTTGCACAAAACATCAACATTTCGCAAGTGAAGTAAATTAATTAAGAATCTGCTGATTTTATTTCCAATTATTTCACAGCAGTTTTTCCAAGTGTCAATTTGTTATTTTCAGAAAAAAATATGCAATATTTATTAATTGAGTTTATTTGTATGACGTACATGTTGTAAAGTTGTGGTGCTTGTTATCCCACAGGGGTGGATCGGATGTTTGACCTGACACAAATGAAGCGCACCAACAGAACAGAGCAGTGCTACTTACCGCAACTATCTCACTTATTAAAGGTTTCTTGTGGAGCACAATCATCTGCTGTTTTCTACCATTTGCACTGACTAGAGTTGGTCAGGACAGACATTTACTGGTTTATCTATACAGCAATAAACACACAAACTACCTTTACATTAAAAAAAATAAAAGGGTCAATGTATTTTTGTATGAATTTGGTTTCACCTCTATCTGACCTTGGAGAAAATCTGCAAAGTCTGTGGATGCTGCATATATGGCATCACTGACCTGTGATGTCATTAAATGACAAGCTGCCAAAAGGAAGCCATCTGTGAGCCACACACACACACACACACACACACACACACACACACACACACACACGCACACACACGCACACACGCACACACACGCACACACGGGTTACAGCTCGCAGGCTTCCTCATTCTCCGTGAGACAGGTGAGATTTTACCTGTTGTGTTTGCAGCAATAAAATGTTTTCTGCCATTTTCTGTCCAACAGACACTGGATTTAACAGTAGTTTTGCTTTTACAAACTCCTGTGGTTGGTCTGCCCTCATCAATTATCTGAAAATGGCTCTGAGCAGATAGATGGTGGAAAAACTTTATTCATGGCCAACTGTTCCAACTTATTGGAAATAATCTTCCAGATGTTGGATGAAGTTAAGTCCAAAACAACAAAATGGAAACAGATAGAAAAGACTTTCATTATTGGTGCATTGGCAGAATGTGTTTGGTAGTACATGAAATCCTACCACAGTAAACAGACCTTACTGACTCCTCCTTCCACCTGCACTCCTACCCAGTTTCCAGGTGCGGACATATCGCAGAGCCCCCCTCTAAAGCAGCCCCCTGCTTGCTAACACGTTGCTATGGTAACCTCGCTCCAACACACAACACCAGAGTCAGGTAGAGAGAAGCGGACGCCTGCTGTGTCTTATTTCCATAGTGTGTGTGTGTGGCAAATATGATAAGATGGTGATGCTTCACTTCAGACACAACATTTGCATCAGTTCAAACTGTCAACGCATGAAAGTGGAAACTGCCTGTGGCAGCAGAGCTGAAATAACAAAAGACGATGGTGTAAAATCCGTCCTGATGACACAAAATTTGATGGACTGGTCGACCTAGCAAATCATGGCCAGGCTCAGTCGGCAGGGACGATCATCAAGTGTCTGCTGTGCAAAGTTTGCAGTCCTTAGACGAAGTGTCTGTCAGTCGTTCTCACAAAGATTATTATAAACATGTATTATATTCACGATGGGAATCTATGACTTATGACATCATAACTAATGCAGGACCACAGTCAAATTCATACATTCATTAATACAATGATGATTATGAGCAAAAGCTTTTGACACATTAATGACCAACACACCCGTTTTTAGATCTACAGCAGAACAGTAGATCCTAGAATAATGTCACTAAATAAAAATGGGAGAGGCTGCTTCTGATGGACGACGAAGACGACAGACAGAACAGCATCAGAACAGCAGGGAGAGGTTCTGATGCTGCAGCGATTTCCATCTTGTTGCTATGAGCACCAGCAGCAGCCGGACATGGCAGCCAACAGCCTCCCTCCCTCCCCCATCCCTCTCCATCCCCATCTGCCCTCCTCTTCCTCCTTTCTCCTCATTTAACATCCATTCATCTCATGCACATAATCATCTCTGTGTTGTAGTTTTCTGTAAATTCCCATTTTGGCCTACATTTTCAGACATTTTCCTCCATTTTTTCCTATTCTTCTCTGCAGCCTCCACTGTCACTGTGCTAACACAATGTGCAGCGCTGACACTGAGCAGCGATTGGTCTGTTCTATTCAATAAATTACACTTCATCAGAAGGGACTCAAGCTCATTCAGCCTGGAGACAGTCAGACACATAGTTTGCAAACTTTAACCACAGATCTGTCTTATCCATCTGTCTGTAATGGTCTTTAGGGTCATTACAGGGCTCAACAAGGCTCGTTCTCCTTTTAAGTCTGTCAACTCGCATGTAGTAATAGTCAACCAGTGATTTTCTCTCTTTCTCTAAAGACGTTTTAAAAGACCTGCAGAGGTAAAACACTGCTATTTAAAAAGGAACACATTAGATAAGCAGATACTGTATTTTCTGCTCATCTTACAACTCTTCACGGTTCTTTCTGATCCCCTGGGAGCACTCTGAGCCTCAGCTAACAGTCACCACTCTTTACCACAGCTGGAATCTGTCTCTTGGGGGCTTCCTGTGGAGTTCTAGATCTCCACTAACCGTTTATTTCTTGTGCACACACAGATAACCTGCTGTTATGTCACACGAAGTTGTGCCAATGATGCCAATAGCAACGTGCCAGCAAAGACTGAAGAGGACACCGAGAACAGACACACACACACACACACACACACAGAGCTGATTGTGATGAGTAATTAAAAAGAATAAGAAGCACAAATCTGATGCAAAAATAAAAATTAAATAAATCTGACTTTGTAGACTCATGAAACTGCAGCATCAGGATCAAATTTCTAGGTAAAAATGGGATTCACACAAAAATAGGTGAAGTTTCTCCAGAGTTATGGGCAAACACCATAATAACTACTTGGTAAATTTACCAACAACTAAATATCAAGGATTTTAAATCAGTGTAAAAGTAATAAAATATATTTCCAATCCAGATATTTGATCTGCAACATTTCAGACTTTAATATCTACTGCATGAAAGTAACAAGAGGCAAAAATTGCTGTTGCTCTAAAAGACAAAAAGGTATAAGCAACATAATACCTGCAGCAGGTATAATGTGTGGTTTTGTGGGTCTGAGGAGGAAGTCTGGCGTGGTGGGGTGTGGCTCCACAGACCTGTAATTGTCCCAACAGTTGCTGAGAGAAACCAATAATTCTGCACACTGCTCCAGGTGTACACACACACACACACACACACACACACACACACACACACACACACACACACACACACAATTACAGAGCGTCTGTGACCCAGAGCCCTAGAATCATCCCGACAGTGACGGATTGTTTCCTCGGCTACTGTTGTCATTATGACAACTCCCAGCGACAGGAAGCTGGCCTACATCCAGCACTGTGGACAACATACACACACACACACACACCACTGTTTTGCTATGAGGTTCAAAACAGTGCGGAGTTGCCATGAAAAACCACGAAGGTCACCACACAACCAAACCAAGCAGGCGCCCGTTGAGACTTCCTGCTTCATTTAATCAATGCAGGAAACGAGCTCTGCTGATACTGCAGCTCAGCGATGGACAAGGCAGCCGTCTCTGATCGGGTGTCAATAAAGGAAGAGTATAAATCAATGGAAAATGTGCTAAAGACACTGTCAATGAGGATCACAAGCATGTCCAAGCACTGTATGAAACCTTCCAGGGTGAAGAGGCGACTTCATCGTGTGGACTGTGTAAATAAAGATTTTAATATTTCTGCAAGTTTAATGATGGATAAATAGGCTCATACTGCCCCCATATTGGTACAAGATAGAAGCAGAATCCATGGGGGGGGAAACCATGGATGTATCTGATCGGCTTAGTTTTAAATGTCTCCAGCCTCCAAGTCTTAGAATCCACTCAGGACATTTCTACTGAGTTAATATTAATGTTGCATGAAAAATGTCTTATTACCGGATTATCATTTTCACTGATGCGTCAGCATGAAGAGTCGATAAGATTTTATTTTTCTTTATCGTGTTTTATATTGTAAAATTCAGTGTAAAGTACTATTAAATGGAAAAATACTTCTAAATTGTCCTGAGGTGCAGTATCAGGGTCAGTGTGTGTGTAAATACTGATACATTCAATGTCAAATAGACAAATCGCAGCATCTCTTCTGTTTTTGACATCAGCAGCAAAACGGAAAGATTTACACATTATAAACAGCTGTTCGAGCACACAAACAGACAAACACACACACACACACACGCACACAAACACTGTCCTACCTCGGCTGTTGGTTGCCAGGTCAGCCACCTTCTGAAAGGCGTCCAGGAAGGCTGCAACTGCCACAACCGTCGTCCTGGAAGAAACAACACAGGAAGGTTTGGTTCACGGAGCGGCAGCCTGTGAAGTGCTACTTAAAAGTTAAGGTTAATATTTTGTACATTTTGGACTAAAGTTATGAAAATTATACTTATTGGTGCACTTTCTGGGTCTTGATAAGACACGTCCTGATAGCACAAGTGAGTTCAAGTACTTTTACATTTGAGTACTTGCCGATAGCAAGTACAAGTACTGACACATGTACTAAAGTGTTTTGCTCCAAGAATGAGTTGCTGAACAGTAAAATCCTGCAAGAACACAAATTAACTTCTGCCAAAAACAAATATGTTGGCAACTGGGGTTTAATAAACAGAGCAACTTTTATTGATAAAAAGATTAAGAAAGCACAGATTTACGGTGAGATCCTGGAGAAGCGTGGACAACATGGACTGTAGAGTCCACACAAGAATATGAAGGTAAAATAACTTTGGAAAAGGAAGAGAAGCTCAGGTAACGTTCTACTTACTGTATACTTTAAACCCTCGATGCAGAAGCTGCAACACACAGCCTCTGCAATACATCTTTCATCCTGCCTGGATAGTTTCTGCCCTGCTTGTCCCTCAGCTTCTAATCCATGGCTCACAGACTGGGTCCGTGAACAACGCACGGTGTCAGCAGGGCAAAGACTGAATACTACCAGCACAAACTCAGCAACACCACGGACACTAGAAAGCTGATCTCCGCTTTTAAATCGCGCATCGACCTTGCTGGCTTCTTTGCTAACATTTCAAACAGTTGCACCCAAACTAAGCCATTACACAAATCATCACACACATTACAACAGGCACTTTTGAGACCTCAAGCAGGCCCAGATTACCGTACTGCTTAAGAAGCCTTCTCTTGATCCCTCTGTTTTAGAATTACATATTTGTCTCTCTTTTTCGAAGACCTACTCAGACTCTTTCTCCCAGAACATTCTCGATGTCCGTCTGCCTTCTAGAGCGGTCTGTTACCCTGGCACTCCAATACAGGAGTCCAGTTCAGCCCTCACATTAAAGTGCTAATTACTAGCCTGCCTGTTGTTGGACAGAACAGGTTTGTGTTTAGGCTGAGGTGAATGATTTCATCCAGCTATTCACTACCTTCATCCCAATGTTTCCCCTGCTGCCTCTTCACTAGCACCTGCATAGGCCTGAAACTACAGATACTAATGGAGTCACACTGGTTAACAGTAGCTTCCTTCTTATTGTAACAGTTGTTGTGGTTGCTGGAAAATATTTAAGCTGCAGGTAAACTTTTACTGCTTAGGAGATAGTATGTCAGGGTCTAGGCTAAACCGACTAGGGACTATCTTAGCTATCATTCTACTCAACCTCCTTGGTGACTGAAGAATAGGGCTGGTTAAGGAGTGTAAAAATCAAAAGTGTTGATTTTATTTTTTATTTTTATTTTTATTTTTTTAAATGGTTGTTGAAAGACTCTGGTTGTATCTTGATCCCATCATCTGTTTCCCTCCTCCGTGGTGGAGTCTCAACTCCAGGCCCGATGGCCTAGCTACCTATGGCAGATGTCTCTCCTAGTTAGGCGGATCCTGGATGTCTCGTGTCGGTCTCGTGCACTCCTGGTTGTATCAAACATCTTGATGCAGACTGACAGTGTCCCCATGCAGTTGAAGGACGCATGTCCAAGTAGCTAAATCCCAGGGTTTCTATAACCTTTTCCCTGCATTAGGTAACACTTACTTTACACCTTCACAATCCCAATATGCACTTCCACCCTGTGATCTTTGTCAGCATACAGACACAGCTTTACAGATGGCGTGATCAGCTCGTGGCGTAGGGTCGATACCTACGCACCTTTAACTTTACCCAATCCTATCATCATTAGATCACGTCTCCCCATACACTGTTCATCAACCACAGATTTGTTGGTTACTATGATCCCGTCATTTATTTTTTTTGTCAAGGTCGTTCCCCTTTTCTCTGTCTGTGTCTTGACGGCCTCCTCGTTCCTTCATCATTACAGCATTAAACACGTACAGTTCATTAGGCCAAAGTCAAGATTACACATAACATTTCAAATCTTTAATTCTCTTGATATTTGATACATTCAAATATTTCTTTAATGATTAATCTTACTCATAGATTTTCATTTAATCAATATGTCAAAATCAACTTCCATCTCCTCATACGTTCAGATCCACAGTGTTTCTTCCTTGCATCCTGGTTCTTTTTCTCTTTTGGTTTTAGAGACGCACAGCTGATGTAGTCAATCCATTCTGACCCATTAGTTATAGAACAGGCTTGTCATGGTTCTCGTTTTTTCCTAAGTTGTCTTTTCCTCTGAGAGACGTTATGCTGGAAAGGAATTAAACCACACTTCTGTTTTGAGGCCTATAGGTTTTCTCAGGTACCATCGACGTCCGTTATTTTCAGACATCTGGGGTCATCATTGACGACCAACTGAGCTTTACGGATCACATCTCCTCGGTCTCTGCCCTCTACAACATCAGAAAGATCAGACCCTACCTCACAGAATATACAACCTTACTCATTGTACAGGCACTGGTCGCATCTGGTCTTGATTACTGCACCACTCTGTTATTGGGGTTACCGGTATGCTCAATCAAGCCCTTGCAGACGGTCCAAAACGCAGCAGAACGCAATATTATTAACCAGTCATAAAGGAATGCTGTCACACCACTCTTCAGATGTCTACAAAGCCTTGTCTCTTGCCTACAGGGTGGTCGACTCAACAGCTTCTGCTTACCTCAACCCACTCATTTAGGTCCACAATCAGTGCCGTCCACTGCGTTGTGCCAATGAACGATGCCTGGTGGTCCCAGCACCGCACAGAGGACACCAAGCAGAACTTTTCAGCTCTGCAATTCCAGTGGAACGCTCCGACAGTGGAACGGGCTACCAAACTCTGCACACTCAGCAAACTCACTCCCAATATGAGAACAGAACTCTCCCGCATCTTCCTTCCTTTCTGCTCGTTCTTCATCTCATGAAATGTGAACACTTTTCTAATAGGACTTCGCTTTGATGTTTTCTTTGACTTAGATTATTGCTGCCTAGTACTTCACTTGTAAGTGGCTTTGGTTAAAAGCTGCTAAATGACTCAAAGTTAATGTAAATTATATAACCCTCCTTTTTGCAGACTATAAACTTAAAATATTCTTGAGAAATGACTGTTAGTAACTGGATCTTAACACTTTAGCACAACATAGTTTGAGTTCAGCTTTATTTTTGTCTTCATCCATTATTTGTCACCAACATTTTTCTAGCTCCTTCTACCTGTACTACTTCGAAGCAAGCACAGAAAGGCAGGATCGGGCCTTTGTGAATGTTCTGGTTAAGTGTGAAAATGTGGACACTGTTTAACGTCTAATCACCTTCTTGATGCACCGACCGATCACCCAACATGAGATTATTTTGCTTAACAATTGTGAGCCGGATATTTCTTTCCATCAAAAAGAACCACATGATAACCTTAATTTACAGCTCCAATCACTCAAAGAACGTTTTGCCCTTAGCCCAACCACGATTTCAAAAAGAATTTAAAATGTATAAAAACATTCGTAATTTATCAAAACATCTGCATAAAATAAAAATGCACAGATGGACGGCACCGGCTGTGGCTCTGACTGAGGTGAGGGGAGCTTCTCAAATATGTTGGATGCAAAAACCATCTTCTTTAATCACCTGATCATGTTTTTGACTTGTGGGCAATAAAAGACAAGTTAAACGTGAGCTGACGTTAGCTTAACAAAAGCATAACGTGTCCTTTAGTAAACTTTCATTTGTAACTTTGGCCTGAGCTCAGAAAGAACACAGATGTTCCGCAACACAACAGCAGCTTCACACTGATTGAAAACAATTAAAAAAAAGAGGCTTCAGGCGCAAAAAGATGTCTGATCGGTTTTCTAGTGAAATAAGGTTTCAGGACATGATCTTAAGCTAATGGACTATAACATCACACAGACACACAGTGCATAGGAGGAACGATGCTCTGACTTCTGGCGACCTCTGGTCCAAAGCAGCAGCCTCCAGAGATTCTGCTCCATCACACTGATAATGACTTTAGGGTGGCTTCATTAATCTCTGCCAACCACAGAGGGTTAATTGGGTTCAACGTGTGTGTGTGTGTGTGTGTGCGCGCGCGCGTATAATGCCAGGAAGAAGTGTCACTGTAAGTGTGTATGCATTTCCCACAATGCATTGTGCTTTAAGTGTTTGCAGTTTGCACATGCACCCGCTCACCTGTGTGTAAATAACCTTCAGTTGTGTGCGTGTGTGTGTGTAGAGGACAGATCAGGAGGAGTGATGCACTGCTGAAGCTGAGGACACATCACCAATCACGTAAAGACGGACTGAACCCAGAGCGTCACACACTTTATCATAACATATGTTAATCTGTATCATGTAAACGTCCTTGGCTTGTTTTCTGACACTGGGACTCACAGCCAGTGCCTTTACCTGGTTTTCACCTAGCTGTGTCCTACATCACAGGAAATTTGCATTAGCACTTGTATCAGGCGGCTTCTTGAATCTATGGAGCTCTGCAAATCCAGCTCTCATTCACAACAAGCAGCTGCTGTTTGTGACCCAGGTTCTTAATTCTGTATGTGACAACAGCTCATTACACGTGCTGATATAAATAAAAACTGTGCGCTTGTGGAACTACGGTGGCGAGGAGGGAATAACAGAACTAATTGAAAATAAACACGGCATAAATTATCTGCAAACAAGTGTGGAAGTGATGGAAAAAAATAAAATTACATATCGTGAGCCTGTTTTAATTAACATGGTGCTCAAACGGCAGCTTTCGTTGTGTAGTCTTATTTTGCTGGTGTGTGTGTGTGTGTGTGTGTGTGTGTGTGTGTGTGTGTGTTACCTGAGCTGTGACTGGAGTTTGCTGGCCTTGCTGATGAAGTCGTCCCAGATGGGGTAGCTGCCCTGAACACGAAGGAGAAGAAACGTTAGTCGATTAAATTACAACAAAATATTCTCATTTATAGCAACAACACACACACAAAACCTATGATACGCTAAGCTATGATTTTATTTTATGGAGGCTTGTGTTGCTGTATCAAAGTGTATTCATCATGGTGAACTGGGTCAGAACTGGAGCTGTGTCAGGTCAGTGTGTCACTGGAAGCAGTGAGGCTCAGAGACACACACACACACACACACACACACACACACACACACACACCACACATTATTAGTCTTTCTAACAAAGTGTAGGTCTCTCCACATTACTTATATGCTGCACACACTGACTATAAACTAGCTGAACAAATCCCCCCCAAACTGGGTTTAGCTCCTCAGGTAAAACAACTGAGGCACCAGACAGATCGATCAATATCTCTGATGCATACATGCTCCACAGACCCACCCCAGCCTGTCACAGGGAGGCCAAACATGTTCAGAGAGCAGGCTGCATGGAGGGATGCCACTTCAGCCAAAACACATTAAAAACTGGGGTACGCTTTAAACGCTCCCTGGTGTTTTCAAAGAGGGTGGACGCTTTTCTTCTTACTGCTGAAGCAACAGATCTGCAGTTTCTGTACAGTCGTCGAGACGAGGGACTGTTTACTAACGTTTTCAACATCCAGCAATTAAACCACCTACAGTTAATTTAGAGTCACTAACTACTACACACAGCCTGGATTCTAACACAAGTACATGTACACGAGCAGCAGCACTAATCACAGAACCCTGCTGCCCTGTATTTTGCATCCTTAGTCTTGATCTGCAAGGTAACCAACCCTATCCTGAACCTTTCTCTCTGCTGTGCGTTACCGTGGTTATTCCTCTGTCACAGTGCAGCCGGGCCTGGGTGTGTTCCGTCTGCTTGTGTTAGAGCGATGCCCAGCGTCATCGCCTGGCTGTCGTTACCATGGTAACAGCACTGCTACTGGTGCAGCAGCATACGAGGGGCTTCAGAGAGAAGGAGATGTAAAGAAGGGGAGGGTCACACGTGGACGCATCCTGACCCAAACAGGTCTTATGCATGTCATACGTTTGCCTTTCTCTAAAGCACACACCTCTATTTTTCTTCATGCACTCTCGTTTTATCTTCTTGCTCTTTATTCATTATTAATCATATCCTCTAAGGGTGTGTGTGTGTGTGTGTGTGTGTGTGTGTGTGTGTACACTTCTAAATACAACCCTCTCTCTACATCAAACACACACACACACACACCGAGGGGAGGGCAGGGCCTTCGCATCTATCAGTCAGCGAGGACATAAATTGTCACCGTGGCAACGACCAGAGGCAGCAGCAGCACCAGCCGCCTCTTGGTCCTTCAGGAATCCACTGCTCTGTTTGCTCGGCCCTGCGAACCACCGCACAGGCTTTAATCAGAGAAATCCGTTTGTCTGATTCCTCCCAGCTCAGCATTAACAGGTTCCCAGTTGGACTCAAACTGAGGATGTTCTGACACTGCGCATCGTGAAACCTCTGAGCCAACCGAATAAATGCCAGTGTACAGGTTTCAGGGAGACAAAGAAGTGGGTGGGTTCAGCTAAAAGGAGACATTGGGCCTAATGTCAGTACAGTGGCACAATATGGCAAGTGTTGAAATCAGTCCCAGCATAAGGGAATCATTAAAAAAAAAAAATGCACTTCCTGTCTGTCCAGAAACTAGATGAGCTGACAGATGCCACTCTCCTCTTTGTAAATGTGTAAAAACTGGAAACAGTCTGGTTCTGTCAAGAGGTAAGAAGATCCTGTCTTTGGGCTAAGTGAAGCTAATGTAAGATGCACTCGTGTATGTGTGTATAGTGTGTTAAAGCATTTAAATGTATATTGCCAAATCAGATTGCAGTGGAAAATGTTCTAAATGGAGGGAAATCATAATATAATTAACATAATAGTCCATTGAGCTACTATGATGCGTGAAGATCCACTTTAAGGCAGCTGTAAAGGAAGAGGATGACAGTTTATTACCTATAAATGATTTCATTCCACTCCAAATAAGTATTGTAAAACAAAAAGTGACAGCATCTGACATTCGAGGAACCCAGCAGAGGATCTGAACTCTTACAAAAAGAAAAAGTCCAACTGGCATCAGGTAATAAACCCTTGTCAAAGACAGAGAGTCAGTGGCAACAAACAAAGTGGCCCATTTGGCCGAGGTGCTGCTCCGTCTGGGATGTTTCCATGGCGATATTGATTCATCAGTTCTCACTAGCCAAAAAGAGAGCAGGACTGTTTTAGCTGAGAGGTCAAGTCAGACCTCAGCCCAGTCCAAGACGATTAAAAATGCTGCAGCGGGCTCATCGCCACGCTGATCCAAATCCATGGCAGCTACAGAACAGCTCCAGCTCAGAGTCAAATGGAGGAGAAAGCTCAGCGTAAAGAGGATGAGACGGATCCTCCTCCAGGGAAAATAAAACATGCAGATCGGTTCCACTTAAACGGATCAACACTAATGTGTCTGCTTTAACAGAACCAGCACAAAGACGAACAGCGCGTTCATTCACCACATGTGCACACAGGAAAAAACCCAACATGCAACCTGCAGAGAGGAGACGCATATTCTCAGATAAAGAGAAGCTACAAATGAACTGAAAACAGGCCGCAATGCTCAACGCGCTCTGGATTTAACCAGAACGAGGGCAGGAGGTCAGTCTGATAGGAGCAGAGAGGCTCCAACATCATCTTTATGTTTAGTACTTTGTTAAAGATGTAAACCCTTTAATAACTATTGTACCTCATGCTGCTGCAACAAATGCTAGTTGTCCCTGATGTGGCAGATCACATTTACACATTCAAAGTTTTACTCCGCAGCAAACTGTCAGTTTCTTACAGTAGCTCAAAGCGCTGCAGGTAACAGGTTTTCCTCTCCAATAAACGTCTCTGTGGTTGAGTTAAGATGCTCACGGCACTCGGGGTAATATTAGAGGAAATTTATTTTTGGCTTCACAGAAATGTTTTTATTGATCTTTAAACAAAACCTAAAGTTATCAATTCAAAAAGCAGGTTAACTTCCTACAAGAACAAAATTTGCAATTTAGCTGCATGCACATTTTTTTTTATTTGTTTAAGTAAACAGTGTTGCTTAACCTCGACATTAACCGGAGTAAATTAATTCAGTTTTATATGTGACGAAGAGCTACAGTTTCTTTAAAGTACGACATAATGTAAAGATTTTACACGGACACACTAATAAAAACGAAAAATATAACGGTTCCTAATTTCAACACTGGGACAAATTAAAAGAAACTACAAGAAAAGATGTTTAGTTGGACACTAGTTTGGGTCACTAACAGGAACATCCTGTGCTGTCCACAAGCCTGAACCCAAAGTGCACAGAAACATTAAATATAATTAAACATTATGACTTTTAAAGTCAGCACGCAGCAGACCAACACCACACTCTGTCCCGGTTTTGGCTTCTTAATGGGATCATCCACAATGGAAACAAAGATTTACAGGTTCAAACACGTTCCTGCAGTGGAAAAGACTGTTTCATGTCTCCAACAGCACAAAATAGCACGTTTTAACTTTATCAATCAACCAGTGGTTGGGAGGTTTCCATAATTACACAGAAAGATTAGAGGCGGATGATCGGTCTCCGCCCACACACCATGTTAGTGGCTGAGTATAACGTCAGGGGGATGCTTGCAGTTTTAAAAGAGTGAAAGAGAAGAAACAAGAAGGGGGAGGAGAATGAGAAATTAGCAGGAAGGATGGAAAGCACAGGAGAAGGGAAGGAGAAAGGGAGGAAATGAAAAGGAAGGAGAACAGAAGAAGATTCAGTGAGAAAATGAGAATGAGGAGAAAATGGGAGGTGGGAAGATGTAGAAGAAAAGGTTCTCCAGCTGCGAGGAGGCGGGGCTGAGCTGTCACTCATTCAGATTTTCTATCTGCAGCTCAAACAACCTGAGCTGCACAGGAGGAGCAGGTACAGCCTCCTTACTACTGTTAGCCTGTTAGCCACGTTAGCTCCTGAGGTGTATGTTTTCATCAATGCCCACAGTTTCCTCCCATCCCTCCTGAGTTTAGACGCTTTCTGTGAGAAGGAGGAGGTTGTGGCAGCGTTCTTCCCTCGGTCCCTCGGTCCCTCCTCCACCTGTCAGAAACCACCTGTCTGTAGTCAGGTCACCGTGGAAACAGGTGTGCGACTCCACACACACACACACACACAAACACACGTCAACCAGTACCTAAACCTTCACAATCTTTTGTCCCCAAAGAGCAGATCAATCCTGACAGAGAAACAGTTATAAGGCACAAAGGCTCCAGTTCATCAAACAGCTTGTGGGTCACAGAGTTCCTAGTTTAAGGATCTGATCTTCAAAATGTACCTTTGTGTTGATGTTTGTGAGATTTAATGCAGCCGCTAATGATAAACTAACGAAACCTAAAAAAATTAAGGAAAACAGAGACAATTATAATATGAGATAAACCATCTTTGTTGTGCCTGTCACACAAATACCAAATATTGTCAGGAAAGTCTCCAATCCTCCTGAAGCTGGAACCAATCATATTTAATATGTTGTTTCTTTTTTTTTTGGTTTTAAAAAAAACAAAAAGGACAAATGTGATTATGACAACAGCTACCGATTCAATAATTGGCAATTACTGCAGTTTTCTTTATCAATTATTGAGAGAGAAGCGTTGGGTTTGTTGTCTGAGCTTCATCTGCCGAGTAGGACAAAGTCCTTTCTGACTGAAAACTGATTATTGGAAACAAGGCAAGTGCGAAAATCCCCATCAGTCCACCTGCCTTTTAACAGGGTCCTCGCTGACATATCAGCCTGTAGCAGTGTGTGTCACGAGGATCAAGCTGAAGGGGGCTTTGGGTTTTATTTTGGGGGAAGAAAAAAGATCAAACAACGGCTCCACAGCCTGAACCCCCAACCCCCTCCCGTTTTCTTCCCTACTGAATAATTTGCACATTATTGGACAGGCGCAACAGAAACCTGCAGGATCGGACGCACGGGTCCCGGGTCGGTATTTCATGTGTGTATCACTGCCGAAATAAGAAGACTCGGTGTTACCTTCATGTCTCCTATGACGGTCTGGAAAAGCCCCCCCAGCGCGCTGCACTCCCTCTCCATCACGGTCTCCATCTTCAGCGGTGCGAACGGAACCCGCAGACCGTCTCAGTCCATCCACGAAGCGACAGGAAACGGATGAATCAAAGGTGAGAGAGGCTCGGGGCTGGTACGACACGCTCACGCTGGCGCTGCGGGGTTTCCCCGGCGGGTGGAGAGCGGAACGCGGACAGGAGCGGCAGCGGAGACGGTGCTCAGTTCGCACCCCATGTCTGCCGGAGGAGACGCATGTTGGAGCCGAGAGAGAGCAGAGGCGGCGGAGAGGAGCTTTCAGCAGCGACCTGCTCCTGCTGCTGGACTCCGACTGAAGGACGAGGAGCGGGAGCGCGCCTGGAGGGCCGAGGACGCGCGAAAGCACGGCCCCGCCTTCAGCTAAGGACGCGTTTCGTTAACGGAAACGGACGCGTGGGAAAGTCCAATAAAGGCGCGGACACTGGGACATCCACGACTGTTAAAGTGAAAAAAAAAACCAACAAGACATCAACGAATGTCCCACTGCAGTCAGGAGCTGGGAGACACCAAGTCACGTTGTCTTCCCCCACTAAGATGGTATGTTCCGGCTTCTGATTGACTGAACGCACCTGATCCAGGTGGTGGTCAGCAGTGGGCGGTGCAGGGTTTGCTGGAAAACCAGCTGAACGAGGGTCAAAGGGACCAGGACTGAGAGCGGCTTCTTTAGAGGATCACTTCTCACTGTGACCAGCTGCTTTACAGACCACATGTTTGTGCACACAGAGAAAATAAATGCAGACTTTATATAATCAGACAAAGTGTGTAGATGAGTTTTTACAGTTACTGCAGTTTTTTTTTAATGTGCTTCACAGCACAGTGGTCATATTGGTGTATTATTTATCATAATCCGTGACAGTAAACTGCTCATCTGAGAGATGTGGGAGGAAACTGAGTCCAGTTTTCTCTGCAGTGAACTTCTCTGCCAGTTTCCTGACTGACTTTAACCGTTAATAAAGCTTCTTCTTCCCTCCGACATAAATGGTTTTGTGTTCAAATATTAGTTTATTATGACATTGTGCTTGATATTTGCTGCCTAAAAATCTTTTATTCGTGATATTATAAACATCTCTGTCACAATTTGACCAAAACTTGTGACGGATGAAAGTTTATTTCACATGACAAAGTAGAAGTACTAGTTGATATATGTACAGTTTTAAAATGAAAAAGTTTAAAAATGTAAAAGAAAAAGTCTGATTTCATTATATTCAGACAGCAGCATCATCCACAGTTCTAATAATATTTGATCAGCAGGGAACCAGAGCTCTTGATATTTTAGACACTTAACACACCAACGCACACGCAGGGAGAACAGGCAAACTCCACACAGGAAGGGGCTTGAACCCAGGACCTTCTTGCTGTGAGGATGCTAACCACTCTTCCACCGTGCTAGGCAAAAAGTACTCCACTATGAAAACAATGTATTTTGAACAATAAAAGCTATGGTAATTATGGCAAAACGTGTAGTTTTTCAATAGTTAATAAAAGATAAAGGTCAAAGGTCACTGTTAGTTATTGGACTAGTTAACACCAACACCTGATTTAAATAGCAGAGAAATTCCTTTTATGAATGGATCAAATTTTCAAACATGATGTGGCACAGGTAGAGAAAAGCCAATCATTTGACAAAAGAATTTTAACGGCACAATCCATTTCTAAAATTTAAATAAAATGCAATGATTTCCAAATAATTTCATATTTAATGTGCCAATGTAATATTCTAATGTACGTATACCAAGGTTTCCCTCACCTTCTCTGAGATGCTCTTTTTCTACCCAATCATGAAACTGACCTGTTGCCAATTAAACTCGTTAGTTGTGATGATTCATAAAATGAGCTTTTTTTTTTTTTCAAAATCTAAATTAAAAAAAAATACTTCCCTGTTTAAGTTACCGCTGAGCTGCAACTAAACCCACCTAAATCCAGTCTGCTGATTAAGACTTTATAACCCTGGGTCACAATAAAACCGTATTCTTGCTTTATTTGGCACCTGTTCTATATTAAAGCTTTTTTCTTTTCAGCTCAAAATTTACTAGTTTTGGAAAAAAACATCACATTCATTCCAGCTAATTTCAGCTTTTCTGGGACAACCAGAACCTGAGTGGTGATGAAAACATTAAAGTTAAAGGCTGTTGAACCAAAACAATGAGCTGAAAGAAGCTAAAATACTTATCATTTGACCAATGTCCAGCAGTGCAGCTGTAATCTGAGCTTTTGCCAACATTTATAAAGTTATCTGAAAACTCCCTAATGTTTATATCATTTTCAGTGCCGCTCCGCCCTTAATGCACCACATTTCACATGAAAACATCATTTGCCATTTGCAGTATATTGCAGTATCACGTTTTTACCACAAGGTGTAACTATTTCATAGCTTTAGGAGGATCACACTTCCTGACCTGAGGGCTCAGTGGTCAAAGGACAGACGTTTTAAAACGACACTACGCCTGCAGCTGTTTATCGCGAGCTGAGAGACTGAAAAGTCCTGAACTGCAATTAACTTCCAGCGAAACACACGTGAAACCTATAAACCAGCAGCATCTACAGTAACTGTGATTAGCTGGAGTTTGGTGCCCATTGATGCGGTGTTGGTCTGTTCAGTTCCCTTTTGAGGAGAGAACCTGGCCTTTGTGGACTGTTTTTTATTAAATGTATGTGGTAATTTATTAAATTGTTACTATCCAGAAGCAAACGGATGAAACCCTTGTGGATCACGTCTTTACTGAAGGAACTTGGTATTGTGAGCTGGTAAAATGATTGATATCCATGTTAGGACCTACTAATGACTTCGGCGGAATTTAGCCGAAACACTAGTAGATTACGTTAAGGTAACAGGATGAAGAGAATATTATAAAAGGATTTATCCCCTTAGAAATACATGTTTATATAAAGTCAATAATATTTAGCAAAGCAGAAAAACAACCTTTATGCTTTTCACAAGTCGAGTTTGTTGTGAGCCGAACTTAAATGATGTGAAGTGAAGCCCAGAGATTTAATGTGTATAAAGACTCTGAGAGAATCAAGTACTGTGAATCAGAAGGATTCTGTGTATTACGTTCTATTTTCTATCCACTTGATTTACCCATATAATCCAAGCTTCGACTCTATGTAGTTTTATACCTGTGTTCCAAAATACGACGTGTGCAGATTTTAAAACTTGGTAACTGTTTTTGCACAGTGGGGAAATCAAACAAACCCTAAACTGCGATTGGGTTTTTGTGAAATAGCAAAAAACCATCAGCGTCTCCTAAAGGACATACTGCCACCGTAGATTAGAATGTGTGTAGACATGTGGACCACACTGGACGGACCCCACTGACACATTGAACAACTGTCCCGCGATGTCCTATAAACAAAAGAGAAAGAAGGTAAAGAAATAAAGAAGTGCTAGAAAGTCTATCATATTCACACAAGCTTTGACCCAGTTTACTCAGTTTTATCTCAAAGTCAACAAGAGCCAAATACCGTGAGATAAGGGCCTGAAAGTTTACTCAGTAGCGTCTAAATGTAATGAAACCAAAAGTCCACAGCTTCCTGAGAGTGTAACTGCTGTAAATCACCCATCAGTCCTTTAGACTGGGACTGACAAACAAGAAGCACATGTGTGTGTTGGGCTCGAAACTTCCACTAATCATACAAATGTACAGACACGCGAAACAACTCGCCTGCAGTTTTTAAGCGACTGCGAGAAAGTTGGCACCAGTGTCTGAAAAATTCTGTATATTCAAGTATCAAACACATAAAATGTGTCAACAAACGTTGCTGGAACTGAACACACACCGGCAACAAGTGTAACTCAGGTTAATAGAGATGAAGGAAACTGAAACCACAGCGATGTCCAGCAGATTCCATCTAAACACACACAAATATACATATCAATGTGCAAAACAAAAATATTCAACACTCATCCGTGTTTGTGGACCTTCATACGTAGGTTCTTAACAACAATATATCAAATATTAACTCTTTCAAAAACAATAATGGGAAAAGTTGGATCAGACAATCAGGGCTTGAACCCGGATCTCAGCTTCCGGCACCGGCAGCTGTTGATCTGACCCAATGAGCTTCTCCTCAGTGAACACCTGAAACCACCAGCCATCAACCCGGTGCGGTTGGATTTCATGGGGAAATGGTGACATCTGCTGGTCCAGTGTTCACATCGCCTGTACGGACGATTCAAAATGAAAACCCCATGACCCACATGGACATTCATCTGCTCAGTGCTCAAATAATGAAGAAATGAGCAATTCAATGGTTCTGTAAAACATAATCCATATGGGCCTTTAATTGGTCTGCTGTCCACAGAAGCTTGTCGAACACTTCTGGTTATTGGTGGACAGATTTTCCAACTATAAAGTCATAAAAATGCAAACAGGGAAAATGTTAATTGTCTACAAATGACATGAATGACATTCAGGAGTGTGGCCAACTTGGTGTTTATCTACAAACAATAAAACTCTGTCGTCGTTTGATGTCACAAATGTCAAATTTAATAATTACACTGCACTGATAGTGTGACATGAATCTATTAAGGCCATTTTTTTGGACAGCAGATGTCTTCTGCGCACAGCAGACGGTTGGTTTGGCTGAATCGAGGTCCTCACAATCTGCTTCCCGTCCACACAGCCATTCTTCTTTCAAAGCTCCTTGAAAACATGCTTGTTTCCTAGGTAACATCAGAATCGGCACATTAAGACAGGCAGTCAGTGATGTCCAGTATCTTCATGGTCTTACTCACCTTTGCTTTTTTGTCTTCTATGGTGACACACATTTCCCACTTGTCTGTCTGTAGTGCTGAGTCCTGCACAGGTGCCTCCACAAATAATGAGGGGAGACGCTGCACCAGTGTCCAAAAGTGGTGTCGTCCTCCTTTTCTTGACCTCTGGGAGCTGTGTTACCGGCGTCTTCGTGTCCAATAAGGAGATGGTGTATTCATCAGTGTCCTAAACTCTTTTGGGTGAGTCCTTAACTTCAGTCCATGTCTTCTCAAACAGATGCCTATCGAGATGTCCTCTGTCTTCCTGGAACGTGCTTCTTTTAGTGTCCATGTGATGGGTTTCCTGAAGACAGTCCTAACGGGTAATTGGGTGTTTTCTGTCTCTGCTGTTAAATCTGGCACAGGTGTCTCTTGATGTAGTGAGACAGTGTTTTCTTTGTTGCCCTGTGTCCCAGACGTGTGATTTCTAACAGGATTGAACGAAGCCACGTTACTCCCTGTATTAACTAAACTCAGTGTCTTAGCCTCATCACAGTCACTCCATGAGGGACACTACAGATCAGAGATTGATGTCAAGCTGTCCATCATTCTCTTTCCACTGAGCTCATGTTATGTATGTGACCTTCTAACAAACAGTTAACAGTTGATGTGAATAGTTCAGTTACTCTGCGGATTTATTGCAGTTTTCCATTTTGTTTCATAGATGCACAAATATTTGTATTGCTGCAAACATGAAATGTATAAATGTAATTGCTGAAGTACTAAAAAACCGATACAGTAGTTTTACCACAATTTAACACAAAATTCTTTAAAACCAATGGTCACTTTTTGGTTTTATGGCCTGTATATCGGTGTCTTCAGGACTGATCAGAGCTTCACGAAGGTCAAATACACAGTAAATAAATCCCATCAAGCTCTGCGTGGTGCTGTGGGGTTGTTTTGGAATGTGTCCACAGTCTGGTCCATTCCAACACTCCACAACTCCCAGTCTAACCTTTGCTCTTTATCTCACTGAAAGTTAGCGTCTGTCTGTGTGAGACTCTGCACTGCCACCCAGTGTCCATTTCACTGAAAAATATTAAAATGTTGAAGGCAGAGAGAGAAGAACAGGAAGATGATGAGGAGGAGAAATGAGAATGAGGAAGGGGGGGAGGGGGTGGCAGACTGATAGAGGTCAGAGGCCTTTAATGAAGAGCTCTCTGTGATCAGAGGACACAGACTTATGTCCACCATGTGGTCTGTGTCTAAGAAACATGAAATTAAACTTGTAGCTTTAGTGACTGAAACATATCGCTCTAATTTCTAAGAGCTAAGAACATTTGTTCTTCTGCACAGGACTCAAATGCTTTCAAATGTTTTTTTGTCTTTTTTTTTGAAATACAGAATTGATGGTGAGACAATTTCTGGCTTTAACAAACTAGACATGGTCTCTGCTGTGAGCACTTCCACCTGAACCTGATTCCGTTTGCCTACATTGGTACATTTCAGAGGCTTGAAGAGCTCAAACTATTTTAAAACACCAGGAAAATAAACCTGAATTTGTTATTTTCTTCTTCGACTTTTAAACCCTCTAAATTACGGCCCGGAAATTAGGATCCACCTATTCAACCACTGTTTATATCTTTCTAGTTCTGGTTTTCAGATTTTAGGACCATTGCTGGAACGTTCACACTGATTTTGATTACTCTTTCCCTGCTTTGTGATTTCAACACACCAACCGACAACACGCTGTTAATTTGGACTTTGACGTCTTTCCACGTTTCGACTTTAGCAGGAGAGAGAGGAAGACCTGCAGCCTTTTAAACTGAAGGGTTGAGGACTGGGCTGAACACCAGTCTCCAGAAGATCTGGGATCAGATGGTGAAGCTGGCAGAGCTTCAGTCAAAGCTGTTGCACTTTAACTAGACACACACACACACACACACAACCACACACACAAAAGGCAGCGCTCTGTGTTATTATCAGCCCTCAAACAGAAGATCCAACTAATAACAGCTATCAGAGAAAGAGGGAGGAAAAGGGGGAGACAGAGGAAGTGAGAAGATGAGAAGCTGCAGACTGATTTCAGCTTCTTAAGTCTAAATAGGTAAAAAAGTGTTTATACTTCATTCCTGCGTCAAATTTCTTTATCGGCCATAAGCACTTTAATGCCCAAACTCATTACATCTATATATTATATCAAAGAAAAGCATTCTACTGTCCATTTTTAATTACTTTCAGATTTTTTTGTGTGCTGCTGAACCAAAAGCTGTATTGCACGCTTCATTTGTAATCAGTGGCAGTTTATGTTCTGTCTCCTTAGGATTGATATTGTCTACATGAGGACATCAAACCCTCAACCTCACTAACGCAGCCCAGACAAAGAAACTGCATCCGTAGACCAAAAAACCTCCTCTCTGCAGCTGTTTGCTGAAGGAGCAGCCCACGGCAGGGATTTGGCAGGCTGACTGTCTTGGCTATTGACCAGTCCTCTGTAATTTTCCTGAGTGTGACCACCCACTTGGCAAACGGCTTCTTTTACCTCCTTTTGAGCATCTGGTTGGTTTTAGTCCTAATTTAACCGTTTATGCTCCAGCGGAAAGAAAAACACGGGATTTGTTGTTGTTCTCTGGGGTATTAACACATTGAATTTAATGGTCACTGAAAACCAACTCAATTTCCAAGTTTAGTGACAGATTTTTGTACAATTCACTCCAGGGGCGTCTGAAAGCGAACGGAAGGTTTGACAATTGAACCCTGTTTCACATGTTCAATACTGAATATTTCTAATTAATTCTGTACCAAGATACCAAACCTAATACCAGGAGGAGTCAACTAACTTAAGATGGGGCAACTGTCCTGACAAAGTTCAAATAGGCCAAAAATGCAGTTCCAAAAACTTTTATTCCACAAGACAATTCAAAGTACACTGGCTTCACTTTAGCTCAATACAGTCAACAATCAAGACTTTCATTTTAAAAAACTAAATCAAAATCTGTTGTACTGACACTACCACCCGGGGCCGTACACAAGCACCTTTCCAAATGATCTTGCTCTTCCTTCCTCAACCCATCCCATTTGTGGGATTGATTGAGTTGGCTGCACAAGGGTCAGGTAGCTTGGCTGTTGGGTCTCAGCCTCAGACTGGCTTCCAAAATCCTGCTCATGTTTAGAACTTGAAGGGACACTTGACCCGAATCTGTATTCATTGGGTGGTGCACGAAACCTCCACAAGTCCGCTTTATGTTGGGTCATGTCATGGATCAGCTGCTGGGGACGGATTGGACGGAAGACTGGATGGCTCAGGTGCAGGTGCTGAGGCTGAGGCTGAGGCTGGGGCTGGGGCATTGATTGCATGGGATGGCCCAGTTGCTGGGGCCAGAACTGCTGGAGCTGGTCTGGATGGAATATGGGGCGACTCTGTTGCGCTGGCGAGACCAGGTGGCTCGGCTGCTGGGGCTGGGTCTTGGAATCAGATTGACCAATATGCATCTCGATTGCAGGACTTGAAACAATACCCAACGCATATCTCCTTTTCTGTGCCGACAGAAATTTTGGGGGCGCTCCATTTACATTAGGGCCAGTTTGGAAGCGCTGCTGCAGTTGAATCTTCCTAGAACTGGAACCACTCCTCTCTGGAAAAGTACGGGCTACCTGCCCACCATAGGAACTTCTGTAAACTCCAGGCCAAGATGCAGCAGCAGCACGTTGCAGGTTTGCAGTTGAGCCTGAATAATAACTGGGGCCTGAAGAACCTTCAGGTTGAGTGGAACCCTCATAACTAGAAGATACTGAAGCAGGATTGTTGCCATTTGGAAGATCTTCATTCAGCTTAGCATAAGGGTTGAGGTGGCTTGAGTCTCCACTTCTGTAGCGTAACACTACAAAGAAAAAACACTTCGATGATTCCTGTTGTCAGTAGTTCATTAAAACTGCAGCTGTAGAGCAAAAACTTACCCCTAGCAGGCTTCCCAAAGGCCAACAGTGAGAGGAAGAGGAACCTGGAAACAAGACGAGGCAACATGTGAACAGAGACTTGTACATGAGCGTATTAGCCAAAATTAAGAAAAGCAGAACTACCTCGCACAAAATCCAGAAGCCATTTATTTTTATTTATTTATTTTTAATTCTTCCAGGAACTGGAGCCAGTCGTCGTGCAGACAAAGAGCAAAAGAGCAGACTGAGGGCTGCAGCCAAACCACTGTTCTTCAAGTGTCAGCACCAGTGTCGACCAATCATATGAAGCGGTTTGAATCAGGTTGCACAGATCAGCAACCTGGGCAGGTGTTTGCCCTTTAGCTAATTGGCTGCATTTCCCCTCCTCCCTGCACCCACGTGATAAAACTGACCCCTAGCGTAGTTTTAGTTCAGGTTTCCTTTTACACAAATGTGCCTGTTTTGCTTGTTTGAAGCTGCTTTAACAGTTGTCAAACAAAGTCCTAAAGTCCAAGTCTGCAACATCTATGGATTAATGACAATTTCCTGAGTAAACACGACAAAGACCTTCATTGTCCTCAGATCCAAAGACTTGGATTTGATAATAAAGCCTCTTTAGTCTCTTTTAAATGAGAACAGGCAGGTTGTGATATCAGGATGTTTTTCAGATTTCTACTTTGTCACCTATATGTCACAAAACCTGCCTTTCAATACAAATAAATTAAAGCCTTTAATTTGGCATCAAAATGAAATTAGTTGCAGAATTAATTTCATGCAAATAAAGATATTCAGAAGATTTATTTTCCTTGCAGACTTATTGATCAAATATTTATTACATCCTGTTAAATTTAGAATTTCCTGTTTTGTTTTTTTTTAACTTAATCCCTGTTTTTTTCCCTTAATCCCAGACTGCTTTATTGTTAATTTGATTCTCGTTTGGTTCAATGTGTTCTTTTATGACTTTGTGTAGAGCATTAAAAAAGCACATGATTCAGCAAATAACTGATCCCAGAACTGCTTTTAAAGAACCAAAGCAGCATATTAGTTGTCATCTTTGTACTAAAAAGAAACACATGGCTGCCAAAGTTTAAATACATTTTATTCATCATCATTCACGTTAGTGGTTTCACAAGAAAGTCATGCAAGTCATATTTGTTCACATCACAAAGAAGCAGCATGCAGTCAGGAAAACGCCAACTAGGTATTTTCGCATCCTATAACCTAAAGCTAAGTCATGGTGGCATCGATCCACCTTTAACCGACTTTATTTTCACTTCTGACTGGATTTGACTACAGAAAAAGATATAAAATTGTGGGAGTGAAGGTGAGGAGGTCACGTGGGAAGAAAGCACAAAGTGAAAGAAGCAGAGGATGGAAGGAAGTAAAAAAGAGTGGATGGAAGGAGAGTTCACATCGTGTAACAGACTCTCTGTTAACTGAGTTTGAGGCCTAGGCAGAGAGCCAGCTCGTTCTTCTGGATCTTTCCGTCTCCGTTGATGTCACAGTGACCCATCAGGGCTTTCCTGAACTTGTCCAGGTCTGTTCCACTGATGCTCGGCTGAAGAAGAGGGTTAAAGGTCAGAGGTCAGTGCCTGCTTAATTTCTCACAGAATAATATTCAGTTGGGATAAAAGGTTATTCTGAGCAGATTAAAGACATTTACCTCAACTACAAGACATCTTTTCTTCAAATAAAAGTCCTGAACCAAAAATAAAAATCTGAACTTGTACCACAGTACAGGGCCCTGCTGTTAAAGTAAACCATGTTTACACTCCCTGAACCACTGGGAACACACAAACTGGGAAATCTAAACTACCAACAATCACACTGGATCACCTCACAAGGTTTAGGGAGGAAACTGTGTTTTTTACCTTCACCAGCTCCATCATATCTTTGACAAATCCATCCACCTCAGGACCCTCCAATGCACCTGTCTTACTCTACACAGACACACACACCTTTGTATGATTATCTACCATAATACAGTCGTACAGCTGGTAAACTACACAGAGCAGAACACAAACCTGCATGTGACAACCTCCTTCTATTGAAGATGATCAGGAAGCTTTAAATTGAAGATGTGTGCAGTGCAAACAGATCATTAAAGCAGATTAATACCAACTTACGACATCGTAGTGAGCAAATATCTTCTCAAAGTCCCTCTTCCTGTCCTCCTGACTGCAGGCCTGCACATCGGTGAAGACAATGTCAACGTGTTCACAGAGCATCAGGACAACAAGGGGTGGGGGGCGGCATAAAACTGGTTTCAGTCGATTAAAGAACGATACAGGTGATGCACAGCAATGACACTAAAATAATAATAAATTCCAACTTACGTCCATCTTAAACTTCAGTAAGAAGTTTTCTTTCAGCGATAAAATTCTGTTGACAAGAGAGAAGCAAAGACGTGAATTTTAAAATGACACATGAAAGAAGAGTAATCTGTGTAAATAGTGCAGATGATTTATTCCTGTAAATGATGCCAGGTTCCTGTCAGCTGTTGGCTTTATACAGGGTCACGCGGTAACGTTCCTTTTGCTCGGAAACTTTACCGCGTAAAGAAAAAATATTCCTAACTCACTACTGACTGATCATTTTTAAAGAGCCACAAAGTCACTGTTCTGTGTGAAAATGTATCAAGCACAGATCAATAAATCTAAGCAAAATTTCGCTCTGATGGTTTACGCAGCCAAGTGAAGATCAGGTGGGATTAGTTGTTAAAGAAATCTCATGAATCCTCTCACGGTCGTGTGAGACAGTGCAACGGTACCTGGCCAGGTCATTTAAATCCAGTCTGCCGTCCTTGTTTTTGTCAAACATCTTCATCTACGGGGAGAACAGAAGTCACAATCAAGTGTCAAAAAGCAGCTGTGAAACCACCTCCCTGCACCAGTTCTGCCAGTTACCATGGTGTCCGTGTACTCCTCCAGTTTTCCAGCAGTGATGGACTTCCTGTGCTGGAGGAACAGGTCCTGAAGGAAGCCCTGAGGGGACACAAGTGTTTTAACACTGCTGGATAAAATGGTAAGATCACTGTTGATTTGGGCTGTCAGCTAAAAGTTTAAGTAAGAAAAGTATCAGTACTTTGCTCAGAACGATTTACCAAAAAACAAAGCATTTTAAACACAGTTGAACTTGATGCTGTTGATAACATGAATTTACAAGCCCAGTCCAGATGTGTTCCGCATCGTGCCACCTAAATACAGTTTCTGCAGAGATGTGAAATGTTCAAGTCTTGTTAAGTTTAACTCATTTACGGATTCCAGGAGTTAGCCGAAAAGTTACACTTTCCTCACGTCAAATAGGAGTTTTAATTATTACAAAATAAGGGCAAATATCAACGTTACCACAGAGACTCGACGAACAGACGAAACAGACGCAGGTAAAGGTGGAGCTGAGTTCAACATAAGGCCATAATACACCAAAAACATTTAATGCTAATGACACTACAATAATTATATTATTAGCCCCTGTGTGTAAAGTGTGTCGTCATCTACCGCGGCTTTGTGGGACATTCTGACAGGTAAAGTAAAGCAGTAACTGTACCTTGAGCTCGATGTCCGAGATGTAGCCGCTGCTGTCTGTGTCGTAGTTTCTCCAGATCTACACAAAAAAAACATAAAATAGTCACAGAAAATTCCCGTCATACACCACTAATGTTTGGTGCAATGTCCGTAGCTTTATGTGAAAGTAAATGAGGGTTGTCATCTGTCGACCTTTGACCCTCACCCTCATGAACTCCACGCTGTTGTCCAGTGGCGTCTCTCTGCGGAACAGAAGCAGGAAGTTTTCCTCGTCAGGCAGCATCATGGTGGCCAGCTGCAAAAAGAGGATTTAACTAATTATTATGATTCTGTTTTCACCTCAAGTTAAACTATTTAACCAACAAACCTGTAAATTTCTCAGTGTTGACGGTGTTAAAGTACACGAATAAGGTTTTCTTACCCCATGAACCAACAACTCACTCCTTGAATTCATATTTAATCAGGTCGAAAACCGAACAAGGTAATTGTACCTCTTCGATCTGCAGACGTGCTGCATCTGCAGGGTCATGAGCAGGCATGAATCTCTCTCGCAGACTTCGTATGTTCTCTTTTGTTACCTCCTCCCTCTGAAAACAAATTAAAAACTTTAATCAGCAGAAGATAGTCAGCTGTTGTATGTCATTTAAGGTAAAAGTATTATAAGGCCTGACACATATACTCTGTTACAGCTACAAGATTACAACATATTAGCTCAAAAGACACTTGAAGCAACACAACTGCTCTTTAAAAATGTGATATTTTTTGGAATATATTTATTGATAAATTCATGTGTTTTTCACTTTACTGTTGCGGCTGTTAGATGATCATATTTTTTACCCGATAATTATAATTATTATAATATAGCTTAACACACTGCTGGATGACCTGCAAACACCAGTGATCACCATCATTTTATATTTATACTGCATTTTGTATTATTGGTAAGAAAATGAATTTAAAAAAAAAAAAGAATTAATCAAAATTAATAAATACTAACAAATGTAGTGGAGTAAAAGTATAATATTAACCTATACATACATCTAGTGACATATAGTGAATTCAAAGTATGAAGTAACATTAAATACTCAAACAAGCATATCTCCAATATTATACACTTAGATTAACTCGATATGTCTCCTAATTTATGTCTTTACCTTCATCCCACGTTTTTCCAGCATGTGCTGAAAGAAGGCGTCCAGCTGCTTGACTTCGATGTAACCGTTATCTAAAAACACAAGCAGGCATCCTGTGAGCACAGCTGGAAGGAAAACACATCATTTAACTATGACACCTTTGATTTATATGTGCGTATTAAAACCTCCCCATTTGACTGTTCACTCTGTCTTTATTTGGCTTCTGGCGGGAAAAAGTCCTGGTTAAACGTGAAGAGTGAGCGTCTCGAGCAGGTCTGATGAGGTTTGTTTCAGGATCTGTTTGTCAGGAAGTAAACAACATTTGTCTCCACTAATTATCTCTGTTCTAATTCACTTCCACTTCCTTTGGAGGATGAACCTAACTGAACCTGTCTATGTAGGATCACTGAGCTAGTGGCTAGTTAGCATCACTAACATCACACACAGTAATTTACAGGTTTCATGAAAACACTAACACGTTTAGAGGTTGAATGCGTTGTTCTCCTCGGGCTCAGCGTCCACCATATTCTCTTCACCACACATAGAATCGTGGGATTTATGGAGGACAAAGGATCCACCCATTGAAGTCTTTGTTGCCCAGGGAAACAAGGCCGGATTTTCTGAGCCACATTTGAAGGAGACTTGACATCTTTGAAACATGCGGCCCCCAAATTAAGATACTACCACTAACTCCTCCTGATGATGTCACATGGCAGAGTTTTTCTGCTACAGTAGAAGCAGAGATATTTTTATATAGAGAAAGCAGAGGGAACTTTAATGGCACTGATTTACATTTTCTCCCCAAACTAGAACCTTAGTAAACAAATTGAAAAACTACACAATCTCCTTTAATACATGAATATCACAAAAACAAACCTATAACAGGTTTTAAAATTCTGTCACACAATCAATGTTTCCTTAATGTGCAAACATTTGTGACATCCTACATCAATTAATTGTAAATTAAACAAATAAGACTTTCTCTCTTCCCCCTACACATCCCACAGACATTTCATGTTAGATTTATGATTAATATTATGTGGGTCTAATCAGATTTATTTCCCTAATCAATTTTTTTTTTGTAATTATCTATTAGCTGAGTCATTTTAAAATAACCATTTGTCTAACAGAATTGCAGATTTGATCCACCATCACTGGAACCAAATTAATAAGGAAATGAATTGCTGTTATTGTTATAACATCAAATGTAAGACTGTTATTTCGCTTTAAGTTAGAAAACATCAGCAGCTAAATTACTTCGTAATAAACATCTGGATGCCTTTTGCAGAGACAGCTGATAATGTGAAAGGTCTCTCACATAATGGCATCAGGACATGAAACCTTTTTACCATCAACGTCGAAATGTTGCCAGATCTGTAGGAAGCCTGCAGCGTCCAGCCTGTCCAAGGTGTCCATGGTGCTGAAGACCAGTCCAAAATTCGAGCTGGCGAAGACAAAAGTAAAGAAAAAGCTTCTTCCACAGACAATGATCTCAGAGACAGTGTGTTATCCACTGAAAGAAATGTTGGGACTTCAGGAGGCTTCTTCTTGTGAAATGAGAGAAGAGATTCTGCAGCCTGTATATAAAGGGAGGGAGGGGGAGAGCGAGTGACCAATAAAGCTGCGTTTATTGGCCTCAACAAACAAACAAACACAAAATACAGCTTCAGGTCACAATTCCAGGCTTGTACTGACATATACACAGTAAATCAGGATTTAACTGAATTTAAAAGCTGTAAAAAACAAAAAAACAAATCCAATAAAACCATCACCATCATCTGAAATGAAAACCAATGTAGAGTTTCTCCAATACATTTATAACTCTGATATAAACCCATATATTTATTAACTTTATTACTAACTAACACATCCTAACTTTATTTAATTTATTAGCTTTAACTAACGTTAGTACATATTTACAGTGGTAAGTGCAGCAGTACATGACTAACAGGCATCAGGTGTGTGAGGACACAGCAGCAATGTCAGAGGATGATAAATGTGAATCAAAAGTAATAACGAGAATAAGAAAACTCTCACAGTAGACAAAAAAAGTGAAATGTTTAAAGGGACAAAGCCTGGACAAAAATGGCTTCTGGCGTAAAAACACATCGCCAAAAATCAACGTGCTGAACCTGTTCAGCTGAGGCGACAAGCTAAAAGCTCTTTTTCTATTAATATCACTAAAGCTGTTTGGTTTCACCCTGTGAGCATAAGCAGTTTCAGGGCAACAGGTTTCTGGGGGTTAAGAGTGCACATCAAGTTACGTAGCTTTACAGAGAAAATGCATTTTGGCCTCTACTCACTCACGTTTGTCGTTTAGCGTTTTCAGACTGAATATGTTTATGGACAGCAACAACAGAGCACCACGTCCACGAAAAACAAGACGAACAGCATTATCTGTCTTTCCAGGTCCTGTTTCCCCGTCGTTATCGACATGGATGTTTGCATGAACACTTTTTATAAGAAACTGCCAGGACACACAGTCTTTTTCTGCAACTCAAACTGTAAAAGTGTCCTCGTCCAGTCTCCTGATATTTTTATTATTGTGTTTTTACATCTTATTTCATTCAAATTCATGTTTGCAGGATAAAACAAACAAAAAACAAACAAAAAAAACATATATGAACATATTTGGAATTTGTTTTTTGAGCCTTCTGTCCACATGACCTGCTGATAGTGATCACGATGAACCAGCCACAGTGTCCCTGCGACAGTATTTGGACCTGGTCCTGCTCAGTGCTTTGGACAAACTGAGCTTTTTATGCAGGGCCTGGTTTTCTGAGCAGCCACAGATTGTTTCAGCGCCAGATAAAACCTTCTGGTGTCTTCAGGATCCTGGTGATTGAGACGCTAGTGAATTTGTTTTTCCATCCACTGGGTCGGACAGCTAGGACTGCTCCAAGCTGAGGAAACAATAAAACCAGCAACACCACACCGTCCACTGTCTCTGCTTGACCTCCCTAATTATAGATCTGTGGTGTAGGAGGGACAATTGAGCAGAACCGGAGTTGCTGTCAACATCTCGTTGGGGTTAAACTGAAGGACTGTCATCACTGGACTCGTCCTCAACCAGAGGTGGAATCTCCTCTTCAGCTGGACTGAGATCTGTGTCTGCTACAGACGGAGGCCTCACTGAAGAGACAGAGAAAATACATGTGTAAGAACGAGGATGAGGGAAACGATTGGAAGAAGAAAAAAAGGTTTCCTGTTTTTTTTATTCCTGTTTTTTTTGTTCAGATGAGGGTGGTGAAGCAAGATCATTTAAAAACAACCCTACAACCCTGAAAAACTACAAAATAAATCCTGACACCAAGAAGTCAAATGCTTTACCATAGTTAGACCTAAACTAAAAAAAATAAAAGGAGCATTTTCCATCGTACACATTACACCAATCATAGCTTCCTACACACAGGGCTGCGTATCTGCAGACTGGTTACAGTGGCCCTGCGAACACGAGAGGAACAAACTGAAACTCGATTTACTTCACCAAGCAACAATATTTCTCTATAATACATTTCAGTACATTCCTATGCTTTACTTCAAATTTAATTCTAAGAAAAAAAATTGGATTTCCTCTCATAGCAGTTTGTTTTCAGTGTCTTCCACCTGAGTTTGGATTTGTCTGCCTAAGACCTGAAAGTAAACACAGCAGACTTTTTCTGTAATTTGATGCCACGTTGATTTACGTATAAAGTTATTTCACGGCAGAAAGTGATGTGATAAGTGAAAACTGTTGCATTAAAACCAAGCACAGACTAAAAGGGGATTTTTTATAAATGTGATAAGTCCAACCATAGGCAGGGAGGGACTTGGTGCGCTCTCGGTCCTCCTCCCTGGGAGCAGGGGAGCTGGCTGAACTCTTCAGGGACGACCATTGTCTGCCACCGGCACCGGGCTCAGAATCAGCGGCGGGCGACTCAAACGCGTCACCACTATCCCTGTGAAGGTCGACTGGAAACAGAATAAGAACATGATGTAACTAGGACTGAACAAAAGGTCGGGGAAAGTCAAAAGTGGGAAAAAAGGCAGATCCCTGCTCTTCCACAGTGATCCTGTTAGTTTGTTATAACTGTGTGGTGTGGATGTGGAAGCTCTGCGTATTTATGTGGTTCTTTCCTGTTTCCTTCACTTTATGTGACAATGAAGAAAGTTCCTTGACTTTCTCTCATTTCTACAGACTGAAAAAGCCCAAAATCCTTAAAAAAAAAAAAAACTCTCTTCTTTTAAAGGGTGACTTCACCAATTTTCGACTTGCTTTCTATGGCTTTAGTTTAGGGTGTAAAGGCACATTACTGCTTTTAAAAGTGCCTCTAACCAGCCAATATCAAAATATGTTTTTCATCACTAGGAGTTCAAATGCTATAATCTGGAGGAGCTGGAAAAGCAGGCTGACCATGATCACAAACTACACAGTAAGAGCAGCCAGATGACGTGATCTGAACCGAAGCTTCCTCCGAGTGATGTCAGCTGGAGACATTTTTCAGATAGAAGTAGAGAGATATTTTAACATACGGAGCTCAAAGGGAAATTTAATGGCATTTATTTACATCTACCACCCAAACTAGAACCAAAAGGAACAAGTTCAAATCGAGTGAAGGCTTCTTCTTTTTATTTAATTAAAAATACTAAGAGAACGGACACTGTTGTTTAGTGAAAGCAAAAGATTTCCAGTTGTTCTCCAACAGGTTCTTCTATTGCAGATGTGCCCATGTAGCTGCCTCTGCTAAACAACGCGTTTAGTGACGTCACCGTTTGTTAGAGGTGCGTAACGACGCCTGTGGAGATGTGTAAATTACCCTTTCTTCTCGTCTCTTTGGCTTTAAAAATACCTTCATGCACCACAAAGACAATGTGGCTATTTGATTACACAGAACAAAAGCCGTTTTGAGGGAAAAAACACCGAGTTGCTGCGAGCGATAATTACACAAGTCGAGTGTGGAGCCACAAAATCCCCCCACACACGCTGACACTTGGACATGCCAACTATAGGCTGGGAGCAAACACATCTGCTTTAAGCGTAATGGACCTTTGCTTCACATGTGTGCAGCGTGTGGAGGCGTCAACTATGGCCTTGAAAGTGTTCATTAAACAAGTTGTCACCTGTTAAATTGAGAGTTATATTTTCAGCTATGCTCCGGTGCACAGACGAGCACTGACTCATGCAACGCTCATCGCTGAGAAAGTGAATTATCATCAAAGGGCTGCATGCTGTTTTCATACGCTGTCAGATGGGTTTGGATGACAGGGTGGTTTTTTAACATGCGTAAAACAATGCAAACGACAAACACATTATTTCGCACTGCTATTAATTTTACAAATGAAAGAAAATCTCTGATAGATCAACACCAAAGGGACTAACGTTCCAGTGGAGACAGAGGCCCTGCAGGGAGGCTGCTGACGCTCTCCTTCTCCTTCTCCTGCTCTGACGACGCCCTCTTCAGGCGAGGAGCAGGAAGTGGACATTTAGTGAACGAGCTGCCTGCTGCAGCTTCAGCAGAGTCGTCTGAGGATCAGAGATCAGTATTTTGGTAAAACAAATGCATAAAGTGAAAATACTGAGTGTGGGCAGCACTGACTGCTCTTTGATGCATTCTTATTTCTCCCGGTTCTTGCCTACCATAGATGTGGATGCTGCTGGGCTTTGGACTGACTGGACTGATGGGACCAGAGGTGTGGAGCCCCAGCGTGGGTTTGGTGGGCTGTGGAGGGGGTGGTTTTATGGTGACGCTTGCCGGTTTGGACCTGGCAGCTGGCTCTGGTCTGGACTCATCCGTGTGTGCTGGGGGACCAGGATGGACATCTGACTTGGCTGCAGGAACAAAACAAAAAACAGATCTTTTAGACATTTTGATAAGTCATGGAAGTTTATTTTAACATAAAGAACATTTTTTATTGTTACCTCTACATATTCTCTGTACGTTCGTCTGGTGGTTTTAGATAAATTGTCTTATTTTACCAATTCAGCTGTGAGGATCAGTATCTACACAGATCCAGGCACATTTTAAAGCATCACCACTGGCTAAAATCAAGCCAATAAAATTCCAAACGTATGTTTTGTTTGTTGTTCTGTTTTTTTAGTGTTGCAGCTGCCCGTTTTCACAGCCAGGATTTAGAGTGTGCGTACATGAAAATATATTTGGGACACAGTTCAGATACTGAGATCAGCAAAACACCGTACACTGATTCACTACATTCCGATGTTATTAATCATTAGCAATTTTTAGCCAGTGTCGATGCTGTGCTCTGTGGTTTCAGGTGTCACTTATGAGCTCACTTAAGCTTGTTGATTAAAAGTGCTCCCTGTAGGAAAAACCGCTGTAACACTTCTGCACAGACTCATATGAACAAAAGTCATGCTGTGGTTCCAGAAAATTCCCCAGAGTGAGTCCTCTTCACTCTGGGTGATTCTGTTACAACACAGACCCACAGGTAAAGGGTTAATTAAGGAACTCACTTTTGTCACCGTCTACCTTTTCCTGCAAGGATGAGGCCTCAGAATGTAACTAAGAAAGAGGAAAAACACGGTCACATAAACTTTATGCAAACACATAATGCATAAAGGTTTAAAGTACAGTATTTTATCTTACGTTTTTACAACTGTCTCATGGCATTTTCGATTCAATTTTTATACATTAACAGCAACAGGACACACTGCTACCAATATATTGGCTACTGGTGATGTAACATCATTAGTATTATTGCTATTAAACCATGGACTCCGCCTACCTTCTTTACAGCCATTCTCTCCTGTCTGGCTTTCATCTCAGCCATCAGGTCCATTCCCATGACTGGAAACCCAATATGGCGCTGTATGTGAGGGTGGTCCTTCTTCTCCACTTTCTCCTTCTTCTCCACATCCTCCCTCTTCTCTATGCTCTCCTTCTTCTCTAAATGCTCCTTCTTCTCCCCAGCCTTCTCCTCCTCCACAACTGTCACTGAAGCCTCCACTTCCAAATCTGTGTGATCCTGGGATTGAGCCTTGTGGAGCTCTGGATGCGGCTCCACCATGACATCAGGGTGTTTTGCTGAAGGTGTGGGGGAAGTTGGTGTTGTTTCTTCAGCCAGTGAACTAATAGAAGAAGACGTGGGGTGGGGTGGCGTGTGAGCGGCTCCATGGCTTTTCTCTGAGCGGGATGTCCGAGATTTAATGAGGTTAAAGAACCCGCTCCTCCTGGACTCACGTTTCTTATCCGTCGTGTCCTGGGTGCTGGAGGACGGACCTTTGACAGAGGGAAATCTGAAGAAGAGTAAAAACAACAACATTAGAAAACATTCTTTTGTTGTTATGCAAGATTTTTATACAGATGACACAACTTTATTATAAACGGTACCGTATCCAATTATCATAGTGGGCATTTTCATGCCATCGGACCATGAATACATGAAAACTGAGGCGACTGAAGAAATTCTATTTTATGTTGTTGCTCTGTGTATGCAACATTTCAAAAAATATTTTCTTACTGTTGGTTTTTTCAAAGTATCGGCTTCTTGTGGATGAAACGGCAGCTAAAAATGATGGTACCTAACTTTTGGAAGCCTCCTTTCTCTTTCTCTTAGTGACACTATAGTCTGTCTTTTACAACCCCAATTCTAAATAAGTTGGCAATATATATAATATGTAAATAAAAACAGGATGCAATGATTTGCATCTCATCAACCCATATTTTATTTACAATAGAACATAAACATATCAGAGAATTTTATAATTTAATTTTATATTTATATATATAATTTTATAAATTTTATAGAAAATTTTAGCTCATTTTGAATTTGTTAGCAGCAAGACATTAAAACAAAAGTTGGAGCTGGGTGATGTTTACCATTGTGCAGCATCCCCTCTTCTTTTAACAACTATCGAAATGTCTGGGAAGTGAGGAGACCAGTTGCTGGAGTTTTGGAGTCTTGTCTGATGAAGGATTCTAGCTATTTGACAGTCCTGGGCTTTTGTTGCTGGATTTTTTGTTTTATGATGTTCCATATGTTGTCTATTGGTCTGGACTGCAGGCAATCCTATATGTACTTTTCAGCATTGATGGTGTCTTTCCAGATGTGTAAGCTGCTCACACCATAGGCACTAATGCACCTCACCACCATCAGAGATGCAGGTTTTTGAACTGTCCGCTGATAAACTGGATGGTCCCTCTCCTCTTTGTACACAGGACACAGCATCCATGGTTTCCAAAAAGAATTCATCTGACCACAGAACAGTTTTCCATTTTGCCTCAGACCATTTTAAATGAGCTTTTGGCTCAGAGATCATGGTGTCATTGTCATTTGGATCGTGTTCACATATGGCTTTAACTTATATTTGTGGATTGCACAGTGAACTGTGTTCGCAGACAGTGATTTCTGGAAGTGTTCCTGAGCCCGTGCAGTGATGTCCAGAAGAGAATCAGGCCTGTTTTTAATGCAGTGCCACCTGAAGGCCTGAAGATCACCCACATCCAGTTTTGACCTTCGGCCTTGTCGGCTGCGCACAGAGATTCCTCCCAATTCTCTGAATCTTTTGACGATATTATAAACTGCAGATGGTGGGATCTTCAAAGTCTTCACAATTTTAAATTAAGAAACATTTTCTTAGAAATTGTTCCACAATTTTTAGAGTTTCTTTTTTGGTGAACCTCTGTCCATCTATACATTCCAGAGCTCTGCCTCTGTTACTGACCTGTTGCCTATTGACCTAATTAGTTGTCAAACGCTCCATGTGTTTTTGATTTGTGGCAGTTACTTTTACACCCTTTTCCATTTTTTAACGTGTTGCTGCAATAAAATTCAAAATGAGCTGATGAAATGATAAAATATCTGGTTTCAACTTATGATATGCTGTTAATGTTGAATTGTGAATTAAATATGGGTTGATGAGATTTGCAGATCACTGCATTCAGTTTTTATTAACCTTTTCACGTCTTCCCAACTTTTCTGGAATTGGGGTTGTATGAAATTTACTTACTTATAGCTCACACACTACATGGAGAGTGTACTTTTAAAGCTTGAAGTTAAGCTGTTCCAGCCGTGTAAGGCTTATATTATTTTTTACAGCTCTTATTTTTATGTTAATAAAAATGTGTAAAAAATAATAACTTGATAAAAAATGTAGTCAAATCTAGTCAAAAACCAACTCTCACCTAAAGCTCAGTTTAATGACTTTCTTGGAGAAGAAGTCATCCAGGCCTTCGTCCAGTTTTCCCATGATGCTGTTGTGCTCTGCCTCCTGCGGCGTGACGCTGCAAGTGGTCTCCCGCTGAAAAACCAACGGCAGAAAACAAATCATTTTGCAGATTAGGTCATAATGACATGACAGCAGAATGCACTGCACTGGCTTTATCATTAAGTTTCTTGTCTTGGGTCAATAGTCACGATACATATTCTAAGGATAACACGAATAATGAACATAAACCACTGATGCTAAAACATTTGCTTGTGCTAAAAACGAGAGCCTACATGTTGTCTGCTGGGTTTCATTCTCTTCTTGGGTTTTGGTCGTAGTTTTGTGTGACTCTCCAGTGTCATGTGCTCCACAGGTGGCAGCTCCCCCAGGTAGACAGATTTTCTGTCTGGCGTAGTAGGGGGAGGGGGGAGTTCCCCATAGTAGGATGACGTTCTGTCTAACGGCTGTGCAGGTGTCGGAGAAAGAGGGGGGTACTCGATATGGATGGGAACATCCTCCAGAGCCTTGTCCAGGTCGAATTCCATCTCTGTGGGGGACAGAACGATTACAGCCATGAATGATTTACATTAAGACACACTGGAAATGAGTAAAACCTCAAACTCTGCAAGCCAGAAGCACAGAGACAAAGATTTTAGGTGGTCAACATAACGAGTCTAGAGAGGAAACGTCTAACACGGAAACTTTAACGAATCCTAATCAACTTGTAACCATGTAAAAAGTGAAACAATGACTCTTCATTTTTCACTGGAGCTGACATCTGAAGGCTTTTTGTGTCACTCACCAAATGCCACAGAGACGGGCCGCAGCATCCGGACCAGAATACTCTTCCTCTTAGTTTTGGAAGTCATCTAAAGAAACGAGTTCAAGTTCTGAAGTGAAAATTCTAGGATTTTTAAATATTTTCGTTAATGATGATGCCCCACTGTCTTTACAACAAATTCCTCTACCATGCAGGAGTCCATGTCCTCAAGCACATGCTTCTGGTCCCACTCGTGGGTTTCTTTGTGTTCCTCATCATGGTTCTCTGGCTGCAAAACTGTCTCTTGTAGGACATCTGTCTCAATCTGAGGCTCCTGATGCTGCGGAGGCTGACCCTTCCGGATCAGATGGTCGGCCTGTGGACAGTGGAAAGGTAAAAAGGGGAAGGGACACATGAACACAAAGAACGACTGACGAAAAAGAGAAACAGGTAGACAGGAGACAGAAAGGACACTAACCAAGGTGTGCTGTGATCTGGACAGAGTCTCCAGGATCTCATCCACAATCCGATCGGACAGACACGATGCCATGCTGAGTTTCACTTCACTGTACAACATAGAAAAAATAATACAGCAATAAAACATGATTTACTGTACCACTTAAAAAAAAAACTAAAAACAAAAAAACAACTGTTCTTGCACGAAAGGGAAAAAACATTCTCAAAACAACACCAACAAAACTAACCAAATACAAAAGTCTAAAGCTTGAATCTTGTGGTAGGAATAATCAGATCTCGGGATGCTCAGGATGAGGGGATTTCACAGAAATTAGTTTGTTATACAGGATCACGACAGATGGACAAACAATGTAATTAAGGCCTTTATCATCTGCATGTAAATGGTAAAATACTGGAGTTGTTCTTGTGAAAACTAAAATCCTTTGGCAAAACATTAAGCTAAGTTAACCTGGTAATCAAACACCCACACACACACAAACCTGATTTTGTTGATGATATCAACACCCGACTGCTCCAGCAGCGTGGTGGTGACGAAGCTGCGTGGCACAGTCATCCTCCCTGCTCCAGCCTTCAGCAGCTCCGGACGAAGGTCGCTCCTCTTCATCACATGAGGACACAGGCCCTCAGCGGCGTCCACCATGGACACCAGCATGGTCTGGGTGGGAGGATTTAACACAGTATAAATCTCGTGGTGTATTCTAGCTTGAACTTTTGGTCACAGCAACTGTTTGCTCAGTGCAGTACCTGCAGCTGTTCGTCCATCACCTTGGCCACCTCTCCTGCCATCGACTCCAGTTTTTCCTGAATGGCGCAAACAAAAGCCCCCTGCGACCCCCCATTTTTCAGGTGGTACAGGTTGGGGAGCAGCTACGGAGAGAGACAAAGACAACAAGAGATTTGTATATTCATCCAAAAACTGTTATGGCAGATAAAGTATTTAACATGCAGGCTAAACCCTGCTGCTGTTGCTTTTCTGCTAATCTGTCAAATGTGGCTGCAAATTAGTTCCAAGTTGTAGTTGCAGTTAATAGGAGCTGTGTTGAAAAGACGCTGCTGTAAGTCTCTGATTTTGCAGCAGATTCACCACTTTGAGTCAAACCCTCTCACACAGTACTTTGCATTAGAAGAACACATGCAGAAAATGTCGTAGTTTCGCGAGCGTCCGAAAGGATATTTTCTGTTTTTTAGCTTTTGATGTCTAGGCGAGTCCTGTCTTCTTACTCGTTTGGAGTTCCTGGCGTCCTTCATGAGGTTCTGTGCCACTCTCATGTCCTCCTGAACAGAGTTGGTCTCTGTGAACTTCAGGGAGTTCAGGTGATCCTGTACCTTTACGCACATCGTGTCCATCATCTAGAAAGGGACACAGCAAAGTCAGAGGTCGTTGCCCAATAACGCATAGACTAAGGGCCAGACAGTCGTGTGTGTGTGAGGTTTGTGTGTGTGTGTGAGGTTTGTGTGTGTGTGTGTGTGGTGTTTGTGTGTGTGTGGTGTTTGTGTGTGTGTGTGTGGTGTTTGTGTGTGTGTGTGTGTGTGTGGTGTTTGTGTGTGTGTGTGTGTGTGTGTGTGGGGGGTGTTTGTGTGTGTGTGTGTGGTGTTTGTGTGTGTGTGTGTGGTGTTTGTGTGTGTGTGTGTGGTGTTTGTGTGTGTTTGTGAGTGTTTGTGTGTGTGGGGTTTGTGTGTGCGTGTGGGGTTTGTGCCTGTTGTGTGGTCGTGGTGACGATTCCCTGCTGCAGCCTATACGCCTGCTCCTGCAGGTATTTACGTGTCTCGTGGTTCCTGAGCAGGTACTGCTCCATCTGCAACACAAAGCTGTCCTCTTAATTCAACAAAGACCACTGTGCTCCTACAGTAACAAAGTACAAACATCTACACTGAGCAGTAACCTTTAATAAGGCGTCCTCTGTCTTCTCTGGGTTCGCCTTCAGTGCCTGAGCAGCGTCCATGATGGGAACAGGCATGAAACGAATGGTGTAGTTCCTGATGGAGAGAGAGAGATTAAACGTGCAACCAACCCTTCTTCTTCCTGATTAAATCAGTGCTGACAGACTCACTTCTCCAGAGCAGAGGCGACGTCCTGTAAACCCTGAGAACTGATGTTGTTCCTGTCCCACACAACAGTCCTGAAGAGAGACAAACGTATAAAAAGGAACCATCTGAATACAAATCCAGTTCAAAACGTAAGTAAATTTGTTTTGTGTGCCTTCAAAACAAATACCTCCCCTCCATCATCACTTAGCTTTAGTTATTAGGAGGTGAAATTAGTTCACTGTACACAAGTGTACTGAACAAACCTTTTAGGGAGAGTTGGCCTCAAAAAATGTTTGGAAATAACCACAGTTCTTCTGCATTTCTGCTCTTCAGACATAAAGATTAAGTGCCGTTAACTGTCATTAATGTGGTCCACCGTCCATCTTTTTGATGGGGAAAAAAATCCTTAAAATTCTGTCATAATTGATTATTATTACCAGTCATTTAAATTTTTAATAAGTTTAATTTAATTGCATATAATTTTGATTCATTCATATTCATTTTTGGTAATAATTAGCAATCTGAACTAGCATATAAATGCATTTATAGGGCTAACTGTGCAGTCACTGTCTGGTTCTTCTGAATGTGCTGACTCAGACCTCGTTGCTGCCCCAGGAGTGTTTTCGTTGTTTTCATCTACTTAAGTGATTAACAAGTTAGCAAAAATGTCCCTACTGCAAATATAAGTGAGTGTGTAAAGAAAAACTGAAACTTTGCTTTAAAAATCAATGTAAACAGCTTTGTTAAATCATTCTGGACAAACCTCTGTCACATATCGTCAATGGCTAAAAGCCAGCGAAACAACAGGTCGTGTCAAATCAAAACCAAAACTAGACACAAGGTAATTAATATGCACACAGTTTGGATTACTTTAAGTTACGGTAGATCGCCCTCAGTTTTTTCAGTCTGTCAAAATGACAGAAAGCTTTCAGATTTTCTGTCATTGTTAAAAAAGAAAAGAAAACATTTTATGTCACGTGATCTTTTGGTGGCAGCTGTTCTTCTAAGGAGCATCTTCACATGTAGCAATATTCAAACTTAATCAATGAAAAACATGCTCCACTTGACACGACAGTGCAGTGCAATTACACATTTCTTTATGCTGTTTTAAAGTAATTTTTACTTGCAAACAAATCCATGTTTTCTTTTAGCAGTTCGCAACAGCTTGTTGCTTTTGTTTTTTAACCAGGATTCAAAAAAGAAACATATTATTTTGATCCAATCCTAGTGTTACACCAAGCCCATTACTGCTGTATAAAAGTACAGGACATTTGTGATATCAGACAATTCAGTTTTCCACACAGTTGTTAAGGTTTTTTTTATGTTGTATGTTGATTATAAAAGCTCTTTTACAGATGTGTGGGCAGCTGTGACTTAGGAGAAAGAGCAAGATCCACAGTGTGTTCCTGGAAAGCAGATCTGGATAAAAGTATCTGCCACATGACTAAATGTAAATGAAATACAACATGCAGCTCTATTCTGGACTAACTGTAGTTTTGCCACTCGACCACACTGCTGAACAGTAATAAATGCAAATCTGCGTGTCTGCGCTCACCTGAGCTTGGTGTTGATCTGCAGGGCTTTGGCCAGCATCTTGGCCCCCATGTCTCCCATGGCATTTCCACTGATGTCCAGTTTGGTCAGAGATGTGTTGCTGCCCAGAGCGTTGAGGACGATGGACAGGTCGGCCTTCAGCTTGGAGTCAGCCAGTGACAGCGAGGTCAGCGGCTGCAAAGGGGTTATACAGAAGGGACGGCTTCACGTTCATGATGTGCTACTTTTTTCCTTACCATACCCCGACTTCTTTGTGTGCATGTTATTAGTCTATATTTTATTTCGATGGCGCATCGTTTAAATGGTGCTTTGAATTTCGTTGTATACACAGCTATGACAATACAAGTCTTAAAATGGGAAAAAAGAACGACCTGAGAAAAGCTTGGCCCAATTAGGATGAATGTATAAAAAGAAAAAACTGATTTAATGCAATTTTCAAAAGGTTTAACTCACGGATTCTTCCTCTTGAATCATATGAACCAGGTTGTTCAGGACCTGAGCCACGTTTCTGCAAATCCACAGACAATCGCAAAAACACTAATCAGTGTTATTCGCCTTTAAAGTCTGGTTTGTTTAAAATACACTGCTCTGCCACTGTCAAACACCACATTCGTTTGTCACTCACTTGGATTTGATGTTGTTGAAGTTTTTGCCCAGGGAGAGGTGTCTGATGGAGCGGTTCTTAGCCAACCAGACCAGCAGCGTTGTCAGATCGATGTCCAGACCTGAGCAGTGCAGAGCAGAAACACAAATGAGCCACGTTCATAGTCAGTCCAGCTTCATTTGAAAAGTTTAGAATCTGAAACGTTCCCACCGTTGTCAGAAATGTCCAGACTGGAGATGTTGGGGATTTCAGCGATACAACCCTCCAGGATCTGGGAGCCTCCTGAACGCAGCTGAGAGCAGAAAACAGATCTTCAACATTTGTGATTTACTATCTTTGCATGAACTAAAACCGCTTCCACTTTACCTCACAGCTGCTTAGATCCAGAGACACGTCACTGAGGCTCGGGTTGCAGCCGAGCCCCAACAACAACGCCCTGCAGACAGAAAAACCACCAGCTGTGATGAAGATTTAGAATGTATGTTCCTGAGTGTAAAGATGCAAGACCGTTACAGTCTACACCATGCGTGGAAAATTGTAAATACATTATTTAAAGTTTTTCAAAACTTTAAATTTGCTTTAAAAAAAAAAAAAAATTCAGATTTGAGCGGATGTTTACTTACTTCAGAGCCTCCAAAGGCAGCCTGGTTCCTGACAGACTGACTGAGCTAAGAGCCTGAGCACAGCTGAAAAACTGCTTGAAGGATGTAGGGATTTCTTTGCACTTCCTGCACCAGTGTCAGGAGAGATGCATTAAAATGACAAACATATCCCAAACTGTGTTATTATAGTCACCAAAAAGGTTTTTAAAAAGGCAGTTTTCATTATCAGGTTAATTTGAATAATATTGAACCACATTAGATACAACTGGGTGCAAAGGTGTACATGCCATTATTTGGAAACATTTATTGCACATTCAGCTACTACAAATGTTCCTTCATTACAAACGTAATTGTAATTAATTCATCAAGAGGGATGCAAACTTTTGCACTGATATAATTTTCATTATTTTACTATAACTTTTTTATTAAACTCTTCTACTTCCTGTTTGGTTTAGGGTAAAGTTGCATCTTCTGATGATGTGGGATGTAGGGGGATGCAAACTTTTGCACCCGACTGTAATGTATATATATATATATATATGTTGATGTTCTGCTGTCATTTTGATGCCTTGCCTGTGAGAGAAGACTGTCTTTGACATGTTGAGTACAGAAAGATGTTTCAAACACCCTTTAAACAGAGATGCACAAACCTAGAAAAACACAAACATAAACTTCAGCACCAAGAGGCTTAATCTAATCTTTCAAGCTTCTTCTGCAAACGTTAGCAGTTTTCTTAATTTTACCTGCTCCAGAGAGCAGTCACTGTTGGACAGATCCAGAGTTTGCACAGAGTTGGGGTGACTCAGGAAGTTGTGCAGGTTCTGTGGAAATATAAAAATAAAAATACACAAATTAAACATCCACACACACATTACTGGTAAGCAAATGCTCAGAAATCAGAAAGCGTTCATATCTGTTCGAAAGGCAGCTCCTAAGACCGACAGTGACAGTCACTTTGTCAAGTCCCTGAAGGATGTAAGAGCCTACTATTTCATTTAGAAACTGCTCAAGTAGTTACACACGCACAAGAAAAGATTGTCTGAAGTGATAGATTTAGAGAAACATCCTTTTTTGAACTTTTATAAGAAGAAAAATCCAAACAGATGCAATTAAACTACAGCTAAAGCAGGATCTGGAGAAGGAGGTGTGAGGGTGAGTAAATGGTTTGGACAGGAGCAGGAGGGGACTGCTCACCGGCAGGTCGTCGCCTCTGAGTGAGTTTCCCGACAGGTCCAGGTGTGTGAGGGTGGAGGAGACCACTGAGTTGGCACAGAAAGCGTGACAGAGGCTGTTCACACCTGCGTGACAAAGGACAGAAACAGAAATTAATTCAGGACCACAGTGATGTATTAAAACATGTGTGTGTTTTATTCTGTGTGTTCACCTTTAGGAGACATGGAGGTCCTGGACAGGTTCAGCTGCTTCAGACCCATGGGCAGTTTGGCAAACTGTACGCTCAGAGCGGCAGCACCTGAAGAGAAAAACATACATCCAATCAGTTTATGGAGCTGCAGAACAGTTATGAATACAAATGTTGCGCAATCGGAATCGAACGATAAGAAACAACATATCATGTTCATGTGTTTTATCTAGAAGACAGATTTTACAACTTTTAATGGCACCTACTGCAGATTTGTCAGCTTTTGTCTACACAGTAAAAACATGTTGCATTCATTTAACCTTTGTCCTCCAGTGAGTTGTTGCTCAGGTTGAGCGTGTGCAGCGTGGAGGCCGGGTTTTGTGACAGAGCGACGGCCAGCTTCTGAGCAAAGTCACTGAAGAAGAGAAAGAGAGAGAGAAGGAAACCAAATGTGACATTCAGAGACCAGGTTTCTTGACTTCATGCCCTCTTATCACACACAAACAAATGTAATATATAAAAAAAAAAAGGCCTGATAGAAAACAGGTTATTTACATAATTTGACAAAGAGTCAGATAAAGACAAATAATGACGTAAATCAGTGTATTAAGCATCGATTAGCTCTCTAGGAAAATTCCACCTGGTGGATTTATGCACATCTACAAATCACTGCAACAACATAACTTCTTGTATTTGACATCTGACCTCCTGAGTCCAGCGTTATCCAGCACCAGCTCTTCCAGCCGGCTGGATCGAGCCACAACTCGCAGGATCTGATCGCACACGTCGGTCGACTGAAGGACGAAGACACACAGACACACTTTATTCCGTTTACATTGTTGAGAGATAATTATTTTCTTTGCATGGGCACACAAGTCTGAAAACGAAAGGATCCTGTCTCTTTTTGACGGTGCATCGCTGACACAGAGGCTATTCTCAGTAATAGTGTTACCAGTTTGTAGTCTTTAGCTGACAGTTTGGTGAACCACTGGTTGTGCTCCAGAGCTGCGATGATCGCCACCAGATCCCTGCAGGGAAAAACAAAAATACACTTCATACACATGCAGCGGTCAGTGACTTTGTTCTTTGGAATGAAAAAAACAAAAAAGAGCTGATAAAACCTCACTCTCCCATGAATAAATTCCATTGCTAAAACACAATATGCACCTGTTCTCCAGGTGAATAAAGTCCTGCAGGTTGAGCTCTTTGCTGTCCTGAGTGAGATAGATGGTGTCCACATCCTGGAGGACAATAGGAAGGTGAGACCGGCAAAAGAGGAATAAGAAAAAATGGCTTTAAATGATAGGAAACAGGTGAGACAAGAATCTGCTTCAACCTGCAGCAATGGAAAGAAAAGGCAGAGGATGAAAATGAGTAAAGATAAAATGAGGGGAAGCAGAAAAAATGTCAATCAAAGAAGCAGGAGCAGAATGATAAATCCAGGCGATAGCACTGACCCACTGGACCTCCTCCCTGTAGGGCAGACCCAGGTAATCACACACACACCAGTACTGATGGGAGAACCCCCCTGAAAAGCAGAGTCACATGACGACGACTCGTCAGCACCAAAACTGACAGGACAAACATCTGACTTGGATATTGGTAATTTTTAAAAATATTTTAAATATAGGTAATTTTTTTTACCGCAGGGTCCAGGGTCTGCTGAGCCCTGCTCATCCCAGATGGTCAGGAGAGCTAACGTCCTCTCTGGAGGCTTCAAACTCAACTTCCTCATCACCTTCCTTCCTTACAGAGAGAGGAAAGGGAAGAAGAGAAGGAAACATAACTTTCACTTCTCCACAGGGCACTGAACTTTTAAACCCATTGTCTAACAAATCACACACATCTGCAGCGATAAGTAGTGAACAGACAGAAAAGTAACTGGCCACCACAGCAGCTGGAAAAGGCTGGTTTCCTGCAATTACTGGACATAAGAAGTGGCCTGATCTTCATCCAAATCACAAGTACAGCCACACACAATGTGCCAAACCATCACCACACAAGTAATTATGGTAATCAGTGAGTGAACCCTGGGATTTCACGGCTTGATGAACCTCCCTCAATACACGAAACCTCTAACAAGCTTCCTCAAGCTACAGAATGGACCTGCACAACATTCAAGAGGAACTTTGGACAAATGTCCCTCACAGAACCGCTGTCACATTCTCAGGCTGTGTGGTGGGAATGTCTCCGAGCTAGTTCTGCAGCTTGTCTTTTTGGCTGAGCTCAAGGATGTTCTTTGTCATCTCTGACCTGATCCTTTAGGAAACCTGATAAACTTTTATTTTCTCCTCCATGACGACAATCTGAACAGGCACTGAGTAAGAAAAGTCACACATCCTGATCCCCACTCTAACACAGTGTTTTTACAGCAGCATTTTACGTGTGTAATGTTTGTGTTAAACAATGAAATGATTATGACTATTATTATTATTATTAGCACAATGATGTTACTTGTGTTACTTATCTCATCACATTTTATAACAAACTACTGAAGAAAATCAGGTAACAAAGGGCTGGCAAATTATTTTAAACTAATCTTTTGTTTCAGTCAAAATTCTGAGCACACAATTATAGTTTTCTTCGCTGAATTGTATTTAAATTTGCAAACTGTGCTAAAACTTTTAATTCCTCAAGACAGTTCCCAAGGTTCAACCTCTTTTTTTGAATACTGCTGTTTAAAGATGCACATTTTTGCTAATCATATTGTTTTTTTCTAACTTCTAACAAGCAATATAAAGAATATATTTAACAGTTTGCAACATGCTTATTCTATCACGCTTTGTCTTTGTAATGACATAAGGTCTTAATTAAGAAAATAAAGGCACTGTTGTCTTTCCAGCATTTATCTGTGACAGCTGGATGTGTGCTACCTACGCAGGTGAGCCAGCAGGGCAGATCCGCTGCAGGCAGGTCCCGATATGAGCGATAACCTCGTCCACCTCGTCCACCGAGCCCAGCCGGAGGTTCCATGGCCCGCGGTCGTGCTCCAACACCAACTGCAGGGGGCGACACACACAAAGGAACATTAAACAAGAGTCTAGGGCTGCAGCAGAGACCACTCAATGAAGAAGCTGTAACTGGGATCAGACTGAGGAGGGGAGTGGTCCTTACAATTTAACCTGCTCCTCCTGCATCAGGCAATAAGAAGGAGCAGGAGGAGGCTGCAAAGAATTTAAAGACTGAAAAAGAGGTGAAACAAATCTTAAGAAATACGGTTTCAATTACATTCTTTAAACTGTTTTACCAGCTGGTGTTGAAACAGACTGATGGTTGTTTGTAACTTTTAAGCTGCAGTTCAGGTGTGGTCAGGTGTGTTCATAGTGTAGGTTACATACTGTGTGTGTGTGTGTGTGTACCTGAGTGGACTTGTTGCTGCTAATTCCCTGGATATCCAGGTAGCTGAAGGACTGTTCCACCTGAAATAAACAGGAAGACACACATGATGACACTGAACCAATTTTCTATTTGCTTTCAATGGCTTTATACTGTAAATGTAGATTAATGCTTTTAAACTTCCCTTAGAGGCAGTATGTTGAGTTTCAGAAGGACACAAACAATCAAATCTGTTGACTTTTTCTTTGGGTTTATAAATGAGAATTTATTTTAAACACTAAACTGGGTGATTTGTCACTTCCTTGGAACCGAACGGCTGTAGTCACATTTCAGATGAGATGTACAGTTTGCACTTTTAAGTCAGAGGTTCTCAATCATGGTCCTCAAAGACCACAGATCTGATGTGTTCAGCCAAACAGAACCAATTCACTTCATCTCCTCCCTCATCTGAGACGATATCTTTCAGCATCTGATTGACTGAACACACCTGATGCAGGTAATCAGCAGCGGGTAGCTGCAGAGCAGAGATCCTTGAGGACCAGGATTGTGAACCAATGCTTTATGTGACCAGAATTAATTTTATTATTGCATATTCAATAATAAATACTGTACACTTCCACAAAACCTTGCAACTATAATATTCAATCAATCAATGAATATGTATTTATCACTTTTTGGACAAATTAATGGACTTGAAAGTGCTTTAGAGATGACTGAAAGTGGATAAAAAGGTAGACTTCAGTTGATTAATAAAAAAGGTGATAAAATGGCCACTAAACAAGAGTGTAAATAAAATATGTAATAATAATAATAATAATGTATTATTATTATTATTATTATTATTATTATTATTATAACAGGGAAGTTGACAAGAGGCACATGAAACAATGGCAATAAGACATAAGAGCACGACACTATAGGACCAATGCACACAAATAAAGTCAGTAAAAATAAAAATAGAAAATAAAAAGAAAGTAAAAGATAAAATAAATGATATGTAAATAAGCACACATGAGATATTTAAATTAAAGGCCAAGCTGAAAAGGCAGGTTTTAAGTTTGCTTTTTAAAATGTCAAGACCTCCTAATAAAAGACTCCAAGGATCTGAGAGAACAGACTGGTATATGCACTGGAACCATGTAAGACATGAAAATAGGTGTAGTAGGTGTAGTGTGTGCAGTCCAGTGCAGTGAAGAGTTCTCAGAGCTCTACATTGGAGAAAGCAAACAGCCACTACACAAGAGGATGGTGTAGCACAGGAGAAGCGACACCTCAGGACCAGAATCAGCAGTGTACCTACACCTGAAGGACAAAGGACACTCGTTTGAGGATGCCAATGTCCACCTCTTGGATAGAGAAGACAGATGGAGTACATGAAGAAATTTATGTTCACTTGGAGAATCCTTCTCACAACAGAGGAGGGGGCCTCAGGTGATGCTGCCCTTTCATTCGCCATCAGGAAGATCAAGACCGATTCACACATCCAACAAGAGGGCCACATCTAACAACCCCATCTTGGTGTATTAGGGAATTAGGGTCGTAATTCTTACATCCTGAGGACTCTACCACGTTCCCACCTCAACGAGGGTATCCAGGCCAGGTTTGGGACAAAGGCTACTCTGGAGGATATAACAGGGTTCCCTAACCCCTTTATTCAGATTGAAGAAGCTGCTTGGATAAGTAGGAAAATGTTTCTAACCAAGAAGAAGTTGACATGATTCAGTCTTCAGATAACCAAACCTGGATGACTGAGAATCTTCACCGACAAAGCTACGGATCGGTTTTTGGCCTTCCAAAACTAAATTGACAGACACGTCTGCAGCCATGGCTATGCTATGGAATGAGGCTGCAGAAGCTGACAGTTTTTCAGGTTGACTCAGCAGACGAATCAAGCTCCGACTTGTTCTGTAGCTCTGCAGCAGAAACCAGAGCAGAGCAAAACACACCACCGCAGGTTAGTGTGTCTCAATAAGAGCCTCTATGTCAAACACTTTGACGATGAGGTCTTTATTGTGCAATTTACATGACGGACAATTCTGCAGCACTTCTCGGATTCGCCTCCATGAAGCAAGTGTCTATCGTCGGCAAGCGTGACGCATATAGTATGATACATCATTGCTTTAAGGAACAAAATCATGAGACAGGAAAAAAATGAGACAGTAAGAGACAATAACGAATGTGAGCTACAAATAGTCTGCAGAACAAATGCCTGCAACATCACATTTCCCTTTGAGTCAGGCAAAGTAAAAATACATGTAAGAGTGGACTTCTCCACCCTGTGCCTAAGAGAACGAGGGAATAAAGAGAGGGAACAACAAAAGCAGAGGAAGAGCTCACACAATTTCCTCTCCTGTCTTTCTAACAAGACAGACAGGAGAGGAAATTAACTGAGGACAGTTCAGAGGCAAAGTGCAGAAGAAATAACAGAAAGTAGAAGATAAATAACACAGACAGAGAGGAGGTGGAGGGCTTGACAACAGGGAGTTATGACAGATAAAATAAGAAGTGTAAAGAAAAACGGAAAAAGAGAAAAAAGAGAGAGAAGGAAAGAGAGGGCGTGGGGCACACACAAACACAAACTGTGCCCCCTCCCCTACTTTCCTTGCCAGCTGCTAAATTCCTCCATTGTCTTTTTTTCTCCCTCTGCTGCCTCTCTCCACTGGGACAGTACAGAACAAAACACTCTCTGTTTCACTTTCCCTCTCTCTCTCTCTAACACACACACACACACACACACACACACACACACACACACACACACACACACACACACACACACACACACACACACACAAACCTCTGACCCACTCTGGAACAACAGATCAGAGGTCAGCTGGCAGAAAGTTCAGCAATTTTATTGCGTGTGTTTTTTTTTATTATAGTATTTTCTATACACTGATCAGCCACAACATTAATACCACCTGCTGGTTTTAAAATTATAATAAAATAAACTGATACATGCTGATATATCATTATGGTTGTATCCACCTGTCTGCACATACAATGGTTCAAATCAGCTCCACCTTTACCAACAGTGACCACTGACCCTTAGTTTTTAATAATAACTGCACCTTTGGACATATTTCCTATAGTCAGTATTGTATCAGTAGTGTTTAAAATACATTATTTTCTTAATCGAGTACTTTTACTTGAGTTAAGGTTGGAAATTGTACTTCTAATGGAGAATCTTGCACTTTTACTTGAGTACTGAGTTTGTGTACTTGTACACATTTTACTGTGTAGCTGCAGACTGCTCAGAGTGGCCATGCTGACTGTGGTCCTCCGTGACAGTATTAAGACCACTGTTATGGTTGTGATTAAAAGCTGCCGCTAAGATCCTTTGATGCTGCCGAGGGCACCATGTTGCACAGGCGGACACAAAGCCAGTATGACTGAGGCCTTACCCTCGGCCTTCTAACCAATCAGAGAAGACGTCCATCGTCCTCAGAGGAGCCATCAATTTTGTCAATAAGAGCGAATAGTTAAAAGGTCAAACAAAAAGGGGTTGACGGACACCAAAACATATGCCTGGACCTTAAGGACACTTGAGGGCTTTGCATTTCAGACATCCAGACCCGGCTGTCTTAGCATCCAGACTTAATTTAAATCTGAGCCAACTCCATATTTCCAGTTTCATTCTGCATCACACTCCCCCACATATTTATGTACTGTCTGGCCTGATTCACACCGTCATTAGTAAGAAGCTAAAAAACCCTAGAGAGTTACGAAAGGCTGAGAAAAAGCAAACAGAATCTGTAATAACTGTTGGTTCATTTCTCTGTAAAATAATATAAATACTGATAATTTCCGAAGCAGTTTATGGAGCTTAAAACTGAGAAGAGTTCAATCTTCAGTTTAGTTTAAATGGTGTTTGTGTTCTGCTACACTATAACCTGGAAATCCAGAAACCGAGCTCTCTCACCCTTTTCCTTTCCCACAGGCTGTGTTCCCCCAGCGGCATTGTGGGTGAAGCAGTCACATTTCTTAATGTGAGCACAACATTGAGTCAGATAAAACACGAAGAGTAAATGCAAAGATTAGTAAAATACTAGGCAGAGGATTGTGGGTGAGAAGGCCAAAAGTGTCATTGTGAACACACGCTGATTTGATTTCTCTTAAACCCACAAAAACTGTCCTGCAGCTGGAAAAAACTCACTAAAACAGCAGATGTGGATTCATCGACGGATGAAAATGCTGTAGTAACCAGCAAATATCTAGTTTCTCTCTAAACAATACAGGAAGAGAGCTAAGTCAGGTCAGGAAGTCAGACAGTACAAAGACCAGTGACCATGTTGGTTTTGGTCTGTTAATGGGATTTGGTGTGTTATAGTAACAGAAGATACAGCCACAACCTTCCAACTACTGAGAGCTGGAATTTATTAAAGTGGTTCAATAAAGGACAAGCAGTGAATGGACAGGGTTAGGGGCACGCTTCAGGATCAATAATCAAGTGGTTTTTAACACATAGTAGTCTGACACTTTGTAATTATAGATTTTGTCCTCTGCATTTTTTTTTTGTTGTATTTATTTTACTTTTATTTGTTGTGATTTTATTTTTTGTGTATGTGAAGAACTTTGGTCAACAGGATGTTTTCTAGATAGATTTGACTTGGTTTGATTTGAGCCCAGCTCTCTCCTCTGAAAATGATCTGCGTCACTTTACGCTCCACAGCCCTTTGGGTATTAGTCATTCCAAAATTATAAGAAATAGGATGGTGCAACACTCGCTAATGAAGCAGAAATTGTTGAAATTATCTGACTGTTCAGAAGAGCGAGCCTCACTCAAGACTGCCAGTGCTGCTCAGTGAGTCCGGGTCACAGGAAGAACCTCCCCACACAATCATACGCTATGGAGCATATTTTACATAAATATATGGGAAGAGTTCCATGTTGTATCTGTAAGTTCAATTATGAATTCAGCTACAAGTGATTTAAAGTGTTATATTGATGCAATGGTTCACAAAAGTCAAAGTCGTGATCCTCTGGCCACAAAAAGCTTTATGTCAAATCGTTCAGTTTTAGTGTGGACTGACTGACACCAATATGCCCAAACCATTATGCAGTTATTCTGGCTCGAAATGAAAACCTCATCCTCCCAATGTAATAATACCTCTGTGTGTGTGTGTGTGTGTTTGTGTGTGTGTGTTAATGACGGATTAAAAATGTCACAAAAAGAGATAAAAACTGCCTCTGGAGGAAAAAGCTGCTGTATGATTTCCTGATGAGAGGAATGAAGAGGAAGAGAAAGGGGGGAAGCAGAAAGGAGCTAAAGGTTAAGAGGAGACACCTTCTACTGGATGAAGAAAGAAAATTAAAATTCAGATGTAGAGAGGAAAAAAGGAAGGAAGAGAAGGAGCAGAGAAAAGAGGCAGGGAGGGAGATTTAATTCTTCAAGAATCAACAGACCTTGGATGGGACCCGCGCTGTCAGCAGATAGGCTCGATGTGACGCCAACGCCTGCAGATAGAGACACAGACCAATCAGACACACGCGGATTCTCATTGAATGCTGTAAATAAAACACCTGCGGGACAGAGAGGACTGCAGAATAACACAATCAGTCCCTCCAGGAATATGCAGACATCTTAGAAATAAGAATTGAACCAAATTCAAATTAGACCCAAACACATTTAAATCTGAAGAAAAAATTAAGATGATTGAAGTTTAAACTGTAAATCTATTGAAACAAAAGATAACATGGGTGGTCTCATGATTTCAAAATGTGAACAGCATGATGAAGAGGACTGTTGAATACAAATCGTTATTGAAACAGAACATTTAGTGGTCGATCATGTTAATCACGGTCTGGCAGAAAGGCCAAACTCTACGATGAAACAAGCAATTTATGCGCTCTGTGAAATTTCATGCACATTTTATCATTTGTATAGATAATTCATAGATTAAATCAATACATTTATTGATTTAGAAAAGCATCAGCAGAGGAATCAGTGTGTCCTGACCGTGAAAACACAATCTTAAAACGCAGGAAATGAAATAATGACGGATGTGAAAAAGCCGCACATCGAGCTTCCTTATTCCTCATAATGGATGTTGTTCTTTCCAGCAGGTTGCTTTCCTCCCAGACTTTCTGCAGTTATTTCTCTACCACCGTGGCTCAGGAAACAATCTGTACTCAACTTTTATTTACACCAACGCAATCAACTCTGCCGGACACGGTACCATGAAACATTTAGTGAGTTTTTGCCTCATTTCAAAAAATTTACAGCACAGATGCCTCCAATCTGCCCATCTACAGCTGTGGAATGCAGTGCGTGTACGTCGCTGTGTGTCTCCCTACACCCTGCGGCCGCGAGCCAGTGATTCAGTCAAGTCTCAACAGGAGCTGCAGTCACACTCTGAAGCGCTTTGGTATGTGGTCGCAGGCAAAGGAACACGTTGAAAAATGTGTTTAAGTGCAGTTTCTGTGCTTTGGGAGGCCGATGTGACCAGAAGTGGCCTGATTCACACACTCTCATACACACACAGTGGAGGTGAAATCACATATCTGCAATTACATGCAGCCAGACATTCAACTGCACCAACACCCACCTCTTAACTCCGTCTTTAAACTAGAGAGACGTGAACGTATACATTTATGGAGAGAAACCAGCCGATGTTTACTCCAAACTTCCTGAATTGGTGAGGCAATTCTTACTTGATGTTTCTAATGGCTCCTGTGGTTCCCAAACAAAGGAACACTGAGGATGGATGGAGTTGCAACACTAGCTGGAGGTTTGGCTGCAGATTTGCAATAAACACTTGGGCTCATTCTTGTTGTGTGAGCCAAACATTCGCTTCTTGCCTTTCTCAGAAATCCATCTATCTGTGAGCTATTGCTAAGTTGACACACACATAGCATCATCTCCAGGTGTTTTTCCTGAATATTAGCAGTGCGGCTGCCGAGACCCCACAAATTGGTGGTTTGTTAACACCTGAATGACGGAGTTCAGGTAGGAAGGTGCTGCTGATTTGACTTCTCTGTAGGCGAGAGTCAAAGCATTGGACCTGATGAAGCAGGAGCAGATATTTTGACTTGTGAAAATGAGACATGCTGCTGCATTTTGACTCATCTGGAGATGTGCTGCTGGTGGTCCTGTGAGCAGGACATGATGAATGACTGCACGAGGAGTTGCCATGCATATTCACAAAGGAAGGTTTGGATTCTTGCTGCCATTCACACGTACAGGCACTTTAGAGTCACAAATTAAGCTAAAGTGCTTTGGAGCGTGGGAGGAAACTTATGGGAAAACAGGCAGAAAGGCACCAACTGCCAGAAGGCTTCAAACCCAGAACACTTTTCTGTGTTGATGCAGTGCTGCTTTAACTTTGTGTACACAGTGTTAAGAAGGTATTTTCCTGTTTTAACCTTCCTGTGCATCGACTCCATAATGACATGGTTTTGTCACTGTGGTGTGGAAACTCTTCGCTGACCTGAACCACTTCCAACACCTTTGAAATGACGGCTGCATCATCCGAGTGCCCACAAACAAAACATCGACACGAGTGGGAATGAACACGTTTAGAAAATATTTAAATTATGGAACAGAAAATTAAGCATAATAACTGTAGATAAAAGATGAAAACTATTTCAAACATCATGACTGACTGAGTGTAACACTATACTGTGCTTATCTGTATCATCGGTGAGCAAATTACTTTGCTCAGCACATATTTAAAAGTTTTGTGTCTGCAGAGGGAAACATTTACAGACAGAAACTGTCCATCAGATCATGACTCACAGCAGCAGCTCCTGAACTTCTGTAGCCACAGTCATTTTAAATATTTTACAACCACATGCAGCTTTTTGGAGCTCAGCTCAACAGTAAACACACCATAACTAAAAGAGACCAGTGGAGATGAGACGTTAATACATTACCTCCAAATCCCTCGGTGTCTCGTCTGCTTTAATCACTTTAAATCTTATTTACATTTTTTATTTTAGATTATCTATTTGATGTACACAGTTCCATAAACTTTCTAATCATTGCAGCTTGTTTAAGTTTCTTAGTTCATCAGTGGTCAGAGATCAGGGTCACGTGCAAGTCGGGACTGTCTGTCATCAATCATCTCAGCAGCAAACTAAAGTACAACATTTATCTGCAAATAAGAAAAAAACAAAACAAAAACCCACACAAAAAAAACGTGAAATACAAACACTTCTTCTCATAGCACAAGTCTTCTCCTTGACGACTTGACATTTTTTGCTGCCTTGTACATCACTTGTAAGTCAATTTGGATAAAAGCTGCCAAAGGATTAAATTGAAATTTAGAGTTTCATATGTGGTTTAACCAGAGTTGTAGGACGTGCAGAACGAGGCCTGACCTTCTCCTGCTGAAACATCCACTGGCTTCCTGAGAAAAGTCGTTGCATTGATGGCAGGTCATGGCTCTGAACGTACACCGACACATGTGATTACCAGGCAAGTGTTAAGATGTTAAAGTCTTGCCTTAAAGCAATATGAGCCGCTGTGTGGTGTCTTAGTTCTTTCCAACTTTCCCTGCACTTGCAGGTTCATATTTCACTGTAGCCCCTCAGCAGCACCTGTAGTAACATGCCCACACCATCGCATTTCAAAAGATGCTTTTGCCTTAACAACAATGACATTTTTCATTCGGGGCTGCTGAGTGAACAACAAGTGCAATGTTCAAAAGCAGCAAAAGCTTATCAAAGGGAAACTGCTTGAATTCAAATCAGCCCTGGTTATTTAAAGACCCAAACTGTACAGAGTAAACTTGTATTCTGAATGTGTCACTCACCAGCACTCTGTTCTCCACTTTGTCACCTTTGACCTCCAGCTGGACCATGCGCCTCAGGATCAGCTTCACCCTCCGACCCACTGCCTCCCGCACACTCTCTGCAGCAGAAACACAAGGCGATTAGCACCACGACACCTGGATGGATCCGATTTCAGCACCGTAGGTAGATAAGGATCAGATGAGAGGTGATGGTCTGTAGCCTCAGTGTCAGTGGTTTAGGACAGAAACATAGCAGGTCGCCACATCTCATAACCGAAGGGGGCTTATCAGATAGGACGTCAGAATTCCCTATTTCATACAGGGAACATGTCTTTACAATAATTTTTTCTACACATTTTCAAAACATTTACTCAAGTAAAAGTAGCAATACCACAGTGTACAAATACATAAAAGTCCTGCATCGAAAATATTTAAGTACAAAGCTATTAGCTTAAAAAAAACAACTAAGAAGTTTTATCGTATTGTGCTAAATAAATTTGGTGGAATAAAGTAAGAATATTTGTAATACAGTGAAGTACTGTATGAAGTAGCAGAAAAAGTCAAGTAAAGTAGACATTTTTAAAATTTGTATTTACAGAAAGTAAATGTAATCCGTTACATTCCTCCATCTACAACAGGAACTTCACAGATACTAATACAACACAAACCTTTAAATAAAGATCCCTTTGAATACTGTAGTACCACAAAGTACAGGTCAAATTACACTCTGCTGTTGTTTACAGTGACTCAGACATTAAAGTACGTTCACCATCAGAACTCCACGATGGAGACAGGTGGGTCTCCTCAGTAGTTTGACATTCACAGTCCTACACTGTGTGAGTGTAGAGTGTAAAGTTTACTTCATAGTACGTCTGATGTTTCACAGCCTCTGGTGTCAGAGGAAAAACATGATGCATTTTTGCTCAGACAGATTTGATTTTCCCTGGGCAAAAATTCTGGAGAACCTTTTTTTAGCAGCGGTGGGAAACTCCAGGGACGGACAGAGGAGGAGGTCAAGGGTGAAAAGAAGAAGAAGGGAGGAACACACCAAAAAGTAAGACATGCAGATAAAGCCCGAGAGAGGAAGAGTGTGACAGTGTGCATGCACGGCAAAGAGAAAGGGCATTAATGAGCGTGTACACACACACACACACACACACACACACACACACACACACACACACACACACACACACAGCCACGAGGGGAACAAAAACATTACAGCATGAAGCAGCGTGGAGGCTGATCAAGAACACGTGAACTTCTCCGTCTGTGCGACTCGCTCATATAAAAATAAAGAGGAGGAGCTGCTTCGTGGGAAAAACCGGTGTCTGAATAATGTCTCATTTCTGTCTCACTGCTTTACAACTATGACAGCAATTCAGTCTGAAGTCTAATTCCTAAAAACCGCACCCACTCATAACCCAATCAATTAGACAAGTGGGATTTTATGGATGACTTATATGGGGACTTGAATAACAGTTGACTAAACAAACATTTGACAAGTGTGTTGCTTCCAGTTCTATGTCAAAACAATTTGAATATCTCTGGAGTTTGGACTCTTAGTCAACAAAGGTGCAGACCTGGATTTAAATATGTCCAAAATTACAGTACTGCTTGGACTTAAAGTCAGAGAGTCTAATCTGATGGTCATAAAAATCAATTTAAATCTCATCACACTTCAGAAACCTTCTTCCACTTGACTTCAGTGTCCCAAATGTCTTCTGACCTCTCTCACTCGTCTCCTTATTGTGCAGCCCCTCAGTTTTTGAGGATGAGCTGCTCCATGCAGATTTACACATGTGCCATTTCCTAATGATGGTCTCACCTGTAATGTGAGCTTCCACATACCGATGTGTTTATACGACAAGCTTCTAAATACATTTACTGCACTCAGCTGGTCTTTATTTACCCGACGGTCTGACTTCTAAAATCAGATGGCTGCACTAGTGATATGTTATTAGATTTACTTTCCACGGATTGAATCTTTATGTAATCAATCATTGTGTTTGAGAAGTTTTTAAAATAATTTCCATAACTTTGTAAAGATGTTTATACTTGACATTTAAGAGTCTTTAAAAAAAAAAAGTGCACCATAATAAATAAAAACATAAACAATTAAAAGGTGAATCTGTCCAATATAACCTCTTTCAGCTCAACATTTGGTCTCCACTAACTTCTTAAGGGAAAATATCTGTACTTTAGTTGCTCAAAGCGGCACCAGCTGGTCACTTTAGAGCGTTTTCCCTGACAACAGCTGACACTGATCCGGGACCAGTGACAGTGACCCAAACCAGTACGCAGTGGGCAAGAGGAGAGTTTCCTCATTGTCATGTCCCACATCGCTCCAGCTGTTTTAAAGCAGACCTGAGACTTTTAGTGGATTCATATATGGACAGACAGTCAGCAGCTGTGTTGATGATTAACTTTAAGCTATTTTCCTACTGGTTACAGCTTTTCAAATGTGAAGCTTCCTATTTGTGCTTCAGCATATGAAACAAAACAGCTAAAGATGACACCTGGGTGTTTTGTGATGGAGACGCTAAATAATTATTTTTAATTGTAGCAATAAAATGATAGGAAGTTGGATCAGTGAAGAAAAGCTCTGATGAAACTCCTGCACCAACAAACCATCGCAGGTTGTTTTAAAAAGCCAAAACAGAGAGAAAGGTGAATTTACAGATTTACCTGGCTCAATGTGAATGTTATGAGCTCCCTGTGCTCTGATTGGCCAGCTTGTGGAAGCGTGCCGGTGGGCTGAGCAGGGGGACGTTTTTGGACTGAAAGGACCGTTTTTGCTTTAGAGAAAGTCTCATGACAGAGCAGACAGAGACATGAGACTTGGTTTTCGTGCCATTTCCTTCCATACGTTCAGCTCATGTTTTTAAAATTTGGTGATACAACTAAAAACATACACGAAACATTCGTCGTAGCTGCTGAAGATGTTAACTGACATCCAAAAATCTGGTATAATATTTCTATCGCTGCTGACTGTGGTAATTAACTCTGTTTGCTTTGTGGGTGTGACATGTGTCTGACCCTTATTTCTCTCAAAGGTCACACTCCCTTTTCATGACGAGCTCAACTTTGGCCGACACAAAGAGCAGCTCTGATAACATCTCCTTGTAGCGTTGGGGCTGCTGCTGATGAACAGCATCAGGTCAGTCTGTCCTATTAAGTCCAACCACAGGATCTGGCAACAAAAAGGCCCATTGACAGACCTACAGTGTGAGACATGGCTGCAGATAGCGTAACTAAGAGCGCGGGGCTGTGAGTCAGCCTCAGCTCAATGACTGAGAGCGACCTCTTAAAGGAACAACTGGGATTTGTCTTGCAGCTTTAAGAAGGTGGATGAAATTGTTGGTACACAAAAGAACTGAAATAACCTGAAACTGAGAAAAATAATAAAAAAAAAAAAAACAACATTGTGACTTTTTGAATGTTTTACTTAACATTTATCGTTTGAACTTTTGCCCATGTTAAATGCTTAGATAACAAAACACTGGCCAAAACTATCAGCCTCCAAAAGTGGAAATCAGGAGTCTTTCGTGTTTAATTCCCAGCACAGCACACATTTGATTTAAAGTCAACACTGCACTTTTTCTTCAAAGCTCATTTCTTCCACAAAATTGCAGTAATTTACAGTTTTCTCCCCCCCCCCCCAATTCTTTTTGACGGGCACTCATCCAGGCAGTCTATGCTGATAGTATCTCACAATCCAAAAGGAATTTCATTGGACACACCCCTTCCCCAAAGGCTTATTTCTCAGCCCCCCCCTCCTCCATCTTCAGATAAGGAAGTGGCAGGAGGAGAAACTCCCAGGTAGCCAACTTCACCCACGGGGCACAAAAATAGCCACTACCTGAGCTACAACAGCAGAAATACTCTTAAAAATTGGGTTTAAGGGGGAAAAAACTCCTAAAGTAGAGGTGTGTGTGTGTGTGTGTGTGTGTACTGTACATTTCAATGATAAATTCCCCCTTTGAGCTTTTAAGTCCAATAAAATGCCACAAGTGGATCAGTGTTTATGATTTTAGTGATTTAACACCTGCTAGTCCCTTTAGTTTTCCCTTAAAACCGACAGGAAGCGCTGTGAAAGGGTTTGATTAAGGTTAAGAGTCACTTAATGGACTTTGGAAGTAACTTTCTGCGGCGCCTTGCGGCGTCATTTCTATGCTTCTCATGATAAAAGCGTAACAAAAAGACGCCAGCGTTTCCTGAGACCAGTAACAACAGCGGAGCCCGCGGAGGAGGGGGTGAAGGGGTCGGTGGGGGTGAAGGGGTCGGTGGGGGGGGGGGGGTCGGTTTAGCTCAGGTTAACCCGTCTAATGAGCCGCGGTTCACTTACCGAACAGCTCGGTGGTCGTGTCCGTTTTTTCCTCCGACATTTCTGCCCCCGACGTAAACACCCACAGAGGAGTCCGGCGGTGAATCCGAAGAGAAGCTCGAGACGAGGAGGAAGAGGAGGAGGAGGGAGCGTCAAAAAGTACGGTGAAGGTGGCGTGGACCCGTCTACTACGGCTTACCTGTCGAAACCCTGCGCGCGTAACTGTTCCTGTACGCGCGGGCGCACGCACGCACGTCACTCACTCCTGCATCACACTGGCAGGAAAGCACGAGAGCTGGAGGCGAACTCATGAAATCGAGGTGAATAAAAGTTTCAGACAGTTTTCTTTCTTAAAGTGATAGCAGCCGTCAGTGTGTGTGACAACACACACACACACACACTACAGCGATCCCTCCTTTTCCGTCAGCTGCTGTCCAGGAAAAAAACATAAGGTCCTGCAGCTGAAGACGGGACGGCCATGACACCTGCTGGTCGGTCACGTGAATTACAACGGTTGGTAAAAACCGTTTACAACTCGTGCAGTTAAAGTGACACAATGTGACAATCGCTGCAATCATTTAAACGGTGTTTAACAATGACACACTTGCGTTCTTGTAGTTCTTCATATTAGTGATCATCTACAAACCTCGTGACATGTAAATAAAAGAGACCGCATTATTTGCCTGTTTATCATTGTAAATAGTCCAAATACAGCATATTACGTTGCGTATTTACTGGGGGAGGGGCTTGTGTTAGTGTAACAGTGTGTGGGCACTATGGCTCATGGTGTGTGCATCAACACCACGGATGCTGATGCTGACGGCTCCTCTCCTCTTTAGCAGGGAGGACACGTGATCTCCCAACAGAGTTGTGTTTGTTTTTGCTGCAGTGGGTCCACTGATCAGGACCATTTATTACTTACGAGTTTGAGCTTGTTTATTGTGTATTTTCTCTCTTTATAATTACTATTAACAATTTATTGCAATTTTACATTGAAGTTGTAAAAGTTAAAGTTGTTGAACGCCCATTTTACCCACGTGACTCAGGTTCTGTGGCATCTTTTTTTCTTATAGTCATATAGTCTATATAGTCTTATAGTCCCAGTCATGTTACTTGGCCTGTAGAAAATTCACTAAAAACTAATTTTGAGATGCTGTTGTTGTTGTTGTTGTTGTTGTTGCTGATTTCAAATTATTTTCAAATCCCCGCATTCTGGAAATGGGGTTTGAAGTCTGAAAATGTAATCTGAACATGCACTTTGGCTCCGTTGGATGAAAATCAACCAGACAGTTGCTGCAACCAGACAGTTGCAGCACAGGAGAGTGGCCCCTAGGTGGCGCCGGTCCCAGCGCGTAGATGGCTCGCGGCTGTAAAACTCCACAGGGATCACGAGTCCTGGGCTTCACGAGAAGAACAAAAGTCCACGTTAAACTGCGATTGATCGCTACAACGGGGCGTCACAGTTGCTGGGAGAGACACCGGAGACCAGACCGCACAGCAAACATGGCTCTTCACGCCCCGTTTTTGTGTTTCGTGAGACTAGTTTGTATAAGTTTACTCCGAAGGCGACTTGTTTATGGGAAAACGGAACAAGGTCACGCGTCATTGGGACCTGCCGAGAAGGAAAACCTGAAACGTTGTGGTTTGTGTTTTGTGTGGTTGATGAGCCACATTTGTCCCTCTTGGTTAATTTTTAAACTGATTCTTGGTTGTTTTGGTTCCTCGTAGTTTTTTTTTTTTTTTTCTGCGACCTGACTGCGCGCACACCGGGCTCGTTCGCGGTGCGGTGGAACCACATCAACAGGAGCGTGCGCTGCGTGCACGGGAGCAGGTGAAGTGGCCTCACAGTCCATTTCTCCTTAATTAAAGGTACAATCTTTACAGCGTTTCTCATTGGCTAAGACGTATTTAAGCATCACCTTCTCAGCACAACAAAAATCTTCTCGTGCACACGAGTTAACACTTTTAGTTTCACTTTAGTTCCACACAGTTTTTACTTCATTTTACAAAATGTGATCCCAAACTTTATTTAAACACATGTTCCCTGTTAGAAACGACTTGCAAAATGATGAATCTGGTGTAAATGTATGCAGCCTCCCACACAAACTTCTCCCTTCAGTGGTCAGTTCTCTAGAAAAGATGCTCGTCTGTGCTGCTGTTATTCTGGGTCAAAGACGAGGAAAAACAGTCAGCGTGATGGTGAAGTCTTCATTTTGTTTCATTTAGTTTTCTTTTATTCCTCCGTATTTGCAGTTTAGTTTTTATGGTGTTCAGCTTTTCTGTATTTGAACAATATGGAAGAAGAATGAAATATGGTGCAGTACAGTAAAGAGAAACATTACTTTCACATTTTAGGTGTCATTCCTACTGTCTGAATTAGTCTAGCTGTTCACTGAAGGTCCTGCATGTTGGACGCAGAAAGACCTGCACACGGGAACGAATCAAGAAAACCTTCGTAAGAAAATCTCTTTTTTTTTCAGGATTTCAACAGGCCATCTCAGTGCAGGAATCCCACCCCATCAGGCGTGGCCGCCAACAGGAAGGGCGTCTGGCGGGAAACTTTCTCACGCCGAATTAACATGGACAAACCAAAAGCTGTTGATCTACCTTGTAGCGACTGATTGAAAGAGTTTGTGCACGTTTTTAAGGTTGTGTTAGTGTTTGACAAACAAAGTCATTCTGGGCATTTCTACTTTTCTCCTGTTTAAAGGAGAAATCCACATTTTATAAAATGAAAGATTTACATTATATTTCGTCTGATGATAATAGAGAGTGATTTGAACACTCAGGTTGAACCAGCCTCAACACTTAGGCAAAAGTAAAAGTAAAAGTAACGCTGATTTAATATTAACATGTGATACCTGGACCCGAATCTGAATGTTGATCTTGCACAAAAGTGGTGATGGAGGAGTGTTTTTAAGGAAGGAGGATTTTAATGAAGGAAAGTAGTGCAGTTGAGGAGAGAGGACGAGTGTTTGTTTTCTGCTGACCAATCAGAATTGTATCAGGACTCACTGTAATGACAAAGTTGTTTTTAGGACTGATTTTTTACTTTAAGGATCATTAAAGTGTAAGTTATTATTCTGTCTTTATATGTTTGTGAACATTCAGTGACACATTGTCTCTATGCATAGTCCGGCGGTTTGATGGACATCAGTGTGTCTGTCCCAGTGTTTGACACCACCTTCAGTCTGTCCAGTCCGGAGGAGGAGAACACTGACTGGTACCTCGGTCATCATGTGAGTCTCATTATAGGTTTGACTCATTGGAATCAACCGAGGGATTCTGATACTGCATTCATACAGGAAAAATGAACAGAACGGCCATATGTTTGTTCTTTGGTAGAAGCAATAAGACAAACAATATAAATATTTTAAAAAGGTCTATTTCTGGGGGCATGGTAGATCAATGGGTGGAGCATTGAGTTGGAATGCAGAAGGACGTGGGATCGAATTCCGGAGCAAAGAAAAAAATGGGAGCGATGCGGCAGGAAGGGCATCCGTTGTAAAAAACGTGCCAAAACAACATGTGGACTCATGATCCGCTGTGGAGACCCCTAGCAGATTGATTATTAAAACACCCAGTGACCCTCACACATCATGTTTTTGTGTTCGTGTAGATTCGGCTCACAGCAAAGTACCAGGGACTGAGGTCTGGGACGTGACGATATGTCAAAGTCATCAGCGGTTTCCCTTCACGATGGGTAAGACTGTTTCTGCTTTTCCACATACGTGCTGGGGGACCAGGGGTTGAGCTCTGAGGGGTCACCCATCCCCTGAACAGAAGCTCTCCTCTGTAACCACTGGCTTGAGACTTCACCGCACAACATTTGCACAAACACAAATCTCTAGTAGTTTGCTGTAGCTTCACCAGAACCTTCAATTCCGTCAGATACCAAGCCGGACAAAAGAAACAGTTTGGACATAAATCCAGTTGTTTTTCAGCACCATCCTGAGTCATGTTCACATACTTAAGTTCCCCAGTAAAACAACAGACTGGCTTAAAGATCCTCAGACTCAGTACCACATATAGGTTTAAAGCAAATAAAACTGTAAACAGCAGGTGTCACTGTTTGCAGCTCCAAAGCTCCATCGGGCTTCGTCTGACCGTCCTCTGCAAAGACACAACCGCGTAGTTAGTTTGCATTATAAACGAATGGCTTAAGACACAGCACAGCGTTGTCATCAACACTATCGTATCATATCACAGATGTAATCTCAGCCTTTGTCTGTTAAATGCAGCATCATCACTGAAATATATTTTTGAACTGATACAAAAGCTGTTGAATCCTGCAGGGAAAGCACATACTTTTTGCCAAATTACATGGAATATTGTGCAGCACTGTCTTGTTCAAAGTCTTAATTTTTGTCTTTTTAAGACAACAAAGCTGCAAAGAAATGGAGGATGAAGCTCCTTTTAGGAAAATAACAGCTTTTCATTATAACATACAAATCTGTTAATGATATATAACAGACTCTTTGTGATGAAAGTCTGGTTTGAAGTTGAAGTGAAGGTAATTACCTACGAAGTCAGAGGAGGTTTAGAAATAGTAGCAAAGAAACCTAAAGAAAACTGATGAAACAGAAAAGAAAAAAAAAACATTATCAACCCACTTATTAATCAGTGTCACGAATTTCAATTCCAATACAAACTATTAGAGCAGCTTTATTAAATCTTGATTTTTATGAAGTGCCAGTGAAAACCTTTCTTCTGAGACATTTTTGTGTTTCGCCCTCTGTGACTTTTTTGTTTTTCAAATTGTGAATTTCAGAGCTCCAAAATGTGTCCAAACACTTTTTAAGTCGTCAAATGTTGTGATACTCATCTTATCCACAAGATGGTGATGTAGTATTTTCTCTGGATTCCAGGATCCTGGGAATTGTTCCTCCCGCAGCTGATTACTCAGATGCACAGTATTAGTGGATTGTTACCCACACAGCATCACTGCTGCACATCAGTTTGTTTCACTTCCTTCATCCAGTGACTTGGCTTTTAAAAAGTGGATCTGAAGTTGATTCACAACCAGGTTGGTCATTGTCCTTTGTAGCCAAATCCATAGATTTGATAATGAAAAGGGCAAAGAGCTTAAATCCTGTAGTGAGGAGCTGATCTGTCCAAGGTGCTGGGATGTAGCCTGACTTCCACATAAGCTCATATCTGCAGGCCCCACAATATTACCACAATGATCGGTCTGCATAAAGCTAACTAAGATGACAAAATTAGTTTATTAGGATCAGTGAAGTCTGTAGTTTCCTTGTTGTTGCACACTTCCACATTGACCAAGCGCTCAGCCTCTGGATATGCCCCCGTTGTAAAATGTTCCTTTGTCTGGAGGAATTCTTTGAAGTTATTTTCCCAGATAAGTGATGCACATTCCACTTTCTTTTCTTTCTTCTTTAACGAGCTGTCATGATCATCATCAGCTTAAAGTCACTTTGCCTGTGAAAGGAAACACGAATAGACGTCAGTAGGAAGAAACAGTCTTTGGCTAATGATACAGGAAGCCCTCAGATGTTTCAGAGACAGTTGCATGTTGACGTCACGATGTGTGAGATACGACGTATGAATCGTATTAAGAGTCTGTTTGCCGTTAGTGTTGTGTGTTTAATTGGACACAGTTTTCACGGATCTGAGTTCATTCTGTTACAGTTTTGACCAAATCTAAAAAAAAAAGCATTTTTCCACCTGCATGACTCTTAGAATTCTTTGCATCCTCCATCTGCATTTATGTTCCCAGATGATGCAACAACGAGTCAAAAGAAAGTTAGACAGATGAGGTGGTGCTGACTATATGATTACCGAAGGTGATTAAGTCTGGTCAAACTTGGATTTCTTTGAGGAATATCCCCTTGCAGAGGCACGACACTGCTTTAATGGGGTGAGTCAGGTCACCGCATTAAAGCAGATTTTCTAAAGCATCTTCTATTAATTTGTGGAGTGATTAGGGGATTTTTGGAGGATTTGTGAGTCTGGACATAACCAGACAAATAACATTCTCAAGCCTGGCAGAAAGTGGAGAGGGCGATAGGAAGGACATCCAGTGTAAAAAAACCCAATTAATAAATCAACGTGCCGACCAATGTTGAGCCTGGGTGACTCTTGTAAGTTTACTCAATGTTCTTTATGTATTTTATGCCAAAGCAAGATGTTTTCCTATTCCCAACCTTCTTGATTATGTGTCTAACTACAAATTAGGACAAACTAATTTGTCCTGTGATGATGACCTACTGAGTCAGCTAGCGGGTCACTACTGACCCATATCCACAGTGCTCATAACAACGGATACAAGAGAAAACTCGATGGACGGATGTGTAGAGCAGACAGGACTTACACTCATCAGGCTTGTGTGTGTGTGTTGGGTCCTTCGAACAGTGTTGTTTGCCCGGTCAGAGTTGGTGTTTTGAACACTTACTCGCTTCTTAAAATTTGTATTTTTATTTATGATGGCTTTATGTTGTGGTAACTGAGCATCTCTCAAGCTTTGTCAATAATGGCCAGCAATGACACCAGAGACAGCAAATGCAGATTAATTGCAGAAGCTGGTGATAGATCCAGGCCAAACTGTGACTCCCATCCCACTAGCTGTACTGAGTCACTGCTCCAGACACAATGCGGAGGAAAGATTAGGATTCCATCCATATTTTGCCAAAACAAAGTTCGGAAACTACTTTTCGATCCTTTGAATATCGATTATATGAGGATATATTGTCCTGTGTTTTATCCTTTGTATAATAGGATTTATGTCACCCGCACACTAATGCCAATGTAGGGTGGTAACTGAGACGCACTGCTAAACCAAGCCAGAGGTTTTGCATCATCACGTCGACGTGTTTGTTTGACTCACCGGTTGACAAAAGGCGCATGGATCTGAACAATATTGTATTATTGTATCAAATTTTTTGTTAATGTCTTAACAATGACATCCCGAGCCCAAGAAGTGACTCATCTCTGATGTTCAGCTAATCAGAGTACTGTAAACACTTTGTAGGTGCAAACAGACAAATGCTATTCTAAACACGCTTTATTCAAACAACACGCCCACGTTAACTCCAGTGACAGTGCTTGACGCAGATAGTGATAGTGATGAATGAGGAAGCATATCACACACCCGCTGCCCATTAAAGAAATTTGCGCATTCATGGTTAGCTTGCAATTTTTACTGACACGGGCACAGAACTTATTCACAGCAGCAATACTGTGAAAATCCTATGGAAACTCTTTACCATCCTCTGCTTGGTTAAAGACCTCAAGCAGAACTTGATTTACACCATGTACAGTAGCTCCTGCCCTGCATCACATTGTTTACTGTATATTTTCAAATGAGCCTGGTCCCTAAAAATCACCATTTTAGATTTAACAGGGTTATTGCCTGCATTGTTTTGGAGCCTTGTCTCAGTCTCCGCGTCTCCTGACGAAGGCATTTGGCTTTCTAATTATACAGATAAGGCCTGTAGAGTTTTGCAAAAAGGAGACATTATTCCTTTAATAGACAGCATTTCTTTCCATCTAGAGCTGCTGCTTCCCTTTTATCTGATTGGGTTCCTATTTACATAAAGGCTGCTTCATTTTTAAGAACTTTTTGACTATTATCTGGAAATGGAGGATGTAGCATAGAGACAGGTCTTGATAGACCAACAGGCCTGTTTGCACAACTTTTGATAATGCTAACTATATTTAATGGTCCAAAGAAGTGTCGCAGCACTTGAATAGTTCTGCTGATCAAATCACAAGTTTGTGGAATCATTAAAATATCACCATGCTCCTCTCAATAGAATTGACTGTGTGGTTTGATATTCAATTCAATTTAAATTCAACTTTATTTATATAGCGCTGATTCACAACAAAGTCATCTCAGGCCACTTTACAGAATAAAGTCAAGATTATAAAGATATATAAAGAGAACCCAACAATTCCCCCTTGAACAAGCCATAGGCAACAGTGGAGAGGAAAAACTCCCTTTAACGGAAGAAACCTCCAGCAGAACCAGGCTCAGGGTGAGCGGCCATCTGCCTTGACCAGTTTGGGTGAGTGGAAAGTGAAGAGAGATAAGAAAAAGAGAAACAAACGCAACAACAAAACATGGGGCAGGTGGACCAGTAGCTGCACGCTGGAAAACGCACAGCTTCAAAGCCGGGGGACACCTGCAGAGAGGGACAGAGAGACAAAGAGGGAGAAAGACAACTACGGAAGAAAACACAGTTAATGTTATACAGTGGTGACAATTGTGGGGTGAGAGGAGAGAGGGACAAGGGGAGGGGGGTCCCCCAGCAGTCTAAGCCTATAGCAGCATGATTATAACTTAGTATAAACTTTATCAAAGACGAAGGTTTTAAGCCTAAACTCAATCATTGCACAGAGGAACTTGGCTAAAATCTGAAGACAGAGTGGACTTTTCTCAGTCACAAGCACGACCGAGCTGGGAGGATGTTAATCATTAACAGTAATTTTAGTTTCCAGCTAAAGACAGCAGGTGGTTTTAGAAAAATGTCCAACTATTAAAATGAAGCACGGAGAAAAAACAAGCAAAACAAAAACAGCTGCAGACTCTCTGCTCTAGTTTTTCTCTTTCAGGTTCCAGGAAACAGAATTTTAGCTCAGCAGGTGGATTCAGCCCGTGGAATTGGTGTCGCTTGCATGACCACGTTTGTCGGCTCTTCAGAAAATCAGTGCAGGAATAAAGGCCGCGGTGTTAACAGCACCACCACAAGTTCACGTAAAAATTGGAAGCTACGCCATCCAAGCTCTTCTGCTTTCCCTTCCTCTCACACAGGTGCAGAATGCACATGCTAGTTGGTTGTTTGGTGCGTTTAAGTGCCACTGTGTAGGACCAGGACAAAGCCAAAGTGAGGTGACGCAGCATTTTATTTTGATGACGTTGGCTTAAAGTGAAACCTGGTCCTGTTTCTTTATGGTGGAACAACAATAAGACAAAAGAAAAATAAATTTTGCTGCTGGTTAGAAATAGAGCGTCCTCTGACTGTTCTGAACGGACAAAAGGTCGTTGAGCACACTTGCGTCAAAGTGTGCACAGCTGTAGGATCAGGAATGTGTTGGCTGTACCTCATCTTTAGAGAGAAGACACAAAAGGCCTCTTTCACTCCTCTTGTAAACCACAGGTCTCCTACTGCCAGCATGGGGATGTTATCGTGATAGGAGTCTGTGGGTTTCATCCCACAGTCCAAAGACATGCATGTTCGATTAATTGGTGACTCTAAATTGCCAGTACGTGACCCTGAAAAGTATATGTGGTTACAGATACTGGATGATTCTGGAGCGTTAGCAGCAATGTGGCCTGTTTTCCTTGACCGTAATAAGCTCATGTGACTTGTTTGGTCTTTGCAAATGTTCAATATAGTAGCTAACACACACACACACACACACACACACACACCGTTTGCCTTTATTCACAAAAATGTCCGTTTCATTGAGCTGCATGTGATAATTGGTGTCCTTGTAATAATTTAGCCCCTAATTCGGGATGATTAGTTCTGTACTGCATGTGAACTCATTTTGTGTCGCCCATAATTCTCGTTTGCTCTGTACAACAGAACTCAACACAGGGCTTTTATGGGAATCTACTGCTATCACTTTACAGTAGTTCCTTATTGGTGAAACAAAGAACTTCACATCATCCCCAGGTGAGAAGGAGGGAAGAGGTGGGGGCTCAAATGCTTCCTTTTGTTCTAGGAAATCCATGTGTTTTCCATTAGTATGTGACTCGTAGAACAAAATGTTTCTGCTTTGGGAGGTGTATTTGCATGTTGCTATTAGCAGGAAATTATATCAGAATTCTAACTTATTTTATGTAACAGCAGGCCCCTTTCAACCATGGTTTGCATGATGAGGGCACCAGCAGTGCACTGGATTGCATAATACATTTACAAAACAAATTATTCTCTCTGCCTATTTTTATCTTTATTTGTTTTACTATCTTTGTCAATTCCAGCTAACTTTATCTGCAAAAATGGACAGATCATGTTCCGTCTGCGGGATTTTTTTTTTTTTTTTTTTTTTTGCATGATTTAGCACCAAACAGATAGAAAGAGAACTATAAGTTGTAGATATGCAACTATGAGCTTTAACATATGTGAGACTAAGTTTGCATAAGTTAATAAGTTGCCTAACTGAGAACATGTGCTTAACTTCCGCAGAGAGACTGGAAAAAAAGCGCAGCCCGACTCAGACAGAGCACTTTTTAGCCACTTTTTTTAGCATCGTATTTTTCACTCCACAGCCGAACCACTAGCTTTTGGCAAAGATCACGGTTTGGGTAAAATAATAATAATAACTCGCCGAAGCAACAGCAGTTTGAATCAAGGAATGACGGGCACTTGTACTTCAGCTGCCACATGTTTCGGGGTCAGCTCCAGTTATGTTTTGGCTCCTGCTTGAAATGCGGTTTGCATTACAACAAAGCAAACACATTTTGTATTTAACCTCTTGGCACCTGGTGTCCACATGCGTGTACATCACATTTTGGGTTATATTTCCATAGTAGTTAATTCTACTTAACTGAGACCTCTTGGCCACGTATACGCACACTTACACTGAACTATTTAGAACAGTACATAGATAAAGATTTGATGAAAATGATTTCAGATTGCTCTGATGCTATGATACTACATAGCTACAATATGCGGTACATTAAAGAACATCATGATGCAGTGATGCTTAGTTTTTATACTTATGAAGTTCCAATAAGCCCAAATAGCAAAGAGAAATACAAAATGAATGAGCTCCCCTTTGACTCATTGTGTATGTTACAATACAATCCTATGACATTCTTTTGGAAGTTTTTGTCTAACACTCATTGTGGTCATGCACAAAACAGGGTTTTCCAAATCACCTGCTAAACAGCTTAATTACCTGTAATGTGTCTTTTGTCACATACTTGTGCTGGAAGCCAACCCACAGTCCTCTCATGGGTGAATGCACCAGTGATCAGGTTGTTTAGGAAAATTCTCTCCTATCACGGAGAAACTTTGCATGGATTTATTATATTAGGGATGATAAATGTAATAAATGCAAACAAACGTCCTGCTTATTATGTCCACTCGATGTGTTTACAGTGACGCTATTACTACTGCGTGTGCAGGTAAAACATTGTCAAATTTTCACACCACAAATTTCAATTTCTGTGTTAACTGTGTCCCCCAACAGTTAACACGGAGACTTTGCATTCTTTAAGGCAACTAATGATAATATTTTTACTGGCATGAATATGGCTGAAGATGACGTTAACTAGCTGCTACATATCTATAAGTTCAAAGGATTTAATAATATGTAGTTATTTGTGGTGTGTGCATGTGTGTTTTCTCAGCAGGAAGTCCCATAAACTGGTATTAGCTTCTCTGAATGAGGACTTCCTTCCCCAGTTCTTTCCAGAAAGAAAACCCGTCTGCTAAAGATGAAAGACGGCTTTACTGGCACAGAGGGAAGTCATTACCATCAAAACTCGGTGATTATTACAACATCTACTGGAAGTAAATTTATTTTGTTAAAAATGTATCGATTAGTAAATTTTAACCAAAATAAATTGTTGTTTTTTGTTTTTTTTTTTATTAAAAAGATAAAGGTGTGCACTGTTTAAAAAATATATATCATTTGCGGTTCAGTAAACATTTAAGGCAAATATGCATAAATGGGTTTTCGGGGAGGCAGTGGCTCAGTTGGTAGAGTGGCCGTCCACCGGCCACAGCGTCGGAGCCACTCGCCCCGCTTTTCCCGACCACATGTCGAAGTGTCCCTGGGCAAGACAACGAACCCCCAACAGCCCGTCCCCATCCCCAGCCACGCAGTGCCAGTCCCAAGCTCGGCCGAAAATGGGGAGGGTTGCGTCAGGAAGGTAGAAAAAAAAACTGTGCCAAATCATGTAGACAAATGATCCACTGTGGCGAACCTGAACTCGCAGGATAAGCCGAAAGGAGGAAAAAAAAAAAACCTATGTCTTTTCGAATTTGTTGTGGTGCAGCGATAAAAAAATATGCAGATGAACTCATGCAGCCTGAGTTCAGATTCAGAATCCTGTCTGTGGCTAAATTGAGGCAGGCGTAACACAAACATGTCTGAGATTTTTCTTTTACAGGGGACGTCACCTAAATATGAACGACCAAGCTGCCTGACAGACAAAATCCTGGGCTCGCAAATCTACGCCATAAAGAGTTTATTTGCCTTTGGCAGTATTTGACAGGACAATCAATAAGAAAGTAATTTACTACTTTCAATTCAGGAGATTTTCCGGGTTCATCTTTGATTGTTAACAGTGCCCATACAGGTGTGCTCACATATTTTACTTTCATTGGATGACTCCCTTAGTAGTAACGTAAAGCAGCAGGTGCAGCAAGTGGAGCAGGTCGGCAAGCGGAAACAGGAGGCCCAAGTTACTTTAAGGGATGGTTGGACTAAAACGAGTTATTTCCAGTAAATAGAGTTGAAAACAAGAAGGAGAATATGTCGCGTTTAGCAAGAAGATGCTCAGAAACCAAAAGTTACAAGTACTTGGATTATTCTTATTCTAATCCTAATCCAGACAGCTAGAAAGGGGAATCCCTAGTTTGTGCTCCTCTGTGATCCACGCTCCTCTTGGCCTCCTTACTACTGACTGTGACCTTAAACAGACGTTTTCAAAGGTGTGGCACAGTTAGGACTATAAGTGGAGTATTAGTGGCTTTACCATGAGTAAAGCCGCAGCATGGGTGGGGGGATATCCAGATTTGGATTGGGTGGATCCATTTAAACGAAACACAGTGTGTTATAGGAAACTCTTAGTATGATTTGTCACCCTCCCTATAATGCTCACCAACCCTAACCTCAATATTTTCCATGAAATGGGAAAATTACTTGGTTTTCGCATCTGAAATGTTTCAACATGTGATGTATATGGTTTGGTGAGATTTGCAAATCATTGCGTCTGTTTTATGTTTTTTTTGTGTGTGTGTGTGTGTGTGTGTGATGTATGTAGAAATATGTAAATACTTGGGAGAAGTATCTTAATCCATGCGTTAAAGGTTGAAGGTCGAATGTGATGGTGAGTTTGACGTGTTCTCCAGACACTCAGCAAACAGAAACAACAATCCAGTGTCAATAATGTGAATTTACTTTATGCTTTTTGCTAATTTTGTCTCATATAGTCCACTTAGTTTATGCCAGCGTGATTTGGCAGAAAATGGATTTCACAGGATGCTGCTGTGTAACACTGTGGTTTTCCATCTGGTTTTTGTTTGATTGAATTACTTTACTCAAAACACTTCGAACAATGGGGAGAAAAGCTTCAGCGCCGGTGTGGTTTACCCAGTAAACACTGATGCTCCTGTGTTGCCATCGTAAAAGACGTCCAGGAAAGACATTTGTCAGTCGTGAAATGTGGCTCAGAGAGTGAGCTGCACACAGTAGCTACAGTAGAAGGAACAGAAGGTTTGTCCCCTGGTTAAAATACGTGGAGTCTGTTGCAGGTTCTGTATTTTATTATCCACATGATACATTTTGTTGTGTGTGTTTTCCCTTGATTTAAATTAAATTTACAGCTAAACTGCAACTGCACACATGTTTAAAACATTGTGTTACAACGGTGGCAACATGGTGGTTTGAATGGGTTTGGGCCAAGCACATGTGGATCTGGTTTAAGGCGCTAAATCAGGACTGATGTAACAAAAGTCACAGACATTTATCATACACATCGTTTTCTTTATGAGTGTATGTAGACTAGTAGTAGTTTAATCTTTGACAGGTGACAGGTTTTCCTGCATTTACAGCTGCAAGTCTTGTGGAGACTATGTCTCTATTCGCTTTGCACATCTAGACAAATGAAAATTGTGCACATTCTTCTTTGTAAAATAGCTCAAGCTCAGTCAGATTGGATGGAGATTATCTGTGAACAGCAATTTTCAAGTCTCACCACAAATTCTCAAGTGGACTTACGGTCTGGACTGTGACTGGCTCATTCTAACACATGAATGTGCTTTGATCTAAACTGTTCCATTGTAGCTCTGGCTGTATGTTTAGGGTCTCTGTCCTGCTGGAAGGTGAACATCCTCCCCAGTCTCAAGTCTTTGCGAAATGGATTTCACAGGATGCTGCTGTGTAACACTGTGGTTTTCCATCTGGTTTTTGTTTGATTGAATTACTTTACTCAAAACACTTCGAACAATGGGGAGAAAAGCTTCAGCGCCGGTGTGGTTTACCCAGTAAACACTGATGCTGGCATGTTGCCATCGTAAAAGACGTCCAGGAAAGACATTTGTCAGACGTGAAATGTGGCTCAGAGAGTGAGCTGCACACAGTAGCTACAGTAGAAGGAACAGAAGGTTTGTCCCCTGGTTAAAATATGTGGAGTCTGTTGCAGGTTCTATATTTTATTATCCACATGATAGTTTTTGTTGTGTGTTTTTCCATTGATTTGAATTAAATTTACAGCTAAACTGCAACTGCACACATGTTTAAAACATTGTGTAACAATGGTGGCAACATGGTGGTTTGAATGGGTTTGGGCCAAGCACATGTGGTTTAAGGCGCTAAATCAGGACTGATGTAACAAAAGTCACAGACATTTATCATACACATAGTTTTCTTTGTTGACATATTTTATGTGATTGACACAAAGTTGTGAAGTGAAAGGAAAATGCTAAATGTTTTTTTTTTTAAAAAACAAATATCTGAAAAGTGTAGTTGTGTATTTGTATTCGCCCTGAGTCAATGCTTTGTAAAACCAGCTTTTGCTGCAATTACAGCTGCAGTTCTTTAGGAGTATGTCTCTATCCGCTTTGCACATCTAGACAAATGAAACTTGGGCACATTCTTCTTTGTAATATTAGCTCAAGCTCAGTCAGATTGGATGAAGAGCATCTGTGATTTCCATTTTCAGATGATACATTGTACAGTGCTCCATGAGATGTTCAAAGCTTATAACCTCAGCCTGCTTCAAACGTCTCCACAACTTTGTCCCTGACCGGTCTGCTGTGTTCCTTCATGATGTTTGTCACCAATGTTCTCTAACAAAGGGCTTCACAGAACAGCTGTCAACATACTGAGATTAGATTACACACAGGGGACTTCTGAAGACAATTGTTTCCACTGGATTTTAGTTGGTGGTATCAGAGTAAAGGGGGCTTAATACAAACCCACAGCATACTTTTATTTATTTGTAATACATTTTCTTTCACTTCACAGTTATGTGCCACTTTGTGTTGGTCTATCACGTAAAATCCCAACACAATGCATTTATGTTGGTGATGCAACGTGACAAAATGTAGAAAAGGCGTATGAATAATTTTGCAAGGCACTGTAACATGTTGCTTCATTATGTTTCTCTTGTGTTACTCCATGGAAGGACGTGTGTGGGGGTGTGTGTGTTTGCGTGTGTGAGACCTTTACTCATTGTGGAGCTGTGTGATGTGTGTATTTAAAACAAAAATGTGCACAGGTTATGTTATGCAGACACTATAGTCTCCTCCTTAAATTATTAGAAAAATGTAAATTAAAAACATGTCCATCTGACGGAGGCCCATGAGACCACCTGTATGGCCTTTATGTTACAATAACAAATAAGTCGGGCGCTTTCCTCCAGCTTAACTAGGACCCTGCTTTATTTTAACCAGGAAAACGCTTTATTGTAACCAGGAAAACGCTTTTATTGTAACCAGGAAAACACTTTTATTTTAACCAGGAAAACACTTTTATTTTAACCAGGAAAACACTTATATTTTAACTAGGAAAACGCTTTATTTTAACCAGGAAAACACTTTTATTTTAACCAGGAAAACACTTTTATTGTAACCAGGAAAACGCTTTTATTGTAACCAGGAAAACACTTTTATTTTAACCAGGAAAACACTTATATTTTAACTAGGAAAACGCTTTATTTTAACCAGGAAAACACTTTTATTTTAACCAGGAAAACACTTTTATTGTAACCAGGAAAACGCTTTTATTGTAACCAGGAAAACGCTTTTATTGTAACCAGGAAAACACTTTTATTTTAACCAGGAAAACACTTATATTTTAACCAGGAAAACGCTTTATTTTAACCAGGAAAACACTTTTATTTTAACCAGGAAAACACTTTTATTTTAACCAGGAAAACACTTTTATTTTAACCAGGAAAACACTTTTATTTTAACCAGGAAAACGCTTTATTGTAACCAGGAAAACGCTTTATTTTAACCAGGAAAACGCTTTTATTTTAACCAGGAAAACGCTTTTATTTCCATGGGAAACTAATTGTCCATCCTACTGGATGAGGTTGGAGGTTTTTGCAGAATATCAGCTGGTGCCATCTCGTCCAAGACGTTACCTCACCAAGATGTAGGACTATTAGACTGAGGAATTCATTCGCCCTCCTGAATAGCACTACAATACTCAACTCAACCTTCAGCCGCACCGTGTGTGATGTTTTTAGTAGTTTAGTAGTCTGGTATGTCTGTGGTTGCATGATTTGCTTAGTGTAGAGATAACAAAGTGTGTGTGTGTGTGTGTGTGTGTGTGAGAGATTGTGAGTGTGAATGGGTGAATATACACTAGTATTCGCTCACCTGCCTTTAGACCCATATGAACTTTAGTGACATCCAATTCTTAATCCATAGGGTTTAATATGACGTCTGCCCTTTGCAGCTATAACAGCTTCAACTCTTCTGGGAAGTGTGTTTATGAAATACATAATACACAGGTGTTCTATCGGGTTGAGGTCAGGACTCTGTGCAGGCCAGTCAAGTTCTTCCACACCAAACCCACTCATCCAAGTCTTTATGGACCTTGCTTTGTGCACCTGAATTCATTTATTTGGATGGGTCAGCAAATACTTTTGGCCACATAGTGTAAGTGCACAGCAGTACTATTTAAAATTCACACTTTACCTCACATTGTTCAGTCACTTGCCTCATGTTCGAGTCATAAAGCCTGACCTGAAGTTCATGACGGATTTCCTGAATTCAGAGTTTTCAGTGGCATTACCTGGAACTAGACACGGTGCATGAGTCGTCCAACAAGAGAAAAAAAAAAAAACGTACTGTCATAATGAATCCGGTAACCATTGTTTTTCTGCTTTGTTTGGTTTCCTGGCTGGCAGCTTTACAGTGCACGGCCAAATGGCTCAGTGCTGCAATGATTAAATCAAGTGCACATGTCGAAATAGGGAGCATTCACCCAACCGGTGTTTGTGTTCACGCACAAAAAGTTATTCTTTTTGAAATAGGGGGAAATTCCCCCCTCACTCACTGACATTTCCTGCTTTAAAAACACAAACACTGACCCTGTGTTTGTGGCCGCGAGTAAAATTCAGGAAGTCTCTACTTTCCCATAGTGTTTGTGTAAGAAGTGACTGACCCCTGACAAATCCAGCAGCCCAGTTTCTCAAACATGATAAATAAAACTCCTCTGTCTGCACCTGCTTCTTTCTTCAACCACATTTCCATCCATTTGTTCATCGTTTGTTGATCTCCCATTTGTAACTAGCCTTTGCAGCCGGAGCTCAGTTGGTAGAGTGGTCGTCCACACCCGGTCCGTCTAATTACGTGTCAAAATTTCCTTTGGGAAAGACCATGAACCACAAAGTTGTCCCAAACTTAGCATCGGATAAAGTTTTTTCTAAAAGACTTAATTGTACAAGTTTCAGCAGTTTCGGACCTGCAGAGTCACAGTTTCTGTGGTGGTGATTCTCAGATGCACTCATCCCACACAAGTTGACACTCCCTTACAAAGAAGCACACGAGTGCTTTTTAGCCCAAGTCTGAAAAATAGGACCCACAAATGCTATGAATGAACCTATGACTGAAGACATTTGCTCATTTTAAATTTGATTCCATGCTTCTGTCTACAAACCCTGAGTAAGACCCGACCTGAGTTATTGTTGCAATAACGCAAACGCTCCAGTTTTCCTGTTACCTGCGCTGACGTTTCCAGTTTTCTCTGGAAACGTCAGCGCAGGCCATTGCACTTGAAAATGCTCATGGGGGAGTTAAGAAGCCATTTGTTCTGTGACACACTGTAAACCCAAAAGCTCTTGACTTGAACTGTCATCAGCTCATCACATTGAGGTTTCCAGTGTATCTCATTCATGTGACGTGTTGTTCTTGCATCTAATCTCTTCCTTAGCGGATTTCCCGTTAATTTTGAAGTACTGGTGCAGCTTCCTTAAAAATATTTCTGTCTTTCATTATGCAGGATGAACAGCAAAGCATTCCCTTAATTGATGTTTTATCGTTTGCTTTTTTTATCAAAACATTAACATTTAGTCATTTAGCAGACGCTTTTATCCAAAGCGACTTGCAAGTGAGGTACAAGGCAGCAAGAATCTAAGACAAGGAGAAACATTATAAACCGGCATCCTCATGATTACAGCCTCAGGGGAAGAGTTTACACTGACTGTTCCCAACTGGTTTATTGAAACATGTTGTTTCCTCAAGGTGAAACAAAAGAACCAAATCCAGGCAACACAATTAGACTTTTTACAGGTATTCGCTTGCATCAGCTGCTGTGAAAGAGCACGAGGAAGCACTTCTGGTGCCACACTGGTGCAGCTGGGTTCAGAGATACTCTCATCCAAACCCTTTGAAGCAAAAATGTATGAAAAGCATCAGACTTTGTCAACCATGAGCATTTTGCAGCCAACATGTTAGTTACAATCACATACACTAAATGATTTCAAACAACTCTCTACAGCAAACTGTTACTAATCTGAGCCATATCATAACGTGTCTTAGATTAAAGAGACATCTGACATCTGACCTGTAGATTCTTTATTCATGTCTGTGTTGTAAAAGGAAGAAACAAAGAAGGGTCAAAGTACTGCAGTTCACATCACTATTACATTAGAGAAGTGGAGATTCTGCATAGTTCAGAAACAGTGGGTTGTGATTTTTAAGTGCATCAAAAGACCCAACAGGTCTCCAGGGAAGTGAGAAATCTAAAGACCAACTGTCTCCCCCACAACAACATCTCTCCCACAAGAGCAATAGGACCCCCACTTTGCACTTTCCAGTTTTAGATTGATGAGGAACCAAGCTATTTATGGATAACCCCCGTAACCTCGTGTGTACTCCAGTGTTGTTTTTAAAGCCTCGTCTCACTTTGTGTCAGCACAAAAATCATTGCCGAGAGAAAAAGAACCAGGGACAGAGGATGATAAAATCCCATAAGAGATTTTGAGACAGATAAAGACCATTTTGAAAATGACTAGTTTCCCATAAACACAAATAAATGATAACTCTTCAATGTGAGGATGTGCTTTTGGTAGCAAGTGCATATTACTGCTAGATTAATTTGTAATACGATTCCCCATTGTAGCTTGTTGTTTTAAATGATAAAATGACTTTACTTGTGTTTTCAGTTTGAACCCTATGCTATCTTATCCCTCCTACTGATGATGGCATGCATGAGATTCTTAGTGGGGGGCAAGGTCAGGAATCTATGACGGCCAAACCCTGATGTCTCATACCCGCTGAAATGCTCGGCCACCCTTTGAGCTCAGTGAATCATTGTTATCTTTAAATAGGAAGAAACCCACTGATGGGTTAAATCTGGTCATTCACCACATTCAGGTGGTCCGATGACTTAGTTTTGGGGGCAAATAGTGTCGACCAATGGCAGCAACCCCCATGTCATAACCCAAGCTGTTAAACTAGGCACGATGGATACATAACATGAGCATAACATGATTCCTTCTTACTCTGATGCATACATCACTGTTTAACAGGGGAAGTCTGGACCTATTGGACAATGTGTCCTTTTAAGGTCACTCGAGTCCAATCATCATGCTCCCTAACCACTGGACTGTTTATTTTCTGTAAAATGTGTGACATAGTTTGTGGCATTTATGTCTGGGCCATGGTATTTTTAATATTACCTCATTTGAAAGTGTAACTGGAACCGTAAACGTCAGGGGAAACTGGAGACATTTAAGATGGAGATCACTTCAGTGTTTTGAAGGATTTAAATGATTCATCGCACACACTAAATCACAATGCTGCCCGTTTAGTATGAAGGACTGTGTAATCTTTCACATGTCATTTATTCATTATTGTGAAAATTATCTGTGGGGGGCGACAAGTATGTGTAGAACTCCTATGTGGTTTCTGCAACATATGCGGATTTTCCACTCTACTTTTCTACATATTAACATACTGTTAAAAAACAATTGATGACTCTTCACATTGACTCAGAGGCATAAACATCAAAACATTGAAACATTTGAGTTTTGCTTTTAAAGTCTAATGTGAAAATATGTCATGGACTTTTTAACAGTTGACTTTATTCAGTCAGCTCAACAAAGAATAATCAACATTTATTTATTAATTTTTTTTTTTACAGATTCAGAATAATGTCAGAAGCAGCACACTTTTTTTTCAAAAAGTGAACTCATAGAAAATATTAAAGCGCCATTATATCTGAAGAAAGCTTGTGTTATGATTTAGTCTAGTCATTTTCATAATGGTCTTTATCTGTCTCAGAATCTCTTATGGGATTTCAACAGAAGCTGTACACCGCAAACCTAAATTAACAGTTGGGAAACGACTAGAGACACAAAATTAACAGCAACACACCAAACCTCAGACCAAAGTTGCCAGGAAAGAGACTCCAGACTTCACAGGAGTCAGGATTACTCAGGTAATAACACGGGTCAGGTAACTCATGAGTTTGATGTGTAGGCAGGGAGCGAGATGAGGATCTGGCAGGGAACTGTGGGAAAAGCTGGACCTTAATAGTGAGCGAAACAGGTGTAAACAATAAAGACTGATAAGGAAAGGTAAAGCTGCTGAAACGACCTGGGACAGGAAGTTGGAGAATAGGCTGCAAAATAAAAGCCCCAGGCAGGAAGTGGAACTGAGGGCCAGATCGTGACAGCTTGGGGTTAACACCATCAGCTCTTCTGGCCGAGAAGCTGACAGCGATGCAGGTGCGTCCTCCCACTGTTTCCTGGGTTGTTGACTATCTGACCACAGTGTGTCAGACAGAGTGAGAGTAACACTGGGTCCCCACAAGGGACAGTCCCCTCTCCCTTCCTCTTCACCCATTATACCACAGACTTCAGCTACCAGACTGAGTTATGCCACCTTCAGTTTTCTGATGACTCAGCCATATTTAGATGTATCAGTGAGGGTGATAACTTTGCAGCTCAATGTGGGAAAGACAAAAGAACTGGTTGTGGATCTAAGGGCCGAGGCACTGCTGGCTATTAGTAATAGAGCTGCCTCTATTTTCTGAGGAGGCTCAGGTCTTTTAACATCTGTAGAACCGTGCTGGGAATGTTTTATGAGTCTGGGGTTGCCTGTGTGATTCTGTTTCCTGTTGCGTCCGGGGGCAGTGGACTGAGAGCAACAGACGGATTTCACTTCATTTTTATCTTAATCTCTTTCTATCTTTAGGTATTATGATCTTATCCACAATTTCCTACTCTGGCGCGGAGCATCTGGGACGAAAACAAACTCCCCTCAGGGATTAATAAAGTATTTCTGACTGATTCTGATGATATGTAGGTTTACTCATATAACAAAGTAGCTACTGTCCTCTAGAAAGAACTTGATTTTAGAGACAAACCCAGTTGCTTAATTAGTAGCGAGCATTGTCATTCAGTGGATCTTCACATACACCAAAACTATTTTGTATAGATTTACAGTAACTAATCAGGATGATTTTAGGATAAGATTTGATGCCAACAGTTTTCAGTTATCACCTTTTTTAGCCGGATTGTTTTCTGAACTCCTTAAATCGCTGTGTATAATTAGGCCAGTGGGTGGTTTAACTTTGGGGGAAGATGTCGCAGTCTCCGTGAGCTTTTTCTGGGTTAAACTAGACCCCAATCTTTCCCTAACGTTAAACAGATGCTAGCAGGGTCCCAACAGCATGAGAGACCTGTTAAGCAGCGCTGCAGCCACTGCGCGCGGATATTACTGCGAAATCGGATATTTTGGCAAAATTTCAGATCAAGATTTGCAGCTTGCAAAATATAAACATTAACAAAATGTCCTAGTTATTTTAGAAAACACAATCAGTTTGCATTTCCTCCAACATGCAGCTTTTTGGAACAATTCTTAAGACACAGGTTTGCAAGTTCGCAAAATTTCTACATTTGCTGGAGATAAAACCTTGCAAGTAGCACAAATTTCAATTCTGCTCAAGCAGTGTGTTGTTTTTTTTATTATAAAATACATGTTTTTGTCCAGTTAATCCTTCAGTTGTAAGTTTAAATTTTATGTGAACTCTTGTCTTGTTGGTGTGTTTTATGGTTTTTTTTATTCTGCTTTATTTTGTAACATACGTAACATCCTTTGGGGCCTGTCCAAAAATGTGTCTACTCCCTCACTGGATTATTACTTCCTACTCTGTCCAGACATCCTGTACACGACCCTGAAGCATGTTCCTATTAGTCAAGTCGGGTTCTTTTACCTCTACACAAAGTGTTTTTGAGTTATCTTCCTTATGTTTTTTAACCCTTTTCGCCGCATCAATGAAACACACTGAACCCAACAAAAAACTGTGACCCTAATAAAAAGGCAGTTAAATGAGTTGGTTTTCCAGCTTATCAGTAGTAGATAAATGAAATTCTCCAACCAGAATATTGGCAAAAAGAACTGCTTGGCTGCTTTTTAAATTCCAAATGGGAGGGTTGTGTCAGGAAGGGCGTCCGGCGTAAAAACTGTCTCAAACCAACATGCGGACAATGATCCGCTGTGGCGACACTGAACTCACAGGATAAATCGAAATTACAAAACTAAGAAAAGTAGCCTGTGGAAGAGTCGTAAAGAGTGCATTTGTGTGTTTATATTAATATTTATGAAAGGTCTTTGCTTTTTTGCTCAGCACGATTCATGAATCTGCTCAGTAAATGTATTAAAAAAACTAATACATTAGTTAATGAAACAAACAGCTGCCACCAGTTACAGTCGTAATCATTTTTATTTAAGCAGCAACCAAAGCAGCCACACATGCTCCAACTTCACTACATACAAATATAAATCTCCATATACAACGTTTCACTCCACCTTCCTACCGCTAAAAACGTGATCATATAAATATTAAAATAAATTAAAACTCTCATTTAAAAAAACTGCACTATTACACAATGTGAAATGTCTGGAATTAGTAGGACTAGAGAGAGGTAGATGTTCTGTAGGGCCACACTGTCTGTTCTCTGAATACTGGTGGGTTTGTTTTATGTAGATCTAAGTTTACAGTTTCATTCTCAGAAGCAGGTACGAGATATGCGAGACACATTGTCTCATCTACTTTTGATGTACAGCTTCACGTTAGTTCCTGTCATCTGACCTCGGCTCCTTTTAAAACATGTTGCCTTAAATAAATTAGTATGTTATGACATTTATTGTGTTTTTGTTTGGTTACATATAACAGCAGATGTGAAGACTCTGGTCCCTCTCAACAATTAATTTTGTGACATGGTGGTCCCTTCCACCTCATTCCTCAAACCACACAGCTCGTTCAGGTTGCCTTCGATCCTTTGAAGCTTGCTGAGTAATCTTTCGCTAGCGTGGTCTGCTCCTACTTTCTTCAGTATTTCAGGAAGCTGTCGAACCTTAGACGCTGTGGCCGAGTCAACCCAAGCGTCGAGACGCCTGTGAAGATCCGAGAGACTCAGCTCCGACGTGGCTCCTTTGTCGCCTTGCTCGAGATGGTGCACGACGCGACGCAGCCGCTTGATGTTTAGTTTGTAGTGGCCGAAGAAAGAAGAGAGGATTTCTTTGAGGTAGTCGGCTCCGTCTGCAAGGGAGTCAATTGGAAAGTGATAAGAAAACACTGTCTTGACAGTGAGCCAGCAACTTGTCCTTCAGAAAGGTTTAGTTTGACAGCAGACTGAAATTGAAAATAAACATTACATTACACAAAGTTTCATCTTGTTACGTGCTTGAGAGAAAGAAATGAAACATGTCTCTGTTTCATGTAACTAGTAACACTTTTGTTATCACACTTATGAAAAGACCTGCAACGAGTTTCACTATTGTGCAAGTTGATTGTCGTTTCTGTTGAAGACACTCAGTCCAAAAAAAAAAATGCTTTGTGTTCTCTTTCTACATTCCTTAGATTCATTTGTGAGAGCATCTCTTTAAACTGTTTTAAACTCACCTCGCGACTTAAGGTTTTGGCAGTTTGCGCAGACACTGTCATGCCAAACGGAGCCTTTCAACATCAGCTGCAGCCCTGCAGCGGTGCAGATCTTGTGCTCGGTGCAGTTCAGATGAGCGGATACAGTGCTGGAAAAGGTCCCGTTGGGACAGATCTGGCACACTGTGTCATCACTTGGTGTCCCTAGAAGAGACGGGAGGACAGGTTTCAGAAAAAAACGTACAAAGTCTGTTTCTCATCTCTCAGTGCATCAAACTGGCCCAGCTGACAAAACAAGTCAGACACCAAGCTCCTCTGAATCTCAGACAAATCTGTCTCATCCACATCAGACATCATAACAAGACAGATTTCGATGCATTTCTGCTACTGTGCACTTAATAAGGCCGACAACAATGTGTAGTTACCACATTTTACCCCTATGGGGCATTAATTCATAGTTTTTGACTATTTGCTCTCATTCAGTCTCATTCAGTAGTTTGCTGACATCCATTTGTTTGTGGTGCTGATCAGTCCGTCTCTGTGTGTCCCTGCCTTTTAAAATGGACAGGAATTCATGGATCTGGGTTCCTAACAGTTATGGAGCAGCAGCTCATCATCCTACACTGGACTTCACAGATGTGTGTTATTCCACACAGACTGATTGTGTCTGTCAGTGGGTTAAAAACAGCAACATATTAATAAATTACAGAACTAAATTAAATAATGAATGAATAAAAAAAAATAACAGTAAAGGAAAGTGGGTTTTTTATTTTTTATTTTTTTTTAGGAAGATTAAAAGGATGTGGAAATCACGAGCAGAAGTGGGTTTTTTTTATTATTATTATTATTATTATTATTATTTTGCAAGCCGCAGTTGCCACAACATGCACTGAGGTCCTTCTGAGTCTGGCACGACACTGCGGAGACTGGAGACACTTGTACAAATTGACAAGTGTTCAAATGTCCCGGGGATTGAACCTTTTCAGATACTACAGTTTCCTTTACAACCACCACGTCCTAGTCCCTCACATGAGACGCTGTTAAGGTTCTGATGATGCTCTGTTGATTCTGACCCAGCTCCCCCAGCCCCCCTCCACTTATTTGGACTTTAAACCCCAGCCTACCTGTAGACAGCACTCCTTCTCCCGAAGGACACTCGCTGTGGCGGAGACACATGTCGTAGCTCTGCTTGTAGTAATATCCCTCCGCGCACTGGCACTGGCAGTCCCGGTCCGCGGCGCACGCCGTCTTCACCACCTGGTTCATGCTGCACATGCTGCACCGCAGGCACTTGGGGATGTAGTTCCACAGGGCCGTGAATGAACCTGCCGGACACGGGGCGCACACGGTCTTTTGAGTGGATGTGCAGCGTGAGCGCAGGTAGCTGCCGGGGGGACAGCGCTCGCACTCTATGGACTTGCCAGTGATCGGGTCCGTGTGCTTGAAGGTTGGGACTGAAGCAGTGACAGTGTCTGCCTGGATGGTGCGCACCGACAGCAGCAGGACCGGGAGAAGCGATGCGAGCATCTGGAAGGAAGCGGAGAGAGGAAATCCCAGCGAGAACAGGGGTTACACGAGGAAACACATCACAGCCAGCACGTGAAGAGACACACAATCAAGGACAAAGACATGGAAATACACATGAGACGGAGCTGCCAGAATCCAGAATGCAAGGCGTTCTCCAGCTACTCTTACAGAGACATGGTTCCCTCAAAAATGCTCCACACATCTCTGTCTAAAAGCAAAGACGCACCCGGCACCACACACAACACGAAGCCCCGAGGGGTGAGCGCGTCTCTGTGACACGTTGCCATGTTTGCAGTACGCGGTCTGAGCGTGTCTGGTCTGCAGTCTCTCCCTCCCTCCCTCTCCATCTGCCTCCACCTACCATCATACACGTGTTGTATCAGCTGTCGAAGCCCGCAGAGATCTGTGGAGCTCTTGGTTCCTCCTCATCTCTATTTATTTATCAGCGGCTCTGACGCCGCGCATCCATCAATCAAAAAAAAGAGAAAGACCAATTCTACGGAACCTTCAGATTCGTCATCGCTGTGGTATTTGGGATGAGTATTATTGTGTGACATATAGCGCGCTATAAGTCACGTGTTACGCCTCTGCCGGCATCGCAGTGGTCTGGGTTTGTTTCAGTTGCTCCGTCCAGCGGTTTGTGTCGGGACCCCGTCGGGGTGAAAGATGTTTCATTTGAACTAAGGAAAAAGGAACGTAACGATTAGAAAACGTATTTATCCACGTTTGTTTAAAGCTGGTTGTAAGAGAATGGAAGAGAGTCAGGTTTAGTGTTGAAGAGGAAGAAGAAGCACGTTTCCTCAGCTTCTGCTGCGTCTTTATGTGAACGTCAGGGTGAAAATACTTCAGGAAGAAGGTAAATAAAAGTAGTGGAAGAGAGCAGACAGGGCTGCATTAAGTACTGTATATAATAAAAGTTATACACACACACACATACATACACTTTATGTAGATACAGTAGGTGTGTGTGTGTTTAAAGGCACAAATATTTGTACAATAAAAATGTTTTTCTCACATTTTTCATTTTTATCATTTTCTAGAGGCACTTTTCATGAATTTAATTCTGATGTTTTTGCAGTTTTTGACTCATGATGTAATGTTACTTTATTCCACACAAACACACATAACCATATATAAATGTGGACATTTGGAGGTGAAGGTGTCTGACTTTGGCAGCAACCAGTGGCAGAGCTAAAAATATCAGAGTTCGCTTCCCCTCCCAGTCTGGCCTTGCTCTCTTTTATTAAAGCATCACCCTCCATCACTCTGTCTAATCGGGGTCTGTGCAGGTTTGAGCTTTCACAGCATCTCCCTCAGGGATAATATTCCTGTTTGTACTCTGTCTGACACAAGGACTCAGCTGCTCCATCTACTTGTACTCAGTCCAGCCGGGAGCCCTGGAGCCCCAGCACCTCTCCATCATCCTCATCCATTAGTGTCAGTGCTAATGTCTGGTCTGCTGCACTTTGTGATGGTTATTGTCAAGGCGACTGATGCCACCTTGTGGACAAGTTCCTCATTCACCATAAAAGTAGCAAATGTGCATGTGAAAAATGAGCCGATGAAATTATCATGTCGTGAACAGAAGGTAGACGAGGGGAGTTCATCAAGGGTTCATGTCTGTCGGAGGGAATGGTCTGAGAGTCCAGTTGTGTACAGACGCCAACTCTGGGAGAACCAGGACCTGGATGAGTTAGTATCTCATCCTGCAGGGTTAATTATTTAGTTTACCATCTATCAGTCTGACTCAAAAGCTTCGAGCTGCTCCGCATTGAGAAATCCTCAGCAGGACAACTCCAAAGATATTTTCATGTAAAAATAACACTCAGGAGGGACCTGAAGGCTGAAACTTGTGCAACACATATTCCTGTAAACCTAAGTTTTGGTAGAGTAATCAGCAAAGTACATGTTATTTTTACTCCTTGTTTATGAAATTAATTCGTTGAGTAATGGTTCCAGCTAAAATAGTTTCTGTCAACATGGGGGACACCAGCTAAATATTTTAGGTATGTATAGCCTGTGTTCTCCCAGAGGCAAATAAGGCTTTGCAAGTTCACCTTTGTGGTTCAGTGGAATTTTTGGTTTCCTCCCCCGAGCTCACAGTAGAAGACGTTAGGACGTTTCATACGCTGCACGTTTGAGCTGTTTTTGGGGGAAGAATGTGAAACCGCACTGACTTTATCAAAACAGATGCAGATGCATTTGCTTCAAGGTTGATGTGAATGTAAAACACAACAATGTCAAACTGTCCCAGTCACAACTTGCTGTGTGAGGCTCCATGTGTCATCCAGTCACTCACAATAAGAGACTTTCCAGGCAGCTAATAATAAAACCCTGCGTTTGGTTTTATTCCTGTCGCCATTAGCGTGTTTGAGCCTTTTGACAAGACATTTCCCACATGTCAACGCTGCACTGGGTCACAGGTTTCTTCATTCACCGATTGGAAATGGTGGAAATGTTTTTAAAAAAAACCCCCAAAGGCATCTGAGATGACCACTGTTCAGCCACAGCTCTGTCCAACTGCCGTGCTTTTCCCAGTTTTGGACAATGACGGAGGTTGGAGGTGTGGACGAACGAGCTAATCCAGGCTGCAGACTGACTGATGTCTGTATGGGGGCTGACGACTGCAGTGATTCCCTCTAGCACCACCATGAGCTAACATGTGGTATCTATGGGAAGTCAGGGGGAGGTTTGAGGTTTTTGGTGTTGATCATGGCAACTTCATGTTTTGTCCTTTCACATCCAACCACAGCTTCTTGTGTCACTATTCATTGTATTGTGCTTTCTCCCCCAAGAATAAATATGAAAGGTAAAGCATAAATATGATTCTAATAGTTGGGGAAATGGCTTTATGACCACAGCTCATGCTTAAAAAAGTGTGTCACACTTTCACTGTGGCCCAGCACCACCTCCGTCTGTACTGTCTTCGCTGAGTGACCAACAGGCCGGATGGCGATTGTATTACAAAACCAGACTGTTGTCACAGTGTCAGAAATAAGACTCATTTTTAATCATCACGGGAAGTGAAAGGTTCAGGCCAAAGCTGAATCTTCAACTTTCTCGTATGAAATAATACACAAAATGAATGAGTCATGGTTAGGAGGAAGGCTAATTGGACATTCTGAAACATGCTCAATAACTTTCATACAGAAAGAGGCAAATTGCAAATGTGACACAAATTCATACATTTTTCATCAGATTATAATTAATCTCTGAAAAGACACTACCCCCCTTTTTTAAGATGACGTTTTATGAGTTTTACCTCGCCCATGATTAACATCATGTCACCTTCTAACTATGAAATGACATCATGCTCTGCAATCTAGCCCAACTTTGAGAAAGTCCCTGTTAGCTTAGAAAAACTTTCCCTCTGCTCCTGATGCCATGTTTTTCCACTGCTTCCTTTGCCCCGTTCCGATGGACGGTTGAGGCAGACGGTGCTAACACAGGTGAGCAGGTGTAAACATTAGCACGGGTTTAAATGTAAACCTCAGACTTTCAGTGTGATCTGTTCCCCTATTGATTGAAGTTTGCTTTACCTTTCATATCAAAATAAAAACATCTCTAATTGAAATTTAATAAAAATGGCACGAATATTCACGTCCTTTAAACTAACTTCAATTATCACTCATTAATTGATTCAGTGAATTCACCTGAGTGTGACTGTATAAATACACCTGTATCTTCAAGGTTTAAGGTGGAAATTAAGTGCAATTTTGTTTTATTTCAATTTTGTAATAAAACAAAAAGTGACTTTAAAAAGTGGCATTATTCCTTTTCAAATGTCTTTTTCTTCCTGTCCGCCTGCTCAGCCCCTTTAAAAGCATCACCAATCGAGCTTTGTAAGTGGCTCAAAGAGGAGAATGTTTGAAGTTCTCCAGTGTGCAGCCTGGTTTCCCCAACAACAAACCCCTTCAAGTGCTTGTCTGAAGCATCTCGGCCCGAGTTTATTGAAGATGACGCAAACTGTCCCTTTCACAGGACAACAATGTAAAGCAAAGCTCCAACGAATTAAAGGTGACCATAACTGAATTATGGGACGAGGTCGAAGTGTCTCTGGGCAGGATACTGAACCCCTAACAGCCCACTCCCATCAGCATCCTTTTTTGGGAGGGTGACGTCAGGAAGGGACAATGATCCGCTGTGGCGACCCTGAACTCACGGGATAAAGCAGAAAAAATAAAAATAAAATAGATTATTGAATCGGGGAAAAATGGGAGCAAATAACTTGTTCAGTGGCCTAAGGGCAGACCCACATCTAGAGCCCTGAGCTCTGTGGTTAGTCACAAATTATTGCAACTGGGCGCAAACAAGTTGCAGTTGGAGTAGAAATACAGTTGTCATTGTCCAGTCATCTGCAGTTTTCAATGTGTTCCTCAAACTTTTACCAGTAAAAACACCCACTGCCCAGTGACATTTCACATGAAACAGGGGAAATGTTTTGTGCAACACAGACTTAAGACACAGGGCGTCTTTATGTATTTTCCGCCCTGATCCTGACGCACTGGTTCCTCCCTGCAGGGACCTGCAGCACAGGCAGAAGCAGCTCGGTGAGGCTGTTTTAAGTGTTAGCACCTTAGCACATTGGGAGCTAGTTTACCATCTTACTCTGAGCACAAGCTGCTGAAAATATTCCGTGCAATACACCGCTGCAGACAAAGAGTTGTGAATGTGGATGAAGTGCACAGATCTGTCCCCTTTTGCTTTTACAGGCGCCATTTACTACTCCTACCTGAATTTACACACTATTTACCAAGTGTTTGTTTGCCCTGCTTTATTTAACCTCCGTGTGCAGATGGTGACCTAATTTCTAAGCGCCGTGGAAGTAGGTTGCGTGCGATGGTGATGTACACGGCTATTAAAGCCTTGTTGCACCGTTGACTAAAAGGTAATGAGGTGTCTTCTGAAGTGGAAAGCGCCGCTTTTCCTGGCACCAAAGCCCAGGGCTAAACAAACACCCTGATGTTAGAGCAGTGGAAGATAGACAACACTCAGAGGGCAACAACTTTGTTGTCTCATAGCCACAGATGGCAAATGTCACAGCCATGACGGAGAATAATAGTGACACGGGCGATAAAGATAAAAAATAGACATGCACTTTAGCTTAGTTGTTGACTCGAAACTGTCCACAGGAGCATCTGGTTGCAGACAAAGATGGCCGACTACCAACGTTGGCAGGAAGTAGTACCTATTACCCGGAAATCGGCCATTTCAGCAGTGGACAAACTGAACTCGGCGGTTGGGGTTAGACAAAGTTCAGTGGTTAGGGTCCCACAAACTATGTAAAAAGCCAGCGTAGGCCTAATATTAAGTTGGCACTAACGAGTTAAATGTTACCTAAATTAAAAAAAAAACAGAAATTAATAAACAAGGAAAGTCATACGAGAACAATGACATTGGAATAAATAAAGTGGGATGAATATTGAGAAAATGAGAGAAAATTAGACACATTAAGAAATTAGCCATTAAAATACATTTGTAGGTCTATAAACACACACAAAGCATGTTGAACTACAAAGGTAAAAAAAATAAAAAGGAGGAAAAACCTCTCTGGTAACAATTTATTATAATCAACAACAAATAAAAATTTATTGCAAATTATAATTTATCAGTTTATTGCTCAAATGCATTATTTGTGTCTTATTTCTTGCTTTTTCTATTTTGAACTAGGAGTATTTGTTTAAGTCCATTTAGCAGCGGTGAGGAAACCGCTACAATGACCGGGTGATGTCACGGTTTCGTCTTTGTGTTATCATCTGTGAATGTTTTTATAAACCTTCCTGTTATCCCACTGTATCTTTAAAGCAAACACAGCACCCACTTGAATTGGCTGGACACACAAAGCTCGGCTCACAAACTTCCCCTTTTGAATTTACTTGCAGTTTGACTCACACTCTCACTCTAATGCTCACATTAAATCACGGTGAATTACTTAAAATGGTGTCACCTCATTTTTGTCTAATGTACAAGCTTTGTCTAGTGATTTCATCCAAAACTGTATATGATGCATCCTAAGTGTCTGAAGGACTGGTACCATGCGTCCTGTCTTCCTGCTGTTATCAGACCTTACGACCAGAGCTGCTTCCATGATGCCAATACTCCCCAAAGTACAGAATGTCACTACTGACTGTAAAACTGTGCAATACCAAAAAACGTTTCGCCTGATTTTGGTTTTCTTTTCATTTATACGTAGGCTGTTTTTTAATTTCTGCATCTTTTTGCAACATTTCTGCCTAACATTTGCACATGTCGCTGTTCTAACATGGACATTTCCTCACCGTGGGACAAACAAAGGTCCTGCAACCCGAACAGCAATGAGAAGGGGAAAATTCGACCATGTATTGAATTGGCCCCCTCACTCTCTATAAAGAGTGTGGCCAAAACATTAGAACCAACTCCTAATGTAATGCAGTGCCGTACAACTCCACCGCCAGCTATGACCTCAAAAATAAATATAGAATTATCACCTTACTCATGTTAACATCAGTTGAAAGAAACAATGTGACACCGGTGGAAGTTCTGTTATTCAACTGTCTCTTCACCACAATTACAGCTACACAAGAAGCATTTAGCCAACGCCATTCACTTTATTATATGTAATTGTTATTATCTCCACTCACCACTATCTTGCATTTTCTCCGGTTCCTCTTTTTCCTCTCAGAGAAAATATTTTTCATAATATTTTCATGTTCAGCTGGTTTTCCTGTGTTTCATTGGAGCTGTTTCTTTACATTGACTCACGCGCTACTTGCAGCGGAGTGAGCGCCGAGGTCCTCTCAGCGAGGTCTGCGGCTGGTAGTGTCAATGCAAACTCTGCTCACAGTCAGTTTTAGTTTTGATCTGCACTCGGGGGGGTGGGGGCCCCCTACTGGTCTGGGGCCCCAAGCAGCCACCTGCCTTATTTACTGGAATGGAGGTCCTCTGCCTACAGCCTAGTAAAAGAATAAATACCCCCTGAAGTTGTGGCTTAAGTAAAATTAAGCGAGTACATGATTTATATTTTGCTTAAAGTATTAAAAGTAAAAGTACTCGACTGTGATTTTTTCTCTGTACGTTTCATTGGCTACTATAATTATTAGTAATAGACCTGATGCGTTTTCCAGTTTTATTTCGAAACTACTCATACAGAGGGAGGAGAAGTTCAGGAAGCCAAAGAGTAAAACTACTGCATGGCAGCTCACTTTGAGTACTGCTAATATGTCCAAAAAAGGATTTTCAAAAAGCCCATGGAAGGAGACATGAACACCCTGTGTGATGTGATTATAACGTGTAAAGCAACTTTGATTAGAAATGTAGGGGAGTTAAGTGGCCATAATTAAATCAACAGATTAAAGTACAGATACATGGAAAAATGGACTTTACTTCTGCCCACTAACCCTTTTTCATCACACTATGATTTAATAGTAATCTGCACCAATTCTCGTCCAAAATGAATAAATCTGTGTTGTTTTAACAGGTATTTTTGTTTGAGTACGTTTGACACACAATAAAGTTTTCAGCTTCTCCACAGCTCAGCTTTAAATAAATATTTTAGTGCGAAATGCTGCCAAGTCCTCACTCAAGGGCTTGAATGAATCAGTAGGAATTCTGATATCAAACTCCAGGTTTCATATCAGACTTCCTTCCTCACAACTTGGCATCATTTTCCATATTACAGCTAAGTGGTGTTTGTGAATGGGTGGCACACGTAGAATCACTGCGCTGCAGCATATTATTAGTATGAGTATTAGTATGAGGATCTGCCAGGGTGCTTATTGCAGAAAGCTATTTCTGATCCGTGTCCGGCCCTGCTGGCCTGATCTGAAAACACCTGGTTTCACCTAAGAAAGTTGTTGAGCACCAGCTCATTAAACGGATTTCTCCGTGTTTTTATGAAGGTTTGCACAGTTTCATTTTGACATTTGGGGAGTAGTGGTGTGGAGGACGAATGTTGGCTTGGTTTTTGTCTACTCGGCACATGCATAATTCATTTACTTCCCAAAAGGCTTGTGTCAGAGGATGTTTGTCAGCAAGTTCATACATCCTGCACGTGTCTGACAAACGGGCATAAAATATAATTCTGATTAAAGTTTGCGGATACTGTACATGGAGCCGTTCCCCGTATGCATTAAAGCTGCGAACAGTTTTTACTTCATCTCTTAGCCGACTTTGTGCTAGAGAGCTTTTAAACCGACTGCAGCTGATCTTATGGGACAGCAAGAGCTGCGGGATGGCTGGGGAAATCCCATTACTGCCTCACTAGCAGCCAGTCAGCGTTTAGGTCTCTTTTATCTATTTTTGTCCATTTGTTAAAAATATACGCATCCAGAACAATTCAGTGTAACTTTATTTAGCTTTATGTCAAGGCACTTTACACAATAAATTCAAGACTCTGAAGATGTACAGAGAAAACCCAACATAATAACTAATACACATGGTACATGGTTCCATTGCCATTGTCACATTTTTTATGAATCAGTAATCAATATGTTTCTAGGGGAAACATGGAGTTTTATTTGCCAAACCTGAAAGAAAACATGTTCTTGTGAAGATGTATTTTCAGAGCACACATGGAGCCTCGAGTATAAACCCATTTAATAGCGTGAAAGTCCCTCAGCGGACGGCTGAGAGGACGAGATAAGGTTGAATGAGAGAGATGTCTGATACGCTTGTGCCTGTGTTTAGCTAAGAAAGCCCCTTTTCAAAAGCAGTCATGGTTAAACTTAGCACCATAATACATGTTGTGTTTTTGTACCACCCACAGACTGATGTAGTACTTATGTACACTGACACAAAAATAAGTAGGTGAATCAGCAAGTGATTACAGAAAGTCCTACAAAGACAGATTCAGGTTTTGTCTCCTACAGGGATATTTGTTCTTAACTTGCATTTTTAGTCTTTTTAAGGGAACTTATTGTTACATATAAACTCCCTTACCACTTTATTAGGTACACCTGTCCTAATACAACCAATTACAGCACCTCTGCCATTAATTACATACCTGAACTTTTACTTAAAAAATAAATACAAAATCTTCATGTAGAAATAAATTAAAAAAGAAATTAACAAATTACCATCTGAGCAGTGACACATCTTCATCTGTGATAACTTTATTTCCTACACAATACATATTTAGCATGAAAAATAGCTTCACGCTTTTCTATGAATGGCAGCTGTGGGGAGGGTCTTCACCCTCAGCAGCTCTGCGGTTGGTCGACTGCTGCCCTGGTAAAAGTCCAGTCCTGTGATCCACTCAACGTCTCTGACGCGCGCTTGATGAAACCACATGTGATCTTCCACCCAATTCGATTCGGCTTCCGCGCTCTGTGGAGCCAAAAACGACAAAGCGGAGAAAAAACATTTTCGATTCAATCCAACATGGGACCACGTGGCTCCGAACTAGGGTTCATTTCCTGCCCTGGGTTTTATGATGGGGGATAAAATGATGACACTTACCAGTACAGGACAGGACATGGCCTGGAGCGAACAGGGCTAGTGGGCTAACAGCTGGTGAGCATCTATTACAGTTAAGTTTCATCTTGTTTGGATACGACTGTTTCACCCACAAGTACTAAAACAGTGAGTCCACATCCTTTATTTCTGCTGTAGTGTGAAAACATTTGGGTTTGACATCCAAAGATGAGTAAGAGGCGTGAGATCAACATGTCCAGGTGTTTACATCTGGATCTGATACACAACTTAGAAGATGGCACCTTTTGCTTGAACCCCCCCCCATTTTTCATGTGAGCAATAGTATTGGAACAGAAAGACTTGATATTTAATTGTAACAACTGCATCAAGCCTGTGACTCATGGAGATCAAACTTTTACATTCTTACTTTGTGATGCTTTTCCAGGTTTTCACCTCAGCTCCTTTGTTTTTGGGGGGTTAGCCCCTTCAGTCCCCTCTTTAGCAGGTAAAATGCAGCTCTATAGGTAGTTTTTGGCAAATTCCAGCCTGGGCCTTCCAATTCTTCTTGCTAATGACTGGTTTGCATCTTCTGGTTTAGCCTCTGTATATTTGTTCATGAAGTCTTCTGCGAACAGTAGATTGTGAAACCTTCACTCCTGCCCTTTGGAGGTTGTTGCTGAAGTCACCATGTTGTTTTAGGGTCTTTCTTCACAGCTCTCACAATGTTTCCACCATCAACCGCTGTTGTTTTCCTTGGTCGATCAGTTTGACGTCTGTTACTTCTTATTCAGGACTTTCCAAAGGGTTACAGTGGCTATGTTTGTGCAATCTTCTCTCAGCTTCACAATTGCTTGTGTTCCACTTATAGACAGCTCTCTGGTTTTCACGGTGGTTACACCTCTTAACTATAAATTCAGTCTGAACAGGCAAAACCCAAATCGGAAACTGAGCGTAGAGATTCAGTGCTACTTATTGTTTGAATGATCAATGTGATAGTTCACACCGGGCAACAATAAGTTTGCCCACATGTAAAATAGGTGCGTTCAGACAAAAGGTGCTAAAGTTGTGCATCAGATCCAGATGTAAATACCTGGAAATAAAAGCTGAAATGTTGAGCTCATCTCATTTCCATCTTTTGATGTCAATCCCAAATGTTTTCAGTCTTCAGCAAAAATACTTTTGGATTGGAGTGTACAGAATAAGATATATATAAAAAAAAAATACCTGCAGCATTTTGGCTATTTAAGAACCCAAGTGCAAAGGCAGGTAAATAGCAGGTCAGTAACAGGACAGTAGATACAGTAGCTCATACAGTGATGCACTGCTTGGGTTAGTCTATCAGGCAGGGAGTCGAGACAGCACAGTGGGTTTCTGATTCATAATCCAGTGTCAGTAAATAGGGGATTATGATTAAACTTCCACAGAGTAGTAGTACAATGCACTGCTTTGTCAAGGAGCAGCAACCATGTAGTCAATAGGTCAATAGGGAGAGAGTTTCACTTTCAGCACCAAACCAGTCATGAACTGGTTCGGTGCTTCAAGACCAAACAGTTATTGCAGCTGTGTGCACGATGTGTCATCTGAAAAGGATGAATTAAAACTGCAGGGTCTTACTTTGCAGCTTTCTGAGTTGGTGGGTCTGTGAGGCACCAGGAAAGACACGGTCTGCAGCTCGCCGGTGCAGGCCGTCACCGACTGGCCCGAGTCCCTGCAGCTGGTCAACACAGCGAAGTAGTGTGTGGGGACTGTGATGTTGGAGCCAGAGACAAACCTAAAAATGCGCACAAGCGTCACACTGAAGGAAGTGAACTACGACAAAGATGATAGAGATCAGGCTCACTGCTTGGTGATGGCAGGAGCTATGTTGGGATAGTGGGTTCGATTTGAGTGCGTTTTTCAACAGTTACGTGAAATCAGTTTCCTTAACACAACAACTTATATAGTATTTGATATTTTGGAGCCAAGAAACGATGTGAAACTGGCACCATTTTGGCTCTACCTCAAAGAACAACAGCTGAAATTTCGTCAAAAGGGCTTCACCAACAACAGACACCTGCCCCACTCCGTGCCAGCACCAATTTTAACAGCCGGTTCACTCATCCCTGTTAGCTTTGTAGCTACAAATGACCTCATTGGGCCTAAACTCCTGAGAAACTTCAGTCCAATTCCAGCTAAACCGTGGACTTGACATAGTCCAAGCAGAACTACATTTTAACCAGACATTCAAAAAAAAAAAAACACAAAATGCTGGGCACGTTTCGATTCATCTCACTGAACAAGAAACAGCTACTTCTGAAGACCACAACTGCATCTTTGCAAACGGCCCAATCTTTATTTAAGCGGCCAACTCCGTCATCGTCTGTCCTTCTTCTGCTATTCAGTTTAAGTGTGAGGAGATAGCCAGCATTAGATTTGAGCCAAATGTTTTATTTCCCATCAAGGAATGAAACAAATTTCGAGCCTATCCAAAGCACAGAAATGAAGAAAGAGGGTTACTACCTGTGTCATACTGAGGGGAGGATGACACATAACTGGGAAAAACCCCCAGAGATGTGTGCATTCACCACAAGCCTCCAGAATGGAAAACACTAAACGTTGCCTATATATGTATATGTATTGTTTGTCACCACTACATTTCCTCTGGGAATAGTCTGCATAGAACCATAGATGTGACTAACTGATTAAATAAAGGACCTTGCAGGTGCAATAAAACCTTTACATTGGTGAAGGAACCACAGATAACTTCTGCAGGGTGACATTGCCTCATCCTCGCTCTAAAATAAAACTTACTGCAGGATCTGATCTTCAGCGTCGTATCGGCCATCATAGTTGTAATCAAAGACCGGGCCTGTCACCACGTTTACGCCGTTGTAAACAGAGGCATATTTCTTTAAAAGGGAACTCTGGAAGTAGTCCCAGATCTCTGTGAGGCGAGAGGAGGGAATTATATGAGACTGGGGGAACGTTAAAGGGAAATAAATGGACGAATTGTTGGTCAGAAGTGTCAGAATTGGACCTAAAGCAGCGTAGACGAACTTACTCTTAAACTCGGGGTACATCGGCACCACGTTGCTTATCAGCAGAGCATCATACTGCTGGTCTGCTGTCGCATTCAGATCTACAAAAAAAAACAAAACAAACACAATAAGAGACACATTCTTGTGGTTACAGAGCCAGGCAAGTACAGAATGTGTAACACTGTCCTATTCAGAGTATGTGAGGACCTCCTTGGATTTCCAGTTGACTTACTGAAAATGTTGCTGCTGTTTATCTCTGTTTTGATTTAAAAACCCCGTCACCTCTATGATATCACTGCTCCCCTGATTAGAAAGTTTATTCCGATTCTTGAAGGTCTAGTCAAACACAGGAAGCCTTTAAAACAATGTTGTTGTGCATAACTACAAAACTGGCTCAGCATGTGCTCACTGAATTTCCTGAAATACCCAGAATATTGGATCCACTGCTGAGAATACACACAGTACCTCCTTTGACATATGATGTAAATAGGTTTCTTTTTCAGCAATAAACCCCCTAATAAATAATCTTTCGCTTTCACATTACGAGAAAAGAGGCTCAGGGTTGAAAAGGTAAAGCCCATTTTATTAAAGGTGCTTACCAACAAGGTAATAATAATACTAATAATTGCTGATACTGATTTCCAAAAAATTGTACTTTTGACACAAAATGAATCAACAATCTAGACAAATATTTGCGAATTGTTGTGAAATGCCCCCTTTTCCTGTAACTTAGATGGGACATTCACACTCTTTAATGTCAAAGTGACAGAAAAAAAAGGGAAACCGGTCACACTAAACCACTAACTGATGATTAAAAAAAAAACAAAGAAACACGTGGGACATGTGGGATTTGTCACCTACCAGGAACAAGGTTTTCAATGAGCATAAAATGGAGGTCGCTTTCTCAGTTTCACAGGCAAAAAGACTGAAAACATTACTGAGAGATGAACTTCATTGTTTCATTAGGCCAATAATAAGCACGAATGCAGTGACTAAAAAGAAAATCTGCTGCTTAGATTGTTTTTCTAAATAATATTATGACACATAATTAAAGTCAACTTGGCTGTTTACTGCTTTAGCAATAAATAAAGTACTGGTTCTTTTGTGGGGTTGATGTGACCCATCCAGTCAGGCTGCTGATTCCTGTAAAAGGGACTTGACTCCAAGTCAAGGGTTATACACTGGAACCTGATCTTGGTGCTTGGAGGTCAAGCACAAGATTGTATAGCATCCTACTCAAACAGACGCGAGGCCTTAATTGGCGCTAAAGGAGCTTCAACAAAGTATTAAGTTTTTATACATTTGCAAAGATTTAAAACCAACTTCTTTCATCTTGTCATTATGGGTTATTGTTTGTGGAATTTTGAGGAAAATAATGATTTTAATCCATTTTGAAATAAGGCTGTAACCTGACAAAATGTGGAAAAAGGTAACTGGGAATACTCTCTGTGTGCACTGGATCAATACCATAACTATGGACATAACTAGGATTTAATCTCTCAAATTGCTAAGCCCACATCTATTCTGCATCTAATTTTCTTCTAGATCAGTGATAAAGAAAATAAGATATTTTCATCCTGTGTAACTTTAACATTAATAAACACGATTTTTTTAAATACTACTTACTACTAATACCACTTCAAATAGTTTATACCATAGTGCATCTCTCCCGACTCTATCAAATGGTTGACTGTAATCAATAAAAGCAGAATAAAGGGTTTTTCTTTTTTAAGGCAATACAGGTAATAATTATGATGAATAATTATGATATGAAAATTATGAAAAACACATTTTTTTTTTCTTAAACCCTAATTAATTTTCCTCAAAGACAGAACTAACATCACAAAACCTACATCAGCTTGCATTTGAAACCGTTTCCCCAAAACCTCTTATTGATGGCTGGAGGAACTGGTTGGCACTGATGATTGACAGCTAGAAGGTGGCAGCTGTGGCCTCTCTGTGTGGAGTTTGCATGTTTCCTCCATGTTCGGCTGATTGGTGGCTCTAAGTTGCCTAGAGGTGGGAATAGTTGTGTGTCTGTGTTTGTCCCTCTGACCCAAATATCCAGTCACAATCCTGCCTGAGTTTTCCATCCAAGCTCACCTTTAACAAGCTCATTCTTTAATACTGGATTTCACTTTGCAGGTACCGCTGCCTTGATCGTGACGAGCACGACCTTGTGTACCGAGCTGCCCTTATATCTGCACGCACACTGTTCTCCTGGCTCTAACCTCTGATGCTCCTAATCCTCATTTTAACCTCGTCCCGTGTCTCACAACAATTGCAACAACTGAATCATTTCATGAGAGAATCCAAGTTAGTGCCGGTGCCAAATATGAAAAATTGTTATAATTGCATTCTTCACTTTTCACTTTAATAGTAGTAATAAACAAATGACCTATGATTTGTGTAACGACATGGGTGTGGATGAGCCCAAATTCTGTGGAAGTGTGTGTTTGAGTTAAAGGGAGCCAGGGACAGATTAGGGAGATGAATTATGCAGGTACATACTGGGAGGGTAGAGAAAGCCACTTGTCAGATTCCCATCTGCATCATACTGGTCACATCTGGAAGTCTGGGACACTGGCAGTCTGATGTCCGCTCTCAAACAGTTGGCCATCACTGGCGCCAACGGATCCCAGTTCATCTGAAAGCAATATTTCAGTTAAGACGTCAGAATGAATCATCCATTTTCTTAACCAGACTATCTTCTTGTCTTCAGAGAACACAGAGATACCCACAGACAGCCAACCATTCGCGCTCAGATCTACACCAATTAACCCAACATGCGCGCGTTTGGATAGAACCTGCAAAGTGCACCCAAAAAGGCTGCAGCCGGGTGGGGATTCCTCCCTCAGGATTAATCAGCCAGACACTATCTCAGGCCCACCGTTGTCCCTTTAACTCAATCATCAGCAAAACAATGGTTTCCGGTGAGCCTCTCCCTCCCTTCATCTATGTATCTATATAGATCTGCATCTGACCTAATGTGTAAACATCTACTCAGCTGAGACTGAAAAAAAGGGGCACATTCTACTTTTATTTGCCACATTTTTAGTGCATCACTCAGGCTTGTGTTTATCAGTTGGTTTATTTAAGTGAGTGACTGCACTACATGAATGTCCGTGCGTCAGTGGCAGGCATGTAGATTACAAGACTACGTTAGATTAGTTTTCAATTGAATAAAAGATTTTTGTGCGAGTGTCTCATTAGGAAAAGCAAACGTCTAGAAGGACAAGCTGGGTGAGGCCGATGGTAAAACCCCTCAAGCCAATTTATTTCCTCTTTGGTTAATTAACATGTTGTAGGCAGCTGTTTGTGACTCCAAGCAGCAGTGTGGAGACAGCAGAATTGGAGAAATTGAAAATAAAATGCTGTCTCATAAACTTCTGCTGAGGCATTCTGGGTTATTCCCACAGTCCCCCTGATTCATATGGTTACACTGCAGGGTACGTTAAACATTTGGGGACTGTAAACAGCACAGACACCTGCTAATAGTAGAAGATGTTCCTCAGAAACATGACTCACAATGAAGCACAGAGTCACAGTACATGGAGCAATTTGAAATTCTTCTCGTGAACCTTTGTGTACAAGGCAATGACGCCACCAAAGAGAATTAAGTTCGTTACCGTAAAATGTCAATGATTGTTTTATGGTAACGCCCTGTCTGATGATTTCCTCTTACTATCATTGAATTGGCGTAACAAATCCTTAAGAAAACATGTTAAACATTTCTAATAAGTCTTAATTTGTTTCCTCGTTGCTGACACACTCACTGGCTTGTCGACGGTGAACGAGCTCCACAGAGGCACCAGGGTTCTGTGGCTGTAGGCGCTGATGAACCCCTCCTGGTAGAGGAGGCAGTAACTCTGGTCGGGCTGCAGCAAACGTGGACGACCGTACGGCACGTGCTTCTGCTCTGCAGCCATTTCTGCAGAGAGAAAAGAAAAGTCGTGAAGACTCAGTGACATCACGCCGCAAATGTTGTTGCTGGTAATCAGACACACATGTACAAATAGATCATTAGGGACAAACTGGGCGTAGATAAAAGAGACAATTGTTTTACATTTAATTTTCCCATATTTGTTTTCCACGTTTATGGATTCATTCATTCCACATTCCAGCTTCTGGCATGATAATGACTTACACCCTCACACACCAAGTCTTGGCTCCAGGTTCCTTTTCATTGCCAGATCTGTGTTGACGTTTAATGCTCGATTACATTTGCGGAATGACAGAATTAGACTGTGCCAAGTGTCACTTGAGTCATAAATTACCTCATGTCTTCTGTCCACGTGCTTCCACATTCCCTCACTTTTATTGAGCAAAGTTACTTCTTGCTCGAGTCTGACACCTCACATTCACAGAACTCATTAGGTTTGATGTTTGCAGAAGGAATGAGGAGACCTCCTGCCAGCTGGCCTGCTCTGTGCTAACTTGAAGTTACACAGTGCATGAGGTTACTGTTGAATGGACACTTGGGTGAAATGTGTGCAAACGCACAAGCTGCCTGCACATCTGGCAACGGGGGGGACATGTTTCTACCGTGTGCTCATTGGAATTTACATAAATGTGATAAATAAACCACCTCCTGAGAATGACAGCGGTGGTTTTAAAGTAAGTCCAGTAGCCCTGCAGTAAAGAGACACGAAAATAAATTTGGAAATAAAATAAAGGAAAAACAATTTGTATTGGCAAATTATTAAAATCAATGTGGAAATGAATAAATGTAAAAGTTTCAAAGGTTTGTGGCCCCGACACAAACATGACTGAAGGTGCACGCAGGTAATTCTCCATGTTGGGTTGTGCATGTAATAAAGGTGACAAACGTATAGGCTACAAAAAAATTATGAATAAATAAAATATATACAGGCTGTAAATCACAGTTCATTTCTCAGACCTTTGAAACAAGAGTCCTCACCTTCATCTGCAGTCAGATTTAAACGGCCGTTGATTTCATTTCCGGTCTGTGTAGAGACAGAAAGAAAAAGAGGTTGGAAAAAAGGAGCATTCAGACTCTTTTTAAATCTCTTTGATCAGCTTTCACATTATACCGGTCACAGACAATATGCCAGGATGGTATTACTCCTTCTGCATCAGTGCTGCCATTGATAAAACCCACTGATATAAGATAAGACACATCCGAATCTTTAGTGACAAAGAAATACTTGCTGACTTTGTTCTAGGGGGTTTCCGTAAACCTCCAGCCGGTAACCTGAACAGTCAGAGTAACAGAAGCTGTATTGTTCCACAGCTACAAAAAGGGCAGAACACAATCACGGCTTCGTTTCCACGTACAGAGCAGTACAGGTCTGGTCACTTGTGACTGTTGCAGCACGGGTTTCTAAAAGCTTTCAAGTGAATAAAAACACCAAGGTAATTTCAAAGGAGGAGGACAAAGCTCCATTTTAATACGTTGGAGGGGAATCTGCTGCTGGCACAGCATGAGGACAGAACGGATTAGTCTGTGACACTCACACAATAATATTACTGGAGCCATGGGTTCACAAGGGAATCATTGGTCAACCATCCACATGTGGAACCTATCAGCCTCTCTTACAGCTTCTCTCTCTGCTTTCTGCTGCATCACCCACTTGTATTTCTCTTTTCTTATAAACAAACCCACATTTTTGAGTTATGATTATTCCTTCTCCTCAGGTATTGCCCACATCTCCCCCCTATTGGCCTGCAGGACTCTTTCAGTTTTTACATAGTATATCTCATCCTCATCCTCTAACTCAGTATCAGTGAAATGGTGATAAGCAGTTCCTGTTGCTGGGCCCAACCTCTCTGTTAGAATGATTCATTGGATCATTACTGAACCACCATTATTTTATTTCGACTTTTCTTCCTATTTTCATTTCACTTTACTGTATGACATTTATTGCGGACGGCAAAGTGAGAATTTAATTGTGCAGGGAAACATGCTTTCTGTTTGTGCGTATGGCAATAAACACTTTGACTCTTTTTTTGTTCCTCAGTGCATATTATAGAACCCAGAAGAGCAACAAACCTGTGAAGTCACATTTAATCACAGTATGTTAGTCTTTGGAATCATGACTTAAGCACATAACAATCTAAATAAAAGTTAGATGGGTCAAAAGTTAAGAGGTTAGACTTTACACTAAGAGTTTGGCTTTGCGACCAAAACCACAAAAACTTCCATGTCCAAGTCTGGAAAACTGTGCCAGATATAATGTAATCTGCACTACCAGGACATCAGCCTCCATCGAGCTATTCTCAGAAAGTGCTTCTGCAGTATTTGCACACAGGAGCTTAAGTGCAGCATAAGAAACTACGTTGCTGTTTCAGCTTTCCAGATAATGTCTGGATTCGTGGAAAAGGCTGAAGTCAGGTCTCACACCATTCAAGCTGCTCTCCAGATGTTTCTCCCCCCCCCCCCCCCCCCCCCCTATTTTTGGTTTTTCCAGCCTCCGTTATCACCAGTTGCTATATTCATTACTGAACCAGCAATTTACTGGCTCTCCAGTCTCTAAAAGTAGCATTTTAGCTACAAAAGTAGCAGCAGTAATTTAGGGTGAGCAGCTCCTGGATGTTTGAGCAGCTCCTGGATGTTTGTCACACTTAATTCTCTCCCTGATTTTGAGAAACACCACCTCTCAAACTCATTTAATTTGATTTCATTTGGAAACAGGAAACAGTCTGAAACTTTTTGAACTTGCTCTTCCAATCAGTTTAAAAGCTTTAGCACTGAAGTTAATTTGGATTTGGCTTCAGCAGAAAAGAATCTCCAAAGAGTTCTGGAGAAACTCTGCACAAAACACAACTGAACCATTTCCAATAGCCCTAAGTAGTATGAGTAACATCCAAACAAATAGGAACAGCTAATGCTAAATGCAAGCAGAAATGTGGTGTGTGTGTGTGTGTGTGTGTGTGAGAGAGAGAGAGAGAGAAGAGGCTGACTTGCTGAGAACTGAGTTTTGTCACTGAGTGGGAGATAAAGAGAGCAGTGTCCCAGAATACGGCTTGGATTCACTGACCTGCAGACACGGACTGTGGTTGACGTTTGGTTTTTGTAACTGTAATTATCTCAAACCTTAACTGCACCACAGCTGTAGAAAGAAGGATTTTATGGACACTGACACCAAATGCACCTTTCTGTTTTGCACATTTACAGTATGTACTGCATAAATACAAAGGAAGCGTCCACTTGTGACTAAAGATGAAACAGATTAAATGGAAACATCCTCTAAATCTTGCTGTCACAGGCAAACTAACTCCAGATAATGCACAACCGAAGCAGCTGACACGTCTCAAAGTTTGTGCATTTTACAACTTGTAGTCTGTACAAAAACAAGCACAGACACTCTGACAGATGGACCTGAAACAGCTGGAGGCCTCTATGCTGAAAGTGAAACCAAAAAAAAACACCACTTGTCTTACAGGTTATGCAGACGAGCTTGTCTTTCCAAACATGCGGCATAATCCAGAGTCACCGTCTCCTCAAGCATCAGTTCATCATTTTAAAATCTATAGGACATGAGAAAAGCTTTCAACAGCCCCAACAACAGGAACACTGGCTATAAATAAGCTGTTACTGAGGCGAGGACATGACTCATTACTGGTTAGTGCACTTATCTGGGGGCAAACCTGAAAACAGCCTGATGGGATCCGCGCTTGTGTGAAACGTAATCAGGATACAGACACTATAGTTTGACCTCATCGCGAGTCATGTTGGCAGCGACCCTTCAGTTTCAGTTCGATAGCACCAACGCTCGCTTTTGCTTTTGGTTCAGTTACATTTAATGTAACAAGTACATGTGATGAAAAACACACCTTAAAGCTTTCATTATTACTTTAAGGTTATGCTTTTGTTTCGCCGAGGTTCTTATGTGAAAGATAACCAGACGTTTATAGATTGAACTACTTTTGTTTTTACATTGTTCCTGTGTTATAAACCGTTTACAACAGGTGCATGTGTAATTAAAAAAAATTAAATCGGCCAACATTTGCTTGCTATGAACTGATGGCACAATAGCATGGACATACTTCATGTGCTTTAAAAGGTAGATGGTGATCCTGCCTGCCTACTTATTATTTTCTGTTTATTCTAACAAATTGTGACAATATTCATATTATTTCAACAAGTTTTGACGTCAATATTCATGCATTTCCTTTAAATATTGGTTGAGTGTCTTAATGCAGCTTTAATTATGAATGATGTTCAGACTTTTCCATTGCTCTGTTTTCATCCAGTGTCATGAGGCTGCAGGAAACTCACCAGTGACGGACAGGAGCATCCCAGCCCATCTGCCGGGTCCAGGCTCACCACTTTACACTGAGCAGGCCTGCTCTGCTCTGCAGGGGGCTTGGGAGAGTAGTAGGGCTCCCTCAGGACGTGGTTCATGCTGCCGTGGGTCCCGTTGTTGTTGGCGGGCGAGATTTGCAGTACGTCTGCAACAGTAGTAACAGTAGGTGTGACATAAGTGCTGCATTATTTTTCCTGCTTGGGTTATTGGGTTATAACACGACCCTGACAGATGCATTGAACCTTAATGACACTGTCACATTGTTTCTTCAACAACATCCATGTTTTAGATTCTGCTTCAAAAAGGTTTTTCTGTCAGTCAAGAACATATTCATACACGAAACTGACAATTACAGGACAATTGTTGCATTAGAGCCAAAACGCCACCACTTTTTGGATTGAACATGATGGATTTTAATGCGCAAACATAGACGTTTGGTTATGGCACGAAATAAAAATGTTTGGGTTTATTAAAATGTTTCTTAAATGTCACATGACTTGAAGTTGCAGAAGTACTGATTTTACGTGACCACATCATGGAAAATATGAGCTCATTTTAAATTTGATGGCAGCAACACATCTCACAAACGTTGGAACAGGCTGATGTTGACCATTGTGTAGCATCCGCTCTTCTTTTAACAACTGTCTGGAAATGTCTGGGAAGTGAGGAGACCAGTTGCTGGAGTTTAGGAGAGGAACGTTGTCCCATTCTTGTGCAGAATTCTTACTGCTCAACAGTCCTGGGCCTTTGCTGCCGGATTTTCCTTTCACAATACAGCAAAAAGTTTTTATTGGTGAAAGAACAGGTCTTTCAAGCAGGCCAGTTCAGCACCCGGACTCTTCTCCTGCGAAGCCATGCTGTTGTGATGGATGCAGTGTGTGGCTTAGCATCGTCTTGCTGAAATATGTAAAGAGACGTCTGGATGGGAGCATGTGTTGCTCTAAAACCTCTCTGTGCTTTTCAGCATTGATGGAGCTTTTCCAGATGTGTAAGCTAAGACCCTCTCCTTTAGTCCACAGAACAATTAGTTTTCAAACGCTCCTCTATTTCTTTTTGATTTTGCGATTTACTTTTTCAGACATTTGTTGCCCCTGTTCCATTTTTGTGAGATGTGTTGCTGCCATCAAATTCAAAATGAGCCAATATTTTCCATTAAATGATAAAGAAATTCTCAGTTTCAACATCTGATATGTTGTTTATGTTCTATTGTGAATAAAATATGGGTGGTTGAGATTTGCAAATCTATTTATTTAGGTTTTACACATTGTCCCAACTTCTGTGGAATTTGCAAGGCATTGTTTGAGAGTGCAGAGTTCAAGTAGTGCAGCTGCCCACGAGCAAGCTCGTTTCTGCATCTTCTCTGTTTCCGCCAGGTGTTTCTTTCCGCTTACTCAGCGTTACTCATCCTGCTGAGTTCAAAACATTGATTCAGCTGAGAGAACTTTAACCAGGCCAAAAGTCAAGGGTTTGTGGGGACAAGTAATGAGTTGCTGCCTTTAAAGGAAATCATGCAACTTCAATCATTTCTTTTAATGAACAGGAATTGGTGATATGTAAGAAATAACCTCTCAAAATTACAGTTCTTGTACAATTAGGCCACATTTTTAAGATCTTTTTTTCACCTGCCTTAACCAGTTGGGTTGATTGGACCATGAAGAAAAAGCAAAAATCAAGTTACAGGCTGCTGTTTAGCTGAAGAACCACTCGAAAACTCACCACACATGAGGTTGTACAGCTCAATGTTGGAAAAAGGTTCAATTTGTCGCTGGTTCTGAAACTTGGGTCCATAACTGACAAACATGGCCTGTGAGAAAAGAGGAAATAATTCTGCACATTTGTTTCTGGAAAAATTAAGACCATCAGGCGGGAAGTTATTGCACTGAGCTGATTAACAGAACAGGAATCCTCATTGCTTACGTGCATGCTTTCAGCATCATTGTCATAGCCGTGATTCCCACCAGAACAGAATGTGAGGGATCCACGTTTCCTGCAGAGATATACGTCTTTGGTCTTAGTCCAGTGAGTGGGATGTGCACGTTATCACAGTCTGAAATCAGCTCCTATCCTCCCTAAATAAGCACTATTATTTAGAAATATGCTCTTTGTCAAGGAGACAGTCTGCACTCACTTTCCCACTTTATTGGCCTTCTGAATTCCCTTTGAGTTGCATCATTTTGTCAATTCTTTCTGTACAACGTCTGTTGTCGCTTTGGATAAATGTAAATGTTCATAACCACTAGTGTCCACTCTCAAAAACATCTCACATGCAATTATGAGAACACTGATGGATACCTCTCTAACAGCCATTTGGGCTCCACCAGGACGCTGACGTCTTCGATGCGACGGCTATTGGCAAAGTGGAGGCGCTTTGGTAGGTCGGCTTTCAGGTACGGTTTGATCTTTTGGTCCGGCTTCTTGCACTGAAATCATAAAAAAAAATAAAAAATTACTTTTTACTGAGACACCTTTATATAACAGTTACATTTCATGTAAAATGTGTAGATTTTTTATTAGCCAAAGAAACGATAACATCATGTGTCGAAGAGCAGGACCCAAAATGGTAGAGTGCAATGGAAAAACAGGCCGGACGGAAAACAGAGTGAAAACTCAAAAGCAAAACATGAAAATCATTGCATTAAAACAGAAAAACGTGAACAAATCAACACGTTCTCATCCCACAGCGTCAGATATTGATGCTCTTCTAAGGCGTCAAATTGTTGCTATTGCTATTGGACGCTCCAGTGTTTGATGCCGCAGGAACGACTGTGGGATTAAGCACCAAATCTTCAGGGCAGGTTTCGTTAGAAGATCAATTACCAAACACCCAAAACGCTACAAGCGCTGAAAACTTCCCTCACGCACTTGAGTCAAACCCTGGCCTCCTGTGGAAAAGCCCTTTGTCTTGTACCACTCACCTTCCTGTCCACACTTTTTCTCTTTATATACTACATCACCGCGTTAGACATCAAATATTGGAGCATCATGGTTTTTGTGCTACAGTCAACAATCAGGTCCCCTAATCATGTAACATCAACTCCACATGTGCAGGGATACTGTGTAAGACTTAAAGTCAAGAGGAAACCAGCAGGCAGCATCGTCCCACTAACCGTGAAACCATGCTGCTCCAGCAGAAGCCTTAATGTCGGTTTAGCCAAATTCCAGCTTCATTAGCAACATCGTGAGCGTGTCGGCAGACATGATGTCCCAGGTTGGTTTGTGTGTGTTAAGGATTACGTTGGTTAAAATTAAACACAACATTGTTGTTTCATGTTTATTTGGTTTAAAAAACCAACATTTACATAACACTTACCAGGCTTTGAGTGTGCAAAAGCTGGAGATGACCTTTTTTTTTTTATGCTTTAGTGATGTAATGGGTCAGACCAAATAAGGAGGGGGGGGTGTTGGGCTCAGTGTAATAAATTCCTGTAAATTGTTTTTTTTGACTTGCAATATACTGAACTTTAACACAGTCTAGTCAAGTAGATGATCATGATGATGATGATGATGGTGTGATCATTTGATTGTTTACTGGTAAAGGTCATGTGTTTTAAGAGAAGTTGTGTAAAAAAAAAAATATATATATATATATATATATATATATATATATATATATATATTTTTTTTTTTTTTATTAAATGGTTCCCCCTCAGAGGAGGGCAGAGCTGCATTCATTTAAGTCCAAGATACTTTTTGTTGTTTCATACATACTTTGGGGAATATGTCCCAACTTCTTCAAAAAGAAGAAAAAGCCAAGATGCACAAATACTCGAGTACGTGTGGACTAGGCCTTAGAAACAGGGCAGAGCCAGGACAGAAGTCCTCTCAAAAGACTCTGTGTTGCATGGAAACACTTGAGCAGATTAATATTATTTCCTCAGATGTTTCGCTGTGGGTGATGGTGAGAGGTGGGACTTCATTACTTACAGTCATGTTAGCTACGAGTCCAGCTGGGTCCCCTGGTGAGAAGGTGAAAGGAAAAGGTCAACATCCTGTTCACGCCAGCAATGACCAAACTGTCGCTAATAATTATCACGTGACACCACAAATCTGGTGCTTCTCAAACAGCTGTTTTTACCACATGACTAAGTCTTCGGTCAGGCCTGTCAGCTGCATTCGTAACCAGATGTTCTGGTTCATGAAGCAGCAAATCAGTAACTTGCCACTGCACATGCATCAACTCACAGGCTGCGTCTTTGTTTTTGGATCGGATCCGTCCAAGCGGCCCCTCTGTGACAAAGTAGTTACCGACATCACCCACCAGCTCCTCCAGCACCTGCTTCCTGTCGCAGCTCGTCTCTTCCATACCTGCATGACAATTAGATCAGTATGTCACAAGATCGTGTCGACATTGTCTTTCTCCTGAAAACCGTTGCAGAACAGGTTTTTAGATTGACTTTGGTGAATTCATTCTTTTCAGTGCTCAGGGTATTAAATGCCACTGCTGTGTTTTTCCCAAGCTCACTGCAGTTCGATTACGTTTGAGACCAGAGGCTGCTTGACTTTTGTCAGGCTCCTACTGATGCTTCATAGGTCAGAATCTGCCCCGACATGAATCTGCCATTTTGATTAGATTTGTTTGTTTGTAGACTAAACCACAAAACGTCCTGATTGCATGATTGATGATGTAGCCATATGCCCTAAGGTATTAATAGTTTTTGGTTGCCAAAGTCAAAAAACTACATGTTGCGTCAAATTGCGGTCAAATGTTCCACAGCGTGTGTGTGATACTGAAGTTACCATGATCAGCCACAACTATGATGTTGACACACTGGTGCAGGCCGATCTGCTTGAGCCCATTCATGAGCTGACCCATGATCTTATCCACACCCTGGATTGACGCTATAAGCTGTGGGAAACAAACAACATGCAGCGGCTCTCATTAGAAAATTCTCATGAACTGAGCTTACAATGCAATGGCACGAATGACAACACAACATCCCCACGTATCTAAAGACATCAGCCCTGCTGATTGCACAGTACTGGTAAACCTTTCTACAAAAAAACACTAATAGAATTAAATAGTGTCTGGAAACAGCAAATGTTTCAACAGCTGGAATCAGAGGAGATACATTTGCAATAACTATAGTTGTTTGGTATAATGTGCGATTCCAAATAAAGTGGGCGGAATAGATCTTGCACGGGCCCTTTTGTCCTCTGACAGAATTCCTGCATCATCATTCGTGTACTCTCACAATAAAGCGGCTCGAGACTATTGCAGGACAGCAAAAGTCCAAAGTCCAATGCTAATTCCCCATTTTATGCTTTTTCTGATGTCAATATTGATGTAATGGGATCAGACCAAGTAAGGAGAGTTGGGCTCAGTGTAATAAATTCCTGGAAATTGTTTTGTTTGACTTGTAATATACTGAACTTTAACACGGTTAAAGTAGATGATGACAATGAGGATGTGATTGTTTGCATCACATCCTCATTGTCTTTTTTTAAACCTGTATATTCACTCCCCCTCACAGGAGGGTAGAGCTGCATTCACTTAAGTCCAAGTTGCTTTTTGTTGCTTCGTACATATTTTGGGGAATATGTCCCACCTTCTTTTAAAAAGAAGAAAATGCCAAAATGCCAAAAACAAATACTCGAGTATGTTTGCACTTGTAAAAGGGAGATATGTCCTCACTGAAAGATCTTTGGATCACAAAGACGCCAATGCTGGATTTCAGAGGTGCAGCCCCGCCAGCATCATGTCAGATTAACATGCTTTATGACTCTAATGTCATAATGAAGAAGAAGCACACTGGAAATGTTGGATCTGATGACGCCTAGAACAAGCAAAGCCGGCCAGCTCTCTATTATCAATCCAGCCCCAGTGCGACCGTAAACAGGATAACTGCTTACAGATAAAGGAGGGATTTTTATTTGGACATAAGGACACCAGGGCAGCTGTTTATCTGTTCATATCAGCAATCTAATAACTATCCATCTGTGACAGCTCGTCTCCAGTCTGTCTCAGGTCCAACACGGAGAGACATACACAGCCAGACAACCAGGCCCACTCGCAATTATTTAGAGTCGCCAATAAACCTAACACGCATGTCTTTGGACTGTGGCAGGAAACTGGATTATTGCAAACTCCGTACACAAAGGCCACAGTTGGTCTGAGATGTAAACCTAGAACCTTTTAGCTGTGAGGCGGCAGAGCAAACCACTCCACCACCGTGCTGCCAATCTAATAACTGATGTAGTAAAACATTAAGACAATCATGTGGAACATCACGTAGCCTTTATTCTCTGTTGAACCACAGCAAAATCACGTTTTTACTACGCAAACTTTGAAGCATCAGTAGTATTTGACGGAATCTAATTAACCCAAGACCCAAGGTAACTATGCGATTATGATAAAGTAAGATAAAGTAAAAGAAACGCTTAACGTAATAAACAGTCTGATAATAGAAAGAAAGGAAATGGTTGAGCATCAATCTTTGGGTTGAGGTAGACTAGAATAAATCAATTTGAAACAAACAAACAGGAGCTTTATGCTTCATTTCTTACTGGGTAGTGAAGTCGTTGCCATGCAGCTTATGTCCCTGTTTGTTATGGGATCTCATTTAAATGCTTAAGGAGTTCAGCTGATACGAATGCAAATGTTATTGCCATCTTTCAGCTTTTACATGAGGCTTTATTTTGTTGTTTTTGGACTGTTGCTACAGAAACTTGTATCTGTGACTGTTTACACCAAGCAGCATAAGAAAGAACATCCGTATCATAAGGGCCATGGGGGATTTGTTGAAATCAAAAAGAAAGAGAAGCTTTATTCCTTCTGTATTTTGCTTACCCCTCCACTGACAGGACCGAACTTGTGTCCAGATTTATCAGGCTCCTCCAGATACAAAGTGTAGAAGTCGGGCCTGGAGGGGAAGTCCAATTGGAACAGAGCAAAGAAAATTCTTGCTAAGAACATTACAGTACAAAAAAACCAAACAATTAAAATATACAGCATGGACCGAACTTCCTGATCAAAACAAACTCTGAATGAAGTGTTGTGTGAGAACAAGACTTTTCCTGAACCATGTCCAACAGGAACTGACCTTTCATTACTTGGCATCTGAAGCCAATTGAGCACAGTGAACACTCTCTCTTCAAATGGCACTTTACTGAAATATGGAACAGAAGAGATGAGTCATAAAATGTTTGAAACAATGATGTCAGACACTGTTCTGTCTGAACGTGTTGAAAAAGTGGGTTTGACCTGGGGTGAGTTTTAGCATCAAATGATGTCTGTTTTGTCTGCTGGGCTCTCATTCCTCCACATCCTCATGTGCAATAACATCTGGGACTGTGAGGGCACAAGTGAGAAATCCAGGCCCTGCAGATGCTAGGACCACATTGCCTTGGGAGACCCTACCAGGGGAGCTGTGTTGCCCCAGCAACAACAATCAGAAGGCAGCACAAACCCTTGCAACACATTGAGATGGAGTTTTTTGGAAAGGATTCTTCTTTCAACATTCAAAGGAATGATAAAAAAAACTTGTTGAGGTCATCCTATAAGAATGTCCCATGGACACCTCCCATTGGAGGTTCTCTGAGCCTGCCCAACTGGTAGGAGACCGTAAGGTAGACCTACAACATGTAGGTCAAATAATACTGTAAAGGGGCAGTGGTGGCCCAAATGTTGGAAGGGCAGCTTAGGGCCAGGACGTTGCCAGTTCAATACGTAGACATTGAGGATCAACTCTGGGCTTTAGTGGCTCAGAAAAGTTAGATTGTGGCTAAGCCAGTAAAACCACAATCATTTTTGAAAGTCTACTCTGGTGGTTAAAATCAGCTTTCAACGACTTGGAGACACTTAATTTGATGCTGGTGAAAGGTGGCTTAAACTACAGTAATGTGTGGGTTTAAGACGTGTGTCTGGCAACTTTCAAAGCAGCAAGACTTCTGAGGAAGGCTTATTAATAAGTCATGATGAAATAGCTCACGTACGTAGCATGGCCTCACTTCTTCCCCCTCAGATTTGTCAAAAAGGACACAGCTACATTCAACCACAATGAGCGTATCTGCTCTAGATGTGTCCCACAAACAAATGCAACTGATGAACAATGTGTGTATGCTGTGTTTTCAAAGAGACCCGTTTGTAGGAAGCACGTGGTTTCATGCATTCAGTGATAAGTCATGTAGAGGGAAGGTTGCACATCTTGGGCTTTTTTTAGTGCGTCTCTAAGTTACACCTGCATTTATTTATTTCATCCAGCTCCAAGCAGGCGAACAGTACTGAGCTTCATGTAGCTCCTGGAATGAGAAATTGTGATTCTTCACACAGCAATAAACACACTACTCCCATCTGTGTCGATAAGCACAGGAATGTGCTTTACGATGTGTTGCTGCATTCACAGACACTGGCTAAAAAAAAGTGAAGTCCTGTGCCTTTCATCAGTTTTGTTACTTTATTTCAACACCTGTTAATGTTGTGTAAATCTTCAATCATCTAACTATTAAATTCAAATACAAGAAAAGCTGTGAAACCTAATAATGAGTCAGCAATTGTTGAACTTCTCTATAAGCCAGGATAAGTTCAAGTTACTTAAAAAACTTGAGGAAACCAGTTGCCTCAAATACATTAAGCAATGTGCGGTGGGTTTGTAAAGAAGTGGTTGGGTAATGGTGACTGGAAAAACACAACACATTTTCTGGATATTTTCTGTATGAATGTGCGACTTTGCATTTATACTTTACTTTGTGCTTTACAAAACCTATTTGCAGGAGCAGTTTAGTTGAACTCTGCTCTATGTGCACTGACTAAGCTCCAACCCACATCTTCGTCCGTGTAAAAGTTTCCAATATCCTCATATTGTCTTCCTGTCATTTGACCTTAAGCTGCATGACTGCTGATTAACCCAGCTCGTGGTTTTAACGAACAGCTTGAATATCTGCATCTGCATCAGTGTGATTTGCTGACTAACTGCTGGATCAGTTACCATGTGACAAGATTTAATAGTGTCAGCACGAGCCAAAATAAGGTGTTAGGAGGAGATTTATGGTGACGTTTACCATCCAAAATGTTAAATTGTTTCTGTGACGTGTGACACTTTTATGATGTGGCGTGAAGAACCGCTCTTACCCATCGTACAGACGGTAGATGTCGGGGAAAGTACCATTAATTTTGACGTCTGATCCCGGCCAGAAAAACGTCCCAGACTTCAGTCCCTGGTACTTTGCTGTGTGCCAGATCTACACACACACACACACACACACACACACAAACAGGATGTGTGTTGGTCACTGAAACCTCTGCAGGAACGTTTTTGGACATTGTTAAAAATTTACTTGACCGCTTGTTTTCACTCTAGCAACATTTTAAAAGAGCAAAGACAGAAAAAGGGAAGGTGCTGATTCAACGTGACCCATTTACTCGGAAAAACACTAAAAAACATGCAATAAAAACATATTTTTCCATAAAACAACCCAATACCCAGTGTTTTCTTTCCACAATGGAAAAAATAACACGCTTCTCCAAAAATCTGAAAAAAATTGCTGCCTCAAGCTGTTGTCAGAAAATTTTCAAGAGATGAGTTCTGCTGATGAAGTTGACTTGTGTCCCAGTTCCATTAAACGCATCTTAGCAACTGAAATAATTTTAAATAAACTACTCCCACCTCCTTTTGTGAACATTCTCCTCATTCATTTGTAATGAGTCTTCCATCCAAAACCTACACTAACATCTAAAGTAGCCAAACGTGGACTTTAAATACAGCGCCTGGTTTTTATATCCGTCTCCAACTGAGAAAAGGATTTCATGCGATGTGTTTTACTCTGTTGCGCTGCATAAGATTTCATTTCTTTTCCATTCTTTCAATCTCAGAAAGTGGCCACAGGTCGACGTCCACTGTCCTCTGACTGACTGAAGCATTTCGCGCAGGAGATGCCCATGGTCACATCAGGGAATCAAGTGGATTCATTAGTCTTTAGGAAAAACTGTAAATGCACTCACAGGCTGACCAAGGTACCAGTTCGGGTTGTCCTTCTCTGCATTGGACAGACTGAAGGTGGTGTCAAACACCGGGTCGTACATAGTGTTATCGATCAAACCGTTGGACTCTGGGTAGAGACCCTGGAGGGAGCAGAGAGGGGAGAAAGATGAGTGACAGTTGTTTGGATATGAACCACGTTCCCTTTGAAACCCACCTCTAAAACCACATGTGAAAGTATTTCCTGACTCATCGCTAATTTACAACTTTTCACAATGATCTTAAAGGGGTGAGTCACTTGTTAAATTACCCGTTAAATAGAGAGAAGTAATATCTTTGAAAAATGGAAAAAAACAAAATACAGTCGTAATATCAGGGACTATATATAATATCAGTAATTCTCTGTCTCTCTCGTCTCTAATAAACTCGCTTGGCTTGTGGAAATCACCTATGATTCTTGTGCTAAGCTATTTTGAACTCTACTGACCCTGTAAGGTTTTCTCACACTAAGACAGCGACAGTCAAAAGCGTTGAGTCTGTAGCGTGAAATGTCTGTAAAACACAGACATTTCACAGAAATGACTCGTTGTTGTGTGATGTTGCATTTCCTTTATTTGTTCAGGTTAAATGTATTTGGGCCATTTACCTCATTATAATTTTTCATCGGAGGATCATTCATTGGATTTTTGATTTATTTGGGGAAGACTTTTACTTTAATGTACTCATCCTGTGAGTTGAGGCGTGGGGATGGGGATGAGCTGCTGGGGGTTCAGTTTCTTGCCCAGGACACACCAGGGAGAGCTGGGCGTGAACCCCCGACCCTATGGGCGGCCCCTCTACCAACTGAGCAGCCCCCTACGTTTTATCAGCAGGTTTACTTGGTCCTTTTAGTGTTTTTAGTGCACAATTGTTTACTTGGTGTATTTTATATTGGTTTTTTTCGGGGGGGTCTAGATTTTTCTGTGCAGTTTGATGTGCACTCTTCATGATCATTCAAGCAACGTCCTTTGGAGGTTTACCCACTGATGTGTCCCTCATTATTGACAGGAAACTATTAAATTGCATTTACATTTAGATTAATATCTGCAACGCAGTTTCATTGCAGACAGGTGGTTGAATGTTACTGAGGAAACATCAAAAGTCCTTTACTGAAAACACCTGTTCGTGCTTTCACCTGCAGCGTGTAAATGCACTGCGCCTGCAGATGTTTGCATTCAGGAAGGTGAGTTTACCGTGACAATGGTGTAGTGGTTGGGGAAAGTCTTGCTGGGAAACGCTGCCTGCATGTACGGAGCTGACGTGCCGCATTTCTCTGTGACAGAGCAGAGCAAGAGAAGACAAAATGCATGAGCTGCTACGTGAGCATTGTGTTTGAGGTCACCGCTGTGCTTCTCCATCGGTCAGAGGTTTCACAGTAGGCGTGTGCGTCACTGAGCTACAGCCAGACTGGATAAATTCATTATGCGGCACAGAGGAACTGAGCCAGGGTCAACACTCACATTACCTACAACTGTATTACTACTGAGGAAGATGGGGTGGGACATCCTCATCATCGTTGGAATGTTTAGTCACAGTTCAAAATCTCACACACATTCACTACGAGGAACTACAATCTTTGTTTTCTATCATTCGGCCCTGAGGACGTGAGCTTATTGAGGTTAGTACTAACTGAGTTTGTCCAGAACGGGGATGAGACTGCTCCACGTCTGCAGGTACTCAGCCCTCAGTCCGTCCAGAGAGACGAGGAGCAGCGGCTGCTTAAAGCTTCAGGGAGACAAGAAAGCATAACAAATCAGGAAAAGAATGTTCAACCAAAACACGTGTGCTCTAACACACCCAGTGGGGAGTTTAGTTAAAACTAAATAAAACTGTGCAGCTTAAGAGAAGATGATGTTCTCCACAAACATTTCATTTTTCTCTACACTAATTACAGAGCAGCGCTGAGCATGTGGACGTGCATATGTGCCAACACTGTCTGGCCTCTCTCGCACACACACACACGCATTTCCACTCGGCTGTTTTCCTGCTCGTTCTCGTCGGCTGCGTCTCCACTCAGCTGCAGCTCAGCCCTTTGTTTGGGCCTTTGAAGAGGCCCATCATCCAGAAGAAGGTGACAGCGACTTTAGTTAGTGATTCAAAGTGGACAAAGCCGTTAAACAACTTTTAAAAACGCGTACAAGTATCAGACGTCTTTGACATTCACTGTAAACTCTTACCCGGCTGGACACGCAGGGGACGACAAGTCTCCGCACTCGTCCTCCACCCACGCTGTCTCCGCTGCAACGGGGTGGAACAAACACAGAACTTTGTGTAAACAGACTGACAGCTCACATTTTCGAACACTGGATTAAACAGGACCACGTCTCTATCTGCAGCATATACAGAACTCCGCGGGGGTTGTCCCCCTTCCAAAGTCTGTTTCGGTCCTCTCACCTTGGCAAACGTGCTTGTAGTTTGTGCAGCAGTCGCCTGCAGAGAGACAGTCATCGGAGCAGTGACACTTGCTCTGCGTTAGCCTCTTCTCTCCACAGCGCAGCCTCGTGCATTCCCACTGCTGAGCTGCGGGGAACAGGCATCGAGTTTCACACTGTGTTGCACTGAAGACGTTCGCATTGTAAATGGTGTCTTTCCTTTTCAGCTCGCTCGTCAGTAGCTCCCACACGTTTGCTGTGCGGCAGCCACATGCAACTTCACTAAGACGCCAGGGTCAAAATGAACCAACCAGAGGGAGTGAGGGTGGTTCTAACCAACCCCGGATTCTTCCATCATAACAACTGTGGAAGAGTCAATTGTTACAGAAACTAAACAACATGAGAAACTGTCTCTCACTTGGGATGGTGCAGATGTCATGGTAGTCATAGCAACAGCTGTTACTGGCAACGCAGTTCTCGTCACATCTGCAGCTGGGGACGTCGCCGTCATAGGGCTCGTAGCATCGGTTTCTGCAGGACGTGTGTGGGGTGACTGCAACAAGACAAAATGGAATCTTAGACGCAGTGAGTTCATGGTGGCTGTGGGTGGGAAACATGGTGACTTCTACAGTCATGGTTCGGTTTGGCAAAGTTCCTCGTGAAATCCTCTGATTGGAGATTGTTGTGTTGTTGTGTTGTGCTCCATCTCAGAGTTCAGGAGCCACATGACTTTAAATTTAGAGTCAAACACTCACAGTTCTTACCTTTTCCTTCAGAATTTGGTTTTCCATGTCCATCGTGGACGTCTCACAGTTTACGCTGTGCCATCATAAGCCTGGCACATGACTCTTTTTTGTGTATTTTTGTTTGGACTGTTCTCTGTATGTCACGTGAAATTCCATGACAACCTGTTGTGAGTCATCTGCATAATAACACTAGAAAACCGTACATTCAAAAAGAGGAAGTGAGTGAAGTCACGTGAGTGATTAACAGTCCCACAGCTGCCACCGGTATTGCAAGTACTTTTCAAGAAGTGCAGCGGTTGTGCAAACGTCTAAAGGCCAAATTGGACAAAATAGTTTCAGAGTCACAGCAATGTTCTTTTAAAACTCCAAGTATAAAAACTTTAAAATATGTGAAAAACTAAATAAAAGGCCAAATCACTGACAGATTAAAAAACTATTTTGTTACTCAGCCCTTTGGGTCGTCTGTGTCTCACACAACTACTTGAATCCATTTAGATGCTGACTGAAGTCTATTTTCTTAACTACAGCGATTGAATCACTGTAATTATGTGCAGGGCTCTGAGGGACCTACACTCTGAAGTGCACCTGAAACACAAACACAATTCACCAGGGTGATGAATGGATTGGATGCAGGTGTTTTCCACAGAGGGTCACTGTTTCCGTCTAGACAATAATGGGATTTCACCTCCAAATTCTCAAAGGAGGCGATGAGTCGCACATAAGTAGAACAGCTAATCAAAACCAATGGTCTGCACAGGCTCTTAGCGTCATGGATTGTTGTTTTCATGCACATGTGCTTCCACAGGATATGGGGAAAAAAAATACTCAACTTAGTGGGGATTTAAATATCTGATGCTTCATTTCTGTACTGCTGCAGACGTGATGCAACATCCACAGCTGACGACAGAAACATTGTTGGAGCCCCAGGCTCAGAATCATCCGCTCTCTGCCATGAATACCTTCAACCTGGATCCTTCGTATGTTCGCTATTTGCCTCGTCCACACCTTGGACTTTAAACTGTGATGGACTTGTTGGGACAGCCTGGCTTGCCTGATCTTTGCTTTTCCGTGTTTGTTAATTGAGAATCATTGGAACTTTTGTGAGACAAAGTATTTACCTGGTGGATTATTCAGAGGATCTTTAAACACCGTGTGCTATCAAGAACCACCTTGTAAGCTACATGAAGACTTTGTAAACCTTTGGTCTGCACGTCTGCTTCTGGAAACGGGTTCACTGCTCTTTATAGGCAATGTATGTCATGGATTATATCAAGGTCTAAATGCGTCAAATAAATGCTCTTAGTCTGAATTTTCTCATTTTCATTTTTGACCTTACCCCCACACTTTCAGTCTGATGCCTTTCTGTTCCAATACGTTTGGCAGGCACTAAATGTCTTCGCTTTCACACATCCATTTCGTGGATCAAATGTCTGCAGAAACAGCGTGCACAACGTCTTACTGGGCGTTGCAGCTAAAATCTAATTCCACAAAACAGCATTTAGTCGAGCTTCTCTGTAACCGACATTTACTTGGCTTTTGGGAAGCCTCAAAGATCTTTTTCTGGAAATTACACACACCTTGCCACCAGGATGGTCTTGGGAAATTTCTGTGGACTTTGAAGTTACAAACGCCTTTATTCACCAACACTGAGACACCACCTGTTATTAACTGTGGTCGTGCAATGGCAATTTACAAAGGCCCTGCTCTAAGAGACCCTGTAGGGGGTCTTCAGTTTGAAAACACTGGTCCTGTGGCATAAATCTGAATATAGGTGCACATGCACACAGAGGAGACAAAGTTTGTCAAAAACAGTTACTCAGCAAATGTCTTTAACACAGGAAAACCTTTGTGTGTGTGTGTGTGTGTGTGTGTGTGTGTCTGTGTGTGTGTGCGTAATCGCACCTTTGTTTCGACATCTCTGCAAGTCCAGTCCAAGACCGAGTCCAAGACCGAGGATTAGGGTAACAACTGATACAGCCAACACACCAATCTTTGACACACAAACACAGTAAGAGACAGACACACACACACACACACACACACACACACACACCGTGTTTAACAAATCCTCACCTCATGGAATGATTTCACATAAATGAGATCATTTGCTTTGCCTAGCAACAGCTGTTCTCTGCTCCAAAGAAACAAAGAAGAAGATATTCGAAGAGACGTCAAACACCGGTGTTATTCTGCGCAGTTAGTGAATGAGCAACCATGATGTGGACGATGCGCATAAATAATAAAGCAATTAACAGCAAGTGGTCTGGTAAAAGTCTGATTGTAATAAATATGAGCTTGTTTGTTGTGTCCAGTTTATAGTGCAAGCAAACACCTCCCTGTCCTATATTTAGAGGAGTGACGGGAGCCCTGGATTGTCCCTTTATGGTTCACGATGAGCTGAAGACAATTACGCCCACACCTGTCCACAAAAGGTTTACGGGAGTGGACAGCCAGTCTGTCAAAGCCGTCATTACGTGAGCTGTTGTTCGGGACCAGGCACAGCGGTTTCCGACCGACAGGGACCACATCCAAAGGCAGGCTCACGTTAACGACATGTTGGAAGACACCACACCCTGAACTACATCAGCTAATGAGGCACATATGTAACTGCAGCAACGTTCCTACTGAACTACAGCAGAGGTTTGGTGGTCCAGTCCTGGAGCTGCACCTGCCGTGCGAAGGTGGATGTCCCACATTCCTGTGTCTTGTCCCAACCTGTTACCACTACAGTTCTTTATTATTTTAAAGCTGCCGCAGTTGAGCTGGATCCGTCTGCAGCCAATCAAGGCAACACATCTACATACTTTTAGCCACAAATGAAGGATTGTTCAGCAAGAAAAGTTATTCTACAACGGTCCCCGTAGAGATTTTCATGGAGTCGATATGCGACTACATTTACTGCACCTTAGAAGCTTTTCCACCTCTATGTGTGTGGCCCCATGTTTAACCGAGACAGACTGACTGGTCTGCAATCTTTGCACTGCAATAACTTCATAATACTTGACCTTCATTTATCTGCCTAAGAAAAACATCGATATATTGACGTCAGTGGCTGAATGTCTTCTGAACAAACTGCACACATGCATGATAAGAAGACATTCTTTGTAGAATAGTAATAGGAATGAAAATGAGAAATTAAATGAAAGAGATGAAAATGTGTTTACACACGCGCACACACACGCACATGCAGGGGCATAGAAGTCTTTGAGAAATAAGGAAACTGGCGGCTTTGATTTGCATGTTCCACATTCTTGCAGCATATGGGATTTTAGCTGCTCAACAGTTCTCCTGTGTTGTCTCACCTCGTAAACACAGGTCTGGACTGCTGCCACACCAGTTAAGCATTCATTGGATTTTACCACTGAGCCCTGCAGAAACCGGTTTGGCCTTCATGGATCTTGTTTACATATTTTAATGACGCTTTGGATCTGAACCCATTTATTCTGTGCTTGAGTTTGGTCCAAACACATAGATAATCTATGCACTTTCAAGAGTTTTTGCTTGTAGATGCTTTTTTTTACATATGATTATATTTATGATCCTGTTGATCAGACGATATAGATGAACATATTATTTATTGAAAGTGACATGTGTTAGTCATGTGACCTTATGATTCTATGTGACTGATGGGAAGCTTTAAAAGAACACATACCTGTTGCATGAATCATTAATGAGTGAGCCTGTGAAATAGACTGACTCACGTATGATTTTATTAATAATAAATTACTAATCTAAGCTCAGGTTGAGTCCAATGTAATTTTGTCTTTTTTACTGGTTGCTTGCATCCAATTCATGATGAGTAAAGGTTTTTTCTTTTGTGTTTCTGTGTGTCTTAAAAAGTCAATAACAGATTTAAAATGATTTTAAATTTTTTTTAAAATCTACATTTTAATATAATCGCAACGCTTTCAGAAATGGGACTCTATTGTTTATTGCTTCATTAAATTGGGATGTTGGTATTGTTTTTACAAAGGAAACGGTCCTCATATATTTGAGGGAACTATTTTAGCCTGTTGCTGCCTGTAAGTTAAAGCTCAGCAACTTGCCTGTCAGTTACAGCTGGTAGACTTCACATACTTCTACACAAGCTATTGCTCATAACAGTAAATCTGTTTACATGTGTAAACACAACGTTAAACTTAAAAGAAATGTGGTGTGAGTCTTAACAGCGTGTCATTAAACTGAGTTGAGGCTGCTGAGTAATATTATCGCTCCCTTTAAATCACACTAATGATCAAGAGTCGTTCACTGCAATAACTCGGCCAGAGTTTGACGCTCGTTTTGCTTTCCCACGATTTCACCCGTCGCACCGCGCGTGATAAGGAGCAGTGATCCGAGAAAACCTCCGTAGAAAAAGATTAAATGCTACATCAACGCAAAGCGATCTGCTGTAAAACGAAACATAAAAGTCTTCGCTAATGAAGCGAATACACTCACAATGATCTTCTTTCTCTGCAACTCATAGATCCAACCCATGGCTGCCGTGTAGATGCTCTCCACACACTTTCCCAGCAAGCAGACAACAAACAGAGAGGCAAAAGCATTTCTACCACCTGTAGATAAAGTAATGACCTCTGGACCAGGTGTAAGGTAGATAAGTAACTGATTGACAGAACGAGGAGATAACCCCAGGTGTCTGTGTTCAGTCTATCAAACCAGAGGTGGTGATAATTCTGACCATAACACGTGTGGGGAACAATTAGCTTTACAACACACTGAGCAGGCTCAAACTATTTATTTGTATATTGATAAAAGCTGATAACTTGGAAACATTTCTCTGTTTATTAACTACATCTGTCGTACAACTGTAGCCAATATGGACCGTTTGCAATTGAGATAATGTCAAACATAGACTCCGTTCTGGCTGTTGGAAGCTGGGAAATCTCTGCATCAAAGGAGACGGGTTCCTTTGGTATCACAAGTATCCTTGAGCTTGGAACTCTGACAATTAGCCTCACTCGATAAGCTCTGATTAAACTGCAAACGATGAAAAACCAGGACCTTTGCTCCGGGAGACTTTGGGCAGGAATATTGTGCACATCCGCCTTTTTAAGGACACGTTCTGGGCAATTAATTGATGGTGTTAAGTGAAGAGGTAGAAAGGAAACACTTGAGAAGAGAGGGGTTTGACGAATATATCCACGGTTAGAGACATTTGGAGAAGTCAAAAGCCACATCTCTTAACAGAGTGTTACTCTGAAAATTACACATGTCCAGAATAGCTTTAGTCCTCACTGGAACTCTATCCTGTATCCTCTGTGGAAAGCAGCTCACCCCGTTGTCTAATTAAAGACATGGACAAAAATTGTTGGCCCCTTTCTATGAACACACAGTTTTCCCCTTAATTGCTGTACATTTTTCATTCAACATCAACAGCAGAAAATAGAGGATTCAAATACAGTATGTTGTCTGAAGAAAGGTTTAACCAGCCTCTTACTAAAATCAGGTTCAGACAAGCAGCACACTTGACATGAGGCAGAGTGATCCAAGCATTAATCCCGACCTAATCACAGGGTGCGGAGACATATTGGGTGTCTGGCAACTGATGAAGGGTGCAGTCGTCGGGAGCAGGAATAAAAGAAAGGCTGAGTAGCATCTATGAGTAAAAAGGGACAACCTAAGATGATTACACAGGAAACCCCCGCAGTCCACCCAATGCTGCAGACCTCATCCTCTCTATCACGCTTGGCTGCAAAGGCAGGGTCACCATTGACGATCCGGGTGGGTGGTAGAGGCCCTGGGGTTGGGCGCCATTGTAGAGGCCTACGCCTCTAGGTGCCATTTCCTGGATTCTGCTTTAAACAGGAGGTCCATGATGAAGCGCCAGACTTTTTCACTCTGCAAGTACACAGGGGGCCTGGGTGTGTTCCCAGTCCAATTAATTTCCAACTTGTCTGTGTGGAACACAATCCTTGTAAAAATCCTACAATGACTCACCACTCCACTCACTGCAACAGTCTCTGAAATAATCAGCCACACTTTGCTACTCTCTGTTGATGTGCAGCAGCTGCCCAGATGCCTTCAAAACCTTCCAAATCAATTTCAAAATCTCTCCTTAGAGAGTTTGGGGAAAGGAAGCCAGGTTAGAGAGTCTGTAAGCTATTGCAAACAACTCATGAAATCTTTCTGTGCTGGTTCTGTTAGCTGAGTCCATAGAGGCCGAAGAACATTTGCATCTTTGATGCAGCCAATACAAATGGCCTGGACTGTTGTGGATTCTAGTACAACTTGATGTATTCGTGAAAATATTTGGTTACATCAAAAGCAATGTGTGAATTTATTTCTCCTACTTTCTTCCATTTATTATTGTTTGTTATTTTGAAGATATTTCTGACAAAAGTGTAGGTTCTTTTTATTTTGAAGGTGCGAAAAAAAAATCCACATCTGAAAATGTGAAATTTTAAATCTCTAAAAGAATTAAAATCCTAAAGCTAGGAAAGGTTGACTTTACACACTCTGACAAGTCATGAGGGCTGTGGAAAACTGGAAATGAGTCTCGTCGTATGAAGAAATGAATGATGCTGTACAGTCAAGGACATATTAACAGGAAAGTCAGTGCTACACACTGTGGCCAAACCAAGCAAACCAAGTTCAAAGCCAGGTTTTTATTCCCTCCTGGGCAATAACACCGCCCAAAGATGCAGCTTGCGTTTATATTTGGACAAACTATTCCAACTAACCTTACGCTGATCTTAGTGAACTGGAGCAACAAATCAGCACATCCCCACATGGAAAAACTAACGAATCTCTTTTTTTCTGTTTCCAGTAACAGCACAGAGATGCTCAATGGGACAATAATTGACACTTATTATAACCAAGAAATCCTCAGGGTAAAGTGTCTGTACTGCAGGTGAGCCACCACCTGCAGGTGAGCCACAGTGACACCACCTGCAGTACAGTCATCTTCTGTGGCAACATTTGCATTATACAGTTAACTAAAGTCAAGCTCAATCTGTTACACAATGCAGTTACACAACAGAGGTTACCACAGAGAAATAAGAAGGATTGATTGTCACATTAGGGGTCCTGGTTAATACTTTGTTCCACCTCTTCTCGGGAGCGTCAAACTCTCAACATGGTGCGTTCACAATAAATAAGCTGCTCAGCAAGTGCTGCTAAATTAGTAATAAGATACAGAACACATGGACTTAAGTATGTCAATATTTTAGTCAGCAGGGTGAAATATTGTACTTGTTGCTACAAAGGATTTGATTATTCACCATTAAAGTCTTCCAGGGTAGATTTCGCAAAAGCAGACTCATGCAGATACCACCCATTCCAATGAGAAGCACTTGACCAATTCATGTGAGGTCATAACGCTGCTGGTTTCAGTGATTTTTCTGAATATCAAACACGGGAGTCCACCGAAATGAATCGGCAACAGGTCACGTTCGAGGGCGGATTCATTCACGGGCAACAAATTTTGTCAGCAAAGACATTAAGGTTTGAGTAGAATAATTTCACCCCAGTCTCCCAATAATGATTAGTGTATGATGATAAACATACGGCCGCAACACTGTGGTTTTGGTGAGGCAACCAGATTATTTCCCTGGTAACAACAGGCTGATGGAATTTATATATTATCAAAATGTTCCCAGACGAATAATTTCTTTCCCATCCCAAAAAATCCAATGTTGCAGTAGAATAAACAACCATAGTCATAAACTGATTCACGGTTGGGTTGGAACTATGTGCCTTACTACTACATTCAAACGCTGTGCTCCTCTGCAACATTCCTTAGAAACCAAAGGCATTAGAACATTACGTACGAGCTCAGGTCATCGGCGTATCATCAAAGTAAATCCAGACATTTCCAACAGGAAACACCGCATTAAATTGAGAGTTTTGTTCATTAGTTGTCACAACACAGCTGAGGCTGAGCAGCAACCTGGTCGTCAGCATCGGCAGCCAAAAACTGCCTAACTGCCTAAAAAACTTGGAAATATGCTGCCTGACCTTATGGTTACATTGGAATGAAAATGACCAAAAAAGAAGAAGTGCCAGTCATTCAAAGTTGTACAATTCTCTACGGCTTTTATTTGAGAGACTACAGGAATAAACACGGCTTTATTGACTATATTCATCCTTTTCTCTCTTCTACCAATTACCATGATAGCTAGCTAGATAGTTAACTCATCTGCGCAATGTTATACAAGTACATACCAAACATGAAAAAGTACAGGTTCTGACTTCTTTTTATGTGAGTTAAGTGAGTTAAGTGGGAATGGATCTGGTAGTTGTAGTATTAGCAGTCTGTAGTCCATTTGCAGAGGCGCAGCTGGATCACCATCAAAGCTGAACAATGATATGAATGTCCACTGTACAGTAATGTCAGGGGAAAACATCCATTCTGTCGCTGGACGTCTATGTTCGACCAGGCGGACTTAAAACAATAAAAGAAAAAGGCCATCGCTTCTTCACCCTGCAGGAGATGCTGATGGTTTTAGCTGAAATAAACACGACTGACTTATGAGTGTGGGACTTTCCAATGTCTTCCCTTTGCCTGTGGCTGCAACTTACCAACAAAGCTGCAAATGAAAATGCCAAATGTAGGAAATTAAGATGCAGGTGTACATACATACATACTACAGCAGCATCAGCAATGTGACCTCCTGTAATAAGAGATCTACGTGTGTCTTATTACAATTAACGGGGGCAGAGGTGCTACTGGATTAAAACTAACACACTAGGTGCTGGTTGTTATGATGCTTTGTAATAAATATGACAAGTTGTAAAAAAAAACAAAAAACATAGACCTAGTTGATGAGACAGAATGATGTTGAACATTGTTGTGCAAAGTGAGTGGGTGTGTTAGTGAATTCACTCCTGCTGTCCTTTCTGAACCTGTATTAACCTTCTGCCAAGGACGAGTCTGGAGATGTCATTCACCAAAGAAACTGGCAGCAATTCATCAAAACAGGAAAGAGCTGTTCAAGCTTCTCACTCTCACAGTTTTCCCTGGTAATGACATATTTCCCCTTCTGTTCCATGACAGCCCAAATATTTCACGGAACAAAATGATTGTCAGAACCAAATGTACCAAATGCTATTTTTGTTTTTTGCTCTTTTTCTTATTGCCAAATATTTTGTGGCCCCATATTACGACTGGCCCCATTTACGTAATGTGTGGTACTTAAAATTTGGTGTGTAGTTCATCCAGTGTTATTTATAGGATCGATTTGTTGAAATTTGGAAAACATGGTTTTTACCGAGAATTAGATTCGCTCTCATGTGTGTTTATAGGCCTGGCTATGACTAAAAGGAACAGATTTGTTGGCTTTTCAGTCTTTATGGGAAATTGAATAACCAGCTTCAAATTAATCTTAATTAATTAATTATTGTGTTTTTGCCCAACTCTCAGCAAGAAGAAAAAAAAGTTGCAAATCCTCCTCTAACAGAAAACCCACAGCAAGTTTGCATGTTTTGGGACAGTACCTACTGTGCATTGCTGTTGAGTTGCTGTTGCAGTATTAAAAGGCTTTTTTTTTTAGGCATTGAGCATAAACACAGAAATGCAGTGAACGATGTGATACGTTGATTAAAAAAAAGTTATTTCCCCACCAATTGGTTTTTATGTGTATGCGAAGACTTATTCAAAGCTCTTTAAAGTTAACAAGTCAGTATAGGAATATTGACAGCATGTATTTATAGTTCAGGAGCTAAACGCTGATCTCGGTATAAGTAAGTGATCCGTGGTGTCAGATAAGAATGTATGTAATGCAATGCTGTAGCTGTAGGGGAAAACTCCCCCACCCTGTGTATTTCCTAGCTTATTCGTTCTGAAATATTCTAGATATTATTGATTATTCCTGTTGTAATCGCCCAACCGTGCACCTGCCAAACTGTTCTTTTATTCGTTTCAATTTTTTAAAATATGTTCCCTTTTCAAAGCACTTCGTGGGCAGTTCCTCGGCAGTGGAACGACGATGCGCTGGCTTGTCCAGCGCGCATGCAGTGAAAATGCTTAACTTCTCTAAAGAGCTACACCCTGTACATATGTGTGTTGGTCTGTGTCGCTGTGTGTCTAGTCGTCCCTCTCAAATGTGTGCAGGTAGGTTTTGAGGCTGAGGGTGCAGGTGTAGGTGAGGTTGGTGGATCGGTACAAGTCCAGGCCTGTCAGGATCTCTATGTCTCGGACTCGAGCTGTATGGAGCTTCAGAAGTTCTTCCACCCACTGCGACTCGTCCTTGTCGCTCTGCAGAGACACAGGCGGGATGTGGTTATTCACTGCTGAATTGTATACAATCGTATTTATTTATATACTTATTGTCCAACAAAATACCACAGTGTGTCTGAAACGGAGTATAATGTGTGAAGTTAGGAAAAAAAAACATATTATATTACTGGTATGACTTAAAGATTGCTAAGGTTAGTCGAGTTCACTGGAGGCGGAGGAAACACTTAATTTGGGAGTTTGAGACTAACCTTTAACCACCCGCCCAGCTGCAGCCTATCAGCAAACAAAGCCATTGCACAATTTCAGACAGCCCACGTATGATTTAACTAAATTAAATATTTTGCAACTTGGATGAGGCTGCAGGTAAATCACTAAAGGATCTTGTTTCTGCCTGACAATCTAAATGCTAATACCATGGAAAAAGCAGATTCACCGCGCTGCTGGAGTAAAGAATTAAAAGCACATAAGCATAATTGTTATTGTGCAACAATACTTTACAATTGAAGCAAACCTGTTTGTAACCTTGAGAATCGATTCTCAAATTCCATGCGAGTATAAACATGTGGAAGACCCCATCTAAGAGCTCTTTTTGGAGCCCTAACTAGCAAAACAGCTATGCTAAACAGCACACTTCCATCCAGCATCTCTTGACGCTTTTAAACTTGTGATACACCAGCAGAGATTTTTGCAGCATTATAGGAGCTGGTATCTGTCCGAGTTTTGATCTAACGCTTAGTCCTCAGTAAAGTGCAGCTGAAAAACTACGTGAGTTTCCTCTGCCAGCACATCTTTGATGTCTGAGGCATTTCTCTCTGAAGGTTTTGTAATAATTAAGCATGGGTATATGGGCTTTAGGCTAAAGGTCTAAGCTTCAAATAATTATAATGATTATTGTAAAATGTGAGAGACTTTGACTTTAAAAGTGCATTAACTCACAAACATTTGCCAAATGTGGGCAGCTGATTAGTGCTTTCTCTTGAGTCACTGTGGCAGTGGTTAAATGTTAAAATAATATATAGAAGCAAAAAACCAAAATAATTGTGATGACGTGTTTCAGCAGAAGTAGTCAGAGAACTTTGTTTGAGTTACAGAACAGGACGTCCGTTTATCCGAGATATCACTGCAGTCACACACTGACATTTTTCCACAAAGCAGAAGGAGTTGGAGTTAATTTTAGACTCATTAACTCTATAGAACGTGTTTTCTGTGGAAAAGCCATACTGGACAAATGATTATTCCAAACACAGTATTTGATGTGTGTTGGATTATGAGCCTCTGGACACATGTTTTTATTGTTTTAACAGAGTCATGCTGAACAAGCAAAAAGCTATGAAACCAGAAATTTCCCATTCAGACTAGTTGTTGTGCTGAAAGCTTGAAACATGACACAGATTTCAGATTCCTCACGGAATGAATGACAGTTAGAATACGATTCATAACAGTATAGTGTTTAATAAGCGAAAAACAGTCACAAGGTCACCAGATGCATTGACTGACATCAGGATTTTCTTCAAGTAGAGGAAATGTCAGCGTGTGATTGTGTCTCAAAACTTCTGCTTTGACTCTTAAAAGGTGTGTGGAAAATATTGCTGTTAACTCAATAACACACTCCTACTATAGAAGCAATAAAAACATCTCTCATTTATGACATTTGTCCTCTTTCCTGTTTTTCGCAACTCCATGGGCCAAGAGAACCAGAATAACAGCCCTGTCAGAATGAAAAGGCATCACGTGAACATGTCAACTGATCCGATTTGGGGTGATCAGCAGTTCACTTTCTGTTTAAATGTTGTGCATGGAAATGCGCATTCACGACTGTCTTATTAATTCATTTCCTGGCCCTTGAGAGGGCGGCATGATTTAATCCCTGAGGATTTCCAGTTTTCACTCGGCAGTGTGAAATCTTTCTGAAAGTGTTCAGTGTTTTATACAGTACATCCATGTATTGCAAATGGGAAAAACCCAGATCAGATTAAAAATATATAAATACTTGTGTGACTCATTTGATCCTAATTGAGGCTGGGGCCACGCTGCAGTATAATTAAAAATTTGAGCTGAATTCTAAGGAGGGCAACTCATCCCAACTCAGCTTTGGCAGCTCTACTTCAGCTTTTTGGGAAAAGCTCAATGTCTTATTAACGTACCTGAAATGAACTGTAATTGAATTCATAATTTCCAGCACCACCTATTAAAAACAACTCCATGACTGAGAAGAGGAATCATAATTTCCATCAAACAACAACACGGATGGAAAGCGCAGCTGGGGGGTTTACAGTGTCATCTGAACACATTTAATACTGTACATATATAATGTTCCTATTTACTAAACCTGGGCCCCAGTTCCAGTAATTGATTACGAAGCCCCACTCAGATCAGATCACTGTGTCTGATGCACCTGCTGCACACGTCCCTACAGTAAATAGAAGATTTGATACATAATACAGCAGGCAGGCAAAAAGCCCTTGTTTCTGGTTACTGCCTGAGGCCTGACAAAGGAAAAGGGCCCAAAAAAGAAGCAGTGTTTTCACATATTCCAAGAAGATCAAAGAAACACATCAAGACTCAAAAAGCCCTTTGAAGACATTGTACCCATCAATGGTGCTCAGGCAGCTTTTCTGGATGACAAATTTATAACAGACACCAAGGACACATTCCCAGGTCGCCCAAGCAAACACTGCACGTCCACTATCAGTTTGTCCTACAGCGCGTTATTGAACACACCCTCCGCCCACTGAAACCTTTATTCTGATTTTCCAGGCGCACAATAACAAAAGTCGTCCAGGGGAGAACGAGGAGGTGCCGTGAGAAAGGCAAAGTGTCCTAGCAAACAGACAAAAGACCTCAAGCTACTGGGTCACAACCGCGAGCGTCACAATGCACGTCTGTCATGACACCAATGCCTTTGATCAGCAACATCTGAAATAGCAGTGAGTGTTTCACACTACGTTTAGCACATATAATTGTGACCTGATTACGGGGCTGGAGAAAATGAAAAGCCTCATCAATATCCTTTCAGCTCATCTTGATTAAAACGGGAAGTCAGTACTTAAACCACAGAAAGACAATCTACAAACTGGGCCGTGACTGTTGTAATCTAGCGAGAAAGAGGCTGGTATGTTTTTCCAGCGAGCTTTTCATGTACTTACATTCTTTCTGGTACTTTATCAGTGCACAGAGCACAGATGAAGGGGTTTAAAAAAAAAAAAACAAATGGGAGGGACACAGTCGAAAAGGAAATCTGACACAGAATGAAAACATCCCCACCCTGTTTGATCCTCAAAATGACAAGTGATGACAAATGTGACAGGGCAGACAGCATCACTTAATTCTCAAGTATTTCCAGATTTCACATGGCAGTGTGAAATATTTCTGGAAACGTTCAGTGTTTTGTATTGAACTACATCCATGCATTGCATAAGGGCAAAAGTCACATCAGATTAACAATTACTGATCATTTGTGTGACTCATCTGATTTTATTTAAAGCTGGCACCACGCTAAGCTATAATCGAGACAAATACCAGCTGAATTCCGCGGAGGGCGACTCCGACCTGAGGCTGCTCAGCAGGTGCTGGGCCAGGTGATTGACCCCCTGCCAGACTGACGGGGTGGGAGGTGCAGGTCAGCACGAGGACAGCCGAGCAAATCTGAAGCCGAAATCAATCACTAAAAAAATTATTTAGATTCATAATCATTTTGTACATCACAATAGAATTTTGTACAAGTTACAACCTGACATGGTCCCTGCAACAAACCCCTCTATGCGTGTTTGTTTCGAATGGATCCTCAAACAAAAGCACGAGAAGGTCAAAGAGCAGCATGACGTGAGTGTTTTCCCAAAACGCCCACACACATTAAACACGGGATGCTAACCAGCGTGCAGTCACACATGGGGAAAAAACAAGGTCAACAATTAAAAAGTGTTATAGAACTGCAAGCAGTTTACAAGCAGTGGCACGCACACACCTACGCACACAGAAACACACGGGGCCGTTGAGTCTTGATCACGAGAGTTAACTCAGGATTGTGCTCATGTCGTGAATTTCATGAAACCGGCTAAACAAACCCTGCTGCTAAACTCTGGATTTGCCCACAGGGAGAGTGAAAGGAGATTGTTCCAGGTCAGGAAAAACTGCCCCTGCACTGGTTCCCAGCATGTGCACGATGTTTGAATAAACCAGGCCTCCGAAACATTTCCATTACCTGACATCTGCCATAAATAGGACATACGAGAAATGTCTGTTATGTTGCTAAAGCTTCACGCTACAATTGGCTAATGTACATTAAATGTAAACTGAGTCAAACAAACAGCTTCTTTTTTTGCACTGCTCCGTGAGTCAGCTGACTCCTTAGCGAGAGTTGGTTTGATTCTAATTGAAGTGGATCTCAGATCGGCTTCCTGTCTGCATGAGTCTCGTAATATTTATTTTTACGCTGCAGGGAATTCCCCCACTCATCGCACATCCCAGGGCTTTGTGAATGCTTCTTCTCCTTCCATTAACGTTCCCCGATAGCTTTTAAAAGCAGAGAATTCCCTGCAGGGCATGTTCAAATATCCACTTGTGCACTAAGAGGAGCTGTGAAGGGAATCAGCTGTGGTCCGGCAGACGTGAAGCAGGTCTGACCCCTTTCCAGCAGAGCAGAGCGGCTGGTGTGCCACACTGTTTTACTGGAAACCAATTGTTCAGCCGACTTCCAATTCAGAGGAACAGAATCACAATCTATCCCATTAAGCCTGAGGAGAATGTGTGCGAGTGTTTGCTCCACTAGCACAAGCGAGGGGAGGAAGGGGTGGGGTTCTCCTGAAGTCTATTATGAGCTCCACTGTCTTCCTGTGGATGAGGATTTCTGCCGAACATCACTTAAGTGGATGGATGTGGATAAGAAACCAGGATCAGTATTTTTAGTGACACAACCAAAAACTCTTTTATCAGATTACACAAAAGCGAACCTGATATATGGCTCAACCGTGCCAGGGAATCCGATCACGCGTGAAATTGTCCTGAACCCACCATCTGACATTCACACCCAGTTCCTAGGAGCCTCCATCTATTGTGTACTGTGCTGTGTCAAAGTCAGATCAGTGATTAGTGATGACCGATCAAAAAAAAAATTAAAAAATTAAAAAAAAAAGGGAAATTTTCATGAGCATTTTCAGGAATTCTATCAATAAAATGGAGGATTAATCATTTGACAAATTTATCTGGGAATAAAATAATGTTCAAATCATCATCTTTGTCAGCCCTCACAAAAACCACCTAACGGATAAAGTAGCATGAGTGTATCAGCCACAAGACAGATTTATGCCACATTCATACATAATTCAGATGACTTCTTCCGGAGGAGTTTTTCAAGCTAGATACTCTAAATCTGTTTACTCATACAGAGGAGACGAGTCTCTGCTGAGCTGCATTTCCACTGCAGCTTTCCAAAGAAGTCATCTGGATACATTTGTGACACCCTTCTGATTTTTACATTAGCCTACAGTGAAGTCTAGTGGTGATGAGTTGGATTTTAAAACACAACTTAACTTAATTAAATCCAACTAGATTATACACAACTACATCTCACACTCCTTCATTTGTGAACTGGTGTTGTATTCAGCTATTCATGTCGTATTTAACAATTTGTGATGTATTTAACTTTTTTTTTCAGTTCAGGGTCGACACAGCGTATCATTTCGTCCACATGGGGATTTGGCACAGTTTTTTCACCGGATTCCCTTCCTCCCATATTTCTACCGAGCGTGGGACCAGCCCTGCAGGGCTGAGGAGGGGGATGTGCTGTAGGATGTTCAGTGTCTGGCCCAGGGCAGTTCAGCTATTTATGTTATATTTAGCAATTTGTAATATATATCGTAAAACTGCTTCCTGGTGCTGCAGCACCAAAAACAGGTTGCTTGAATCCCCCAGTTTTGTTTTTTAACGATGCTGTTTAATTACAGGTACGAGCTCTGTGAGACTTTTAGCTTTGTGCATACTTGTCAATGAAACTGAGGCCGTTTTTTTTTTCTACATGGCTGACAGATCCATGAATTAGACGTTCGAAACGGGACTAGTCATGATAGAAACCCTGTGCTGATAGAGGACACACCCCAGCCTGCTGCAGCACTGGCGTGGTTGCTATGCGGAGGTGATTCCCTTCAGCGCCGCTGACATGAAAACAGGAAGTGGGCGGCACTTCTGTGAGCGGGCAGCTGGAGGGAAGCTGTGCAAACCCTCACGCTTTTAGGTGCCGGTGTTGGTCATATGCACGTTTTTCCTGTTTATAAATATCACTGTTTGGCTAAATATGGTTTCATGACAATCATAATTATAATACAGCTGGATTGTGTTTGCGTGTTTGTTCCTGAACAGGTGGGTTTACACCAGCAAAAATAAAACAGTTTTTTCCTGTTCCAATTGCATCTCATTTCAAAACATGTTCTCCTCTGTGTGCTGTGCTTTCATTTTCTCTGCTCGACTATGGTTCGGGTTCAGTTTCAATAAACACATTGATGCTCTGACACTGTCCATATTAAACCAGACAGTTCTTTCTCCAGCCATTTATCCTTTATTTAATAGGTTTTGCGGCTTTAGGGGACTTCACTAAGCATTTTCCCATCAACTTCCCATTTATTATTTTAATGTATTTCATTTTAATAGTCTTATGATGTTTTTTTTAATCTTTGTCTTTGCTTGGTTCCTCTTTTTATCAACTTTCAATCTGTGAAGCACTTTAAATTACATTAATCTGCACAAACGTTGCTACATAACTAAAGTTTTGATTGGCTGATGCTACCGTCATTATCGAAATGTCAGATGAAAATTGGCGATTTCTGTCCGACTCTTAACCAGGTGTTTTTTGTTTTTTTTTAAACTAACCAACGTGGATTAGTGACGCACTTGGTCTCAGTGCTGGAAACAGGGGGGGGTCCCAACAGTCCGGTTTTAAGGCTAAGACTCCATTTTAGGTTTAGTGGGTAAAGGCTGGAGTTTTAGTGTTTAAGTAAAGGTTTGCTCCACAGCTTCCACCTCATAATCAGTCAATGTTTGTTTCATCCAGCTACAACTTAGAAAGGCCCCAACCTTAAAAACTGTGTCATGGCACAGATGCACTTATGGAATATTCACAGAAGCAAAGTAAAAATGTGTCTTAAATAAAAAGCAACTATATTTTGCTAGTTTTAATATTAGTACTTTGAGAGCTGTGGCTTCCTCCATGGCTTCCATGGAAGCGTTCAATGTTTTCTGTTTGGTTGACTCATCACCAAAAGTGCTGAACAACTCCAATGATTCCCTGTTATTCTGGGGTTCTTCTTTCCTTTTTTTGTAATCGTACTTCTATAAAAAGTGCAGCCAGTCAGTATTATAGTCAGTATGTCAAAGTCTCTCTTATAAGACCTCATTGACTGGACTCCAGGTGTGTGAACACCTAAGTCCATTTGCCATCACTGCGTATGTTCGTATCACAGTGTTTATCAGCTTAGAAATGTTGCGTTAGTTGACATTTGTGACACTGGGGAAGATGAGATGATAACAAATTAAGCAAAAAAACCCCCCAAAAACCGAGAGACTGCAAACAGTGACATTACATTTTTTTGTGCCTGCCGTCCACGTCCACTCCAAGACTTTAGTTTGTTTAGGCAACAGCCACAAGACAGAAAGAACAAAGTTTATCACAAGACACCAGGCACAAGCTGAACTATGACGTAATGCAGTCAAACATCCGACTGTTTATTGTGCACTTACAGCTTAATGGATTTGCTGAAAATGCCAGAGAAATGTGTTGAAGGCCCAAATCCGAATATCAAAGGAGCTTACAGGTGATTGTATAAGCTCACAGTGTGACTCACTATGAGCACAGCAGAAAATAAAAAATCCAAAGCCTGTCACCACATGGTTTCCTGGATACAATGTTGTAGAGAAAAAAACACTCTCACTAATCTGGTTTTGTATTTAAGATTCAGCATTTTAACATTGTTGAAAAAGCTACATTTTTCCCCCCAAAACAGAGTAACTGTGGTGGGTAACCAAGCACGGCATTAAAGTTAACACATGTCCCAGCAGCTGTAAAACTAGCACCCGGGACAGAAATATTCCCATAATTTATATAATTTTTTGTGTTTAAATTTATGAGAATTTAATACTTCCAAAGCTCACTGTGGTCTTTGCAACTGATAATACAGTCTGTGTGAATTTGCAGTTCGCTATTGTCTTTGGCCATTTTGTGGGAGCAGCTGGCTCAAACTAAGTCAGTCCCATCCAACAGGCCTCCTTCAGGAACGTCACGTTCAATTTGCTGGATCTGCTAAATAGCAACTTTAAAAAGCTTGAATTTCAGTAAAATGTTCACGTGTATTCCAAGTGTGTCTTTATTCATTTCCACCATTATATGTTTCTCAGAAGGTTTTTTTTACAGTGTTGTTGCTGTGATGCATTTATTGACCTACAATAAACGAACTAATGACTAATGGAAGCAGCCCATACATTAGTAAAGGAAACTGAATCTTTAATGCGAACATAAGCTGACTGTGAGTTAATGACACTATTCAAGTTGCTAAAATAAGATAATAGCCTACTTTTCCTTTGGGCTGCTCCCTTTCAGGAGTTACCACAGTGAATCATGTGCCTCCATCTAACCCTGTCCTCTGCATCCTCTTCTCTCACACCAACTAACTTCATGTCCTCCCTCACTACATCCATAAATCTCCTCTTTGGTCTTCCTCTAGACCTCCCTGGCAGCTCCAACCTCAGCATCCTTCTACCGACATATTGACGGTCTCTCCTCTGAACATGTCCAAACCACCTCAATCTGGCCTCTCTGACTTTATCTCCAAAACATCTAACATGAGCTGTCCCTCTGATGTCCTCATTCCTGATCCTGTCCATCCTCGTCACTCCCAAAGAGAACCTCAACATCTTAAGCTCTGCTACCTCCAGCTCTGCCTCCTGTCTTTTCTTCACTGCCACTCTTAAACACCTTTCCTTTCATTCTTGCTGAAGTTTCTTTTTAATGTAATAAAAAAAAAGGTAGTTAATTTGTGCCATCAGTTTTCCACCACCAGAGTTTTCTTGGATTTACTGCAGAACCTCTCCTGTAGTCTAATCTGGTTTGATTTGAAAAGGAAGAAAGTAAGTTAAAAAATGTGAGATTAAAGCTTCATTAGTGCCTTTAGTGCCTTAATCACCAAAAACTTTAGTTTATCACCATTAACACACACACACTCACACACACACAGATTTTGACTCACTCCTAATTAAATTATCCTGCCACTGCTCACAGAAGCACCAAAAAAGGAGAGACCTAAGCTAAAACAATCCAACAAAAGCACAGATTCTTTAAAAAACCATTTTAGGATTATTTCTGTACTTTTTTTGCCTTTAGTGGAAAGTACAGAGGGAAAGGAAAGCAGGGCTGAGAAAGAGATGGGTACGACGCGCAACTACATATGTGTCTTGCAAAGCAGTTTAGAGAATTTTTCATTAAATTAAGAAAATTAAAAATAAATGTAAGATGTTTAAGTGAACACAGTGGTGCAGTGGTTAGCACCGCCGCCGTTCTGGTGGAGTCTGCTTGTTCTCCCCAGGCTTGTGTGGGTTTCCTCCCACAGTCCCAAAGACATGCATGTTAGGTTGGTTGGTGACTCTAAATTGCCTGTGTTGGCCCCGAGATAAAGTCCAGCGTATCCACTGACCCACAATAGGATAAGAGATTAGAAATGAAGGGTGGATGTTTAAGTTGTTCGATCATCAGTGGTGATCATGGACTCTGTGGGCACCACAGGGTTATTAAGTCCAAGTGGACATTGGTATCAGTATTAAACTTGCTGGATGGACAGACCTCATCACCCTTTAAATAGACCATTTAGAAAGATATTTGGTGACTAGATTTAAAAAAAAACATATATCGGTTCATTTGTGGCTGTTTACCTCCAAACAACGTAACCCACCGTGATATTTGCAAGGATTTCCTAATGGTTTTCCCTAAAAGCAGAGTCACACATCCATTATGCTGTGTACATATTTGCAGTGTATGCACGAACCTGCCGAGTGTGTTTATCAGCAGCCAGGGTTGACATGGCAACGTTTTTCTACAAACAGCCTCTCCGTGGTTTTTGCCTATAAACTTTCAAGTACTCTAGTTAATCCCAAAACGTCCACAAAGACTTCAAATAATTATTGGAAATTTAGAAACTGTCGTTTGACGTGAGCCCTTTCTTCTGCAAATTGATGTCCCTACATGGAAATAACGTGAGGAGTGTATGAATATTTCCCTGTAAACACAGATGGACTTGTAGCAGGTTCAGCTGTTTTTCCTCACACAGATGGCTTTGATGTTTCTTCTTTTTAAGTGTTTACATGTCATTTTTTTATATATCTGGTCTCATATAATCTCTGTTTTGGATTGTTGAAATGTAGCCCATTAGTAGGTGTAGGTGAGTAAACAACTACTACTTAGCTGCCAATTAGTATTTCCTGTTCCTACATTTTGGCCTGGGAAGTTCCGGGCCAACTTGAAACCCACATGACTCACCGCACCTGGTTTTATTTTCAGTCACGTTTCTTTTGCGTTTCTTTTTCATGTTTCAGGAATCACAGACGCCTAATGTATGAGTCCTCTTGACACTCAGCCAGTGTGTGTGACAAGTACAAACAACATGATACTCATTGTGAAGTTTCCGCAGGTTTCAACTAGTCATGACAAATTTCAGTGTCATTCATGATTTATTTATGTGGGACATAATAAGGCTAAAATAAACTACGTTGAATTTCATGTTGAATAGGATTACATTTATGGAATCATTTTGGGGTGTATTTTAAATATTTGTGTAATTTAACTCGAAGACGAAAACACTGTGTCATAACTCTATAGCTTGAGAAGTGAGAGATCACAACCTGCAGCCAGGAAATACACATGGGAAAAGTAAATATACGTATACGGCAGAAGATTAAAAGGATGTGAATAAACTGGGGAATTCTACGACTGACACACTGAAGTTTGTTAACAGTCACAAAGACAACATGTGATTTTTTTCTCATTAGCAAATGTCATAGCTTTTCTCATCTTTGGATGGGAGAGTAAATATTTCCCTCCGAAAAAAACCCAAAACAAAACATAAAAGCACAACTGCATTATTGTAAACTTAATATAAACTTGATATTAAAAAAATTAACAAAGGATGATCAGTAATTTTAGGAGTTTTTAAGACCTAAAATTCAAACATTTTATTAATTAGCCTTTGTAAGATTTTGTTTTAAGGCGCTGAGGAAAGTCTAAAGCCCACAGATCTTAAAACTAGAGGTTTCCTTAGTGACACCTACACAGTGAAGTGCGGGAAAAATGACCAGTGGAACCAGCCCAATGACACAAACACCACAAAGTTCACCCATCTTCGCCCACAGTGACGTAGGAGGTTATTACTGTAACTACCATGAGTTTCACCAGAGCTCGGACAGTAACAGAGTCAGTGGTAGAAAAAGTACAGGAAAAGTACTACACTGAATAAAAGCACCAAAATTCTGCATGTAAAACAATAGTTGTGTAAAAGTATGCAGGCACTAGTAGAATAATGTACTCATGGTATAAAAAGTGAAGCAGTACAGCTGCTACCTCACTATTCAGTTAATATATAAGTTATAAGTTTTTATAACATTCATTCTGTGAATTATATAATACAAATGTGAGAAGTGATTCATTGATATGACTCAGACTTCATACTAAAGCCTTTGGATGAGTTATGTTGTCCAAGCAGCAGTCTGAATCCCAGATTTATCCTGTTTAACATGACACACAAATGACTCAGGTTTTTTCAATTCAATTATTTGAACTAGTTTTTTTTTTTGGTTTTTTTTTTTGGTGTGATGAATTGCAATTTGACTGAAATAATCCATTGACAACAAATCTTAAAAGATTCCATTAGTTATGTGTAAGATGTGGATTAGGAATGTACGTAGGAAGGAAATGATTCACTGAAGCACCGTAAATTTGTACTTAATATCTTACTTTTCACCATTAACAGGACTAACAATCGACCCCCTCCCCCCCTCCCCGCTCCCAACCACTGCATTTCATGCAAGCTGGGCCAGCACTGCCCCCTGCTGGGAGGTAAGCCAAACTCACATTGCAGGTTTCACTGTTGTCTGGTCTGTGAGGGAGGAGGAAGGAAAAGACCCTGAGCGCTCCGTTGCACTCCTCCACAGTCTGGTTCAGCTCCTGACAGCTCGTCACAACAGTGTAGTAGTGGGTGGGCACAGGAGGGGCGGCGGGGGAAAATCTGCAGGGAGAGATGAAGGAGGCCCCAAAGGATAAAGCAGCTGTTTTTATTACTCCTCACAGCAACACCCCTTTATTATATTTCGTCACCAAGCTTGTATTCACACAAAGTCAGTGTACCTCAGTGAAACATTATATGTAGACGCAGACAGATTTTTCTAAACTCTCTTCTCTAAAATAACTTAAGTAATTTAAAAAAACACACATTTTTGTTTCAAAACAATTGGTGTAAAAGAGTGAGAGAGACTCACACTTTTTATATGAGAGCAGCATGGGGGTCCACACCCTCTCTAGGGGCCGCAAAAGCTTCACTGGGGGTAACTAGGCTTTCGAGGGACAACTACACCCCTACGGTAGGTCTTCATCCAAATCACTGCATTTACACAAACTCCCTGAAGTTACTGCCTTCACCTTATAGACTGATGAGGAATTTATCAACTGTTCTGTACTGTCGTTGCTCTGCACTGAATATAATATGACACGTCCAGAAAACCTGTCATTTAGTCAGGTTGGGAAGCAGTGGTTCCAACAGCTCTTCCTCAGTAATGCACCGTTAAAGCATAACTTGTTTTAATGTACAGTGACACACACTGTGTCTTTTATATTTTCTTGTGCACCATCCGCTGTGTGTGCTCTCCAGATAGCACGGATGTGTCTGCCAGCTGTGTGGGACATGCTGCACACTGAACCGCGAAGGTCAGGGCTACTCAAACACGGGTCGCAGAGGTCCACTTACAAAACCTCCACAGTGTCACGGGGTCCAGAAAGGCTGGATTGTGCAAGTCATATTTAAGGACTATAAACTGTGTGCACAGAACATACTGTATGTGTGTATTAACCTGTGTTGTGCAACCAAGTCTATAAACTTGGCTGAAAAGGTGCAAATAAGAGCTGGTGCGAGTGTAAGTTAATGCTGCAGTTGTTCTTTAATCACGTGTTCAGTGCACATCGCAGCTCAAGCTCGAAGCCAAATGTCAACAGTCGACCGGGCTAAACACGAGAAGCTCTGAGGATGTTCAACAGAAAGCTCCAGAATGAAAGCGTAAAACTGAGACAACCTACAAGGAGTCTACATGGTTTAAATGTCTTTTGGAATATTCATCACACACACACACACACACACACACACTGGTAGAGACAGCGTAAACAGATGATTGTGTTACGGCTGCTACAACCTTGGCAGAAACTCCTGCCGTCTGAGACCACAGTGCTTACTCTTTCATTTTCTCTGTGGTGTCTCGGAGCCCGTCATAGTTGTAGTCAAAAACCGGTCCAGCAAGAATGTTGACGCCATTGTTTTCCTCTGCAAAACGTCTCAGCAGTGTCCCTTGCAGATAGCTCCATATTCCTGCATGCAGAGAAGGAAAGAAGTGATATGCTAACTTAAATGTGGGTCAGAGTTACACTGGCATTATTGCAAATACGTGTCCGGAAGCACATTCTGCATCAGAAAGCCAGTGTTTCAATAGAAGAATAAACACGTGCAGGTTGCAGTCTGATCAGCCAGAACACATCTGGAGAAGCTCATCCGGTAATTGCAAGGAAAAGTAAAATAAAACATCGGATTTGAGGTTTTTTACCTAATGTTTCACAATGACAAATTGATCCTTCAAATGAAAGAAAAGCAGGAAACCACACAAACGAAATAACCTCACGCTTGATGAATGTTTAGACTCCAAAGGATTCCCCTGACTCATCCTTTTATTAATATGAAAGCTCTGTAAACTGTAGTGACTCCATTTAACAAGCCAAATTGTCAGTGAGAGTGATTCATTTGTGTAATCTGTGTTATCAGCCAATTCGGAAAACAGCTGCAGACCGAAAAGGGAAGCAGAGAATTCAGCTTAAAAAGGGGAGAAGTGAAACACTCCGACAAATGAACAGGGTTTCTAAACTTGACACGTAAAATCAGGAAACTGTGGTGTTGTCTCAGGTGTTGTGCATAGAACACTGAACACGTTTCCCCTTATTGGGGTTTTAGCAATTTACAGCTTTAAAATAAAACAATCACAATGATCGTGTGTGTCTGTGCGAGACAAGTCTCTGTCTCCTTACAGAAACAATGGGTGTCAGGCCGTGCTCGATCAGACCAGAGGTCACAGGTTTTCTGTCCTTTGTCTAATGGGACACGACTGATGTGCAGAAAAAAGGAAGGAAAAGGCCCTGCAGCAAACGTCCAGCACGCTAGTCTCGGCAGAAGCATTTTGTAACAAGCCACAAAAAAAGCCACAAGTCCTCAAATTTAATCTAAGCTCACAGGTGACTGTGAGAAAAAACACAAGAACTCCATAAAAAAACACACAAAATAAAATTTCAAATGGTGTTTCCAGCCTCCCGTCACCCGCGTTGAATCTCTTCATTTTCGTTTACGTAGTGTGACACTGAGGTTCGTTGTGCAACGTGTAAACCGCTTTCACAACAAGGAGTTGTGTCCGTGTTTTCTGACACATTTCACTCATCGTTGCATTGTTTTGCAAAAGCCCTGCAGAATCCTATGCAACTTGCAAACCAAAATGGATTTCGAGACGTGACATTCACAAATCACCCACAACGTTTTCTCTCGTACCAGAAAACACCAGAACCTGATTCCAGGTTCTAACGAGCTTTATGTGGCGTTGGAAGAAGCGACTCACTCTTAAAGGCTGGATACATGGGCACGGTGTTGGTGATGAGAGAAGCATCGTGTCTGGACTCAGCAGAAGATGCCAGTTCTGTCGACAACAAAACAAAACACATGCTCTTATTAAACACTGCTCCCACGAGCTGAAACGAGCTCAAATGAAACGTCACAGAAGCAGCACACAGATAAAATGAAAGAAAGGCAAAGTGCTTCTCCTCGGTTTTCTTGTGTCTGGCTAATGCGGTTTATATGTTTGGACAACAACAGAGGTCTACAGCACAGAATGACAGAGACGAATTGAGGGTAAAGGCAAAGCATTGTTCGTTTTAGCCTCTAGCATTGTTGAATAACTCAGAAAATTACACAACTTCGTTTTAATTTACAAACACAGTAGCTGAAAATCCAATCTAACACATGTTGTGTACAAAAACAGCAAAACTGACTAAAATCTCTCAACGTAAGTAAAACTATTGGTTCTAAATGGGGGTTTTCAGCCCTGATTTAAAAGTAACTGTCAAGCTTAAATTATTAATGGTAAATCAAATACAGTAAATATCTAAGTTTTAACAAATGTCCTGTGAGCCACAAGAGAGAAGACATCACACTCTGTTGGGGACGCTGGAACCATGATACATTACCAGACAGACCTTGGACGTTGGACATTAGTTTTGCCCTGTTATCAAGTTAACGTTAATTAAGCATTAAGCAGAGCAGGACTTCAACTCTCGCAGAGCTTTCGAAGTTGTATCCAAGTAATTATGTGTTGGAAGATAAGTACTTTATATCCAAAATAAACCTATCAAAGTACAGATTTAAACTACAATCACTAAGTCGTCACCGTACACCTGTGGTCGCTGATGCAGGTGATTAAAAACACTGAAGTACAATGATCATGGAGTAACTATATGACAATTAAAAAAAAGACGACATCAAAGTGGAGAACTGGCTTTCAGAGACAGCGTTAGTGATTCCACAGTGCGTCCTGTGGTCGTCCCGCAGGTTTACCGGGGGGGAAGAGGAAGCCGTAGGTGAGCTGGCTGTTCTGGTTGTAGCTGGTGCAGCTCTGACTGTGTTCAGCTGACACTCGGGGGTCCACTCGAATACACTGAACGCCAGGGGAAACCTCCGGAACAGGAGTCATGTCCTCCTGAGAGACAAAGACACAGTGTATGAGGGAGACAAAACTGGTAAGTAACATCCAGAGCAGCGTGGACAGAAAGTGTTCACGTGTCCGCAGCAACAGACAGGAAAATCCAAAAACAAACGTGTGTGTTTGTTAGTGTTGGCGCAGCATTTAGGAGTGTGTGTGTGTGTGAGCTGCTGCAGATTGTTAACATGCAGCATTTTCCCGTAAACATGTGACAACCAACAGTGTTAGCGTGTCACAGACAGGGTTCGTGTGTCTCTAGGTGTTGTTGGGACTTGTTAGTGTTTGGTTTCATGCCTGTGCAGCTCCGTCATGTCCTGCTCCGACACTAACACACTGTCACACACCACAAACATTCACGACGTGTGGTTTGACGTGACCTGCCCCCAACCTGACACCCGCTTCAAGTGAATATAAGGTTAAAAGTAGGACGTATTTTTACTTTATTCATTTTGTTGTAAAGATCGAATTTGTTCGATCCATCCATCATAAGGACGACGTTCTCTTTCTGAAGAAGCATTTAACAATACTATGACATGACAGAACTGTTTGTTTGCCAACACCTACTGCACCTGAACCTTAATTCTGTTAGATTTGTTGTTTGAAAAAGTTCAGATAAAAGACACAAAATGAACAAAAAGAGACACAGGGTCAACCACAAACGTAGCAAACGCCAAGATTAAAACTATCAAAGAAAGTCAAACACTACTAAACTAATGTAAAATGACCACAAAAAGAAGAGGGGGTTCCCCTCTTTGTGCCCGGGGGCCTGTTTACCCATAATCCATCTGTGGTTAGAGTAAGTCTCAGAGGAACCAATGTAAATCAATGCAATGTCCTGTGTGTACCTGTCGTGACAGTGTGTACGCCGTCCACAAAGGCATGGCCACCTCTTTGCTGTATCCACTGATGAACTCCACGTGATGAAGAAGACTGTACTGAGTGTCAAACATCACTGCAGGACGACCAAAGGGCAGGTGAGTTCTGTCTAAACACACACACACACACTCGATAAAGTCCCAGCATCCACCAACCTCCCTGTTCACAGAGAGCGAACAACAGTAAATACGTGAAACGTTTTATCGGACACTGTTATTTATGCCCATAGGTGTGAAGCGTGAATCCTACTGTAGTTGTAGAGGTCGTCTGGTGCAGGGCTGAAAGCTTCCAGCACCTCCTCCACCTTGTTCTGCAACACAGATGTGATCACGTTTCTCTACCTCTGAATAATGGACATGCAGCACAACACAGCAAAACACCCTCATTAAAAATAACCACCATTCGTTTGATGCCACCGACCTCATCGTCGCAGCTGCAGCCCAGGTCGTGGGTCCCCGTGACCTTGGGGTCAGACGTTGGCGACGGTGGCGTCGCTTCCTCGGGCATGCTGGGTCGGTACGGCGGCGCCCTAAGCATGTCGTTCAGGCTGCCTCGCGTCCCGTTGTTCGGGGCCGGATTCAAGCCCAACAAGTCTGACACAGGGTCAAACGGAGAGGAGAGGGAGCAGGGTCAGCTGGGGGAGGAACTGCTAGAATCCAGGGAGTAATTTCACTTTTTCAGGCTTCCTTTCACTTTTTAGCTAATTTGCTTCCTTAACAAATAATGCAGATTACGTCAGATATCATTAATTTGGTATTTAAGAACAAGCATATTTCTTTTAAAGTTTGACTCCTCTCTGGAACTAACTGCACAAATGTGAACAAAATGACAAAAGAATGTTCAGCCACATTGTCAGGCTTCTTTCACACAAGTGTCACTAGAAAATAAAAAGCATTTTCACCACACATGACGTTGTATAATTCTATATTCTCAAACTCTGGCACTGTCTTCTGGAACTTGAAGCTCGGCCCGTGGCCCACAAAGATCGTCTGTGCATAAAGAAAGAGAGAAAAAGCGCAAAGTGAGCAAAGAGCCGTCACATTCGCCCCGAGTTTGTCAGCAAGCACCCGGCATCCAATGAACGCATCCACGTCTCCTTGCGTGCTTCTGCCTTTCATTGTGCAGGCGCCTGGCTGTGCATCATGGCACATTACTGCCACCTGTTGATCAGTGGAGCAGCCTGACTGCATCCGTAGGATTGTGTAACTCGTCATCTGTGTGCACTTACGAAACCAATCCTGCACAGTGCTGCAAAACACACAAACACAAACTCCACAGGGCAACATATAGAGCATAAAGTGAAGAGTGCACAGCAGACAGGATACAGGTGAGGAACAGCACTTTACCCTCATGCTGGTTATCTTGTTGTCGAAGCCGTGGTCACCGAAGAAACCGCAGCGAGTCCTTAGCTTTTCAGGCATTTTCCTGAAACAAACGTTGTTTTTTTTCCCTGTTAGAACTGATTGAAGTGTTGTGATGCTGCAGCATCAGCGTAAACACGGAAACATCATTTTAAGTAAAGTGTCAGCTAATCTTGCAAAACCTGCTGTGCCCAAAATGCCCTGACCTCAGCTTGAACCTAGTGGGCCTGCAGGTGTCATTTCACACTTTTAGGATTAACAGAAGGCACGAGAGCTACCTGGCGATGTGCCACTTTCTCTCCATGAGCAGGTGGACGTCCTCGATCCTGCGGTTGTTGGCGTAGTGGAGCCTCTTGGGTAAATGCTGCTTCAGGTACGGCTTGAAGTGCTGAGTCGGCATTTTGCACTGAAACAGCAAACACAGAGGTGAACGACCCGACGCATGCAAACACGGGCAGCACTGGACCCATCGAGGACTTGTGCGTTTATGCTGTAGTACTTACAGTGAGGTTTGTTACTACTACTTGTGGGTCATCTGTACAGGGGAAACATGATGTTAGAAAAGTTTTTTTTTTTTTTAAAGTGTCGTCTTTACTTAAAAACAGAGGCCTTACACGTGGGGGATTTAGGGTCTTTGGGTCGTATTCTGCCCAGCGAACCGGGGATGAGCATGATCTCGTCTATGTTGAGAGGGTAGCTGCTGAGAAACTCGGTCCTGTCACAGTGGGCCTCCTCCATACCTGAGAAACAGTTTAACGGGCTGTTAAAGGCTCGCTGGAGCATCAAAGGCGTCCAAAGATACACATCGACCAGGCTCCTACCGTGGTCTCCTACAATGATGATATTAACACAGCGATGCAGGTTCATCTGCTTCAGACCGTTCATCAGCTGCCCGATGATGTTGTCCATTTCCCTCAGAGTGTTATCCAGCTGCACACAGGAGAAACCGGATGGGGAATAAACACTAAACGGTCGGAAATGTTTACAGACAAGTTTGCCACTTCTCCACCCTTAAGGTCTCACCTCATTGCTGAGTGGTCCCAGACGATGTCCGAAGGTGTCAGGCTGCTCTGAGTGGACGGCGTATACGTAGGGCCTGCGGAGTGGCAGCACACACAGTGCAATCATGAAGCCGGCTTCTACCAAACTCCATTCACGTAAAAATCATTCACACATTTCGAGGTCACCCCGATGAGCAAACAGCAGACAGCTCACACGAAGGTAGACAAAAAATAAAAAAATAATATCACATAAACCCTTTCACACCCCATCACTCGCTACAAATACAAATACTGTGAATGTATCTGCAGCCTCAGTCCCACTGCAATGGTAAGAAGCATCTGAGTCCAGCTGAGAAGCAGCCTGAAACCCGACAGTTTGTGAAAAGGTGAATTACACCAAAAATAGCATGTGAATATGCATTTATTAGGGTCATCTATTCAATTTATTTATGCATTCATGTTTGTTGCTGATACATATGAGGCTGTGGATACGAAGACAGACACACCTTTACCTCACGTGTCATCAAATTTAGCAATAATGCTATATATATTTATTTGCATGATAAGCTGCGTCATTACACATAGATCTGTGCCTTTTCCACTGAGACGTTTACCTCTGACCATCGGGCAAATGTAACCAGCGCAGGATGGTCAAAATCCTCCTCTCCAGAGGAATGACCCTGCAAACAAACCACAATAAATCATCATTAACATAATGTTAGAGAATGACACAAATAATAAACACGTACACTGTTTTTTATAGCAACTAATTTACACTTCAAAATATAATTAACATACAGTTTTAAACCCAGTCTGTCTTTTACCACTTTGCCTTCTGGCTTTTCTACTTAAACTTGACTTTCACTTGTTTCCAGACTCTGGTAACTGTGACACTAGAGACTTTTGTATGTGAATGCGAACCAGCAGAACTCAGTGGATCAACAAGCTGCTGTTTCATCTGCACGGAGTCATCAATAGCCCCATTGTGAGGTTGGAAGGGGGGGGGAGGGGGGGCAGGTGCACTGTCCTGCGCGTTTGGCCACCGTCATCCAGTCTCGGATTGTAACGGGAGCTCGTGATCATTATGTCATGAATATGTAAATTGCTGCTGAAATAATCCTGGACCATAAACCTGTCAACCAGTCCCCTGTTATTTCTGTGCCGTGTTGCCATTTCACTTTGAGAAAACATAAAAATATTTTAGGAAAGCTGTGCTGCTTACTTTACCCTTTAATAAATCCATTAAGTTACTTTGAGAAAACTTTGCAATTTTATTGTTGCTTCGACTTGATGTCATCACCTTTGCAGTCAGCTTCTGCCAATTGTGCAGTGGATGGTTATATAACCATCCACTGCACAATTGGCAGAAGTAATTGTAATAATTGTAATACTATTATTATTGTGATAATAAGGTTTGTAAGTACATGGTGTACTGCGTATCATTGATTGATTATCATTGATTGCCACATTTGAGGACACTAAGGTTGCCAGTATGTGCCGCGTTCAGGGTCTGAAGCTATTGAAAAATATTCCAGTACTAACTTAAGTACCAAGGCCAGAAGAAAGTGGCTGCTTTCACTCCTTGCTGCTCTGCCGTGATCCAAATCTGTAACCCAGATGAAAAAGGAGCGTTATGGTTTGGATACATAATGACGGTACAACAAGAAGTGTGTGCATCCAGTATCCAGGAACAAACTGGATGAGAACAAAAAGTCTGACAAAACAACAACATTGGTAAAAAAAAAGATGTAAGAAATCTCAGTTTTTGTTTGCTTGACCATGAAAAGATGGTTTAAAAAAAATAAAAACACAACACTGACAGTAACAAAGACTCACTCAAGCTACAATTCAAATATGTATGTATGTCATCATCATTCCCTCCTTTTTGTCTTATAACAATCTAATAGGAAACTAATTCATTCATTTTAGAGAAATCTGAGTCAGATTTCAATGTGCACCGCCAATGGCTCTAAAATCAGGGCTGGGAGGAACGAGTACACCAAACACTTAATTATTACAAAAATCAGATTGAAATAATTAAAATATTATACAAAATTACTAATTGTAAATCACCGTCAACTAAGAAACCAAGATAATATACACTTATAGTGCAGAATAACTACACATAAGCATCTCTTTTACCTGTCCAGAGTACTGTGTGTGCTCACAGTGCACGAGACACCATTTCTCTTTTGCTCTTTTTTCTTATTATTTCTCTCACATTATCAAGTTTGTTGGTTTATAAGACCCTCCTCCACTAAAAAGGTCAGCAATCATGTGTGTGTCAGATTGAATTTACAGGGGCAAGTATGCAGAATTCATTAACATTCATTAACATTCATTAACATTCATTAAGGTAGAATGTTTCCTGTAGTTCCATCCCACATTACATGCGCATGTACATTTGTACCTGTTCTAATTCCACAGTAACGGTAGTGGACATAGCTGCTAGCTGTATTATTATTCCATACACTTCAAAATTAAATTAAAATAAAATACAACAAAGACAGCTTCAAATCAACATGTAGAATGGACTGAACTGGATGGAACTGAGACATGGATCTAGTTAGTAACTTTACCACGTCACACACGGCAGACTGTGCTTAGCTAACTTAGCCTAGCTTAGCATCAAGACACACCCACCTTCATACACGTTTCCGTTCTGTTAGCTAACGAGACACCAGCACATTTCACAGTCAGCTCAGTTTTGCTTATGCTCGGGACAGTAAGCTAGTTGCCCGACTAGTATTAACGCTAGCTCAGAATTCTTAAGATGCTAAGTGCCAGATTCATAGCTAACATATCACATATATACACAAAAAATACCCAGACGATACACTGTGCACGACATAAGGTAGGTTTGGAGTTGAGTAACTGATTTTTTCCATGTTTGATATTTAGGCCAGCACTTTAGCCGTAACGCTAGTCTATATGCTAAGCTATGTTAAACGTGGCCTGTGCAGTGAAAATTTAACTAAAGTTTTCTATCAGTGTTTTTGACATGATTGAAAGAGAAAACGAGCAAACAAGGGCAGTTTCAATAACAAAGTTATGAAATATTTCTCAACGAGTCATCGAAATAAAAGTTTACCTGCAGTAGCTGCTGTTACCTTGGAAACGATGTGTCAGTGTCTAAATTGTCTCTAAAGAGCCACACGGTAGGATACAGATGGTGTCCCCTTACAATACAATGGCAAACTTAACCTCTCATAATAATAATAATAATAATAATAATAATAATAATAATAATAATAATAATAAAATGTTCATCATTAAAAGTTACAAAAATGGTCAAAAAGTGTGTTAAGATAAAGTTATAGTAAAATAATGACAATGCATAGGTTTGTATCCCCTTTGGTAAATGAGTTCAAAATTAACTTGAATGAATTAAATAAATAACACCTGTAAGCTAAATTGGCATTTGATTAAAATAAGTTTGTTTTACTCTTTTTGCCGTTTCAAAATGAGGCGGTTCAAACATTTAACTGTGTGAATGTTCTTTCATTGTCAGAAGAAATAAAAATGGTCAAAGAGTAAATTAAAAAAAAAAAGTTAAAATAAAATGAGCTTAAAATTGCAATGTATGGAGAGTTTTATTATATGAATTTGCTTTAATTTTTATGTTGATAAAAACATTTTGTTTTACTCTTTTTGCCATTTCAAAGAAGGCAGTGCAACATTTGCACTAAACAGCAACAGTAATCTGTAGTTACTGCTAACTAATGCTGCAGCAGTGAGTGGGATTTGATTCCTGTGCTTTCACAGGCAGGGTGCACTCACGGGTTGTCCGCCCCACCAGCGGTGGTTGAGCTTCTCTCTCGTGCGCAGGCTGAAGGTGGCGTTAAACACCGGGTCGTGCATGGTGTTTCCCACAATCCCGTGGGACTCCGGGTAAAGACCCTGCAGAGAGATTTTACAGTGTCAAGTCTCTAGTGTAGGGACGTGTTCTATTTAGCCTAGAAACAGAGGAGGACGTATCACGGTCTTTCCTCAATTACTAAGATTTGTTTAATGAAACAAATTACTTCATCATCAGCCTTGTTTAGCACAGCAGAAATGTTCACAGTTTTTAAATTTTAAGTTTTGTTTTTCAAAAGAAAGTTTTGAATGACTTGTTGTTGAGAGAGCATTTAGCTATTTGGACAGTGATTTCAGAGTGAACGCAAGTGTCTGAGCAAGTATCTCGGTTTACTGTTATACATTATGATCACAGTGGGTGACTTACCGTTGCTAGGGTGTATAAGTTTGGGAAAGTCTTTGATGGGTAGACTGGTCGCATGTAGGGTGTTGATGTGCCACATGTTCCTGAGAGGAAACAAATGCAATACTTTAAGTGATATTCTGCAGGTAAACGACTCACACCAGCTTCATGTTACGTGCAGCCAAACTACAACTCGGACAAAGCCTCACCAAGCCACACAGATCCTGACTTCTACAGGCAGTAGTACTGCGTTTAGATGAGCTTAAGAAGTGAAAAGTACGCACTGAGTTTGTGTATGTTGGGGATGACGGATTTGCCCTTGTTCTGGTAGGAGGCTCTGAAGCCGTCCACAGAGAGCATGATGAGGGGAGGACGGATGAAGCTGTGGAACACGACAAAGACACAATTCACCAACAGCAGTTCATAAAATTGAGAGAAAAGGACCATTAATCAGCTGATATTAGTAAACCGTCCTCTGATTGACACTGGTTGGTTTAGATGATGTTACACTGCGGGATTGGTCAGACTCATTTGTGGTACCAGTCCTCTGGCTTTAACTTTGACCACCAGTGTTTTCACACCTGAAAGTTTGCGACTTTGTGTAATTGTATCCAGCGGATCCGGTTCGCTCTGGTTTCACGCTGCAGTTTTTATTTTGTTCCTTTTTTTGGTTTTCCTTCTATTTTTTAAGATGTGCTGATGCCCGACTGTCTCTAGGTCTCCAGCAGTTATGGTTCAGACTTTGATGCAAGAAAGCACCTCTGGATATAACATTTTAGTACAACAGTGCATCATGAGACTCACCCTGCAGGACATTCTGCAGTTTTAATCTCCTCACAGTCTTCGTCCAGCCACGACGTCTCACCTCATAAGAAAAACAACAGGACACAGTTAAGACTCCTCTTGTTGCACATCCTGTCTCCCTTCGTACACCTCGATGGAGGAAGAGCTGGTGATGAGTACCTTTGCAGAGAGACTTGTAGTTGGAGCAGCAGTCTCCTTTCTCCAGACAGTCCTCTGAGCAGTGGCAGGCGTGGTTGTCATTCCTGTCCTCCCCGCAGCGATCCTGTGTACACTCAAAACCCCCCTCTGAGACAAAGGAAGTGATGTAAAAACCTCACAAATCTGGTAATATTCAAACACCATGAATAAAAATACTAGATCAAGGGCTTCAGATGCCCTTCCGTGGGTTTCCCCATGTTTATCCAGGATATATTGGGATTCGAACCCACAGCCTTCCGCATCCCAACCCAAAGCTCTACCACTGAGCCACCCGCCCCTGCTACCATGAATAGAAACATTGAAGAGACAGAATCTCAGCGAAATCCAACATGTTACAAATTTTCCAGCAGAAGTTGCTGCATTTGGAGACACTTTTGTTGTGTAAGAACATGTCCCCGTTCCTAATGTCTTCAAGATGAATCTGCGGTTTGACTTGCGTCATTCAGCCAAGCTCTAAATTAGCATCAGATGAGAATTAGCATTTGGGCTAACTGTTGGACAGCTGCCCTTTGTCCACATTATATCAGCTGCAGCAGAAAACACTTAACACGCTGTGTATACTGAGCACTGTGAACACTGGACCCACTGTAGTACTGCTGTGTACTACTACAAACAAATGCAGTGGTAAATATATAACTTTACTACTGATTATCATTGCCTGCAGAAAAAACACGCACACCACCCCACTGTGCACAAAACCTGTTGGTGTAACGAATCAGTCAGGAGACAAAGAGAAAACCAGCCATGTGTATCCAGACCCTGATGTTCTAGATTCCTCTGTGCCATGGAGCTCACACACACACACACAAGCTTATTTTCACTCAATGCCACATATCCACCCGTTGCTACAGAAACCATTGGACCATTGCCCCAAAAACGGATTTATCCACTGAGGAAAATAGTCCCCGGTAAATTCCAAACTACTGTGACTAGGTGTGTTTTTTTTTTTGTTTTTGTTTTTTTTTTGTGGTCTGTTCGTGCTCTTAGCAGTAAGAGAAGTATCAAAGAAATCTGCCCTACTTCAGCCCCATAAAAGATAAAAATCCATAAAGCTTGAGCACATGCCAGGTAACTGGAGTGGAAGAAAGTTATCTGGTGTTTAGGAGATCAAGCAGGACGGAAAATGCTCTGGAAAACACTGCAGACTTCCACAGCGTGTTGCTGGCAGATGCAGCGTGACACTGACCTGTTTTCAGACAGTGCTCGTCAAAGTCGAGGCAGCAGCTGTAGTAGGTTTTACACAGATTGTCACATCTGCATCCTGGAGCTTTGGCCTCCTCCAGCTCAAAGCACCTCCCCTTACAGGAACCCGCCGAGCTGACCCACTCTGAGACAACTGGAGGGAGAAATGCGGGGGGGGTGTTGATCTGCTGCACAAAGTGTCCATCTGATTTATTTTCTCAAAAACAGATTTATTGATTTAACATTCTTGGAAAACCTACTTTTATGTGGTTTTACTTACAGCTTGTGAACAGATTTAAAAGCTTCATATACAAACAACAGTAGTTCTAATTACTACAAATTTGCAGGAAGCTTTTCGTCCATTTAAATGCACTGTGAAACCTGCAATGACTTTTAGTTTTACCAAAATAAACAGTCAGGTAGGAACATTTAGGATCTTCAAGGAAGTTCAAATATCGGAGGTTCATTGAATGCAGCAGAAATTCTCCATGAGTAAGCTGAAACTTACTCACCTTTGGTGTGAGGCGGTGGGTTGTCTCCTCCCTCTATCGGCCCGCTGGCTTGAAACACATAAGCTCTGCTGACATCAAGACCCCACAGGCAGAACACAAGCACTACCTGCAGAAAAACCACAGGCACCATCAGTTTTTAATCCGCTGAATGTCAACGCTCAGCCTCGTTTTCTTCCTGAAGGCGTCTGACTGATAGTGCTCACCAAAATAGAGCTTTTCCACCTTCTTGCCCTAAATGGGAGTTTGTGTTCTTTCCACCCAGACGTGTACATGTTGACATTACACCAAAGAGGTCAGAGGTCAACGGCAGCTAGAAATGGCAGCCGTGCAAAAGCTGGAGCTGAGTGTTATGTGAAGCTCAGTGAGAAGAGGCTTTCACTCAATGTAGATAAAGCTTTAGCTCCCACCATGGTGGGATAAAGCACACACACACACACACACAGTGGCAGCAGTTCTTTCTGTAGTCATAAAAAATATACAGACTCAATGCCAAGGGAAACATAATTTTAGTGTCATGCTGCACTGCTGTCCTATACAAAGAAAAATATTTTTCAACCATTACAAGTCGGCCATTTTCATAAACTCTCTAACTTTTAAAACAACTTCCGTTGAAGTTTGACAACCAAGTAAAAAGGAAAAGAGAGCTGATGGCTGATGCCTATTGTCCAACGGCTCACACAGCCTCACCCCAGATGTGTTGATTCTGTGTGGATGAGCTAAATTTAATCCCATTCGATCACACGTTAACACAGGCAGCTGGAGCTTTGTCTCAGTCCAGGGATACATGTCCGGGGTCACGTAGGAGAGGAATCATACCAGTTTATAGCTCAAGACGATGATAAATGAGACAATCTGAGAGAAAGTGATAGCACTCAATGCACTGAAAGCGAAAAAACATGTTTGCAGTGAAAACTCTCGGTTACATCATCTTTTGAACTTGAAGTACTGTTCAGAGGAAAAGAAAGCCTTCCAAGGACCCCTGGAGTTTACTGGGAAAACATTTAAAAACCAGAACCACTGAATTCAACAAACAAAGCATCTGTGTTCATCCCCAACCCATGATCTCACCGAGCCACGGCGTAACGTGAGCGCCACTTTCAGCTCCGATCGTGCAGTGGACTCAGTTTGAGCTGAGCAGCTGTGGTAACTTAGATTTTACTTACCTTTCCTCAGTTAGCAACAGTAAGCACTTCTTACTAGTTTTCATCAAGTTAGAGTTAACTGCAGGGCGATCGAACTCTCTTTGTTTTTGAGTAAAGTTAACTTTTAAGTTAACAGTTAAGTACGGTAGCAACAAATTAGGCAATGACACTGCTCCGCATTTAGGAGGCAGCAACTTACAAAAAGTTGCTTAGTCTGCAGGTAAACCTTTAAGTGTTAAAAGGGTCAAATCATTCTGGTGCAATTCCTCAACCCAGTTCGATCGACCTTTGACCCTTTACTGCCCTTGAAACATCCTCTGTTGACATTTGCTAGGACGGAGGGAGGATTACATTGCTGCAATTTTTATGGGGGCCTGGTGGCTCTGTGGTAGAGCATTGGGTTGCGATGCAGTGGGCCGGGGGTTCGAATCCCACACCACCAGGTGTAGCCCCACCCAGACATCAAGGGCCACCTTGGTGCCGGTCCCGAGCCTGGATAAAATGGCAGCGTTGCAGCAGGATGGGCATCTGGCGTAAAAACACATGCCAAGTCAACATGCGGAACACGCTCCGTGTGGCGAAAATCACAGGGAACAAGCCGAAAGCTGCTGAGTTTGATTGCTGCAAATAAAAATGTACTTAATTTAATGCAGTGAAGTACATTTTATACTATGGAACAACTGATCTGAGCGCCAGATTATTACAGCTTGACAAAAGAAACACTCTTTCTTACTCTTTCTTACTGTCTTGTGGGCGTTGGTTCTAATTTATTGTATAGTTTGGTTCGTTTTTGTCTCTGGGATAAATATCACTTCTGTTTTATAATAACTTTTTGTCTATTTCTACTATTGTTTTGTATAGGTTTGTCTCTTCGGGGCAATTTTGCCTTTTTAATCCATTTTGGGGTTTTATTATCAGTTTTTCTGTCTTCTTTAAAAGCGAACCTTAGCAGTGTAGTATAAAATAATATTATATAGTATTGTAACAATAGTAATACACGCTCATAAAGTAAGCAGCGTGTAAAAGTGTCTGGATACTAAATTTATACAAGTAACCATTATTTGGTCTTTTTAAGGCCAATCAGTTTGCACCAGATTCATGTTAAGTAACTACACCTAGAAAACATTCAAGGTTCCAGGAAATGTCACATTAGTTGACCCAATGTAAATATGTGTGTGGTTGGAAATACAGTGCACTCAACTCATGACTCAATGACTGTTGTTTGAAGTAGTGGTTCTGAGTACTCCACACTGAGTTATGAGTACACCTAAAGTACATTTTTAAGTACTCTAAAGAGTTTTTTTAGGAGTCAGTGTACTACACTTGATGAGTGTATACTTGTACAAATGCAGTTCCTATTCCAGTTTACTTCCAGTTTTTTAGGGCAATCTGTTGTTTTGAGTAACTAATGAGAATTTACGGTGCATTAGTTGTGGGTCCTGTGAGTCCAGCACACACACACTGCCAGCATCCTGTGATTAATCACATCACATTGTGAAAGCGGAGAAAACCATTCATGCATTGCAGAAAAAGAAAACAAAGAAACGATTTAAGCTCATTTAGGATCATCAGTGTGGCATTAAATCTATCCACAAACACAGGAAAATGGTTTTGGCACTATGGAAATATTGTCAGACTATTGCATTGATGTAAAGAGCCTCGCAGTTAAACCTGCAGGAAGGAGGGGGACGGCGGGCGCGCGCTCACAGACGGAAACAGTGCGTTGGGTAACCATTAACCTACAGCTTTCGCCTCCCTTTATCTCCCCCAGGGATAAACAAACCTGTGCCACTGCTGACAATGAGCCGTTCCAGGCTCAACATCATCATCATCAGACGTGAGAGCAGCCAGTCACAGTCTCCCCACAACTCGTATTCAAGCGCACAGCTTGGCGGTTTAACGTCCCTCCGCAGGTCCACTTGCCAAATTTCAGGGTTTGCATTGATGTGAGGCAAAGTGCAGTTCTCCCCTTCACAGGTCGATACTGCAGATCTGCAAGAGCGCAATGTTGTCTTTTTCCCCCCTTAGTGGAAGGGGTGAGGGTGGATGGAGGAGGGGGTGGGAGTGGGGGGGGGGGGTTATGTGCACACATCGAAAAGCTAAAACGCGTCGGCACACGCAGCGAATCCAACAGATAAACCGCCACAGTCTTACCGTACCAAATTGCCCAGTAGCATGATCCAAGCCGTGAGTCCACCTTTGGCATCCCCCTCAAAAAAGCCGAAAGCTCAGCGACTGCGGCCAGAGTCCGGTGGAAGCTCCTCTGTGCGCCTCTGCGGATCGATGGAGCGGAGCGCAGAGGTCCAACTCTCTCTTTCTCTCTCTTTCTGCGCGTCTCTGTCGGTCTCTCTCTCTCCCCCCAGTTATTTGCCTTCGCTTTGCCTCTGCCTCTCTCGGTCTCGGGCCAATAAGCGTGAAGTAATGGTGACAGCTGCGCTCTGGTACAAGAGTGCGTCAGGTCGGGGTGACGCTCTGGAGTCCAACACAGTCAGCGGCACTGAAGCGACCGCAGAGAGAGGGAGAGAGAGGCGCTCAGAGGGAGAACGGGGCCTTGTCCGAGTCTCCTCCACATTTTCCACTGTGTTTTAATCAAACAGGGAGGATTAACTATTGTGGGCTACACACACACACACACCCCCCCCCCATATATCCCCTATATATACCCCTTAAACATTTGTGACCACTGCGCATGGGCCTCACAAACAAACCAAAAAGTGACATGTAAGTGCCTTGTGTTGCCTAACATGTTACAGTAAATCTATATCCGCGCTCTGTTACTGGAAGCTGACACTGCAGAAGGAAAACAAAAGCAGTTTTTTCTCCGCTCTGAGTCAAAATTATCATGGAAAACACAGACCAAGTGATAAGAGCCTGAAAGCCTGAAATTCTGATTCCACGCAACAGCTGCCAAGATATTTCGCTTTGAAGCAGAACCGGCAATCTGTTGATGGCACGGGAAGCAAAGTCTGAGGCCCCTTCAAGTCGTTCTGCAGGCACCGGTTCCGTCCAGTTACATGTGGAGACGTTTCAGTCTGGATCAAAGTGGTGGACCAACAGATTTCAGCCTGTTGATGGAAATCCCCGATTCCCAGTAGGACACAGAAGCACGATGGCACAACTCCAACTAGCCACACAGAGGATACACATTAAAAACGTGTAACACACAACACACATTTGGTCACATTTGAAATGTTGCAAACACAACAAACTCAACAGAACGTACAGGAAGCCTTCAATGATAGTGAACATGTACATGGAAATGAATGTCAATAAACGTCCCCATGATGTCCCTGCTTCTAGCTTTAAAATGCCTCCACATGACACTTGGAGAAAGCATTAGTTCAGATTATCTCATCTTGTTGCTCACAATATGGGAGGCTGTAATCCTAGTCAACCTGCTTTTATAGAGCTCCTCCAGATGACGCCATCTGAACTCCTAATGATGAAACACTTCTCTGGGTGATGTCATCTGGAGGAGTTTTTCAGCCAGAAGCAGAGATATGTTTTAATATGGGGAAGTTGAAAAGCATTAATGTACATTCACACCCTAAACTAAAGCCATAGAAAGCAAGTTGAAAAATTGGTGAAGTCGCCCTTTAACACAATTATTCCAGTCAGCAGACCACAGTTAGCTCCGCTGAACTCATGTCACACCACATCTGAGACATGTTAAATTATACGTTGGTCGTTTTAAGAAATAAAACTGTAGACTGTTACTGTTACATATCAGCACTCAAGTCGTCTTTTCAACCGACGTTGGCCCCAGTTTGGGATCTGGTTCGGCTTTAGATTGAGGCAGATTTGGATGTGAATAAAATTTGGCCATGCAGTAAGAAGGTGCACAGCTGTTTGCAAAAGGAGCTTGCGAGCTATAAAGAGCGTTCTGTGTGTTCTGTTGACCAATGCTCCAAAGCAAAGAGAACAATGACCCAGTGTCAGTGGCGTTCAGGGTCACAGACTGGCTTACAGTGTGACAGGGAACTTTAATTTAAAGGAAGAAATTACTTTTGTATTTTTGTTTAGTCCCATCTGCTGCAGTACAGTTATGGATGTTACATGTTGTCATTCTATAATCATGCAGCAGAAACCAGCTGTTTCCCGAAAGTTACTCTCTAGGCTGCAGGCCCCCCTCCCCCCCCCTCCCCCCTTTCCTGAGTGTCTAACCCGAGATAACAATCACAAGTGTTTGGGTTCAGCGTGCAACTGAGAGCACAGATAGGACCCACTCCACCACACAGCTCCTCGTAAAAACAGGTCTAAGGAGGAGCTCGTTTGCGTTTATGCCCGAGACACACACACACACACACTCACTCACTCACGTGCTCACTTTTCAGCCGAGGGGTCAAAGGTCACGTCCAGCAGGTCCAGGTTTAGCGTCAGTCAAGGACACTGGCTGCCAGATGTATTAGCTGACACGGTTTTTCTAAGCGACTCTGCTCCATTTCTACCATCTGCATATGAAATTCAACCTCTGACCAGACGATTTCAGCTGCGGGCCGATCGATAATTCTGACACTGATCACCACATCTGTTTTTAGAGCTCACGTCTAGGATCTGTGTCGGTCACGGTCAGCGAAAGCGCCACAAAGAACTCAGCAGAACATCGGGTTAGTTAACAGTTAACCGTTTTTTATTTTCTGCCGATACGTTTATTTACTTCAACAGATTTTGCGTCGGTTTTGCAGCTTCTCCTTTATGGTAACTGGAGTGCAGAGCGTGGTGGAGCGTAGCAGGTGGTAGAAGAGCGTAGCAGAGCAGGGACAGGGTGGACGGATTTCATGGGTCGCGCTATAGTGCTACGTTATGTTGCACATGTCTGAAGTTACAGATGTATCAAGTTCAGTGACAGTGAAGTCAATTGAACCTGAAAGACACTTGTGAGCGGAGACGGAGACATGTGAACATCTCTCCGTTTTCCTCTGCCAAGAATCCGACAAAGACGATTCACTGAGACAGGAGCTCTCCTGTTCAAAGTTGTCTATGTTATAATTTTTATTAAAACATAAAACATCACAACATTCACGTTGTTGAGGCATCTTAGCTGTCAACAACCTCCAGAAGATCAGGGAAACCCGGATATGTTCTGAAGTCAAGTTGGATTTGTGCCATTAACACGCTCTTTAAATTAAGCGCATTTTAAACAGAACTACACGCATTTTCATGCTCTGGCGTCTCGGCACCGTTCAGCAGTTGAGTTGCGTTGAGAAGCTCAGTTTCTGGTCGAGCAAAAGCAAATCCTCTAGTCAGAGCTGGGCTTAGTGTTTGCATTAGACATTATTGTGTCTACTTGTTTTTCAAACCACATCTGCAACAGAACGTCTTCAAACCGTCTGAACAACCCATGCGAACTGACAGATGACGTGACAAACGTTTTGCACGGATGCCTGCTTCACTCAGCGTGTCGGTCCCACTCTAACTTACTTCCTGCTGAAAGGCTGCAAAAAAAAAAAAAGCAGAAACGAGCACGATGCAGTGACACAGAGGCGGATGCTGAGCCATTCGTTTTCTTAACACAAAGATTTGTCATTTACACGTTCAGGCCAGATTCTGGTCAGGTGAAAAGTGTTGGTTTCCCATAAGGATTACACGAGGTGACTCACATGGTAAAATTACTTACGAAAAACAACAGCTATATGAAAAATTGTGTGCATGTTGTTAAAAAAAAAGAGACAGATGTGAATCATAAGTCTCAGGATGAAATAATTGACAGTCTTTATAAAGTGTGGTTGTGCTGAATAGGACATGAAAATGTGAAAATGTGTCCAGTTACAGTCCCGCTTGGAGAAGAGTCCACTGGACCTGAGAGGACTGAGAGGACCTTGGGGACAAGCAGTGGAATTTCTGCACATCCATCATCCATTCACTCTTCTTGTATGTGATTCTGCGGAGGCTTCGCTCGCAGCTGATCAGTGCTGTGAATGTGAATCATAATTCAGGAACAGGGATGCACTTTGAACAAAGTTAATGTTTGCCCCCACTATGCTCAAACACACACCCACTCCCACACACACACACACTCACAAACAGCATGTTCCAATGTTCACGTCTCAGTGGTAACCTGAATATCACACACTCCCCTCTTTGTCTACACAAAGTGCAATGCAGAAGCTTTGAGTTGCTCTTTTCAGATTCAGACTTCATCCTCACACCAGGGACAGAAAGTTGTATCACTTCTCTGTGGGTGGTCACTAAAATTAAACCCTTCATTTTGTCTCATGTTCTCCATTAGAAAAAATAGTAAATAATATTAGATTCTTCTCCCCGTTTCAGTCTCTTCTCATGCAGAAATCCACTTTCCTTTCAAGAGCCCAGAGAGGAAGAGAAAGTCGATCAGAAACTCAAATTTTAAACTCTGGCGCTCCCTGTTGGTGTCCACACATATAAAGCGCAGCCCCACAGGAGACACCTGGACAAACACAAAGAGTAGACGAGCTGTGCAGAGAGTGAACAGAGGCTGTGATGGATGTACTTATCCAGCAGAGGGCAACATAATCTTTGACATAGGAAGCTGCCATCAACAGCTGGACATGAGAGGGACAAGGCAGAGACTCAAAGGGGACGTTAACGTTGCAACAAAACCCTACAGTCTAACATGATGCACAAATAGAAAATGTCGGAGGTTTAGGAGAACGAGGTCATGTAAATGTTGACTTCATGCAGTAACTGACCTGTCCTCCAGGTCTCAGCTGCTGTGTTAAGGGACACTTTACCTGGGCTGCAGTGAGACTTTAAAGGGCCAGAGGCGTTCACTTCTTCCCTGGGGATGTGTTTTGTCTACAGGGTCCACACGAACACACTAGATAAAAGACAAAGTACTGTTCAAAACTCAGACAGAATGACAAGTGTCAACAGCTGGTAGGACATCGTTTCGTGAACCCAGGTCAAAGTCACACTCCGTTGTTTTGTACTGTGCCTGACCACCAGTGTCCATCTGTCCCCTGTCGCCGTCAGGCCTGTGCCTCAGCATCCTTACGTCACCACTATGTGGCTTTATTTTCAAAGTGGAATAGTCCCACAGTCACAGCAAAGCCGGTCTGTGCTGGAGGACAGATAGCAGTCCCACTGTACTGTGCCTGAGTCCACCTCTTCAAGAGACCCAGGACACCGTAGCTGCATTAGTCAGTTAACCTCACTTAAAAAAAAAACATGCAAGCTGTTCACCTAAAAAAAAAAACCAACAAAGTAAATAAAATAGGAGTCAAATTTGTACTTACAAATGCGCCTTGTGTGTAGGAGAGTTACAATTTAGTTTACTCAAGAAAAAAATCATTGTAGAGACAGAATTATTATTTCAAACCACAAAATCATTTTAAGCCAAATTTACTGTGTAGTGTTTTGCAAACAACAGTTATTGAAGTTGTCCAGCTAAGATGCCATTTCCTGCATCTGTGTACTTTACTACTAAGGTAGGGTCTTGTAATCCATAGACCCCCCCCCCCCACCACCATCATCTTCCTCTTTTCATCCCATCTTTCTCCCTTTCTCTGTGTCTGGTGTTGATTAGCAGTAATTATCAGATCAGTTGTACCACAGAATAAAATGTACTTTACACTACACTGCATGAAACATGAAATAGATTTTTTTCTTGCAGATTGCATATTTAATCCTCCCTCTGTTTTTAGCAAAAGCTAACGGAGGATGCTTGAAGGACAGAAAAAGGTCAAGGGTCGTTTGCATGGCTTGATGAACGGCGAAAAGATACTCTGAACCCGCTGATACCAACCTACTTTACACTACTCCCTTCATACTTGCCTATGACTTTTGCCATTTTTTGGGTGAGTTACTGCCCCCTACTGGTTAGCAGTGTCTCATTTGTTGCTACTGTACTGGATGCAATTAACTTTAACCTGATAAAGCTAGTGAGACATTCATATTATTGATAACTGATAAAGATTTTCAGATACCGAAAGATCAGCTTTTGGATTGTATGGTAATCGATGATGCTCATTTTCAGAGATGGCTAAATCACCACAGCGGCTACAGTAGAATCTGGCTTCACATTGCTCTTTTCTGTTGCCAATGCTCAGAAATCACACTGAGGTAGTGCAAACAGAAGAGCTGATGTCAGTTCCCGACCCCCTTATAAAAACACAATGTGTACAGCTGCTGCTCTTTATTGGATCTGACTGCGTTGGAGAGAAAAGTACACAAATAAATGACCTGATGCAGACCTGCTGGTGTTGCATCAGATCTGAGGCCACTGGGTCGAAGGTCAAGATGCTACTGAGCTGGTTTAAGGTGTCGACGGGTAAATTATTTCACAGACTTTACAATCACAAACGTCTAAGATCCTACAGAAATCCCATCCAGCTGTGGTTTATCGTCTGTAGGTAAGTGGTGTGTGACAAAGTGTGAAAGCAGAATGAGAAAAAAATAAAGGTGCTGATATGATAAATCTGACTCACTGAGCTTTGTCGATACTTCAGGAGCTCCGAGGAAACAATTCAGGGGAAATTATTGATCCGAGCAACAAACAGCAGAAAGTGAGATCATACAAAGGAGAGAAGAACAAAAAATTACAACCTGATATTGGAAATTACTTCCTGGACAGTCACACAGAGGACGAAGGTTGGATCCATATGATGCAAAACTTAAAGGTGTTTAAAGTTTGTCACAAATGTTAAGCTCTGCAGCTACATGACTAGTGCTTACTGCTCTGAATAAAACACTATAGCTGCTCATTATGAATTTCACACCATCTCCCATTACCGGTTATTTCTTGCTTGATGTACTGTAGAAGTTCAGCTGCTCAGCAGTTTGGGGACCAACACCTGGCAGTGTGAAGCGATGCTGCTTCGAAACACGACAGAATACGTTTGTCAATGTGCCGCTGACTCGGACCGCGGGACAGTTTTTCCATTTGTGTCCACTTGAAATGAGCTAAGGTTTTTCCAGCTACAGACCCATGTCTGCTGTCCGACGGCATGAAGATCACAACAATTCAGTGGGTTTTGGGCTTTGTGTCTTGGATGCAGAAGTTTCACTGGACCGTCTAAAGTTTTAATAGTTATCATTAAATTTTATGTAGAGAACCATTATTCCTGTTGGGCCTCACCCAATCCTCACTTCTCAAGCTGATTTTAGTCTGAATCGGTCACTGTCCACTGACCGATTCAGACTAAAATTAGCTTGTTTTTTAACCTCATTAGTTTTCTATTTCAGTATTACACAACTTTTTCAGTTTTTCTTTGTCACCCTCAACTTTCTGAAGATGTTACTGGCATCAAATTCACATGTTTTTGCTCCATTTACAATCTAATATAGGCTTTGAATTATTCACGTCACTGGATTCTGTTTTAGTCTTGGAGTAAACACAGCATCACAACTTATCTGAAAATAGGATTATTGCAAAAATGTTGTGCCAATGATAATATAAATATAAAGTCGGCCTAATTACACGAAACTCAAATACATTCATGATGAAGGAGGGAGAACATGATGAGAGTCTAATTGCAAAATTATTTAGATGATTTGTGTCACGATAACATGCCAGAAATTTCCCTCTAGCACCTGATTAAAGGGCACCGTGTTCACGACTGGGTAAATAAACGAAAATTGTATTTATGCAACTTGTTGTCATCGTCTCTCTATCTCGTTGTGTCGTAACCTTCAGCTGGGAGCCCGTGTTGGCCGTGTGACTCTTGGCCAGGAAACTGAAAATAGCAGCAGCGATTGATCTTATATCAGCTCCGATCTGAGGAGTCAGACAGAAGAGAATGTGGATCCATCACAAACATGTTTACTCTGTCTGCAACACGCTGCTGTTGCAGTTGGTGGTGTTGTTGTTGTTGGGCTGCAGGTCATTCATTTGTTCACTGCCACACGGTCCACATCACACAGCGGGACACATTTGGAAGGTGGTGGAAAGGATCAGCCAACCCTGTGGCTGCTGCACATTTACAGTATTAATGGCAGCAGAGACAGCATGAGGTGAATGTGTGGACAGCAGGGACAGACAAAAAGCTACAGTACCCGACACACGTTTTGTATGAAATCCCCTGTTCTACATTTACTCTATAGTTAACAGCACAAAAAAAAAGAGGCAAAAAGAATTTATTAGGAGACTCAGGAGTCATGGCAAATGATGTTTGGACTGATCATTTAGGCCTCAAATCTGTGGGGTCCATAATAAGCAACACCACATGCCCTGATTTCATGGACACAATAACAGGACATCCAGTGGCTAAAAAGAGCTGTAAGCATCGTAACTGCTTTCTGTCCTCTCCCCACTACAGACATCCACCAAACGCAGCCTCTTTGAATGAGTTTTACCTAATCAAATGTGAGTGTGGGGGTCCAGGCAGCTCAGCTGGACGCACCCTCATTACCTGCTCTTAGTGGAGTTTGGCTCACAGCGTCTTTCTAACCTATTTGGAATCGAACAAAGCAGTGAGGCCAACTGTCAGCCGACCACTAGGACACCTGCTCCCTTGATCCATCACTCGAACAAACCAGCCAAACCTCTTCTACAAACTCAGGTTACTTAGCTTATGCTAGCACATGTCAGCCAGCAGGTACAGTAGGCCTCAAGCCTACCTGATAACAATCCAGTCCTCCTGAGCTAACATACATGGTTTTATCTGTCGCTACCTCTTGTCCACTCACCTCTTTGGCACAGTTGTTTTGTCCACAGTCACTGACTGGGAGCAGCTCTGTCAGCCATGTTTTCCAACACCTGCTTTAGGCTCCTCCCTTTTATAACCTCGCTCCAGGTGTGCTCCAGTACCTCAGCAGCACGGTTGTTCCATGTAAGTGGGGCAAATGAAAGGGCACATGTTAACAAAACCACACATGGCAGAATGAAAAATGATGGTTTGGCAACACTGATTCCAAATATACAGATTTGAATAGAAAAAGTCTTTGGGCCTCACATTTTATTTATTGAGTCTTTTGTAAAATTCTGATGGAATTAAACAGCCCACTTTGACCTGGTGCTGTCCTGGTATCAGTGATCTTTCGTTTAAAAGTTAGATGCAATGAATTATCCTATTCCCCGGTGGGATGGGCTCCAGTATTTCCACACCTGTGCCACTATGTAAAAAGGTTTTATTTGCTCACTGGCTGAACCAAATGGAACGCACCCCTGCTGCCAACTCTGTATGTCTAAGCCTTACTGCATGTTCTCATGACTGATTTCTTCAGCTTTCCACCATGAAATTGAGGTTGCGTTTACAGACAATGATCTTTATCCATTTGAAAAGATCAATTCGTATCAGCAGCATGTTTAGATGAGCCTATTAAAATCTGCAGTTGCTTTTCTGCAGTGCTCTGAGCGCTGCTTTAGTCTCGATCCTCCTCCTTACACCAGAGCAGAAAGGATGTTTGTCCAATCCAGCTGCAGCCTCCTCACCGCTTGCATAGCAACCAGGCTGCTGCTGAGCTACTGCTGCTCTTTATCAGCACGACTTTCCACACATGTCCACATTTCCCTGGTTTCTAATTATATTTGCTGCTCAATGCCGGACTTTTGTGCAGAAACCATCATTTTGTGTAACAAAGGATTCAACATATTTTGTGTCTAAGCCTGTTTCTGCTTTAAACAACCTTCCTCTAATTCCGTTTAGTGCTAACAGGGTCTAATGTCAATTTTAGGTTTTTGAACTGAACCACAAAATGGATCAAGTGATCTCTGCTCTGCAAGGGTTCATATTTTGACAGAAGGATGAAAAGCAACTTTAAGTTGTTCATTTCACATGCAGCATCTCCAGGTTCCACCACAAATGAAAAAGTAAGTTGTTCATGTTAATTTTCTTCTACAAAATGAGGAACATTTGAGGAATTTGATTTACTAAGGGCCTTTTGAACACATTTATCTATGTTAGAGGCAGGATAAATTCCACTTTAACTGTCTCTCCTCCTCTTTCCTGCTGAGGGTCAGTTTGTTTAAGGGTTTAATATTTAGCTCACACACCACTCCCACATTTTAATCCTGACAGGCTGATTATCTTCGCTTTCAGACCCCTAAACACACTCAGACACATTGGACTGAGCAGCTGTGCAGAGCTTATTTCCATACCAGAGAACTCTTAAAACCGATGCGTCTCAGCCCATTTGAGTGTTTGTACGAGCAGCTTAAGGCCTTTGTCCTCTGGATCCAGCAGTTTTCTTCTCTGAGCAGAGATGGGACCTCAGACAGCAGGTGAGCATGGGCCAGGTGATGTGCAAAAGCGTGAAAAATCAGCGTCGTAAAGTAGTAAAGAAGTCAGAGCATTAATGTTCCTTAAATTGTTTTTTAATCATTTTACTTTTAAAAAGCTGTGAAGTACTTGGTACTTTTTCAAAGTTTTTCATTGGAGTCTTAAGTATAATAAGTGTAGATATCACCTCCTGTCATCCCTAAAACATGTGGACAATTGTTAAACACTGAGGCAGATATGAAATATTAGCTTATAATAAGAGAGAGATGGACACTTTTAGCCTCAGAGGATTAAATAAAGACCTCGGGGTCTCCGGGTGCAGTTTTACTGTTTGGCCTTAGAGAAGAGTTTAATTTGTTAATTCGGCAGATGACATTATTCAAGGCTTTGAGATTTGACGGCTAAAGTTTCTTTCTACTGACCTATAAAAGAGATTGTAACACTTCGGGTTAGTTGTTCTGGTTCTACGGGAGACTAAAATTGATGTGAGCATCATCTGGATATTTGTCACTGTGTTTTCAGATGCTGAAGTTTTTTTTTTTTGTACTGATAAAAATTGCAATCTGTTACCGTTTTTTTGGAGATGAATAATCTAAATGTTTGGCCCTGATGATACCATCATATAGAAGGAAGCCAGAAACAACCTCAGGATGCTAATGAAAACATAACCTTTGACAAACTTTGGTAGAGCAGTGCGATGTTTGATCAGTCTTAAGAGCCACATTAATCTGGACCCGGCTGTGTGTGCTGAGCTCAGTTTAACCCATTAAAGCTTTTCTGTTGTTTTCCAGCTTCACTGAGACTAGAACTAGTCTGAAAACAGACTTTGTGAAATAAGATGGAGCTATAAAACCGGCAGGCATTTATGTCACAGATTTAGGATATTAGGGTTTTTGAGGACCCAAGTAAAGAGAGGTAGAAAAAAAAGAAAAAATGGCTGGTGATGGCAGAACCCTTACGGGAGCTGGCATTGACAAAGGTAGAGGAATTCTGGAGGAACTCGGGCTGCCGACCTGGGGTGGGGGGGCGTCCGACCTTCTGGCAGTGTCGACCTCAGGGTGGGGGGGCTTCCAACCTTCTGGCAGTGTCGACCTCGGGGTGCCCCTCTGAACCACTGATGGCGTAAACCCGCTCAGGAAGCAGAACTGAAGCGGTGGTGTCGGTCAGGCTGGGAACAGGAACAGGCTGGAAGTGGTGTCGGTCGAGCCAGGAGCAGTGGGGGCATCAGTGACGCCCAGAGAGAGATCTCTCCGTTTACCCTCATACCTAAAGTTAGCTAGGATCTCCAACAATTTAGGCCTGCCAGGCAGGTTACACAACCAGGGTCAGGAATGGACAATTCGTTCCGTCTGTACGGCCTTGGCAATTCCTGTCTCAGGGTCGGTAGCCTACTCCCCGGAGACCATGAAGTGGGAGAGTAGTTGCATAATCACTGGGTACTGTTCACGCAGGTCAGACTGAACACTGTTCATGAGGCGAGGGCGGGATTGGTTGACAGAGAGTGAGATCCATGCTGCTTGGCAGACTCTGGTACGTCGCCTGGCTCAGGAACACAGGCTCGGAAGCAGACAGAGGACCAGGGGCTCCGATAGCAATGGTAACACATTGGAGAGAAGGGGCAGGAACAACAGTAGCCAGTGCGTAATGTCACGAATTAGGGTATTAAGGTTCTGAGGACCCAAGTAAGAAGACGGCAAGAGGAGGTTTCAAACTAAAGAGGCTTTATTGTGGGGAATTGGGAGAGAAAACAACAGAAAATCACTTTACTTGGAGGACAGGAAAACACAGGCAGTAAAAGGTGAGAACTAAACCAAACTGCACTAAACCAAGAGAGGTGCACACATACAGGGACTGGATGAACAGTAAAGAGAGAAATAGAAATAAACTAATAATTATACTGACTGTAAAACAAAGGCAGTGACCAACAAATACCCAAACCTAAGACCAAGCAGACGGGTACTAATACAGGGAACAGGTGGAACAGGGATCCAAACGGGGAAAAATGCCAGGGGCTCACAACACAAAGACAAGCTGGCCAGGAACTGAGGGGGAGGCCGGGTTTAAAGGGACAGGGGAGCAGGTGAAAATAATCAGGAGCGGATGACACAGAAGACAGGAAGTAGGCTACAAAATAAAAGCTGGGGACAGGAAGTAAATCTTGGAAAAACAGGGAACTGAATCCTGACTTAAGACCATAATATATTACTTATTAATTTATTGATTTTTTTTGTCTGCTCATGACCTAATCATAAATATGTGGCGGATGAAAATGGAAATCTATTCGTGGGGATCAAATAGTTTGGGTTTTCCTTTGGTTTATCTGTGCTGCAGAGATGGAATAAGTGAATGAAGGATGGCAGGAATCTTTTTGGGGATGAAAAGTCCTTTGTGTAGTTTTTGCAGTGATCTGATTGGTCACCCGTCGGCCTGTGGACACGTTAACCAGGCAGCACAGGTAATCGAGGTGATGTGCCCCGGTTAAAAAGTTCACAATGTGAGTCCAAAGACAGATGGATAAACCAATGATCTCACTTTGCCAGTGTTACGACGGAATGTTTTATCATCATGTTATTATCTGAGGGTTTGAGATCATCTATATCTTATCTATATATTACTTTGCTGTCTTCCTTTGAAAGAATGACCCAGATAGAAATGAATGTGCTTGAACTGGATGAAATTAGTCAATATCTGAGGCTGGCAGCAGAGCAGGTGAGTCCACTTCCCAGCAGACTGTACTTTTCTCTGCCCCACTGTTAGTTTTCTGTGAGACAATCCTCAGAGTGGACAGGTGGACGACTGAAGGGAGTGAAAGTGTCTAAAGACATACATTTCCAATCTGCTCTACCTGAAGCTACAATCAACCCAAATAAATCATCTTATCACCATTTGTTCCCGTGTGTACACTGAGATCAACATAAAGTGTCTGAAGGGGTCAGCGGGCAGAAGTCCAGACAGCGAGACAACACAGATATGCATCACACATAAACGTCAGGTTCTACACACCACCTGAGCTGCTCTGAGCAAGAAAGAGTGCAGTAAAACTCATGACACAAAAAGAAACGAAAGCAGGGCAAAGGTGGAAATGAAAGAGAGGAACTTAAACATGTGGGTCTGTCTCCACCTGATCACTTTCTCCCCATCAAGTCACCAGCTCCAAGGAGGTGAAGATGGCTCCAGGAGCAGCTCGACTACGGAGCAGCAGCGATGGAAGCGTATACAGCCGGAGAGGAGCAGGTCACTCTTTGAAGTCCTCCTCCTCAGCACTGGTGCTCTCCAACCCCAAATCAGGTAAAAAAGAAAAGATGGAAACTATTTTTTGCTGATACGATTTGGTGTTTGCTTTGTCTTTTGCCATGGGCCCAGTGTTTGTGGTCATTTTGGTATTTTTACTTTCTTGTTTAGTGCTGAAGAGGCCAGTGAGCACTGAGGAGCTGCAAAGACCAGGAGGTCCCTACATGAAGAAAACATGTACCGTACGTTACCGGACATGTTTTAACACCGTCAACAAATTCTATTCTGTCACTTTTAATGCTGCTTATTTCAAAATTAATAAATTCACTACACCAGGTGTCAGGAATAAGCCTTTTTGCCAGTTGATGCATGAAGCACGTTTTTTTTCATGTCTGCCTGAACTAACTGTGTGTGTGTGTGTGTGTGTGTGTGTGTGTGTGTGTCTGTCCATTTCCGCAGATTGTGGGGGATGCAGTGGGTTGGGGGTTTGTGGTGAGAGGAAACAGACCCTGTCATATCCAGGCTGTAGAGCCCTGCGGCCCAGCTGCTGCTGCAGGGATGAAGGTAGGCATCATGGGAAATGTAGGTATAAAAGATGCTCGGTACGTTTTTCACTTGGTGTGTTTAAACAGTAGAAATGATGTTTGTTTAAAGGTTTTTCCATTCACATCGTTATGTCGACATCTAGTGGCCACTGGTGTAACTGCAGCTTGAGGTCTGTTACTGATCACCACAAAAGCTGATTTTTCCCTTGTAATAGTCAGAAAAAGTGTTTCCCAAGTTAATATTTAAACGTGATATGATCATAATTATGTTCCTAACTTCACCTGTGACTCTGTGCTCATGTTGTTTGCAGTGCATTGGGTTTTTTTCCCAGGAGAAAACACGGAGAAAGATCTTTGCTTCATGGAGCTCCTCTCTTGTCTCTCCATGCTCCTCTCTCACCTGCAGGTTTGTCAGTTTGTAGTTTCAGTCAACGGCCTCAACGTCCTCCATTTGGACTATCGGACCGTCAGCCACTTGATCCTCACAGGACCCAGAACGGTGGTGATGGAGGTGATGGAGGAGACTGAGCAGTGAGAGCTGACAGGATCATCAGCAGTGTGTACTGTGTGGGTGCTACAGGTGAAGTAATAATACGTGAGTCACATCTGAGGTTTTCCTCACTGGACTGTAGAAACACAATGAAGCAGGAAAACAGATTTATGTGTCAGTGTGGATCGTGAAGTTACATCACGTGTTGGAGAACGCAGGCGCCATCTTGTGATTGGCTTGTGCACCAGTGGGTAGAAAAAGCTTCTAAAGATTCTTTAAATGATTTAATTTGATAGAGATGGGATAAGATGTTTTCCTGTAGCTCAGCAGACGGCCTGGTGACTCAGTGGTAGAACATCGGGTTGGAGGGGTCTTTTTTCCTATAGCTCGGACATCACAGACCTCAGAATAATGACCGAATAATCAGAACACAGCCTTCTCCTCACCAACAGAAAGACGGGGGATAACTAACAAGATGGCGCCCACGTCCCTCCGGCAGCTAACAGTGTGATGTAACCTCACAGTCTGTCTAATGTGTTCAGTCGGCAGCTAATGGGCTTATCGTTTGTGAGGCAGAGGTTGGACTGGTGAAGTGGATTCTGGCTGTTTTCTCCACACACTTTGTGTCACATACAGTGGTAGTTAAGCAAAGGCGCACTGTGTTTGCCAAGTCTGAACCAAGCAGGTGGCCTGAGGCAACCGTGTCTCCTAAAAATGACCTCCCTGTACAAGTAAACTGCAAACGCCATTACGTTTTCCAGAGAAACGTCAGTGGCTTTGTTGCCGCAACCGAACCAGACGCAGGACTCTGGAATTGATCTTGGGTCTTTGGCTTGACAGTCCAGTGCTTTGTGCAGCCACCAGCTCCTGGCAACTCACTTTTCCTTAATAAAGTAGCAGTTGTGTCCTTCACCAACAGCAAGATACATTGTATCGGAACATAATGATTAATTTCATAGGTTTGCTAGAAAAACATAATCACGTTTGCAGTTTAGTTGTGCGGGAACTTATTTTTTTAAGAGACAGAGTTTAGGACAGTAAATAAGAGTTTTCAGCATTTTCTGATGAACCTGCCTGTCAAGTGAGGTTTTTGCTTGTGTGTTAACAGTCTGAGGACAGTTGAGTTTCACAGGTGTGTCCAAAAACAACAATGCATGTATCAAAAGGGGACTTTTTCTACTCCCCTGTTCCTGTAGATGAGTTCATCTAATGTCACTGCAGAAAAGTTAGGTGGAAATAAATGGGGGGAAAAAAAGCATAAAAATGATTTGTTCATTTTACTTCCTCTTGTAAAGTGTGTGAGGGGATGAGGCTGCTCTTCCACCTGAGGTGCACTCAAACCTCCAATTCCTCCACTTGTCTCATTATAGATGATGGGTGGTTATTTATTCCAAACAAGCTTAAAACTAATTTTGTTTTTGAGCAGCCACAAGATGTTTCCTGACACAAAACACAAAAGCTTCCAGGAACTGGTTTACTTCTTTGAATGACGCCAGACGGGGAGAAAATGTGCAGTATTAATGAGAAGGTGTTGTTGCTCAGAAAGTCCCACAATCAATCTCATTGTTGACATCACTTAAGCAGTTGGCGTTTTCCTCCCTGCACTGACTTGGACTTTTCACCCCATGCTCCTTCTCACACAAACACATTATCTGTCTGTATCACAGCAGCACGCACACCTAGAAAGTCATGCCCCCCCTTGTCTGTGTTTACTTTTCCATCCATTCTTCAAAAAAAAAAAAAGATGTGAGGACTGCGAAGCAGAGGAGGACGAATTTACCTGTTTACCCGTTGAAAGGTGCTGAGCTTTCTCTAATTTATGGATCGTTTTTTTAAATCTTTGTGCCGTTTTTGCCGTGTGTGTTGAGTGTGTATTGGTTTGGTCCTCAGCAGTCGGCACTTTGTTTTCTGCAGGCGGATTGAGACTCGTTTTGCGTCGTTGAAAGGTGATTTTAAAGTTTAAAAAAAATTATTTACCGTCACAAGTTAGTGAGGATTCATTAAGAAACTTCATATCGTCATTAAAAATGAATTCATTCAAATGTAATTTCAGGCAGAACTTAAATATTTCAAACACCACTTTGTTTGATTTTATATGTACTCATATTCTTTTGTTTTTTGCTTTTTCTTTCATGTCTTTCTATATCAGTTCAAACTGTTTCGTGCATTTATTTGAATTTTCACTGTAAAACAGCTCAGATCATGTGAAATTTAAATAAAATATATTTTAAAAAAACTGCTGCATTGGTTGGTGTTCTGAATAACATCTGCTGACCCAGAGGCTCCACTGTGAATTTGTTATTGGTGAATTTGTTAGAAAGGTCAAAGTTTACAGGGGGCGTCCGTGAGGCTCTGGAACAGAAAGCAGAGCTGGAAGGTGAGTGCTGGCTCACAGTCAGAAGGTATAACACAAATATTCTAGTAAAAGTGCGAGTACTTGCCTTTAATTATACTTCACTACCAGTAAAAGTACCACCAAATTCTTTGTGCAAGTACATTCCCTGAAAAGTACAAAACTGACAGCACCTCACTTAGAGAACGTTGGAATTTAAACATTATTGAACTGATGCTGTTGTTAACTCTAAATGCTAAAAACTGGAAAGTAAAGCTTTTCAGTGGGAACACAAGCAGGATGTGGTAAAGGTGGAGTTGGCTTAGTGTTTCATCCACAATAATATGTCATCGTTGATTCTGTCAAATAAAATAGTACGACATTAACACAGGTGCTCTGACATCACTTGGAGGAACCTTCAGTTCAGATTACGTCATCTTTTTTCTCACAATATGCAGTTTGTATTCATGGTCAACCTGCTTTCCAGAGCTCCTCCAGATGACATCATCTAAAATCCCGATGATAAAAAAAACTCGTCTTTTACAGCCAGAAGAAGAGGAATATTATAATATAGGGAAATAAGAGAGAGGTTTAAAAGCATGTGGTTACATTTCCTCCCTAAAGTAAAGCCATAGAGAGGAGAAGTAGCCCTTTAATGATGTCATGGAGGACAGGTCAGCATGTTAGTTATTCGAATACAGACGTGTTATTGTTTCTGGGGGCTTCCGTGATTCATGGAAATGAACTTTATTCCATCTAATTCTATACAAGCTTTAAATTTAAAAATTCCAGTTTCACCACAGCACGTTACTGATGAAGACACCATCTCTGTTGGAGTCTGCACATTCACAGCCGGCTGCAAACTGGAGCTGTGCACTTTCAAAGACCAGGTGTTCACCAACTTGTGAGGCTCTAAAGAAAGATAAAGTTGTGTTATGGGAAATGTAGCAGTGAAAAGGCTCTGCTGCTCTAAATGGAAGATTCCGTTCTTCACATTGACTAAACGTCTGGAAAATTGTTTTAGACAACTGATGTTAAATTGATTTGTCTACAGCCTCCAGTTACTGTTCTATGATTCGATTTCACCTTCAACTGAAATGGTTTTAAGCAAAAGGATTTTCATGTGATGGTTTATTCAAATAATTGAGATTAATAGAAAAACAAGCTTAAAAGTGTTCATTTCTAAATACACTTTAGTTCTTTATGCATGTAGAACCATTCAGACTGGATATGTTTTTAGAAATAGCAACATTGGGACAATTCTAGTTCCTGCTCAATTGTTCACATCAGGACCTCCAGGATTTTTATTCCTCTGTCAGACATCGCATCATGTTCGAAATGAGGAAGTGGGTCTTTGAGTCAGTGCTAGATTGTTAAACTTTCAGACTGTGGAATGTTTCCCCAATAAATGCAGGGGAAAAAAATAAGTCTATTATTACTGACCTTCTCTATTATCAACACATGAACTCCTCCCTGACCGTGACTGATGGGAATTAACCCGTTCATAAACAAAAGGTCAAAGGTCACGTAGTCAAGTTATTTCTTTGCCAGAGGAAGAGAGGCAACAGCAGGTCAGGATGAAATGTGCTTCAAACTCATGTTATTAAATACGTCCTCTCAGTTAAACTTGCTGTCGCCAAACTTTGCTAAATTAGGGCTGAAGCACCACTTGTGTTAACTCCTCGTGTCTGGGGAGATGTAGGACCGGATGGGATTCCCAAACATTCCAGGGGGCTTCAGACATTTCCGTGTGAATGGCTTTTTCCCCCTCACAGCTTGTAGAGACACATTCAGCAGAAACAAGTGGAACGAAACTGAGGACATGAGCTTAAAATATACAGGAGCAGTTCAGGCACATTTCATTGACTATTGACAGAATGTTCACCCATTGCGTCGACACACTGACGATTTCCTTCCGATATGTTAATTTTAGCATTAGCTGTAGGGAAAAAGTTAAAAAAGTTCTCCATTACATTTAGGCCTTTACGGGAACCAAAGAAAAGTGGTAAATTAACCTGAGAAGAATGAAGAACCATGATTACAAGCAGCTGAACCATAAAAATACAGACTGCAATGGAAATCATAAAAGCTCATCTTAAAACTCACACACAGAGAACACAATGAGAACCAAACACAAATCAGTGGAACCCACAGGAGATGAAAGGCATTAAAAAAAAAAAAGGGCTTCAGATGTGTCCTGTAACAGACTTCACTTTTAAGTACTGCACATCTGCAAAAACAAACGCAGCTCAAAATAAACCCCACCATTATGTGGGAGATCTGATTAATTATGGTATTTTTTCATATCAAATGGAAAGTATTAAGAATCCTTCCCACCCTTTCTGGGAGGCTCCAAAGCTTTGATCTATTATTGATTTCACTTATTAAATGCGCTGCCACAATCAAAAGAACATGCAAATGAAAGGACGGTGGAAGGTCAAAAGAAGGCTGAAATGAGGCGCATTATGGAAATTATGTGAAACTAAAGACTGATGTTTCTTCAGCAGATCAGCTTTAACACGTGATAGTGTGAAAAGACCATTCAGAGGCAGTTTTGGCAAAAAAAAAAAGAAAAAAAAAGAATTTGTAGATAAGATGGCTCAAGCACATGAATCAGAGATAAAAATGAACATGCAAGACTTGCTGACAGGACATTTGTTCGCCGGCCTGCTGCTCAGGCCATTACAGAGGTGTTGCCAACTCGTGAGGACAGAGATGAAATAGTGCGCGACACCGTGGCTGCAGCTGCATAAATGTGTCTCAGGAGCAATTTGAGCGCTGTGACATCGACGGCAATTGCGGCCGACTGCTCGGTAGATGCAACGTAAACAAGCGGGTTCTGCAGCGAGTGCTCTGAATCCCAAAGGCCACAAGCAATGATCTGATGTGGAAGATCAACAGGCCACAATAATCCTTTGCCTGTGAGCAGGGAGGCTGAAGGAATTCATTCTTAAACAGCCCCAACTTAGATTCCATTCATCCAGCACAGTGTCTCACCTGATATTAACAGCTTCAGCAGTAACATTTACTTTGATACACAATACTGAAGTTGTCTTTCAAGCAGCAAATTGTCAATTAAAATGTCATTTTGCAAATCTAAATACATTTAGAAAGAAATTAAAGTCTAACAGCTACAGCTATTACAACAAAGACAATAAGGGGCATTTAAAGACAGATTCAGTCAACATGCACTAAAATATCTCTGAGAATTCAGTTTGATGGAGCCACACAGCTCCTGAGCAGCAATGCTGTGGTGCCTCCTACTGGTAAAACCAGGGAACGGCCACGTGCTTGGGGGACCACAGTAGTCCCTGCAGAGAGTCCAATCTGCCTTTCACTTGTCTCTAGAGGCACTTTAGTGTATGGCAATTTGAATTTACAACCACCACTAATTAAATTAACTGCTTTATGAGGAGCCCTTGAAGGACACACAAATCATTTCCGTTTGTTTCCAATGGGTTTTTATGAAAACATCTCTGGACTGAGGTTGTAGTGCTGTACTGTTGGCACCAGCTTCAACTCAGTGAAACGAAGAAGAGGAAAAAGTATTAAAGGATAGGTTCGCAATTTTTTGTTTGTCTTTAAACAGTAGTCAATCACAAAAAAAATTACAAATTCCTCTTGTTTATACTGGTGTTTAAAACTGACCAGCCACGATATTAAAATGTTATGGATTAAACACCTTTACCAGCATTTGGCATGTAGTAAACTCAGACTTTTTAATTCTGAATTATGCAGCATTTTTCTTCTTTGGAGCCACATTATTATTTTTTTCAATCAGTAACTTAGTGACTGTACCAGCAATTCTATAAAAGTAAGATTCTGCTCACCTGCAATTTCAGCAGGAACTGAAGCAGAATTTGAGTTTGCTGGTTTCCTACGATTTGAGCTAATAATAAAATTAAATAAAAATCCAGTCCTCTCATTTTTCTAAATATGGGAAGAAGAAATGTGGTTAAGGTTTGCTCACAAAACACCCTGGCAAAAGAGAGGAGATAATATTTCCAGCAGCACTTTGAGTTGTTGCCTTTTCACAACACAAAAAAACTATTTTGCAGGCATAAAAATTGTTGATGAGTCACAACATTAACAGGCCATAATGGGATTTGCTTTCTAGCCAACTACAGAAAGGGCTTTGTTTTTTTAGACTTAAATAGATATTTGATGCTTTACCAGTGTTTTTGAACTTAGGTTTTTCACTATGAAAGACTTTTATAACTAATCTAGTTCTAAACACATCAATTATCAAAAATCAGCTCAGGAGATGATTCGTTTTCTGATCTGTTCTCCATCAGATACTAAATAGTAGTAGTTAATAGCTTCGTTTCTGTGGCTGAAGAAAACTCAGGATGACAAACCGTATATCAAAGATGCAGTTTGGAAGCAGTGAAACCCAAAGTGTGATGGGAACACACAGGGTTTACAGTTGCATATTCATGATTATGGTAATAGGGGAGACTTAAAAGACCTTTAGTCCTACTCTTAGGTTACACGGCCAGCAAACAAACTGAGCTGACGAGAAGCCGAACGTCTGCACCCACAGAAACACAGAGGCCAATTAATGATGCTCCGTACAAGAACACACCTGCAGTTCTTCCTGGATGGCACTAGTGTATGTCGGTCATTGCAATTTACGGGTGATGCAAAGCTATTTTTATACCAGTTCCACGCTAATGTTTCCATTCGTCTTCCATGGTATCTATCCACGGTTAGTTTTTACAATGAATCACCTGCCCAGAGCAGCAGGAGGCATGTGGACTACAGCCCTGAAGAGGAACACACTTTACTGCCAGGGGTCACTGAAATGCACATATTGCCCCAGCAGCCGCTCAGGCTGCCTGTCACTCAAACACGTTTTTCTGCCGCCTCGCCAGGCTTTAAACGACGTTAAAGGAATGAATAGCTGCAGGGCTGGATGGCGAACGAAGCAGGAAACACCCATCAGTCTGATGCAAGTCCCAACTCAGAGCCGACCGATCAGCACGGTCAAGCTGAGCGGGCACAGACGTCGCAAAATGGGAAGCGGGGCGGCTGCGCCTTCAGATTAAGACAGAATGTGCATTGGAAACCACAAGTCTACTATAATGCGTTTATCCCCTAAATACAATCAGTGCGGCTCATGTTTGAGGTAAAGCGCCATTTTTGGGACGCGGCGGGAAGAACCTGATTGGTTGGACTAGCGCAGTGGGTGGAGCTAATAAGGGTAGTTTGTAGCAATTAGCAAAGCCTCACAAATATTAATATTTAATTAGCCGCCATTGCTATTTTTTTCTGTCTACCTTGAAGAGATTCATACTGATTGAAGGTTAGAAGACGTTTTTAGATTATCTGCTCGACATAAATAACCTAGCTTTAATTTAAAATGCCATCATAAGTGTGTAGCTAGCTAGTCAGGAAGGCTGGTTTGGGTTTAAGCTAAAGTTAGCCGCAGTGCATTATAGCATGCTAAGCTAGAACAGCTAGCGTAACGTCATCTTTCGGAAACAGAAAACCAAGAAACGCATGTGCTAATATCTTAGAGGAACTTTAGTAACAACACTATTTGTTGGACCAACTTTTGTGAAGTTATGAATATGATGAATAGCATTTATGAAGTTATATTGCTCCAAATATGTAATTGGCAGGCTACACATGTTTATTATTCTAACATTACTTTGAAGGCATAGCGTTTCAAATATTTACCACGGTTCAGTATTAATAATGAAAACAATGTGCATGATTGTTAGGGCGTTATGGGCAACAAAAGCATTGCACTGGGATTAAAACAAAAAAAATAATCAGAAAAGGAAACTGTTCTATATTGGATTTGCATCTCATGAGACGACAGCACTTAATTTTCTCCTCAGATGTTTTTGCTTGTCTGTACTTGTATGTGGCTTTGGATAAAAGCATCTGCCAAATGACTACATGTGTTTTTTTTTTTTTTGTTTTTTTAAAATAAATGTCCTTAACGTTGTTTCGGAGTTTGACCGTTGGATTCACTATGTAGAAGAAAGACGGGATTTTATTTTGAAACGTTTGACCGGTAGTGTGGTGTGATGGGCTGCTTCTAACTTGTCTCCTTGTAGACAGAGGGATCGGAGACGGAGAGTTGGGGAGTAGAGTGAGTCAGAATCGCTTTGGGACTAGTGCGCTTCGTACAGCTGTCCGGAGGAGACACACGGAGCCTGGAAACACATGATCTGAGAAGGTAGAGCTGCTCTTTTATTCATACAAATCTGCTCCCCCCCCCTTTTTTTTCCCCCCTCCTGCTTTTCTCCCTCCACCTCACACCGCTCCACGCGTGGTTGTACCTCTGATGGCGCTACGTGCAGCCCTCACCTGTGCTCAATTCAATTAGGGGAAACTTCCCGCTGGCTGCATTTACCGCACGCAAAAGTGGTTTAGGGAAAGTGTAAGGTCACTTCCCCCCCGTCCCCATCTTTATTGTGTGATCATAGGTGCGTGATGATTGATAGGACAGTTTGAAAATTACAAATTCATAAGGCTTTTGCAATGCCGCGGCGCTTGTTAGCAGCATGTAACAGAACCAGCACTGAGCTCTCATCTGTGGCTCTACAAGCTCATTATAGGACTGGAACATGAGCCATCCAGGTGTTTTAACGTCCCATAAACTCACTACAGTCACGCTGCAAGTCCCCCAGGTGATATTTCATGGCTATTATTGTCAAGGTACACTGAGGATTTGGTCTCAGCAGATGTATAATCCTAACAGCTTTTTTGTTTTTATTACCACATGCACAGCTTGCCTTAAAGCTGACATGGTGAAAATACCAAGTTGTTATAGTCACGTCAATAGATTCTGGAAAATTGCCTAAAATCGAAAGTTGGCTGCTGCGTAGTTCAAACTAAAAGCCGGTATATTTTCAAATCCCCTTGTTGCAGAGTAATTTCTCAGACACATCAGGTGCAGGGGTTTAAATTATCATGCAGCTGCCTCCTGTTATTAATGTCTCAGGTTTGTATTATCATACCATGCCTTGTTAAATGAAAATGGAGCATGTACAGGAAATTTCTTACCCCCCCCCCCCACCTTCAGCCATCTGCGGGGCGAAATGTGCTCTTTGCCTGATGCAGCTTGAAAGAATTTCATGTGCAAGAAGCAGTGATGTACTCTTTACTCTCCCTGTGTACACACGGTGCTTTCTAAGCTCTACCTTGATCCAGAAATAGATTGTTAAGGTAAAGTACAATTTATTTACAGGAGTCGCAAGAGACATTAAAGAGTCATTTAATAGGAGGCTTAATTCTGATGATTACATTTCAAAGTAGAGAATAGATTCATTTTAGTTCTGTCTAAATCTTGTTAAATTGCTTGGCACCAATGTTGCTTAAAGAGCTTCATCCTGGTAACTTGAATTTCCTTTTTATGCAAGAAGTGAGCAAAGCTGATGTTTCTACATAGAAATGTGTACATTTTATCGTTATTCAACTGTGGACCAGTGATTTCCCTTCGCAGATCTAAAGTGAATGTATAGAGTTGCCTGCCAGCAACATCTCTTTACATCATTATACATTTAAAATGTTTTACAGTATATGCAGTTATGTCTAATCTAATAGTTTGTGTATTAGTTTAGTTTGTTTAAACGTGAAGTATACTTACTAAATAATCTGCACCGTTTGTAGTGACAGTACATCAGCTTCACATCTGGCAGCTTTTAGCTTAACATTAGCTCCACATCAGGGGCAGCCTAAATGAAGCAGTATCACATTTAACTAAATGCCATCGCGTTACATCTTGGAGAGCGCAGTGGTTCCCAACGCTGATCCTCCTGCTTGTCTTGTTTTGTTTTTCAACTATTGCTACCCACTGCTGATTACCTGGCTCAGGTGTGTTCAATCCATCTGAAGCTGGAAGATCTCATCTTAGGTCAGTGTGGGGTGGGGCAAGAAAAGGCAAATTGGTACCTTCCGGCTTCTCTTGGGACTTGGGATAACACCCCTTCAACAAACGAAACCAAGCTCAGATGTTTCTGAAACTGTTCCTTTTTGTAGATGTGATCTCGAATGACAGCCAAAGTCGGCCACCAGCAGAAGATGTGAAAGTGCTGCAGTCTTTTAGTATTTTAGATAATGTCGCAGCAGCTCAGGACCAACCCTCCATCTGATCATCTGACGGAATTTCATTGTACACCTTTTACATATAATGACAAATTATTTAACTTTATCTTTTTACTTTTTTTCCCCATGGAGGAACTATTCATGTCACAGTTTACTGAACTATTTTAATTTATCATAGCTAATATAATGGAATGTAACTTAAATTTGCAATAGAAAAAATGGAACTTAAAACAACAGGATGTCGCTCTTTAGTGATGTTTAATAAAAATGTGCCTCAAAACCTCTTACAGAATGACACTGATGGCCATTTAGAGAAATTTGCTTTTTATTTAACTAGGCTCACCCTCCTAACCGGAGAATTTCAGAGAAATTCAGTAATTTCAGTCTCCTTATTCTGTTTTGCACCTTATTTATTGTAATTTGCTAATGACTGATACCTGAGGGGCTGTGCAGAGTGTAACAGATGGTAGAAGAGCAACCCAGTCATTCTTCAGGTAGTGGTTGTTATAAAATTACAAAACATTATGTTGCAAATGTTGGGAACAAACACAATAATTTAAATGATCTGCACCTCCAAATTGAATTTGATAAAATGTTTTGTTTTTTGTTTAATTTTAAAATCCGTCCCCAAAATGGCGTCAAAGAGGGGCAGAGATGATCAAAAACCTTTTGGACTAAATGGAATTGTCAATGTAGAGTAGGGGCTATATTATGAAGTTTCCAACTGGAGATTAATTTAATCTATTCCCTTGTCAAATCCATGCCTGCATCCTTAATTGAGTCCCAGCTTTTTCTGAAATAACAGCAATTAAACACAAGAAATATTGGTTTAATCATACATCAAAAATCATAGTACTTAGTAGTATTTCATCTTTGTAAATTTCCACATGGATATTCTTTCTGTCACAGTTTACATTTTTTCTTTTCCCTGTTTTCTACCCCTCTCTCCTTCATTCCTCCATTTTGCCACTCTTCCCTCTGTTCGTTCTCCTGTCCCCCTCTCATATCCCCGTTTCCCTTCGCCCTCCCTCCTCCCTACTGCTCCCTCCCCATCTTTCTTTTACCATCCTTTCATCTCCTGCGCCCCTCTACTCCCTCCCCTCCCTGCTCCTCTTTCTTCTCTTCCCCTCACCTGTCTTTTCCTTTCTTCTTCTCTTTGCTTACCCCTCTCATGCTCAGGTGTGTCGTGTCCTCCTGTTTGCCGGTATCAGGATGCAGTTCTCCCTCAGACTGAGCCTTTGCCTGCTGGGCTTCATTCTCATCTGTCTGTTTCCTCAGCCAGCGCGGGGCCAAGGTAAGTATCTATACAAGCCCGCTTTCCTCTCACAGACCTACAGGGTCACTGAGGCCAAGTGGGGGTTTACCACACAGCCACACTAGCCCAAACATAGCCAAGCTGGGCTTTTGAAAAAAAGGGGTTAATCATGGTGTTTCCTAGGTTTAACCCACAAGGCAAGTTGGAACTTCCAAACCTGCAGCTAACCTGCACCTGGTCTAGATAATACCATCCTTAGACAAGAATAATGGTTTCTTCTACCATTATGCAAAGCTTTCTATATTGGTGCTGAATGGTAATACCAGGGAATTCGTTGTCAAGGCCCCCAGAATCCTCACTGAAACCCAGGTTTTAGTGGCAGATTTTGCACTGGCAGTTTCTTAAACAGTGGCAGCCTGGGGACTTTTTACCCAAAGACAAGCAGGGGTTTCCAAAGCTTCCTTTTGTAGAGCTAAGCAGGGTGAGTCAGAGCTTTTCATACTGGCACCAAAATGGTCTACAAACAAACTAGTTTTCTAAAAGTCAGATATTTATCATCACTAATCTGCCTTTAGCATTATGACTCATTATAAGCTCATCGCTGGCTAGGTAAACCTCAGTGTAGCTCTGTTTTGGAAATGCAGGCATCATCTTGTGTGGTCATCCTTTTAATTAGCAGAGAATCACTGTCATATTTTTGATGTGCAGCTCTGCTCCAAAGAAACTGACTTTCGGTTGCTTCACTTACTTTAATTAAATGTTTCTTGTATATTTGTCCACTGTGTCTGTCCCAAAGGGAGAAGTCATGATGCCGAAATTATAATGGAAATTTTACTGTTTGCTTTAGTGTGTGGTAGACAAACTTTGATTTGCTGCGGCATATTTTGTCACCTTTTGTTATTAATCCACAAACAATATTTACATGCTGGTGGTTAAAAAAACAGCCACTATTAACCAGTGAATACATGTTTCTGTCACAAACCCTGAAACTTTACTCTCCTAATGATCAAAATTAGATGCATTCAGCCTTGGATCATTTGAAAGGTCAGTTAGAGCTCTAGGAGTGTCTCTTTTTTTTTTGTCCATTAATGGACCAAAGAGCTACAAAAAAAACGAGGAGAACGAGAAGAATGAGGACAATTCGGGTAATTTTTTCTGTCTGGAATCTGGAAGAATGAGAAGTTTCTCCAGCGTATTATGCACTGCAAGTAATAATTAACTTGGGTGAAGCTGGAAGTACTGTGCTGATGGTGACTGTCATCTTCTCTCTTTTTTGCCGTTGCCACCAACCTCATCAGTACCACTTGCTGTCTTAAAGGATGTAGATCCACTGTAAACGTTGGCGCCCTCTGTCTTGTAACACTTTCAGTGTTCAGTAAAGGTGCAGCTTGAACCAGCACAATGACTCAGTCACAATAACGACAGGCGCCTGGCTTTAACTAGGGTGCAAGTAAAGTGAAAGCAGCCACAGCATTCCTCAGTAAAGAGGCCATAGTGTGCTAACCTAGACTACTGCAGTGACCCAGGAAGAGCTGAGGAGTTACGATCAGCTTGGAGAGCTCTCACTGAGAAACGCTTTGCCTCAGCTCAGAGTAACTGTGTTCTAGCGAAGCAGCAAATGAAAAGGAACACGAAAAGCTGACAACAAGTAAATATCAAGACTTCATGCTGTTCTGCGAACACAACATTTGCCAGCTCAGAGGTGTGAGAACAAAGAAGCTTTCCTAACTTTGGTGTTTAGCCCTTTCTGTTCACCAGGGTTCCTTGTGCAAAAGAGAGTTAGGACTGTATTTACCTTTTTAGATGACGTATTGTGTCTGTCTTGCCTTCAGATACTTTAGACGCAGTTTCTGCATGTGGTGTTAACTTGGTCATCAATTTCAAAATTTAGTCTTAGTTTTAGTCAAAACTAACAGTAAGTTTTCTAATTTCAGTAAACTGCAAAAAATATAAAGATATGTAATGTCAGGTTAAAGTTCTTGAATAAGTTTGCAGCTTTGCAGGAAATGTGTCTTTTCTGATATTATTTTAACCTATAAGTCATAACAACATGAACAAATACAGTGAAGTTGGACTCTTGCAATGTGAATGAACCACTGCTTTGATCCTGACTTTCTTCTTAATAACCTAATATCACACCTTGGTTATTTGGCTTAATGTGGCTAAATGGTGACAAATAATTATTTAACACCTTAAGATTATGTCCTGCTCCTTTTGTAGTGCTATTCATTTTAGTTTTTTAACCACAGTCTCTCACTTAAGAGTACACACATTGTATTTAAAGTAATTTAAAGTTTTATGTATTTTTTTATTCGACCAAGCTATAGTGTTAAAGTGCATACAGCAGTATTTTTTTTTTTCTAAATTATAGTAACCTCTTTTAGTTGGTTTCATTCAAAGTTATTGTTTCAGGACGTCGGTTTCGTCTCGCGTCATCCTGGAACAGGAGAGTTGTTGATTAATACATTTTCTACAATTTACTTAACAAACGTTACCCAATCTGCAGGTTTCTGTACAATGAGGGGAAGCAGTTGAAGGCAGTGTGGTCAAACATCAAAGTGGTCACACTTTGTGCTGTTCATTTTGGAGAGCCACTTCTCTCCCAGTGAATTTAATCACAGGCTGTGGGGAGAGAAAAATGTAGGAAAAATAATTGGATCTCCAAATTATACTTGAAATTACAATTTTTATGTGAAGGGGACAGATGTGTTTTTTTTTTTTCAAATCCCACCAGTGGACGACCTTTATCATCCTACGTCACCAGAGACTCTGAAAGCTTTAGCTCCAGTTTGCTCTGGAATGACAATGCCCACCGAATATTTTGTGGCAACAAAACTGACGTCCCTTCAAATCTGATTTCAGAGGCGTCAGCCTGCATTATGGTGATCTGTAAAACATAATATGGTAATGATTTTTTTTCTAGAGTTAAACGTCTTTAAGATCTTTGTAATTGGTTCTTAGGAGTGTTTTACAAAGGACATGTGTGCAAACTGAAAGTAACTTTGACTTTGTGTCCCCTATTTAAAGCTCCCTTCAAAGCGTCCTGCTTGCAGACAGCGGACTCTGCATCGTCCCCTCACCTAGTGCTGTGGCCTGATTTATTTATTTCTCTATCTCACTTATAATTTAAAACGCATTAAGAAACTTTGCACGTCAGACTTGCTGCACAAGTCCCAGTGGGTGTGATGGACACCTCTTCTAGCATCAGCAGCAGTCGCCTCTGCTGTTTGCACAAGATTCTTCATAAAAAATAGATGAGAATTAGGCTCCCATCTCTACAGGCAAGGCCTTTTGTCTTCACCAGGTTCTCTCTGCATCCAATACTTGTCTCTGTGTGAATACAATCTCAGAGAGGATCCATGGCTTTGTGTGTGTGTGTGTGTGTGATTGTGAGTGGTGCTGCAAAGGAACCGGCACGTATTTCTTAAAGAGGTGTGAGGAAAAAAAAAAAAACAACCGCCAATACTTCATGGAATAAGGTGTACAGAGCTTTTCAAATAAATAATTCATGGACGCACGTGCACGGGTACAAAGAAATGCAGAATCGACACATTTCACTACAAACACAGATGAGTGGAATTTGTGTTTGGAATCATTTGGGATTTGAGCAGCTCTCTCCAGATGAGAGCATGTCCTTTGTTTCCAAGACTGAGCCGAAATCCCATGCAGCCCTCATTCTCATCCCCAGGTTGGTGAGATAATTGGTACAGTATTCCTTATGTGTGTTTGGATATAAATACATTTTCCTGCTGTTGAATATGCCGGTTTCATTCTGTCCATTGAAATCAGGATCATTCTTCTGCGCTGAACCCAAGTTTCTTTATAAACCTACATGGCAACTATTTTTCTAGAGAAATCACTGTGTAAAGAGGCGGTTCACTCGAAAAACAGCAGAGTAGTTTGCTGAAGAATCTAGTCTAAATCCTTGAATTCAAATGCAGCGAAGCAGCTAAATCTGATAAGACGTGCTGAAAAGAGACGCTCTGTCCTCAAATTTGTGTTGTTTTCAACAAAGCTGTCTGTTTACTCTTGGTGGCACAAAAACTTGTAATGTGAAATTATTCGTTCACGAGGCTGTCGCCATACGCAGAGACGGCGTGTATTTTTACAGATGCACAGTAATAAAATCCCCCTCTAAAAAGAACATTTTCCAAAGTCAATATTTTTTTCATATTTTGTTTCGGGTGAGCCGTCCCTTAAAGCCTCTTGTTTATTGCGCTTGAGAGCATCAGAGCTCTTCCGAGCGTCAATCACAGTGTAGGTATTTAAAGAAGTCGGCGGCAGCAGATGGCTCACCTCATAATGAGGACACAAACACACAAGTTTGTGGATTTTATATTTATTTTCCACCTCTTGGCTTTTCCTTTTTTCCCTCCCACAGTTAACTAAATTAGATTGGGGAATGTGTTGTTCTACTGTAGATACATATTTATTTTCTGGGATTTGGCTCTGTTGGCGTGAAAATTATGGGGTGTTGTGGTTGTTGACCACAAAGAATGTGGTTTTTGGCATTGCAGTGCTTTACAATGGCCTTCTCCCAGTGTTGGAACCTTTTTTTTTTTTTTAATTTTTCTAATGTCAAGAAGACACAACAACACTACAGTATGAGCTAAGTGAAATACGCTCAGATACTAGAACAGTGATGTTGACTTTTCTGAGGCTTATACGAGGCCATTGTAAAGAATATTTGGATGTTGTGAAGCTCACTGGATCTAGTCCTTCTGTGTTGTACATCTAAACAATCCTGGAGGACAGGAGAGGAATAGTATATGGCTGCTATTCCAGTGTCTTTCCCCTTGGTGCCTTTGTTCTTTTTCGCCTTGCAGTTAAAAGCGAGTCGCATTCACTCCTTTTTCTCATCCTCTTCTTACCCCTGACGACAGTTTCAAAGCACAGGGACGCAGAGAGAAAAGAATGGGGAAAGAAAATGAGATCTGGATAGGGAGGGATCAGATACGAAGCGACCGAGAGTGGGACAGAGGAGGCGATGGGGAGAGAGAGAGAGAGAGCTTGAGAAAATGAAAAGAAGGGACGAATGCAGTGAGGAAAGTGGGGCTTAGGCCTCTAGGCGGCTGACAGAGCCAACAACTAATCAGGATGAGAGGCAGGGGCGTCGCTTTGATGCTGACGGTAAGTGGAACAGAGAAGAAGACCTGTCGCATCCCTGCGGAGACGAGCACAATGAGGCCTCATCAATAGATGAGGAAGATGAGGATGAGGAAGAGAAGGAGAATGGGATTTTGCTTTTTAATGTAACATCTGTGCAAGCTAATCTCTCTGATGTGTATCCTCCCGCTCGGATGAGATACAATTTACCCGTCTTTATTATTATTTTTTTTTCCTCCCCTTTCCTAACTGTTCAGAAACACAGATGGAGCGACTGCCTCAGCGTCGCCATAACTCTGGAGGGAGTTCAATCTAACTTAACTCAGTCACAGTTGTGTTCCGCGCTTAGCGGATGAACGACTGTGCTGCAATAAAACAGAAGGAGAGCAGATTCTGTGAAACCTGAGCAGTGCTACTGAATGTGACTAATTAAGGATAAATGGGCATTTTCGTCACTTTGAAGACCAGCGTTTAACAGATTGACTGACAGATCACATACTGATATTTAGATAAGTTGAAACAGAGGCATCTGTTGGAAATTATATATTCATCAAAATTCCGAACTTTTCAAGCAGTTTGCAGAAAACTGACCAAAACAATTGAACTCTTATCCATTGTTATGCACTTATTAGCATTAATGGTGACCAGAATGTAAAATTTATATGTCGGAGAATTGGTTGATGCATGACGTGAATTTGTGTTTCATATTTACAATGTGTGTCACAGTGACAGTTATTTTGTAAAGCTGTTTGTTTTGTTATGTCTCTGTTCAGTTTCATCTCCACGGAGATTTCGTACCAAAGTCCTGAACCCCAACAAGCTGCAAGTGTTGTGGAAAGAGCCGAAAGGAGACTTTGACGGCTACAAGGTCATTTACACTGCAAAACCAGGTGAGGTCCAGTGGCCTTTTTAAAACTATTTAATTTGTTATTTGCTAAGAAAACCAACACATGCAAGGTATTGTACATCTTTTTGAATACACAGCCTTCATTATTAAAAGGGAGAACTGAAAGATAAAGTGAGACATGGATAAACAAAAGGACAAAGAGACATTTATCAGACATGTTTTCCCTCAGTTTTAAAGTAAACAGCATTTCCTCCATTACAAACCTGTCAGGTGAAGTGGTCTCAAGAGCTCCTCACACAATTTCAGAAAATTCAAGCAAATTATTAAAACAACTCGACCGAAAACACATTCACCCCCTTTTGGACAAATGCTCCAAATGGAGAAGCTCTACCCTTAGAGAATGTTTCAGAGGCATATTTAGTGGTGTTTTCTGTGTTTTCCCCAGGTAAACATTTTAGTTGTCGTTTGTCTTTGGCGTCAAATTGGTGAAATTGTTTTAAGTAATTATCATTTTGTCTTTTGGCGTATTTTTTTGAAGTTGTACTGCTGCTTTGAGCTCTCAGGGCCACAATATGGCCTTATGTTAAACCAGTCTGATAATACAGAAATGGATTCATGTTTGTAATCTATTTACATAGCAGCACACATCCCAGCTTTTCAGCTTTACCATTTGGAGATCGATTGATCCAGGGAAACGTGGCCAAGAGCCTTGACTCTCCTGTACAGTCTTGCCTGGTATTCACCCAGTTACCCACATTAGCATTTGGAAGCTGAACAGGCCTGCAGGGGATAGATTGGTTATTAAGTGCCTTGCTCAAGGGCTCCTCAGCTGTCATTGCTGTGGGACGACGTGTCATGAAGGCAAAGTTTCAGTTACAACTAATGTTGTAGCCAGATACACAAATGTATTTGTTGGCATAAACAGTTTTAGGTTAATACAGAATAGTTTTATTTATTTTTTTTGCTGATGGGACCAAAATTCAAGTCATTGTAACTCTTTCCCTGAGGGAGAAGAAATTAGGCTTGTTTCACCTACATGTTGGATCATGATTCACTCTGTAGAGAAAGAGACGTGTAAGCATTCACACAGGATCGGATAGAACTGATAGCGGTGCTGTTCAGGTGCCCACTGTTGATATCTGTGGTTGATTTCAGCAGAAGCTGTTGGATTTATTGATGAAGGATCATTCAACAAGTCTGTTTGTGAAAACACTTGAGCCTGTTGAAAGTTGGCAAGACAAGCCTCAGCATGTCGACGCGGAGCTTGGCACAGAGGTTATTTGTGATCAGATCCAGTTCAGGTGTTGTTTCAAGTGGATTGGGAGAAGATTAGTGAGCAGTGCTTCGCTGAGACACCAACACCACCCGTCTTTGATTCTTTACCGTAAACAACGAGAGCAGACAAAACATTAGAAACATGTCACAGTCTACCACAAAAGAGTTCAACAGCGGCACAAGCTGCAGCCTTCAGACTCATTGAACACTGTAAGCTTCTGAAGGACTAGCTCACAGGTCTACTTAACCGACACCCCACCTGATTGTAGGGTTACACCACATCAGTGCAACAGTACAGAAACATGTTTTTGGCTGGATCCATCATAACAACAACATTATATTCTTTGTTCTTCGACTCAGAAAAATGTTATTCCGTGTCATTGATTGACTGTAATCATAGTTATAAACTAATGGTACGGATACACAGTTCTTGAGCTGCTCTGTGATTATAATCAAAAGGCGTATTACTCACTTGGAAAACTGTAGCCAAGTTTTTTTATAGCAATGAATGAAAACAGTTTTACTACAGACATATTTACAGTTTATAGATGCAATACAATGTCATAAGCCTTCATTATATGTCATAATATGATTATAGTGTGGTTATTTTATGAAGTAAATCATGTGACATCCTGGATGTTATATTAGGTATGTTGGATGTAAATAAAGCATAGACAACTTCCATCAGTTCAAATAATCTGTTTTTGATCGTCCGGCCGGTTATGTTTACTCTAAAGCTGCATAGAATTATTAATTTCTATATAATTTATACAAAACAGTCATTGGCAACTTGTACCAGGGACATTAAACCTTGCTGTCGTTTGTGTCCTCAGCAAGCAAACTCATGTGTATTTCTCTGTGATTCATACTACACTAATATTACTACCAATCCTGCTCATTTAATTTAATGGAAAGATCTTTTCAGTTTGTGTTCCCACCTCTGTGCACCTTAACAATAGGTGGGATTACGCCAGAGTTTCCTTTCTTTCTGTGTCTCTGTCACAGTGATATGTCCCCAGGTTCAACCAGTCTTCAACGGTGGTTTACAGTAGATCATTGTTTATCAACTGATGACTTTTGTCTTTAGCACAGGCATTGAAAACAGGATGAATTTGTGTAGATTGCTGTGAAAGATAAAAATGGACAAAGGTGAGGGGGAAAAATAAAGGATATGAAGCACAAATGACTGTGTGTATAAAAGAGTACAGTGGTACAGTGTCTTTGGAAGCTTAGCTTTTTTGTGGAAGCAGAGAAAATGGATGCAAAGCCATGAATTGCCATAGAAATCTGACTCATCTGGGACGACTGTTAATGATTTTATTGTTATGATGAAACATTTCAGACACTTATGCAGTTTGTAATCAGCATGAATTGCTACCTAGTCAGGTTGACTGATTTAACGGCTGTACAGACCATAAATAGTGCTTTGTTAATTTTTTTTTTATCATTATTATTTTCCTCTTCCAACAGTTCTGGTTATTTTTCCCACAGAAGTAGTCATCAGGCACCAAAGAGATTGTATTGCAATTGGAAAAGGCGCAACTGAATCGGCCGCTTTAAAAACTGCCCTCTACACCAGTTACTACTGAACGCTTCAAGATAGTCCAGCAGTTCCTTAGCTGGCTTGTGGAGATGCAGTTAAATCACATTATTGTAAAGTAGTGTAGTTTTAAGTAAGCAATACTAATAATGATTGCAAGACCACGAGGTCTACGAAACACAGAGATGATGTGCTGCCAATAACCCATGGACCAACAAAGGCAGAGCTAACGGCTACTCTGAGTTCTGTGGCTTCAGGCTTGCTCAGGTTGACTGTTGGGGTTTCTCTAAGCAGCTATCTCAAGCTGAAACTGAAGTTCTGCCTTTTTTTTTTTTACTTAAGCCACAGCTGAATGTGTTGGGAGTCAGATTAAGTTAGGTCTGTATTTAGTTTATGTGAGTCCACTTTCATCACCACTAATTACTGTGGACAAACCATTAGTTTGATTCCACAATGAAATACGGGAACGTTCGCGTTGTTGCGTCCTTGGCTCTCAGTTGACATCAGAAACTGACAGTTGCTGGACTTGTTCGCTCTACAGTACTTCCCAGTGACAGCAACAATGACTTTGTAATTTATCATTTGTCATTTCTTATTTTGGCCCGAGGTTTGAAGGTGAAGTCAACCTTTTCCACTTGTGTAGCTCTCAGCCAGTGGCGGAACAAACCTGTAGCGTCTGGTGGGGTTTAGCTCTTAGTTTGATCTCAGTAATGGAGAAAATATCACATGAGATTCAATGACACTATGAGGGAGAGTTGGCTGGATGGAGAGAATGACAAGAATATCAAATGAGGGAGATGCAGTTCTAGAGGGCATGGAGCTGGAGAGATGTGAGGAGGGAGTAAATGGAAAGAGACGTTGGCTATAACTAGAAGGTAAACTGGGACGGATCTAGTAATCTCTTCACCTGCACCCCCTTCAAAGCAGAAACACATTGATATACAGTATAGTAGTTTAGTTTATTGATGGGTAATGTGGCTTCAAAGCTGTGCATACATTTTTCTGGAACTATGCGTTATTAAATGCAAACGTAGCGAGTTTCCTTTAACCACTTGAAAGCTTTTCTCTTCTTGTCACACATACTTTTTTTATTTAAAGAGTTTTTAGCGTCGCTGCCTCACTGCCTATATATTTTTACTGATAATTCAAAGAGGCCTGACATTTCCACCAAAGTGCCATGGCCTCATTTCTGAGACATGCCCACACAGCTCACTTTGCTCCCTGTTGCCTGTGGGTAGCGCTTAGTTTTGAAGAAAAGGTGGCGAAAAATGATCTGATTTAAAAAGTAACTGAAAGTGCAGGGATGGCTGTGTGCCCTCCGGGCTCAAGTGAGGGAGGTGAGCGACGGGGACGAGCAACTGGGAACCGCTGGTATCAGTACCGGTCACATGCAATGGCAGAACGGCAGTTCATTTTCCTAAGCGGTGGGGAAATTTTGTATACTGGCTTAGTTGGATTGTTTAATTTGGCATGTTCTCATAGCTGTCAAGACAAAAAGTCTGAAACACACACATGAAATATGCAGAAGATGCACCTGAATTTTTTTTTTTACTGCCAGAATATGTCAATTTAATAATTCCTGAAATGTCCAAATTGTGGGTAATATTGATTTAGTCATTTAGCTTTTTAAGCTACAAATTTATATTTTAAACCAATGTTGGAGCAGATGGTGGAAATTAGGTTTTTGACTTTCAATAAGGATTTGATAACTGACAATTTCAGAAGATTTAATGATCCCAACTGGGATATTTGTTGTTCAGCAGCAGAAGTAAAGAAGGACTGAGCAGAAGGGAAAGTGACAAACTGAATTTAATCACACGCGAACGCAAAGTAAAGGAATAAGCACTTTTCTTTCGTGAAACTGTTAAAGTAATTTGCATTTGTTACTCAGATGAGCCTGGACTTCACTATCAGTAGACATGATAGACTCTCTCTCAGTGCCAGGGAACAGAAACCTTCACTTTTCTGTCAGTCTGTAAACTGCTGACTCCTGCCAAAGCTGCTATGACAGAAAAGCACATTATTTGGCAGGATTAGATGCAGAATACATATTTGTATTTATTCTCCTTATTACTTTTTGTCCATATTTTTGGTTTATGTTTTTTACTGTTTGTATACGTCTTCCTCAGCTCTTGGCTGCTTCGATAAGCCGTTTGCCCCTCATGCATTGATAAAGTCAATGTTCATTTGTTTGTGATTTCTTTTCTTTTCTTGGCAGTTTTTTTTTTTTTTTTTTTTGCATGTTTGGGATACATGTTTTTCACAATTTGAGAATGCAAGGTGGTGTGTAATGGATAAGCACAGTTCAGATGCAGAAACCGTATTTCCAGGAACTTTTTGCAGAAATGCAACAAAAATTCAAATCTGTGACTTATCAATTAGCTTGAGCCTTATTTGAAAAAGGTACGAGTCCTTGGTAACAGGCAAGAAATGTAAGAAGAGTATCAATCAAAGACAATCAGAGACATGGCTCACCACTTTGTGTCAATCTTTCAATTTTTACATCCCTTCCAAAAGAAAACATTTCTCAGTGCAAGATTGGAAGGAATTTTAAGTCTTTCACCATCTACGGTTTTAATGTTGTGAAAAGATTTAGGGCCTCTGGGTAAATATTGTTGCATAAAGGCCAAAGCCAGAAAGCACTGTTGAACGTCTAAGGCCTTCGAGCCATCGGCCGGAGAAACATCTTGCTACCATGATGAATTTATGTAAATTAGCTCTAGAAATCCACTGTCACGTAACTTAACTTCTGCATCCAGAAATGCAGCCTGGATCTCTCTAACCCAAGGAGGAAGCCACACACCAGTTCTGTGCCCAACATGGCCCAGTCCTCTGGGTTTGAAATCATGACAGATGGACACAAAGTGAAAATGTGTTCTGTGGTGTCTACACTTTTTTTTTTTTCTTCCATGGAAAATGGATGTTGGGTTCTCCATGCCAACGATGAAAGAAACCATGCTGACTGTTATCAGGTGCAAAAAGCATCTGTGATGGATTTGGGGGGGGGGGGGGGGGTTATCTGTGCCCATGTGTGAAGATACCATCAATGACATGGTTTAGAGAGACCCTGCCACGACTCGCCTTCCTGCAGTCCACATCTGTCTCCTATTGAGAATGTATGTAACATCATGACGATCACGGACCCGTTGAGCAGCAAGTATTTTATGCAGCAAATATTCCAAAAACTACAACAATAGTGTCTTCACTTCTACAAGTGTTGCAGGCATCAAACTCTAAATTTGCTTCATTTTCTTTATCATTTTTTTTTTTTTTTCGTTGGATTTTTGAAAAGGTCCCAACTTTTCTTAAAGTGGGTTTTGTATGTTGATAGTTTGGTATAGTGGTTTCAGAGACTGTTCAATAACTGAAGGGTCTTTAATAACATTCTCTGCCGCACCAAGTGTCTTCATCAGCAGCCATTTGTGCCGCTAAAATGCCCTTAAAGTGCACATCGAGTGCCAACTCTCTCACACACTTGACTATATCCATGATATTTAAGTTAATTAAAGGACCCATTTAGATTGGCCTCTTAAAAATAATGAGAGAAAGTAAAAGAATTCAAAGTATACTTGTAGTAGTTTTAGTGTGATGCCCCTCGGGTGTAAAGCAAGTGTTGAGCCATTTTCAGGCCCACTAAACAGGATTGTTAAAGCCTGTGAAAAAACCTTTCAGTGTTATATGCACTTTCGTTAGGCCACAGTGGATGATGATTCATGCACCTGCACATATATATATATTTTTTTGTTCTGAGTGTGACTCAGAAGCCGAACCTAATGTCCAAAAGAAGCACAAGTGCCTCAAGAAATGCAGCTCTGTGGGTCATAATGCTCCCGCTTGCTTGACTGATGTGAGACAGGAGTATTCTGGAGACACCTTTCTGAAAGTGTACCCAGGGCTCTGGGAATCGCTGAATGTAGCCTAAATCTGCATAACCAAGAGCGTTATCTTCCAGTGAAAATCATTTTAATTTGTTGTCATCAAGGAAAATGTAAATGAAAACCACAAAAGGGAGAAAAACCTTTTGTGCAATCTCTTTATTTCTTCCTCTGTCATTCAGCTCAAGCACAGATCAGATGTTTAAGACGTCTTCCCACAAGTCCACGGTTGTTTGTAGATGTCTATCAGATTGATAGTAATATCCATGAAATCAGAGATTCATAAAATCAGTAGTGCACTGTCAACACGTGTTCATTTTGCATAAAGTTCTACAGAGCAAAGGCACCTTTCAGCGGTAAAACAGTGTTTTATACCTGTAGGAGTTATTAAAACCTGACTGAACTCCTGAAGTTCTGTGATGCCTGCATTGCCATCATTACATTAGAAACTAGGAAAGTTCAGACAGAATGAATTACAAAGAAACATTTGTTTGGAGGATTGGGACTTGGAGCACGCACAGCAAAGACAATTGATTTGGCTTTATTATAAAAGCAAAGCGATTACAAAGGTAAAGAATAAATGGGGATGGTAACCACATTCATTATAGTTTTTGTAGTTTCCAAAGCTTTTTAAAGCGGATGGACGGGTTTTATCATTTCATATCATTTTATCTTGGTGTGATTCTCCTGGAGAAAACTAGGCAGCACCGAAAGCCACATGTTCCTCCATTATAATTAGTTCACAGGTTGCATTGATTGTTTTACTCTGTAAATGGGATTTTGTTGATACTAAAAATGTTAGGTTAAGAAACATAGTTATATTATCTTGCAATTCTTCCCTTTTGAATAGCCCACTGATTAATATTTTAGGTGCTGCCTTGTTCTCAGGTGAACTGGACAATCAGTGCCATCACACCATTGTTTGCTTTGTGTGTGGGGGGGGAAAAAAGCCCTTTTCCACGTGTTGAACTGAGGTGCAAACAGTGCTACATCTGTGACATCTGAACGCTATGTACATGCAGGTTTTGATTCCTTAGGATTCGCGAGCACTAAAAGCAGGTGCTACAATCGTAGATCCGGAATTACAAACCACAAACTTTATATACATGAATCCCTTCCTCCAACTGGACTTTCTGTTGTTTTAGTTGGTCTTTCTGGTTTTATGAAACCGCACATCCTTTATAGTGTGAATGAGCCCTCGGACTCACTGACAACAGGAAAGACGATGGCTCGTGTTTTCTAACTGTGTTTGCACGTTCACTGCATTACATGAATAAATGTAGGGTTGGTTTTTCCCTCTCTTTTCATGCAACGCCAACTGATGAGTGTTTGTTCTTCTCCAACCTTGACCAGGTGGACAGCGGATGGAGGTTCAGGTATCAAAGCAGGAAGCAAAGTTGCTAATCGACGACTATGACCCTTCTAAAGAGTATAACTTTAAGATTTTTGCTGTTGATGGAGGACAGCAGAGCAAACCTCTTCAGGCCAAATACGAAGGTGAGAGATTTCTACTGACTCATCAACGACTCCACTGATGAGTGCCGCTCATACTAGCACAGTTTGGCACATGCCAGTTGTTTCAGAATCGCTCAGCCTGCCTTTAGATTGGGGGCTTGAAGAAAGGAAGCACAAAGGGGAAAAAAAAGTGCCACAAACTCCAGACACTGAGATGCTGAACTGATATCTTTGACATTGAGCCACACTTCTGGCTCCAATCAAAGATGTCACAGCAGGTGATTCCCATCAACCGCGACTGGCAGAATACCTGCTGTGACATCACTGATTGGGGTGTGGCCACGAGAGCTTGTATGCTTCAAAGTTGGAACCTGTAGCGCTCAACAGCAGCAGCACCACGTGATGTATTACTGCAGTCTCTGTTTGAAAGTTCTGCCTTGATGCTGACCTGTGCTGTTCAGTGAAACCTCTGCTGCTTTAAGCTGTGTGTCTGGTGGAGGATGCCGAACGAGACAACGTGAGCATAGCATTCAGACAGCAAAAACAAAAGCACACTTCAGCTTACTGCTGTGTTTTGAATAAGAAAATATGCCAACTGAGTTGTTTACTTAGTTTCGGTGACTGACATTGTGCAACCTGCTGATATTTCCTTGTCATGCTGTGCTGTGAGAAAACCGACGAGTAAAACTTTTAAACAGGTTCCTGATTGTAGAAATACACAGGTTCAGAAGGTTTCTTCTACACAGCTATTCATATGGAGTTGAAAAAGCTCTTTGATTCCACATTTAGAAGATCACGCTGCAACGCATTTCTGCACGCTAGAAATGGGATAATATGATTGTGTCTTTGTATTTGTATTCTCCTGTGTTTACACCGGTTTTTCTGTTGCACCTCCAACTGGAAAAACACTGTAGCGGCATTTATCAAATCAAAATCAAAACATGGGTGATGTCTGAAATTTAAATGGCCAAATGAAGCTCGAGCTAATTGAAGAGAAGATTTGGCCTTCGGTCACTGTAGATTTAAAACCATAACCTTTGTCACACTTATGATGCAGACTTTCATTTGAATTTCAGTAAAACATCATAGAAATTTTTCAGAGCCTGGGAGGTTTCACTGACGCGGTTAAAAGTCATCGATGCTCTTATATTAACACACAGTGCACAGCATATGTGAACGTACAGCAGTACTGTGGGACTCCACCAACTAAGACCACACAATTGTTACTTTTCAGCTGTCAGTAAAGGTTTATGGTCCAATATCAAGATGAAGTGTAAGAACAAGAACCTGATATTCAGACTTGCTGTCTGCTAAAGCAGTTTCCCACAAACTTTATATTTGAGAATAGAGGCCTTTTTGACCTGCGAGGGAGGAGTGGGAGAGCTTCAAAGCAGCTGTCTGATGCCAAAAGCAATATAGTCAGTAAATCAACTTTAGTAATCTGGAGCGACTGTGGCGCAGGAGGTAGAGTGTTCATCCACCAAATTGAGAAGTTCCCATCCCATCATGCTCTATGATATGTATGAAAATGCAAAAGCGGGTCCAGATGATTTTAGATTTTTGATCAAATATACTGTGTTTAATCATCACTAATGCAGATTTTTGTTACTCTTCCAGCTCAGCGATCAGGTGTTGAGATGGTTCAATCCCAGAGAGGACAAGGCGGCAGCACCGCTGTAGAGAACAACGAGATCACAGAAGGTAAGATTCTCAGCAGGTTAACAGGAGGCAAACCGGGTGAACAGAAACACAAACGGCAACGACTGAAGCATCCGTCTGTTGTGAGTCTCTGGTCGTCTGGTTTGAAGACCTCTCCTGTCTAACGAGAGTAGAGGAAGAATCTTTTTTTTTTTTTTTTTTTTTTAAAGGAGATTCTCTTTGAAATGCGATCTCCAAAAAACAGCCTGTCACTCTTCAAGAACAGCTGTGAAAGGGAAAATAAAGAGAGTGTCTTGTATCCAAGAACAGCCCTTTACAAATTGGAGAAGACGGAAGCATCGACATCTGTTCTGCACAGTGAGGCACCGTCTCTTTTTGTGAAAGAAAAGTTTTTTGTTTTTTTTTAAGTATTTCTCCGACAGAGATTACACTTTTGAGACCTTGGCCTTTTTTAAACTGATACTTTACTGCAACTGCACAACAGAAACAGGTAAGTGGAAAGTGAAGAGTCGTCCAAATGGCACAAAGACGGTTTCTCCTGTTCTGTCTTGTCCGTTTTGTAAACACATCCATTTCATCATTTTTATAACTACCATTCTTGCACATTTGACGACGAGAGAAGCCTGTGGATGTAACATTCCCGCGCAGACATGGTGATTATCATCAAGCCTCATTCCCAAGGAAATGGAGAAGAATAAAATGCTGTGGAAAAAAGGAAATTCAAGCGAGAGCTTGTAACAATCAGGGAATGAATACAGAGGGAAACATGACTAAAATGTCTACCGCACTTTTGAATGGGATTGTAAGTGCTGCATGCTGAACTGCACAATCAGACACCACAAGGAAAGAGCAGAAAGCCAGGAAATATTAACCAGGTGAAAGCTCTAAGCCGTCTGTGTTTCATAATACACACCAGTGTACCCTCAGGGTGAAGAATTAATTGTTACATTTATGATATACAGTAGATTTAGAAAAGTAAACATTTTTGTAAAGCTTTATTTCAGCCTTGTGGCTCATTGTGTGGCTGCTGTATAGTTTGTCTGCACCAAAACCCCAAAATAATTCAATAAACATATTTGTTGAAAAGATCCTGCAGCATAAACGCAGGATGTTTATGTCGGTGTGTTTTGTCGACAGAAACTTGGTTTTGTGCCGTGCTCCTTTGCAGCTTTTGAAAGTGTGATGTGTCCCTTTTGTGTGAGTGCTGTGTTTTGAAGCCTTGAAATGATGGAATGGTGGTAATGATGGTGCAGATTGAAGCCCCGGCAGACGCTTCGCCGTCTGAAGCCCAAATTACAGCTTCTTCTGACAATCGTCACAACGGGATGAATACTTGACAAAGCAAAACAAACAAAAAAAAAAACATATCTTAATGTACTTTTGTGTGTGTCAATTAGCCACATCTAATTTATTTTGTGTTGTTGCAACTTTACATTAATAGATAAAGGAAAAATTGAATCTATTTGTGCTTCACATCTGCAATAAATCCAACTGATCAGTAATCTTAAGGAAGAGCAATAGAAGAAAGACCTCCCACCAATTTTGGATAGTTAGATGTCCTGCGTACAAAGGACAATTTGTCCCAGAGACAAAGGCCAAGAATAAAAATATACAACCAAAAAGTGAACCCGCTATTATTTCTTTCTTTTAAATATGCAAACACCTGTGATTCCTCAAAGGTCAAAGTTTATTCCAATGAGTAGGACCAAAAGCTCTTTTAGAAGACCTGCATCTAGATCTGGGTACCGTTAGAAGATGGCAGCCAAATGACCTGAGGAGTCTGGCTGCTCCAAAGTCAGTCAGCAGGTCATATAATAAGGAGACAAACCATGTAGAGCAGAACCTTGAAAACTCTCTTGTACTAGGAGCCAGTGAAGATATTTAAAAACTCAGTAATGTCAGTAATATGTTTGTGCACGGACTCTGGCTGCTCCATTCTGAATAACCTGTATCCTTAAAAGGGTCTGATTTTAATCCAGCAATAAGAGCATCACAGTAATCTAGTCTACTGGAGATGAATGCGCGGATCAGTTTTCAGAGTCTGCTTGAGATGTAAATCCTTGCAAATGTGACAAATCTAATAGCCGCAGTTTATCTGTGAGAACACTTGCAGCTCAGCAGATGCTTTAAAATGGGTGCTAGACTTTACTGGGTGTGTTTGCACTTGCTGCAAAAGACAAGTTAAAGCAGAGAGAGCTAAGCAACAAGTCCAAAGGGCTCTGATCCAAAACACCGAGATAATTACAGCCAAAACTTCCATAAACGTTCTTTTTCTGACTTACTGCTGCTTCTTGTGTGTTGCAGATTGCTACTCAACCCAGTGTGTTTTTTCCCTCTGTATATTTAACTTTTTCACTCCATCATTTTTCTAATATTTTAAAACAGAGCGCACTGTTTCTCCATTTGATGTAGAACACAAAGGTCAGAAAATGCATTTCTTCCATAATTAGATTAGTTCTGAATGTAATTTTGGCTTGTTCTACACATCTGAGAGTTAGGAATTGGTAATGAAAAGGATTCAGGCAAACAAAACTGGACTGTTCCCTTTCATGTGTGTCCACAGTGAATCATGTGCCTCCATCTCACTCTGTCCTCTGCATCCTCTTCTCTCACACCAACTAACTTCATGTCCTCTCTCACTACATCCATAAATGTCCTCTTTGGTCTTCCTCTAGACCTCCTGCCTGGCAGCTCCAACCTCAGCATCCTTCTACATCCTCATACAATACCCATAGCATTAGTTTAGGATGAGTGTTTTTAGTGTTAACGTACTAAAAGACATTTCTTTTTCAGTGTCTTTATATGACATATTACAAAATTACAGTCTTCTTCAAGCCTTGACCAGTTTATTTTTAAACTCAACAACACACAGGACTGTAAATGTGGATTCTGGGTTGTGCAGTATTTAAACCTATCATCCACCTCAGCCACCACTAACCTTCTGTCTCAGTTGCTTTTAATTAATGTTGCTCTTATTTATTTATTTATTTTATTAAATTGTATGTTGGATCAAAATATAATACTTTCATTAATTACAATTCTCATAAAACATATTTGCAGCTGCCGTTTAGTTGCATAGAAAAATCATTTTGAGGAGACGGTTAAATATTCATACATGGATATTCCAAAATCTAGTGTGAAAATGTGTATTACTACAGTACTTCTTGATTTTATGTATCCAGTCTTTCTCTTATCACCCCCCCATTTTCTAAAGCTGTCTCCACCAGTTTAGCATTGTTATATCGATAAAAATAAAGATGTCCAGGAGCAGAAGCTGTCACTGGAGGAGGCAGCCCATTAGTGGAAGAGTGAGAGCTGAGCCTGACTGGGACCAACATAGTAACAGTTGGTGATGTTTGTCAAAAGATGCCATGGCCCATGGTGTCATGTGGCTTTTTCTTTGGCTCTGGCAGGAAGAGTTAACATTTGGCTAAAGTGTCATAAAATGTTCAGAGAGAGTAAAGGAAGAAGGAGGGAGAAAAACTAGGGAGGGTTGGATTCAGCTGTGGACTCGGCGCTAGTTAAAAATCAGCTTCAGTCTGTAGTTAAATAAACGGGTTTGTGAATAGCAAATAAAAACAAGGTAAAGAGAAATGAATTGGTAGAAAAGTTTTGCAAATGAAACTGAACAACTAGTGTCCATTAAGCATTATTTTTGGTTACTAGGCTCTAAAATAAAAAAAATGAGACTTGCCACTTCAACCAGTCATGATGAAAATCCTTTTGGACGTTCCTGTGATGTTACATTCACAAGAGTGGGACAGACATGACGACACAGCGACCTTGACCTCTTAACCACCAAAATCCAATCAGTTCATCCTGAAATCCAAGTTGATGTTTGTGCCCGATTCGAAGAAATCTTCTGTTGTCTTCTGAGAGACATACTACCCGAACACATAATGGCTTTGTCCAAAGATGTCCACAGCCCTGATCACTGAAAGGGATCCAAACACAACGTTCCATACAGGAGGTATGCAGGTCCTGGAGTGCGGCCAGTCACCATCTAAGCTTCGTGAATGGTTGTCTGCCGCCCGTTCTTATCTTTGGCAGAGGAGGCAGCGTAGCGAACAGTGAGGGATGATAGCAGTGGAGCAGCACACCATTATTGGCTTTGGCAAGTTGAACGTCTTAGCTGCCTCAGAAAGTGTATTCTCTGCTGTCTGTTCATATTAGGGAGCTTATGTCCTGCTCCCGTTGGTGATTATAGTGCCCAGGAAGCAGAAGGACTCCATAGTGGTCTCTAAGGAGCCACACAGGCTGATGGAGGCAGGCAGTGCTGAATTCTTTCTTAAGACCACTAGAATTTCCATTGCTGTTCAGGTAGTTTTTGCCACCCCGGGACACCAGGAGGTGAATCTTCCATCTATTTGCAGTCTTACTCTCCTGATGAGGAAGATCATTCTAGTTTGGATGGAGACATCCACAGATTTCAGAATGGCGGCAGAGTATGTAAGGAAACCATTAAGTCATGTAAAATCCCAAAGGTGCTGATTGGTGGGTGGCTGTATTTACTTAGTTTCACCTCTGACCTGAAAGGCGTCATCAGGTCTAACTGGCTGACTGTTGTTTACAGTCTCCACCAGTTACGTAGAACTTAAGCCTGTGAGAGAGTCCACTTGCTACCAAACGGCATATTTGAGGTCTCCATGACCTGGAGAATCTGCACAGATTTGAGTAAAAGTGCTGCACGCACATTCATTTTTGCACAATGAAACATTAGCATGTGTGTTACTGTGTGTGTGATATTGTGTAATTTTATGTGCATCCTCCCAAACTGCTCTAACTGGCTGCAGGCTGAAGGGGACAGATGGGTGAGAGAAGAGCCAGCCCGTGATAAAATGCTTTACTTTTATGACTCTACCCCACCAAGCTCGTCATATTGCCCCCCCCTCCCCGACTCCCTCAAACACTACTAAATGTAGCCAATATCACCATCCCCTCCAGCCCTTTCTTTCATCAGCATCTGCTTTTTTCCCCTCATGATTGCTCTTTCTGTTTGAGCAGTTATTTCCTCCCCATCACTTGATCTTTTGCCTGTGTGGCTACTACCTTGTGTTGTCCTTCTTAATACATTTTCCACATACAGTGGCAAGAAAAAGTCATGGCACCATTTGCAGTTTCCCTTTTTCTTCTGCATAAATTGACGATGAAGTCAGAAATACCAAAACACAATCGGAACATTTCCGAGCCGATAATAGTTTTGAACGTACCCATTAAACATAAAATGTGATAATGGGAAAAGTAATGGCAGCACTGTTGTTTTAACAACTTTAGCAGCAATAACCTCAAGCGAGCACTTTCTGTCGCTGCCGATTAGACCTGTACAACATTCAGGAGGAAATTTGGACCGTTCTTTCTTGCAGAACTGCTTCAGCTCAGCCGTATTTTCAGTGAGACTCGTGTGAACACCTTTTTGTTGAGGTCATTTCGCGGCATCTTTATTGGATTGAGGTCTGGGCTCTTACAGGGCAACTTAAAATAAAATAAGTGGATTTTGTGTCTCCAAAGCCTTTCTGTAAGTGATTTACTTTACAAGGGTCATTATTCTGCAGTGTCGCCCAGCGTCCTTTGAGCTTCAGCTTGTAAAGAGCCACCCTGACATTATCCCGTAGGACAAACTTGACAAACTTTATTTTTATTTCCTCCTCCACAATGGCGCAATGCTCCAGGTCCGGAGGCTGAACAGCAGGCCCAAACCATGATGCTCTCTCCACCATACTACCCTGGTGGGATGACGTCGGTCTTGGGGATCAGTTCATTTTTGAAATCATTGCAGAAAACCAGGAAATTGCTAACAGCGGTTTTAGACAGCATTAATTCTTCCAAAATGTCAAGTTTGTCAAAAGTTTCTCATCAGCAAAAAAATCTACAGAAAAAAATCTGTTGATTTTGCTTTTGTTGCCATGATGCCTGAACCGTAAGTTCAACTCTAACAAACATTGATGTTGTTTTTTTTGTTGTCTTTGTCTGCTATAGAGTGGTGTAGATCATGTTCCCAAAAGCAGCTTAGCTGACATTTAGCATTTGAGTTTATTACCCATTTTCTCTCTGAGTAATTGTGCATAGACACATTTACATTTGTCCCATCAGTACTGAATGCTTTTCATACTACTGTCTGCTCCCATTTTCACTTTCAGCCCTATTCCTGCACCTTCCCTTCACATCTGTCTCTCTCTTTACTTACTCCTTCACCTCTCATTTTCTTTTCCTCGCTCATAGCTGACAGTCTGCTCCGTGCCCACACTTGCTGAATACCACAGCTATAGCCTCACAGGCCTGTTTTTGGGCTGGTGCCTTGCTGCTGATCAGACCTTTAACAGCTGCCTGCCTGTCTGCATGGCTGTCAATCTGCACATTTGGCTGCTTGTTTGTCTGCAGCATTGTTGTGAGTGACGGCTTTTATGCACACCTGTCTCTGCAGGTCACCTGGATACTTACAGGCTGCGAGTAATTGCCCACCAAGCTACTGGCCTTTAAAGGAATACTCCGCTGAAATTTGTGATTAATAAATAAACCCTGGAGGCTTAAAATGGGGCTGAAAAGTTAGTATCTTGCCCCTTCACACAAGATGACAGCTGTAATTGGATTTAGAGCTGCCACAATAGTGACCCAGTTTTGTGTCGTTATCCAACTGATCCTGAAGCATAACTCAATAGTCTGTCCATAGATTCCAAATTCTTTAGCCAATATATGGCAAAGTACACAGCTTTATGTTCAATCCTGGAGTGGTTACCTGTTTACGTTTGTAGTTTGTGGTCAGTCTAAGCTAAGATGATTGCACCTTATCCGATCATCCGAGGTAATGAAAAGGATTTTGAGGGAGTTTTTTTTGAGGTGGTCACAGACCTTCTAACCTTTCGCTTCATGGGAGTCAAAAACACAAAAATCTAAAATTGCTCGTGTACCGTGTGATAAGGCTTTGTTGTCTGCACCTCCTGGTCTTCCTGCTGGCCTGACCGACTACTCGTCGGTCTAATTCTCCCGCTGTCTGTCCTCATTGTGTGACAGATGTGGAGTGTAATCTGACATGAGGGCACTATAACTCAACTAATCTATTTTCCCTCATACCACCCCTCTAGGTCAGCACACACACATCTGTCTGGTCAGACCACCCACTAATTCATCTGTCCTGCAGTATAGTAAAACTACACAAAGATGGAGTAAGCAGCACTTTTACAAGATCGGCTTTATTATAGTAATAGTGCCAGTCATGGTCAACAATATGTTTTTGGATTGTTCAGGAATTTCATCAGCTTTGACTCGAACAACTACCTAGACTAAAGAATGAACTGATTAGATTATGGTGGACACAGATCAAAGTCACAGGGACTTATTACCTATCTCAAACCCATTGATGGAATTCCACCACACAAACACGACAGTGTCTGGCTCAGCCTGAACAGGGAAGGCATGTAACCTGCAACTCGGTGGAGACACACAAATGCAAGGTGGTAATTCTGTTCAGATTCTAATGGTTGAATTCCTCTACTTCTGGTACAACAGAATCAAGGCTCGGGACTCAAGCTAAATTGGTTGATATGTAATTTAGTTTCTTATGATTGCAGGTCAGAATTACCCAGTTTGGCAGGTTTATTCTTCACAAAAACAAAAAAAAAAATGCAGACTTATTATTAAATAAGGTTGCATAGATACTATTAAGGTTATTTTAGATACTGTACAAAGTGATTATATTTATTGATGATTAGCCTTATTCATTAATAGTTAACTATGTTGTTCTTCTTCTATCACTATTTTAACTATTTTAAATTCCAAATATATATTGTTTTTAAAAAAAATATGTCAGTTTTGCTTTCTTGTTTCTTTTCACTCGTCTGTCTGTAAATAGGTTACAAAGCTGTTTGTGTGCTGGAAGGCACTTTGTAGTTGCATTTATTGGATTTTAAATGAAGAAAAACTTTTGGCAAATAGTGATGGTGGAGCTGTAGGTGCTTTCTAAACAGCCACAAGTCTCTCTCTCTCACACACACACACAGCTCTTTTTTAGCAATCTACCTCCTGATAGTTCTGATGACACATCACACGGCTAACTCTACTTTAATAGCCAGGCTGGATTTCTGTGTTGAGTGCACACAGATAAACAGACTTTACCTCTTTGTATCAAATAAGATACAGGACATCAGAAGCTCGCAAAGATAAAAACTTAAGTACAGTTTTTGAAAGTTAAGTGTTTATCTGATTCCTCTGTTGCACTGCATATATTTCATTTGCGTTTCGGTGCAGCTCCATGAACGTCTACAAACAGCCAGGAGCTGATCGCTGAAGTGGGGATTCAGTTAGCACTGCTTTTATTCTTAGATACTGTGATAATCTGGGAGACTTTCGTTTTGCAGAGCACAGGTGAGACTATATGTTCTCAGATGCAAAAGAGGCAGAATTAAAATGGTTTTTAAGACGTACGCTCATGAACACTGCCATTGTTAAGGGCAAACAAAAATATCAAGCATGTCGTACATTTCAGTGAATTAAATGAATGTTCAAAACTCACGGACAAATTATTTTTGGAGCACTTTCCTGCTCAGTCTTATCCAAGCTGCCAGCACCTTTTTATTCTTTTATTGACACACACACACACACACACACACACAGGTACAGTCTTACACACACCCAGATAATTTTTCTTGAAGGATGAATAAACTGCGTGACTCAGTCTAGTTGCCATGGCAGCATTTATTGTGTGAGCCTGTGAATTTGCTGATGCTTGGTTTGGTGTGTGTGTTTTAGCCAAAGCTCGAATGATGCATCATTCGATGAAGTACTCAATACTCAACACTCCTGTCTGTTTGGCTGCTATGAATGTTATTCAGTGTTATGGCTGGATATGTTCAAAGTGCATTAGCTCCACTGGCAACAGTTAAATGGTTGTTCTAACAGCAGAATTTTAGTTCGGCCACAGTATTTATGTTTTTGCTGCTCAAACAAGAAACCGCAGGAAATGTAAGGATTGTTCTGTGCATCAGCACATTGTGATTTTTACTATCGTAGTCTATCACTGTTTTACGGAAGCAGAACAACAGGCAGGAGTTGGCTTGTTTGTGTGACCTCAGTAACAGATCTATGAAAATGTACTTACTTGCCTTCTCTTTATCATGTCATCCTCACCTCAAGATCCATTATCTTATCCTGGTGGAATCCAAATGGTTCAATGACTTGGTTGTCTGTAGGCTGTCCTTCAGTCTTCCATCAGTCTTTTTGTGTTAGTCTACTCAGCTGCACACAGAATTGACACTGGAAATTGTGTGTGTGAGTTCTTTGCATTCCTGAAGGCATGATATTTGCAGCAAATGTCCTTACAATGATCAAAAAGTGAGGTTTGCCAAAAGGGCAATACCAACACGGTTTGTACACTTCTCTAAACTGCTTGCATTTCAAAAGTAATATCACCTAAATGGATTTTGAATGCATTTTTACAGGTAGCAGCATTAAGATCATTCTCTATATACAGTCGGTTTGTTCCACTGTACTGTAAAAGTCAAGTTGCAGATACTAGTCAGTCAATCACGATGAGCATTTTTTTTTGCATGAAGTTATGTTTAAGGACTTGTTAGTACTTAGAACAATGAACAAATTAACATTATCCTCTTAACTTTGTTTACATAATTTTTATTGCAGTATGACTTGAGAAAAATAGAGATCTTCAGTCCTGCGTCCAACCTTGAACTTCCTGAAGTTTCTGCATGCACTGGCAGTAAGGGCAATAGGTGCATTAACACTGTGTTCAGCTGCCTTAACGAGCAGGAAATAAAAGAAGAACCTAGCGTTTGGGTCAGACCATAATTTATGTCTCTGCTGGACATTTTCTGTTGAAGGGCTTAAACTTGTGACCTTGTAATTTACAGACACTCTTACTGTACCCTGTGTGTGTGAGAGGAAATGAAGCATTTCCAGCATAACATTTAGCCACACAGTTGATTCTGGCTTGCTCACAGGTTTCTTGGGAAAGGAGTGTGTACTTAGTGTCTAACCACTGCAGTGGTTTGCTGAGCTGTGGCTTTCTGCTATTTGTTCGGGATGATGCTGCTTTACATGCCCGTGTTTATAATCGCCAATTTTCCACTAGCTGCGTGGTTTTTGTTTGCTCAAGATGGAGGAATATGAAAGCGTTTTTCAAATTAGGAGGACTAAAGGCTTAATCACACTAGGCAATCTGTTCCGTGCCCGCGCACGTTAGACCCCCCGCCCCCAAGTCCAGTTGGTTTGACTAGTGTGATTGCGCTGTGCCTTGCCCACTTCAGTGTACCATGTACCACAGTTCAGCGGATTCTCCTGGATCTGTCCTAAAAGACTAAATGTCCCAGGCATGGGACAGGGTTACGGTACGTAGTGTGAGCAGCTCTAAGAGACTGCTACATTACATGTGGTATTAAAATATGTCAAGAAAACTCACTTCCAACTCTTTTCCGCTGCTGTTCTGTACAATATTGTATTTACTGTGACCTTTTGTTTCCTGTTTTGAAAGTGATGATTAATCTTATGTAGTGTTCTTAGAAAAAATGAGCTTTGAGCCTGGAACTACAGATACATTATGATATAGATATAATAATACAAAAACCATTGACATTCCAGTCTGTACAGTAGTGGTACACACATTAGTCAGAGACCATGTGAGGTAGCAATCAACAGCTCAGTGGTAAATAGTCTGCACTGGTTTAGCACTTTTCTACCAACCCTGTCAAATAATAACGTAACGTAAATGTTTGAGTTGCAAATACGTAGAAAAGTGAAATGACATTTTACAAGACAACGTATTTTTGCCTCCCAAAAATATCTGATCTTGCAGCAACATAACCAGTTTCATTTTCTGCTGTCATCCTGCAGTACAGTGTCCAATTTGTTTGACTACAGCATTGGTAAAGCATTTCATGGTGGCGAGGTACAGGAGCTGGTTAGGGTCTGAGGAAGATCGAGGGCTGGTGCAAAAGAGGAAAATCAACAGTCAATAAAATCAATGTGATCAAAACCTGCTGAATTTCATGAACTTTTTATTTGTTTATGTATTTATCGTCAAAATAATCTTTGTACAAGTGCACACAGTAGCATCTTGGGGGTGTTTAGGACATTTCTTTTTACATCTAGGATGAGATAAAGGAGAAATCCCAAAAGTTATGGCAACTTTTCAAATGATTCCTCTTTTTTACCTTTTGACAATTCATTTCACTGTTGCTATTCTGAGACAGTTGGTGAGGAGGAAAATTCCAGCTTGGGTAAACTTGTCAGCATGAGTGGTATGTCATCTGTGGCAATGTACAGCTGCACAAGGACAGTCAAGATGTGGATTTGCACTGTTGCATATGTCAATACTTGGACATGTGGATGTGGATTTGTGCATGTTTTCTTGTCTTGTGTACACAGTATGGTGCTGTGCACATTGTTGGAGGACACTGGATGTATTTGGTTTGGTGCTTGTTCAGTCAAGTGTTGATGTGTAGTCATGGACAGACATTTGTTTGTTGTAATTTTCTGTCAAATTATGTTACGTAAGTTAATTGAGCTGTTTTTTTAACACTTGAAAAAAAAATTGTCCCATCTTTTAAGAGCGAACAGGTTGTGCAGTGCTTGATTTCATGACCTTTTTTATACAAAACCTTTTAATTTCTCATTATGACTATTTAGTGCCTCATCCACACAGCCCTGTCTTTTAAAAATTACGTTTCTATGCAACTTAACTGCACACGTTCTTGAGTCAAACTCCAACCTTTACGGGATTCCGGTTTCTAATAGCATAATGAGGATATGTTGATATTTAATGTAAATGGCAAGTTGAGAACATTTTGCTGCTGAACATAATAAATAAAAAAACATTTTTGTCTGCCAAAATATCCAGTCCTGCACTATACCAAACAATTTATCAGACTACACCCATATATAGCTTTTTAACGGTGGGATTAAAAAGGTGCATTAGTAAATATACTAGGTATTAATATACCTAGATTAAAATTGGTGAGGTAAGTGAAAATAGTGGGTGTTTATAACATATGAATAGATGACGGGCAGATTGACTTTATAATGTGTTTGTTCTGGCTAGAGGGTCTTCAGGCCAGAAGTCTGATGGGAGAGATTCGAATGAGTTACACCAGAAGAAACCACACTGACCACTTTCTGCCTGACCAGTAACTAGTTTTTTCCCTTTTGTTGTAAAGATTGTATATACTGTATACTGCACTGAAACAAATGACAACTCAACATGATGTCAGTTTGCAATGTTCCTGTACAAATAAAGATGAATAATGAAGCAGTAGATCATTTGTGCAGAGTGCAGCGAAGGCCACAGGTGAGAGCAGTTGGTGATTTAGTGAAATTGGAAGTGGAGATAAGCAGAAAGAGAAGGGGGTCAAATAATGGGGCAATGCAGATGGGTTTCAGTGCAGCTGAACTTCCATCAGCTTCTGTTTGACACGGAGAGAGTCTCATTTACACCTGAGAGAGTAATGAAGGGACTCGGGGAGACAGAGGGGCAAAGACCAGGAGAAGGAGGTGTGGAGAGAGGCCAGTATAACGTGAAGATTTGGGGTGAGGGCAGTTTTTGCAAATTGCTGTGTGTGTTTGCAAGAGAGATGCAGGAGGTTGTAGGAGCTGTGGTATAGTGGAAAACGAGCTGGTTGAGCACTGTACGTACTATATGAATGCAAGATTGAGCTTCTATGAAAGGACACACAACACAAGTTATCAGTGCTGTGAGATGTTTGGGCAGGAAAATCAGTGTTTGTTTTATTTCTGTGATATTGGATATTGAAGTCATGTGTCTATAGCCCTTTACGTACAGAGAACCTACTTTATTTGGTCCATTTTTAAGAAGGACTTTACTGCCTACGCTCAGCTTCAGGATTAAGGTTGTCCACCTTAAAGCTGCTCCTCTGTACATTTTACACTGGTACTGGCATCCGAGCATTAGAGATGTGATGCCTAAAATGAAAGTAGATAGCGATGTGTGACACACGCATCCAAATTATGTCACTTTGTAAACAGTAATGGCAGTTAAACCACATATTGATGATGTTATGCTACTTTTGCACATTTGTTGATGCATGTTCATTGCAACAGAACATAAATCAGGGCAACTGCATAGGGTTGAATCATGACTGGGCTCAGGTTATGCTTCATAACACATGATTTGTTGGGTATGTCACTCCTGGGTCTCCCAGTAAAACCACTCCAGTGGCTGCTTAAGACGTCATCCTAACTTAGATATTTAGTGTGGATAGGTTGGACGTATTCAATTTTATTTATTTTATTTTATCAGTTATTTATCAGTTTAAGAACGGTAATTAAATAACATTATCACTTTATCTTTCAGTTTTTTCTCACACTCATTCCTATTTTTGTTAGGGTTTTGTAAATGACACTTAACTTTGAAGACACAGTGTAACTCCATCAGATTTTTTTGAGGAACATTTTATTGAGGAAGCATTTCTTCAGCCAGTCACCATTAAAAGTTAGTAAAGAACATGTCAGAAGAGACGGGATGTTCACAGCTTCTGCAACAGTGTCTGCAACAAAATAGGCAAAGTAAGAAGTAAATGAATTAGCGCCAACGTTAACTATATCCTCAGCTCTGCTTGTGCCGCTGTGCTGTTGGAGCAGCTTTGCAGGTTAGTGGCCATCAATCAAAACTCTGTTCTACTGAGACATCACATTTTATATCATCAAATAACTTCTTAAAAAGAAACTTGTCAGAAAATGACTAATTGTACACAAGGCAGCTTGATGTATATGTCAGAAATGTCTGGATTTACTTGATTTTTACTTTTCATTTCAAATTTGGGTAATTTCCCACTACATCCAGCCACTAGAGGGCGGTGGACTTGTGGGTTTCACTTTTGGGGAGCGTTCACATCGTCCATCTGTACATGCAGTCAACTGTTGGCTGATTGGGTGGTGAAAACATACATATAAATGCAGAGTGGTAATCGTAGCTGTTGTGTGGATGCACCATCGCATGCATATTCGGCTCCCATTCACTTTCAAAAGTTGTCCAAACATCAATGGACATGCACGTGTGGTTATGAACCAAACCCCATTGCAGTCGAACAGCATTCATATTTTCACACCACTGTTTATTATTACTATCCCGCATAAATACCTCACATAAAAATTCATGCGTGTTCCTTGAAGGAACAAGCCACAAAACTTCATGGACAACAAAGATATTTCAATACAATTTTGGGGGGTAAAAATTCAGAATTTCTTAACTTTCATAAGACTCAAAAATTATAATTATACTGGAGTTTAAACAGCTGTTTTCATTAAAACGTCCATTTCTTGTTTGCTTGGAGTTGTTGTACAGCTTTGTAGATGGGATGAACAGCAAAAACCTGCCATGACTCAACAGTTTTTGTCTCTTCATACTATACTTCCTGTCTGCCTGTCTCTCACTCTGTGACACACACACACACACACACACACAGAGTCACTGTACTTACAGGTTTGCTGTAGCTGCTGCTGCTGCTGCTCAGTGTGTGTGTATGGGTGTTTATGTCGGGGCAGGTTTCCGGTGGTTTTTGTTTCCCTTTCCTCTGTTTTATGAGAGTTCTCATTAAAGAGCATGAGAAGAACATCAGATAATGTCTTTCACACACACACACACACACACACACACACACACACACACGGCCTGTGGCTCTTCACACAGCTCTGCATAGAAAACTGTGTAAACCCTGAGTTGACGTCGTACAAATGTGAAAATGTCAACTTGCACTCGCAGCATCAGCAGCAGCAGCAGCAGCAGCACAGCAAACTTCTGACGCACACTTTTTTTGTTCCACATTGTGAGGCAGTGTCCAAAATTAGCTCATTTTTTTACAGCTCAGAAAAAAAAAACACTGATAAGTTTCTTTAGATGTAATGTAAAAAAAAAGTAAAATCACAAGCACTTTATCTTTGAGTATAAAAACGACTTTAAAGCTACTTATTGTTGGAATATGGTTAATTATTTAGCTCACTAGTAGAGTTATAGTTAATATTAGTACAACGAGGAGCATTAATTGTAGTGGAAAGAATAGTACTTTTACTATCACGGCACCAGTGATGGTTGTAGCTGTATGAATGCACAAATGGAGCTTCGCTGGCTTTACTTCACAAACACTGAAAAAAGAGCATAAAAAGCAGTGTAAAAAAAAAGTTCTAACCAAAAATTAGCCTCCTAACCCTGTCTTCTAAAAATCTCGTTTTATATAGCTAAACTGCAAATATGCATTTGCATGCAAGTCAATAAATGTGTTTAGAGCCAGCACTTAATGTTGGACAACAATTGTGCTCTGGCTTGATGAATAAAAATTTAACAGCCACTTAAAACACAGTGTGTTTATGAAATCAATTTAATCACAAGTATAACCTTTTTATTTATCCTAAAAAAAAAGTGATTTGTTGCTGAAATCCAACCACACATTGATATACTGCAGCTAGAAAGTTGTGGGTTTGTGCCCTGGCCGGCTGTGGCCTTTCTGTGTGCAGTTTGCACGTCCCCCCTGTACTCTGGGGTCCTCCCATCGTCAAAACAGTTAACGTTAGGTTAATTGCTGAAGCTAAAATTGCCTGTAGGTGTGAAAGTGTGTGCGAAAGTTTGTCTGTCTGTGTGTCTCTGGCAGCTGGGATAGGGTCCAGCCCCCCCGGGATGGATGGATGGATATTTTCTTTGCATTGTGCAGCCAGTGCAGTACATTGCATAGTTGCATTCAGTCAGAGTTGAGTAGCTTTAGAAGTTAGCAGAAATCCCAAACCGCTTTAACGGACGCGGCTTCTGTTTGTCGTTACATTCAGTGTGAAGTCACGGTTTACCTGCTAACACATCTTTACATTACTAGATGTTACAAAATCAGTTAGCTGACTTGATTTAGTTTGCACTTATCAAGGACGGTGTTTCTACAGCGCATTGTTCTCCAGTGAGTCGGCCTACGGTGAGTCACTCAGCTGTCTGACTGTGTTGGGTGGAGTTTGATGTCTGCCTTTCAATTTCTGTAGGCCCACATGGACTTTCTGTAGATACAACAAGCCCTTTCTTGCTCTCCTTGTGAATTAGCATGTGCTTCTGTGCAAAGAGCAGCATATAGATGAAACTGTTATTACCCACATATTGCTTGGATGATTCAACTAATTATGCAAAAAGGAAATAATGAAGTTGGATTTACAGTGTGATTAAAAAAAAAAAAAGCCAGATAACAAATTATGTAAATCCTCAGGTTATTAAAACGCAATTATCTAATTAGGATTAAATACATAAGGATGATGTATAATCACCTGCATCATTTTCATCGTTTCTCCACTGGCTGAGACAGATACTCGAGGAAAAACTCCCCATTCTATCTTTACATATGTCAGGATCACTGCTCCTCGGCTGCCTGGCCAGTTTTCTCCATGATCGCTGCTTAATAGGAGCAAATACATCACCCGCACACCGTACTCAGGCATTCCTGTGTCTTTCTGGAATAATTTATAGCATTATTCTGTAAAAAAAACAAACATCTGTGGATAATTGTCTCATTACGACTCGAAAATGCACGGTTGCATTGTGTCTCAGTGTGATTACTAATGCACACTGGGACCAGATATCTGTGTTTAATATTGCCGGCTTTAGATAATATCAGCTATTAATATTGCTAGACAGTGTGCACAGAGGGAATGAAAGGCTTACAAAACTGTAATTATGTTGACATATTAGCATTGCGAAGATTTTGATAATGTCTCAAGTGTAAATGTTCTCAATTAAAGTGACCAGCAGTTACGACAAACACTACAGTAACATAAGCTTCAGATGTGCACAAAGCCGTTTAAGACAAACATCTGAGAGCTGAGTTTGTTTTTTTTAAAGCAAGATGTCTGGCCAACGGAGCTGCTCCCTTCTGCTCAATAACGAGGCCCATTGTGAAGTTTCAGCAGTGAGGAAATTTTACTAAGTAGTTCTCTAGTGTGGAGCTACACTTGTAGGCAGAGTGAGATGCGTCGGGGTGAAACTAGTTCCTTGGGTCAAAGCACATTAAATTACAGTGTAGTTACTGTGATCAGCGGATCTTTGTTCACTTTGTGCATTCAGGGATGTGTGTTTTTCAGACTTCAGCGGTTTGACATCTGAAAGCACTTTTTTTTTTTTTTTGGGGTCCACGGGCCTCAGGCTGAGAGTTCTAGTGGTAACAGCATCGAAGATGTGCGGAGGGTGGAAATGTTAAGAATTGACTAGTTCCCATTTACTATAGGAATTATGTCGAGCACAATGTGTAGCAGTGTTTTGGCCACAGTCGTAATTTGTAATCAATTTAAATTTTAGAAGAATGGTTTAACATTGAGCACAGAAAGATCTTATTGAGCCCCGTTTTTGTTTTTTTCCCCTTCGTCTGCACATCAGAGCTACTTGTCACTCTGAGACATGGGCGAAACGATTTCTCATTCCCACCCTTCTGTGTCCTTGTTTATTTAGATTTATTTTGACAGTAATAAGTGGAATTAAATGCGTGTTGCATTGGAACGGCTGCAGTTTTCCTTTCCACAGGCTGATCTTACTCAACAGCAGCAAACAGAGGAAAAACAGGATCATTAAAAATGTGTAGCATTTACTGTTTATTTGTAAGCGTTATTTTCTCTGGGATGCTCCTCCTGCTGCGTTTGCTTGTTCACTGCACCACGCGGCTTCACATTCGTATTGCGAGACACACTTTCACACCCGGGAGCAGTGCAGAACACCCAGCACTGCTCTGTTCCCCGAGAATTTGCATGGATGCAATTGGGAGCTCAGTGCCTTGTCGTTATTAGGAGAACGTGTGTGCAGTTGATACTTTTGCTGTTCACATTTCCAAAACAAACTCAAAACCCTGCATTTAAAAAAAATCATATTTAGAATATTTGCCGTATGTTGTCTGTGTTAAAATCTTTACTAATAAGTGGCTACTAATTTCTTTTTCTCCTGACTTTATTGATCACGTTGACTGAGGTCGTATAATTTCATCGTGATAAGCCAAAGCCAATATCTTTTGTCCAGCCTGTTCTAAACACGTTAAATCCAACACTTGAAGGATTTTGCCACGTTGTCTTGCCACAGCTTTAGAGATGTCCTGTTTCCAGGATGCCAAGAGACACAGGAGATTACAAATGTCATGCAGGGCTCAGATGAATCTGCAACTGCATCCTAACCAGCCTGCTCCTCTTTCATGTTTCGCAGAGAAATTAGGTGCTTGCTGTTATTAGCTTGAGGTGCTGCTTGTCCTCTTTCTCATTATGTCTAAGCATAGAAAGCCCTGGATTTGCCAGCAAGAAGTCATAGTATTCACTGTGTTCTTTATGTCTCTGGGAAGATATTTGAAACGTTGTTAATTTTCTGGAGCTGCAAAGCACAAATCTAGAGTTATTTAAACCTTAAAATGGCAAAATATAATAAATAAACCCTTATTTTACCAGTCTGCTAATCATCAGGTCACATTGGCTTAGCTTAGCTTATAGGTCTCATCTCAATACGATCTCCACCTGATAAAATAAGGGTTAATTAAGAATAACTAAAAAATTCCCCCACGGACGGCAGCACAACATATACAGATGATCCAAAATCCAGCAGTGAATATCATTTTTGATCAGCGAATAAAGCTCACGTCACACCCCTGCTTGCGTCTTTGCTCTGGCCTCCAGTGGCTGCTCACATCAGCTTCCGAGTTCCGACTGCAACTGACAGACTGTTGACAACTTAACAGCACCTTCCTACTCGAACACCCTCATCCAGGCCTACAATTTCTCTCCTTCAATGCCTTCTGCTAATGAGCAGTGTGCCCCTCTTCTGCAACCTTAAAGAAAAAACGAAAAAAACTTTTCCCCCCTCTATCCTCCTCGTGGTACTCGCATCTCACAAAAATAACACAGTTATTCTCGTGTCATTTGGATTTCCCTCTGTTTTCCTGCACTTAGCTTTTAAGTCACTTTGGAAAAAAAGTGGCTGACAAATGCCTAAATGTACAACTAAATGACTTTCCGTTGTTGAGTTAAGATATCGTTCTGCTGTAGCGAGAACTGTTCACTACTGCACCTGTTGGAGCCCACGCAGGCCAGAAATTACAGTGGTTTCTCAATTTGTCGAGCTGTCATCGACTCAAAGTATGGGAGGCAGTTGACCTTCTGACCCCTTGGCATGTAAATCAGTTCAGCACAGATCGATCGATCACACAAAGGCCTAAGGTGCAATCACTAACCTTTGACACCGCAGGCACCACCTTGCAGTTGCAGCTCTTGCCTTGTTGGCTCACTCAGGGACACACCAGGTGGGTAGGCTGAGATTTCACCTCTGCATCCCCATCCTGCAACTGCAGCCATTGAGCTACCAGGCCACTGACGCCCCTACTGGATATTTCTGCAGTTACGACACAAAGCTGATACGTAAAACAAGAAGGGGAACGGAGTAATCGCAACGGAGGATTAAATGAAATGAAGTTACTTTGTCTAAACTATGTCCAAAATAAAAAAAAAACAAAACAGTATTTTGTGCCCTGGGCGTCCACCTTCATGACCTCTGCCATAGACTGGTCCTGCAAACAGTGCAGCCTCCTATAGTGATGGGGTTCTTACCTGCTGTGCAATTAAAAACAGGAGCTGATGCAATACTTCCTCTCCTCTTCATTTGATCTTATTTCAGTCAGAAATGAAGAAGCGACAGTATCACGCTGCCAAATCTATGCGCTCTGTTTGTAGTGATGCAACAAAGGCTTTAAGTTGAGATCCAAAGTTGAAACTCTCACACTAAATGACCCACTGGGGGTCATTGGAACCTTAACCCTGACAACGTTGGTGGCTGCTCCAAAGGTTTGGAGATTCACTATCCTGGCTGTGCGCAGCCTTTATCAACCTTTGGGCCCTGCTCGTGTCCATGCATATGTATGAGTATGTCAGAAGAGAGAAAGGACTGATTATAATATTGTTTACACTTAGTTGATCTGGGTCACGTCCTCTGTTCGATAGTCTTGACCCTTGCTGTCTTGGGATGCGCCTCCGACCCGCGGCATTTTGACTTTTTGACCTGTGGAGAAATATTTTACCAGAGGGGCCTCTCTGCTAATAGCTATCTGGCGAAGGATCTGTCACCTCACTTATTTGTAAGTTTCCTTTCCCTTTTCGGCCTTTGTTCTTTGCCTCCTACACATCACCCCTGAAAACTTTACTCGAAGCCATGTGGATGTTTTGCTACCATAAGACGAACCTGCATCAGTCAGCCATTGCTGAAAGTCCTCATTTGTCACAGCTTTACACACACATGCAGGTTCACATCAGGACGTTTCGGCTTTCACAGATATTTTTGGACATGATTCTGCATCAAAAGCTGAGCCTCTTTTCAGTTGGCATCTTTTTCTTTGCATGAACTCACAACTGTAGCGACTTCTGCTGAGTCTGCAGTGTCCTTCTAATCCATGCTCTAAATTCTAAAAAAAACTATTTATGGGAATCCTTTTTGAGAAACAATAGGTTGCAAGATGATACACACAAAAACAGGAAGTAGGGACATGACAAATCACAATTCTTTGACTATTTCCACGAGGGTCTTATTTTCTGGTTGTTTGCAGGATAAGGAGCTGTAACAAAGTGGATTTGTCAGCTCACATCATCCTCCCGTAACACCTTTTCTGGTCCCGCTCGTCTTTCATCTCAGTCCTCTCCCCAAATGTTTCACTTTTTAAAATATTCTTGATGCTGCAGTAAATGCACTTTAGACAGAGAACTGGATTTTCTGCTGCTCCCTTTTAAAACATTCATTTTAAAGAACCCTATTCTTCTGTTCATTCCAGATAAACCACGAATTAAAATTCACATAGTTTTCCAAAAATCACATAGGATCACAGCATTGATATTTAAATAAATTACAGGGATCATTTCTTCCAGTGGTGCCATTATTTTTATTTTTTATTTTTTAAACTCTTCCTGTTATTGTCTCTTTTTTTTTTTTTCAGGAATTCCTGTGTCATTATTTTATCACGGTCTGTCATTAGACTGCTTTGCTAGATATTGTTTCTTGCTGCTTTTATAAAAGCGTGGACTAAGTATATTGCAATCTAATGTAAAGTGATTAAGCATCTGCAAACTCAGAGAATAAGAATGAAAGGAAAACAAAGGGAAGATTAGTAAATCAAGCAGAAAGAAGAAGGCAGCAGACTGACTCGTACCTTTTACTATGATTATGTGACAGGTTTTTTTTTGCTTCCTTGTTTGCTTCCTCTTCGCCTCCCTGTAATTTTTTCATTTCTCACCATCTGTCTAGGTATAGTATTTTCCCCTGATGGGCTTTTAACTGGAAGTTAGTCTCTTCCACTTAAGCACCTTTAAAGCACTGTTTTGCTCTTCAATTTCACTTCCTTTATTGGCTGAGAAACATCCATTCTTTCCATATCCTAAATCCATTTAAACTCTTCCTCTTCACCACGTTTCATTATCTTGGGCTTGTTACTTGTGCTCCATCGCTTTTAAAAACAGGACTTATTGTGGAATTAAATACACATATCAGTCAGTCTGCAGATATTTTGCGGTTCAGGTACATATCTTTACACTGGAATTTCTTTCTCCAACAATATATCAAAAGTCGCAGTACAAACTTAAACGTTGCTGTGGTTGTGTTTAGCCACTCGCAGCATTTAGATAAGATTAGAGAAGGTTTGAGGTCCAGCTAAATAAAGCAGATTTTCACTTCAACATGTTAAGTGCTTTTTTTTTTCGACCAACCTTAACCAGCTGGGGAAGCTGCAGTTTAACTCCACATTTTCAAGCTTTAAGGATTTTTCTTACGAGACCATCTTTTAGGAAGGTATTTAAAGTCCTGCTGTGATTTTCCATCCCTTTATTTACAAAATGCTTCTTAGCTGTTTCTTTTTTAACAGTAGACTAATGTTATGACTTTTTTATTTTTTTTTTGCTAGTTAACTTTCTGAACATGATAGTTTCTTCAATTTTGATTTGCCGTTTGTGAAATAAATCTGTCAGCCAAAACTGTAGCTAACATTCTCCTGTTACCTCCTGTAAATCAAAAGTCTGCAAAGCCAACTGACAGAGGGGAACAGGACTTTTCCACCAGCTGTCTGCAAAAGTGACACATTTTACTGCTTCAAATAATTACCCCAGACAAATAGGGATTTTTACTTTTTATACATATTTTTCAGTGGTAAACCTTGATGCACAAACATGCTGAAAGCACACACGTTTAGCTGATGTACACCAACAACAGATGGAGGAGCTTTCATTCCTTTGCTGCCTGTTGCACAACCAGCCAATCTTTGAGGCAATGAACATTCTTGCCAGAGCATCATAGTAATTGTGTGTCTCATGTGTCACAGTCTTCATCTGTCCACTGGAGTCATGTTGGTTTGCTGCACTGAGATGACTCTGGTAAACCAAGGAGGGGTTTAAATTCTGACACTGTAGAGACTTGTAAAGAGTGATGCAGTTCTCCGTTCCTGATGAATGAAACACACACACACACACACACACACACACTCACAAATACATTCTCCACCTCCTGAGGTGTTAAAACATGCTGTGACCTGAAAGAAACATTCTCTTATACATCTGGAGGATAAGAAATGTGTGTGTGTGTGTGTGTGTGTGTCAGGGAATGCAGACATGCAGTGTAGGTCTCACATGACCTGAGCATGGCACCTCTGGGCCAACGATGTGTCACCTTTATACTGAAAATACAGCTAAATACAAATTGGTGGCTGACAACTACGCTTTGTCTTACGAAGGAAGTGTGTTTTCAGTTCTCGCTTAATCCAGAGTTTAGTTTTTATAATTACTGCTTTGCAGTGCACATTACTCCTATGGTTGGGTGATTGTTATCGTCAGCTTTATTTGTTCAAGCTATGGTTGCTGGGTATGTGGCACTCGTATTAAATTCTGCCATCTTTTGTTTGTTTCCACATTTTCAGTGTGGTGACGTGCGGTTGGCTCATCATCCATTTAAAATGAGGCTTGTTGCTCAAGGGCAAATTGGGGAAGTGACATGAGGTACATCTAGCTCTGCCAAAGTCGATGTAAGTTAACTAGCTGCGACTTTGCCTGCGTGAGGGGAGGCAGAAGTCCAACAGCTTTTGCCACAGCCGCACGACTTTGTGTACGATTCAGTAAACGCACGGAAAAACCAAACGACAGGCTAAAAGAGGCTAAAAGGTTTCAGAGAACGGTGAGGCTGTTGTTATAATTTGGTGGTTTCATTACTGTCAGTCTTCTGCCATTACGCACTGTAACTGCACGTTGACAAATCTGAAAATCCAGAATCATATCAATGCACAGTGTGCTGAGTGCTATCTTGTCCCAAATGTGGCTCACAGATGATGATGACATTCATTTTCCAAACCACTTTTGTTAACTAACCATGCTTGTTTTCTGCCGTGGGATAAGGTTTCGCTCATACAGTTACACACATTCCCACTAGGGAACTATCCAGTGCAACAACACTCCGAAGGCGCAGCAGCTCCGAGTCCGTGTCAGCTTTTATTTACTATTTTATTGGTTCTGTTGGGATTAAAACCAGCACCCTTACCAATTCCACAGAGACCAAAGCTCAAAGTGGTTTCTTGAGTTCCGTGTAAAAGATAATTAGGTGATAGAATTATGGCTGTTTCCTAATTTGGTCGGCCTTTGGCTCACTGCGTGGTGGACCAGCTTTTGTAAATGAACCGCTGTCGCCTCATTAGAGGCTGCTCTGTTTTATCACCCAGTAAACTGTTTTTGAAATAAACAACAAAGTGGGCTGTTACTTTTCACCCACCAAAACGGAGAGCGTTGTTCCTCTGGGGTTTAATTATACAGTGTTGAACTGAATTAGAATTAATGAAACACTTTGTAGTACTTCAGGACAGAAGCTGCACATCAAATTGTCCTACTTATACAGCTGCAAATTTATCAAGTGTGTGAGCTGCTGTCTACATGTTTTACATCATTGCTTTTATCACGCTTATAGTGGATTTTTATTTTTTTTTCAGTCAGAGTGCTTCCTGCAAAACAAAATAGTTTGAAAACCATCTCTGTAATCACAAATCTTTCGACGCTACACACGACCACTTTTACCAGTGAAATTGACGTTCATTTCTGTGTTTCTGTCCATCTTGAGCTGTGGAGGGGTTTATGTGCAAGACTCCAGCCATAGCTGACATAGTGATTCTAGTGGACGGCTCCTGGAGTATCGGCCGCATCAACTTCCGGCTCGTCAGAACGTTCCTGGAGAACCTGGTCAGGGCCTTCACAGTGGAGTTTGACAAGACTCGGATAGGTGAGAAGGGTGTGGTTTCTCTGTTTCAGAAATATCCTAATGCACAGCTCACCTAGACTTTTTATCCTCCAGTCACCATTTATTCCATATTACTTCTTCTTTTCTTTTTCTTTTTTCATTTGATTTTAAATTATAGAGACGATAAATCCGGCTGAATTTTCAAGACATGTTTAATATAAGCCGCTAGAATATTTTACGGTGCCGTGCAGCAGCCGTGACTATTCTCTGTAATATGACTGTTGCTCCTGTGCAGGATTGGCCCAGTACAGCGGAGACCCCAGAATTGAGTGGCATCTTAATGCTCACAGCACCAAAGAGGCTGTAATCGATGCTGTGAAGAACCTGCCATATAAAGGAGGAAACACACTGACAGGTGCGCTGCCAACGTTTAGCCTCCTAGTCTCCTACACTCATCCCAGTTCTGCATCACCTCAACCTATTAAATTCCCTTCAGTGCAGTTCATTTCCCTTTGATGTTAGCATGTTTGTGACCTTGCAGCCTCACACTGATAAGACCTGAATGGGAGTCAGAAGGTTGGTGTAGTTCAATTAAAGTTTTGGCTGCAAACTGAACCCACGCAGCAGTTGTGGATTACCAGGAGCTGCACTTATATTCAAGAAATATGAGAGTTAATTTATTTTAAATACCAAGAGATGCTGCTGCCGTTCCATCAGAAGGAGGCTGAGTTGTTATAAGCAACAGCGAGCAAATATGTCTTTTGTGGCAGCTGACTCCTCAGTGACATTAATTAGCATCTTTAAAGTCTAAAGTAGTGTTTGATTGTCAACAAGTTTGTTGACGAATTCTAGCTCGTATCACATCGCAAGTGTCGATTGCAGCGTGTTAAAATAAGCTGTGGGAAATCGCAGCTTCGCATGGAAGCCAGGTATATATCAGGGCTCTTTGCTCTTATGCTGACCTCAGCGGGGTGAAGAGACTGGGTGCCCAACGTATGAGCTGGTGACTGGGCCAGTGGTTGAGAGAGATTGATTTAGAATCAATGTTAATCAAAGGAAAACAAAAGGATTAGGGGACTTCGGATATTCAGATGTCATCTTGGACTCATCAGGGGGTAATGGTTACCTGTACTTGGTTTTAAAGGTACATTTAGAACATGCCACAGGATTTTGTGTGCAGAGGTGAATGAATGGCTGTGTGGGCTCAATATAAACGGCCTGTGTGCAGTTTATCATCCAGTAATTTGATATACGCAATTATTAGTGTTACATTTTAATGTTACGGCATTAATGTTTACTCATGTTCTGAACATGACGTGCACAGTACACGCTGTGGGGTTTAGCTCCCAGTAGCTCATTTGAACTAACTAGGTCAAGCAACCACTATGTAATGAGATGCTGGCACACAGGTAGATGGAGGAGAAGAGAGCACCACCCTTGTGACTTTGATGCACAGTAATGCACTGTTTATCATTATTATTTATTTTACTTAATGGATGAAGGGTTTCGGTTTGGCGTAATAGTGACAAGTGTTCAATTTTGCAGATTTTAAATGGGGTTTTAGTGAAGGATCCAGTGTTTCTTTCTGGGTCGTGGAAATTCTCCTACTTTTAAAGATGAATTATGAATTTAAAAACACTTTGGATTAACCAATAATGTGTTGTCACTAAGCTGCAAATGGCTGTTTTCCTTAGCTCAAGAAATGACATTTAAGTGGGGCTGTAAAAACAACAAACTGTGGCATATTGAGACATAAATGTTAATGGATTAGTTGAGTTTATCTGAGCGTATCTCTCTCTCTTCCCTTTGAAACTTGCTTTCAGCAGGAGCTGAGCTCAGTGTGATACACAGTTGCCTACTTTAGCCGTCCTCAATACACCTGACAGCAAAACTGCAAAAACATGTTGGACTCAACTTACTGTTACATCTTTTCTGTAAAATGTCCTCTTAGGTGTCTCTACTTTTCTGCTGCCAGTCACGTTTAACAGCAGCACATTGTAATTACTTTTAAGTGATTTAAAACATACTGAACGCTGTGTCTTTTGTCTTTACTCTATTTAGCTTTTCTTGTAATTACGGCTCCATTTTTTTGCTAATTTACAAACGTTCCAAGAACTAAACCCCCTAAAAGGCGTTGACTACATTCATGGCCCCTCATTTTTGGGAAATATGTGTCTTTATCTTAAAGCTGCTTTCTAGTTGTTTGATTTGTGGGCACAGATTGTCAGACTCTAACTGTGTTCTGCCTTGGTGTCTGTTTAGGTTTGGCTCTGACCTTTGTCCTGGAAAACAGCTTCAAACCAGAGTCTGGATCCAGACTTGATGTTCCAAAGATAGGAATCCTTATCACAGATGGGAAGTCCCAGGACGACGTGATACCCCCCGCACGGAGACTGAAGGAAGCTGGAATAGAACTGTTTGCCATTGGTACGACAACCTTTACAACCTGGTTTGGATTGTGTTGTTCATACTCATTTAGTTCCAATCAGTCTGGTAACTGTGTTTCTCTTCTCCAGGTGTGAAAAACGCTGATGAGAACGAGCTGAAGTCCATCGCTTCCCCTCCTGTGGAAACCCACGTCTACAACGTGGCCGACTTCAGTGCAATGGGTGAAATCGTGGAAGGTCTCACCAAGACCGTCTGTGACCGAGTGGAGCAGCTCGACAAGCAGCTCAAAGGTCTGACCTGCAGACAACAAGCCGACAACACTGCAGACAGTGTCGCCGTGACTGTTACCGCGTTGATGCTGTTGGTTATACACTGATTATGACTGCAGGAAGTCCCTGAGCAATAAAAACCCAGTCCCCATCTAATAGAATGTAGCCACCTCATCTTAATCACATGCCCCCACCTTGAAAAGTATGAGCTACTTAAAATGGCATGAAAAGAGTCATTTTTGGATTCAGCAAACCTTTACATGTCCCTCCAGTTTTCCTCCACCATTTCCTTCACAGTACGTACTGTATGTTGAATCATGCCACATGCAGCATCATGTAGCATGTGTCTATTACGTTTGCGTCTTCTCCAGGGGGAGAACCTGCCCCTGCGCCAGCCTCCGTAGCTCCTCCGCGCGACCTGAAGACATCTGAGATCACAGCTCGCAGTTTCCGGGTGACGTGGACGCATGCCCCCGGCCAGGTGGAGAAGTACCGTGTGGTCTACTACCCTGCCAGTGGAGGACAGCCGGACGAAAAGGTGCCTAAATTATTCATAACTTTCAATTATATTTGCATAAATGAAAACAACTTAATTGCCGTGCTGCTTTTGATCATTACAGTCTGTATTTGTTCACTGGCACTGACTCACCTTTAGTAGTTCATTGTACTTTTTTTAGGTTCTGCTACATAACCTGTACTACAGCTATTTGGCTCTTCCATTTAAAGCTGGATATTTTATATTCACTGCAGTCAACCGGATATTAAGTTTATCATCTGTTTCTCTGGCTCCACGATCAGTGATGATGATCCTAATTGGTGGAACGTTGTCCCTGATTTCCCAGCACAAAGAAAATGCTCAGATGCTGATGTAATGGCAGCATTTGAATTAAGGATGCTTAGCTAAATGTTTTAGGCTCAGTTGCACAAGGTAAATTAATTTGTTACAGTAACTTGCATTTTTAAGGGGAACAATTGTGCAGAAATTACAGATTGATGATCATAAAACCAAGTGCTTCTCTTTTCTATACCTTTAATTTTTCAGAAACCAAAGGAATTGATCTAAAATAAAATCTGAAGATTTACCACCTAGAAGGACTGGAGAGTTGTTTTGCCACATGTTGGTGTCATCATGTGCTTGAGTGGTACTGTTAATTTAAGGGTTTTGCCAAAAATAACCTTGAAATAACTGTTTGTTTTTTTTTCCCCAAGACCCTACTTTCATTGGCTCATAAATGTTTAGATGGTTGAGCGCTGAGCCAAAAAAAAATTGAAATTATGTATAGAAATGTTTGCAATTACTATACTATTCACCCAATATTGTCCCTTAAGTTACCCTTAAAAAAAAACCCCTTAAATCAATGGTGACAGTATTCACTAAAAACATCTTGGTTGGTTGGTTGGCGCAGAGCCAAAATATATATGTGCACTTGACTGTATCTGTTAACTTTTTGTAACCTGTGCAGCAGGTGGATTTAAAGTGGATTTCCCTCTATTTAGCACACAGTGGCAGAGTGCTGTAATTTCCTGAGCTTATATTTATGTTTATACACTTCCCTCTCATTTCTAGCCATTTTCTCTTTGATGTTTATTACAACTTGCAGCTGGAACGCCCGAGCTTTCCCAAAAGGAAAACTGAGGTTTCATCAAAGCTAATCTGATCTAGTTACACTTACTTAAAATGTCTTTGGTGAAGAGCTGAATGCCTGCAGCAACATGTGGTGCATTTTCAGCCTTGCAAAATGAAGTCTCCCAACAAACAGAGCTTTCTGGGATGTGTGAATATTTTTTTGGACATACAAAGTGCTGCTGTCTGCTACAGCGCACAATGTGAGCTGTGTTATTTTTAAATAACAGTATCAGACGCTGACACGCGTGAGCACCGAGCTTACACTTACTTACAGTGATGAACACGTTGTGCATGTTCATTCAACCAACTGCTTAAAAACTAATGACTGATTCCCGGCTAAGTCAGCCCTGTGTGATCTGTCTTTAAGGTGGTCCAGGGTACAGAGAACAGCGTGACGCTGAACTACCTCAACTCTCTGACTGAGTACCAGGTGGCCGTTTTTGCCATTTACCGCAGCTCTGCCAGTGAGGCCCTGAGAGGAAGTGCTACCACACGTAAGTTCCCATGTTTACACGGACGCTGTGATGTTCGAGTCTTGTTGGAGGTAATGCAGGAGGCATTCAAAAGGAAATGAGGTGTAGTTTGGTAGTTTTTACTTTTGGCTTCACAAAGTGCACTTGCAGAAGAGCCTTGTCTTTCATTTCTTTCTCTCTGCAGTGCTTGTAAAGGAAGCCTAGTGGTTTGGTTCAGTCAGCCTGGAGCTTTTTTTTTAACAACCTCTTACAGAACATTCTTTTCTGTTCTGTCACCCAAGCCCACTTTTCCGCAGCCATCTAATTTCCTACTTGTTGTCTACATTTTTTAAAGTCCCGAGCAGAGCCCCCCTAGGGCTTGTTCTTTCACGGGCTTGCTGGTTTCCTGCAATGCATTCTGGTCCTTTTCCTACTACTGTTGATGTGTTTCCTGTCACTTTTGCAGATTACAGATATATTTCTTGCTAGAACTGCAGCATATATCCTAACACGACATCTCACTTTGTCTTTTCAGCCGCGAGGCAACAGGTACAAAAAAACAACTACTCGGAAGTGGAAATGCACTAGCAGATCCTCCATTTAAATGTCTCTGGTTGAACTTTCCCTTAGTTTTGCTCTGAAAGACCTAAAAGAAGCAACCTACTGTTTGGATGCTTAGTCCAAGAGAGGAGATGCATAGCCAGTTCACTACAGTGGAGCTCCAGCATCTTTAGCAGACGTTATGTGTCATACTACAAACACAACACACTGAATGTGAGCAATAAAAGCTCCTGCACAGGTGTTCCATTATGCATGTGAGCCCTGATCCCCCACCTCTGACAGGGCTCCTGTGGCGAGCTCTAATTCTGGTCGCGTTGCCTGAGGCCTCATCCTGACGTCTGAAACGGCGAGCGAAAGCCTGCCAGGATTTTCTGGCCTCTTAATGCCTGCCGCTCGCTGATGAATGACAGGGAATTCCTCCCTGTTGGTAGAGGATGAATGCTAAGTTGCGAGTCGACCTTGTGCCAAAGTTAATGGGGTTTGTCTGCCGCTGCCGGTTTACCAGCCGGACCGTCTGAGTACGGCGGCAGGAAATTTACTGCTGAATATTGATAGAATTTGGTATCTGGTGCCTTGGTTCTTTGTCAGCAGCATAAAATATTTGAAAGTAATATGTGACTAGTAATATTTAAGTTTAACCTTAAATCCACGAAGATTTGACACTAGGTCTGAAAGTTGAATTAAATGAATGTTCGGGAGTTTTAATACGGTCTTTAATTGTAAGTAGAGCAGTTACTGTCTATTGAGTTATATGGTTTTTCTTTCACTCCAAAGCAGTTGATCGGGCTGTGACGCTGAAACAACTCCGCTTAGCTTAGTGGGCCGCTGACGTTTGAGCTTGACTGAGTGCTTTTGAGCACAAAACAGCGTTAGGTACATGGTTTTCCCTCATTCCAGCATAATGGCACCAAATTATTCAAACCCACTGTGCAAAGTGGAAACAGTTTTAGCAAACAAGACCTATTGTCAGGCACCTCAAGTTTGTATTAAGACAAGCTCAAGCCTGTGAGAATAAATGTGGAAAAGTACTTAAATTTTCACATTAAATGAACAACACGATGGTTCAAATGATAGACAATTCACCTGACATATAACTATTATTTGAAGGTAGTAGAGGTTGCAAGGAAACTTAAGAGGCAGCAGCAAAACGCACACAAAACGACAAAGGAATCCAAGTCAGTGCTAATAAACCATACAGAACATGCATGCAGGTGAATCCATAGTGGTCAGAAATTCTTGTGACTAGTCCTCTTCCTACTTCCCGTGTCTTCCCTGCTGCCACATGATGTCCGTGGGGAAAACTAAAAGTGACAGGGCACAGCACCTCCTGCGTAAGCACTGGTCTAAAGACAATGCAGGTCCGTGTGAGGTGCGGAAGCAGGGCATAAAAGGTGTATTTGGAAATTTCTCTTAGCAGCACATATACAATCAGCTGTGCTGTTGAATGGTCATTCAAATACTGATGTGTTAGGTTTGAGAAAAGCGATATGTTTGGTCTTTCTCGAGAAGCTCCTCACGGCAGTCCTGTGTTTGCGTCCTGCAGTGGCCCTGCCCATGGTGGACGACCTGGTGCTGCTTGACATCACTCACAGCACCATGAGGGTTCAATGGAAGACTGCTGCTGGGGCTTCTGGGTACATGATCCTTTACGCCCCGCTGACTGAAGGAGACCCTGCAGATGAGAAGGAGGTGAGCAGTGCGTGGGATTTTATGAGGTAGACCAAAAAAATATTGAAACAGATTTGCAGCATTGTGTCAGATTTGTAACTTGGAACATAACCTTTAACAAAGCATTGGTACGAATATAGTTGGTTTATTATCGTCGGCAAGCAACTGAATCAAAGCACGATTCATGTGCTGATCTTTAATTGAGAAGTTGGATGAGTTTTTTCTCATCTAACACTATTTTAAATTGAAAAACATCCAGTTTCATCTCATAGCTTTTCAAACAATCACACAGGGTTAACTTCCTGTGGCCTGATGGCCTTTGTCAACCACCTCAAGCAGCTTTCAAATCATCTATTTAAAATTGGTAACTGTTGGTTACTTACAAAAAGTCTGTATTCAGCTACTTAAAATGTGCGTACTTAAAATGCCACTGTAAGTGAAATGGAGTGGTTTCAAAGTAAAAGTCTGCTTGGTAAGACGATGGAAGGAAAGAAAATAAGACACGCAAGAGACTAGTAACACAAGTGTTACTAGTGTTGGCTTAATTTTCAATCCAATATTTAAAGGAAACCGATGTTTCCCTGTCATCCATGACCTAAAAAGGCTACTATTGAAAAGCTTTACTTTGAAAACCTCTTAAGTGACCAATCAGTGGGCAACTTGTAAAGGACAGCTTTTAGCTAGTGCTTCAAATAAAATGAATGAAAACTGAATATTCTTCTACACTTCTACACGGCCACACACTGATTCAAACATCTACACGTAAGAAAATATCACAACCAACTCTAGTACTAAGGTTAAACCATGCAGATCCTTCACAGGTAATTTCAGGAGTCACCAGGAAAAATGAGGCAGAGGTGGTGAGCTACGAAGGGTCCGGCCGGCCGGCTTTCTCCCTTTCCCATTAGACCTCATTATGCTTGTATTCACTATCCCCTCCAGGCAGGAAGCAATAATAACAGTTTAGGAAAATGCTTAGAACGAGGATGGATGCTTTCCAGTCTGGCTCTGAGGCACTACTGTCACATCCCCAGGTTGGCGGATGTGTGCAAACCACGTGGGGGGTTTGTCTCTGCCAAAATCCGAGTCCAGTTCAGTCCAGTTTGAATTGGTACATTGCCTTCATCTAGACGTGTTCGGAGCAAAACTCCCAGTGGGCTTCAGTGCACAGTGAACCAACAGAGAAGAAGCACACGGATTGAAAGACGTGAACAGTCAGAGAGATTTGGCTGATATGGGTTTCGGAGACCATGTTCCCGCCAACAGAAAACAACAGTGAAGGATGCAGGGTGTGTGGCAGAATGAGCTTCCTGTCAGAGAAGGATTTCCTCACATCATTTCTCAAGCATCAGCTTTTATTGAACTCTGTTCCCAACATTTCCTCAGAATACACAGTGAGACATTACAGTCTCAGTGAACTCAGCTCTCGACTTGACTCAGCTCAGATTTATTAAAGGAGCATGTGTGATAGACACCTTGCACCCAGCCCAGGCTTCCTTTAACTCCCGTATTTTTCCCAGTTAAGATCTTTGGCCCCTGTACTCTATGGAGATCCACTAAAACCACAAATTGACTTGTGATTTTACTGAAGCTAAAATCAGCTTTTTTTTGAGTTAGCGCTCAGGCAACATCAGCTCTGCTAAAATCCAGAATAATGAAAGTGCTTTTGCTCAGTTTGGCAGGTTTTACCCAGAAGCCAATATCAGCCTAGTTCAGTAACTATTCCAACTCTTATTGCATGTCAATACGTGACCGAGGGCAACATCTGTTTGACATCTGCAAACATCCCTTGTGTACGACAGTGTCACTAGGCCCAAAATAGATGTAAATATGAAAAATGAAGCTGCTGATGTGGTTAACATTAATTGAATTCAGACTCATTCAGCAGTAGAGTAACTGAGGGACATGAATGGCTTTTTATTGGCAGGTTATTTTGAGTCAGTACCCACAGCTCTGTCTAAAATATTGCATCAGTTATGATGTATGACTCCGACTCTGGCAGTACATCCGACTTCTCCCGGGCTCCGAAATTAAAACGTTTTATTTATGGCATGAGCAGAGGAGAAGAGCAAATGGGTAAACATTTGTCAGAGCTTCCATTCTGCCAGATTTTTTTTTTTTTTAATGTGTTTTGTCTTTGACAGAAGGTGAAATATGATAAAGTTCACTGTTTGTGGCTCTGATGGCTTAGCAGCTGTATTACAGTGAAGTTCATCATCCTGCTGGAAACACACACACAAGCCAGCTCAGCTCTGGCTTTAGGCTGTGATCACATAGAACCTCAGGGAGAGGCTGTGCCTGTGATAACTATTAAAAGCAGCGAGTGAAATCTATAGGTCGATCCCGAGCTTGTTTGGACAGGACTGAGGAATGATAGAAGAGCAGATATGCTGAGAGGCACTGTAGATAATGTGATAAATGGCCAGATAAGAGAGGGAGCTGACAAGATGGTGGCAGCAGAGATAAGGATGTCTGCTTGACACACTGCATCACCTCTGTGCTAGAGGCACATACCTTCATGCTGTGCGTATGTGTGTGCACGCAGGTGAAGGTGTCCGACTCTGTGAATGAGGTGGAGCTGGAGGGACTAACTCCGGCCACGGAGTACACGGTGACAGTTTACGCCATGTACGGAGAGGAGGCCAGCGACCCCATGACAAGCCAGCAGACCACATGTGAGTCCCCCCCCCCCCCCACACACACACACACACACACACCACTGAAACGATATGTGCGTTTGCTAACAGCTTTGGCACTGTACAATATTTACTGCAGTGTAATTAACTGCATGCTTCAGTCAGATCTGTGCTCACCTTCGGTCCAGTGGTCTTACATTAAACGGAGGTTTTGGACTGACATGGATGTACTTCAGCATTTAGCTGCAGCTTGTGTTATCTGAACATCCCTTACATTTGTCTTTGGAGATAACGACCATAAGATCAACGGCTTTCAGCTTGTCCCTTCAGGGGTCACCACAGCGGAACGCTTCCGCACGTCCATTTGGCATTTACGCAGGATGCCCTTCCTGTTGCAACAGATCATATCGCCATAAATATGTCCAGCTCATAAAACACTGAGCTTTATGGTTCAGGAGCTTCTTGTGGCTTCAAAACACAGCAGATAAAGTGCAAAGAACCTAAGCTATGAGTGCACGAGTCATTTCTGCAAAGATTCAGCTTATTCACTGATGGTGTCATTCATCAGAATTATATCTGTTACATCTCTCGTAAGGTTTTCATAGACACTTTTAGAAGCAAACCATTTCAAACTAACAAAAAAAGTGCAGTCATCATGGTCCCACTTCACAGCATGTTTGGAGGAGAAATGGTTTTTCACATGACCTAAAAATGCCCACAGGGGAGTTTGGAGGTGCCAAGCTGTTCCTACTCATCTCAGTCCAACTTGCTGTGGGATCAGTCACTGTCCATCAGGACAACTAGGATGTAGACCTGTCAATAGGAGAACGTTCCAAAACACACAGCAAAGGAGAACGTCAAGTGGTGTTGAAAAACCGAAGAGAAAGATTTCCAGTGGGGCCGGAATCCCCCTGAATGCTGTGACAGATTGTTTCTATTCCCAGGAATCATCTTGAAGCTGTTCATACAAACAAAGACTTCTGCTATTTCAGGTTGAATGACTTTTTCTTGTGTCACTGCCTTTCAGCGCACTGTGTTACTGGTTGGTATCTCTTGCCAAATGTCATCTCTTCAAAGTTCCCCAATGTTCTAAAAACATTGTCAGGATCTACAAGTAAAATGTCTCTTCACAAAGAGAGTATGAGACCTCACACACTCTCATTCACACGGTAAATAGGAATTTGACCGTGAAAGCTTAATAAATGAGCCTTAATAACCGTTAATGAACCTAATTTCATCAAATTGTTTGACAGATTGTATAACTCCCCGAACTCTGCACCCGTTTCATTTACCACAGGAAGCTGAAATTGACTCACAGCTGTGTGACACTCGATCGGAGATGTGGATGCTGATGCATGTAGAGCACTTGTTTTTAGAAGTCTCGCTGAAGTTTAAACGGTCTCTGTAGTGTCATGGGACTTGATAAATGAGGAGGCGAGACAAACCAGCGTTTTACTACAAACACTACAGGATCTAATTTCCCTGATTAGCTTCTCCTCTCTGCCTCAAGTTGATCTAATCAGTGAAATCAGCTGCTGCACTTATGTTGACCTTTCTTTTGCAAAATGTTACGTAGCTTTTCTAAAGCAGCTGTAGCATGTTTAAGTCATGTTCTGGCATGTTTTTTTTTTTCCTGCCCTGACAAAACTGGCAACCAGCGATGCCAAAATCCCAGCATGGCGTCGGCTTCCAGCTTCCACTCTTAAGAGTTATTTTTTGCACTCACTTGTATTCTTAGAGTTTGGAGGCCTTGATGAGAGCCCCTCCTCTGAATCCCCACCACGCTCACTAATTATCGTTTTATGATGTCTCCTTTAAGGTCTGTGGCCTGCGGCTTTACGTCAGGCCATGTTTATGTCTAGGTCTGTGTTTATGGTGTGTGTACGGCTTTGAATGCAGGTCAGATAAGGACGCCGGTGGCTGTTTGTTGGGGGTTTGAGGTCTTCCTCAAATTACTTTTCCTGATAAAGTAACTTTCACTCATCCGTGCAGGCCGGGTTTCACACTGCAATGCAGCCGTAGAGACACTGTGTGCACACAGCGTTTATCCCGGTAGTTCTTTTTTTTTCTCCTCACGAGTGATAAATTGTTTATTCATTGACAAAAAATATCCAAATAAAGTCACTCTGACGGTCAAATGTGCTGATTAGTTTCTGTCATCCGGCGATCAGGCCTGGAGTCAAAATGGGGCTCACGTCATTTGTTTATACAGCGCAGACGTCCACGGAAAATGTTTTATCAGGGTTAGTACCTCTATTAAAATCGAAATGATTTTAGCTCATATTTGTGGTTTTCTGCCCTCCATTAATCATCAGCCTGTGGTTACAATTTTTCCATTTCTTGTTTGCTGCTATAGTGCAGATCAGTTGGACTTGGCGGGAAACGGGTTTAATGTGCTTTTCACCCAGCGCATTTGTTCCTAACCATTTCGGCTCCATCTCTATGCCTTCAGAAGTCCCTCTTCCCTCATATTATCCATTTATTCTTGCATTGTTGAGACAAAATGAGCTGTAATAATCGCGGCGGTGAAAAGAGGCCATTGCAGCTGCAAAGAAAAGGAGCTCCAAAATATACAGCGTGTGATGAAAGACTATTTTGCTAAAATCGAACTTCATATCAGCTCCGATTACTGCAAAGAGTCAAGAGTTTTACACTTTGTAGATTTGCAGTTGGAAGCAGTTTCTAAAAGAGAACTGTGTGCTGGAGAAATATGGGTTTAGTGTTTGTGATGTCCGTATAGAATTGTTGACTCTGTGTGGAAATGTGTTCCGGGCATTATTTTCTTAATGAGCACAGAAAAAGACATTTGATATGTTGTCTTTGTACTATTTGACATCAAAAACACTTTTTTTTTATGATTTGCTAATCATTGTTGCTGTTGTAGGACAAGTTATTGATTTTAAAGAAGAAACTAACTGTAGGAAACTTGGAGGCTGACCCTTCCTCAAAACTTTTTGAGATCCCCCTCAATCCTGAGCCGACCCTGGCATGACCTACAGTAAAAGCAGAGGAAAGCTCTCCTTTACTTCCTGTCTCTCTAGTGCGCCGTCCTTACCCATGACCCCCCGGTGTAATTGAGGTCAAGCAGTGGTGGGATTGCAAAGTGTTTTTGTTTTTTGTAAAAACACAGATAAGTGCAGAAATGTTTCTGGGTCTCTGAGAGTTAATGTTGTTCCCTGGCTTTTTTTTTTTGCAGAACCTCTGAGTAAGACGTGGAAAAACAGAGGACGTTAAGGGAGAAGGGTGGGAGAAGTAATTAGGTTCTGTCCACATTCTAATTAAAATAGTGGAGTCCAGTAAGTCTCGTTCAAGACCCCACGTGTGCGTGCGTGCGTGCGCGTGCACACACACTCATGTTTTGCTCTTCCTAAAATTGCTTGAGCTTTGACTGTGATAAGAGCAGTGCTGTTGCAGCCAGCAGTTCTGTTCTTATTTAGCATTGGCTTTTGTCTTTCTATCCATTATATTCATATTTGTCTCTGCTGCTCACATCATCAGAGCAGTGAAGGTCTACAAGATAACAGAACTCACAACACTGTGAGGTAGAAATTACATTTGGAGTCTGTTGTGGTTTTAAGGCCGATGATTGTATTTAGCGTTTTTTTTTTTTCTCACTTGTTTTAAAAAGTATTGGACTCTGTTGTTTGACGACGTGTGGGAGTCGTGTGTACTAACCTTTGCATTCCCGGCCCACCTCTTCCAACTTCAGTACCGCTGACCCCTGCACAGAACCTGCGTTTTACGGATGTGGACCACAGCTCTGCCCGGCTCACATGGGACTCCGCTTCCAGGAAAGTCAAAGGCTTCAGGGTCATGTACGTCAAGACCGATGGAGTCCAGACCAACGAGGTGAGGGAATGGGGCGGGCTTCAGGACATGCTGTTTGTAAAACACGTGTTAGTTAAGTTATTCTCACTCACTCTCTTTTTACTCCAACGTTTGTGTGTCAGGGTGCAAATAAGCTACTGCATCAATTTCAAAGCAGCACTGATTTAGTGTATTTTAGATTTTCACTCATAATTACCATCATAACAGGCTTGAGACCATGTTGGACACTCTGTTGGTCTTGTTTGACCTGAGTTTGTTCTTTTTTTGAATAAAGATGTAATGGAGGCTAGAGAACTGGCTCCAAGAGAACTGGGTGGCAGACAAAGATGGTGGATTTTCGCTGAAGGTTATGAATCTTTTTAGAAGATGGACAAGATAGTTGTAGGTAGAAAAAAAAACATAAGTCAAGGCAACAAGCCCCAGCTACATTCCAAAAAGTCTGTCTGTGAAAAAGCTCCTGAATACTGAGTATTCGACAGTCTGCCCAGCTATAAAGCTTGTATTTTTAATACATTATTTAGATTTGATTCTGAAAAAATAGCTATGTCTGTGTTGTTTTTTTCTTACTTTGGTTGTGCACAGACGTTTTGGCCAAATTCACTGTCCAATTGTCAAAACTACAAGACAAAATTATTTTTTAAGTCTCAACGTTGGCAGCTCATCAGCTCACAATACGTGTGTAAATGTTTCCGCAAGCATGTTTGTACACTCTGGCTCTAAATTCTGAGTAACTGGTAAAAAAAATAAATGTCACGGATGCTTTGTCCACAGGTGGACGTTGGGAAGGTGACAACGTGGTTGCTAAAAAACCTGACCTCCGTCACAGAGTACACAGTTGGTGTCTTTGCCATCTATGATGAGGGACAAGCTGAGGCCATGACTGACAGCTTTACTACAAGTAGGAGTTATTAGTAAGCAGGCAATACCTCCAATACCTGGTAGCTATTGGAGGTTACATCCTGTCAATTGTTACCATACTGTAAGTGTGTATTTGTGTGTAGAGAGTGTCCCCGACCCTGTGGATCTGAAGAGCAGTGACATCTCCACGGAGAGCTTCAGGGTGTCATGGGAACACTCGGCCTCTGATGTGGTGCTGTACCGACTCACCTGGACACCTACTGATGGAGGAGACAGTGAAGAGGTGTGTTCAGGAAAAAAAAAGTTCTGAAATGTCTCTCAACCGGTTTTTTATTGATTTGGTTGATTTTCTGGTTGTTGGGATTTATAAAGGGACCACTTCAAAACCAGACGGCGTTTAGAGACAAAACAGAACAAAAATGAGAATTATATGACAAAACATTTGTCATAGCTGATTTTCACCTGACTTTCAGTGCTAATGTTTGTCCCTTTGCTCCAGGCCCTGGTGAATGGAAATTTGAACACTTACCTGATAAAAGGGCTCAGCCCCGCCACAGAGTACGAAGTCCTCCTGGCTGCCATCTATGGAAATGAGGTTGAGAGTGATGAGGTGGTCCTTGTAGAGTCCACAGGTAATCTGTAGCTGATTCTTCTGATCAGTTATAAAGCGTTCACTCATGTGGAAAATGTTGCTGCTATGCCAACTGAGCTGTTCTTTGTTTTTAACAGAAAGTCATGATTGGTCTGATTCCAGATCTGTGGTTGGTCTTATCAAGCAGATCAATTAAATATGTTTTATTTAAATTTCAGTCAAAAGAACAACAACCACTGCTACGACAACCACCACCACAACAGGTAAATATTTCCTTGCATCTCTTGGCAAGAATTGTTTTCATTCCTGCTTTTCTGATCCAGATCCACTAATGTTGGACATGAGCCTTTACCAAGACTGATCCTACTGAAATCTACAACCTACTTCTACAAGTCTCCTAGATTCCCTCAAAAACAATCTCCAGCTCTTGTCTGCAGCACATTGCTGCACCTGATCAGTGCAGAGATCAGCTGTGTAGGAGCTCAGTGCTGCAACACTAGCAGACTGAGATGGCCAAGAAACAGATTTGGAATAAAACATAAATATTGATCCTCCATATTAGTCACACTACGGTCATTCAGATGATTTACTTATTTATTTCAATTTCAATTCTGTGTGAGTTATTGAAGTCTTAGTGACAGGTGGGAACAGACAGACTATTAAATTATGAATATATCTGATTACAAGGCTGCTGTTGCTGTTTCACTGTTAGTGTTTGCAAATGTTTTCCCCACACGTCCAGATCCACCTGTCAGGAAAAGCTGTTAGATAGTTTTCCTCCATGAAAAGATGCTGATGTGAATTTGAACACCTGAGTAAATGAAATGCCAACATGATGACATCTTGACACCATAATTTCTTTTCTGATAAAAGTTGAAAACTACTGTGACAGCTGTGTCCTTCAGTGAGCTGTCTCTCTCTTGAATCCTCCAGCTCCTCGCTACGGTGTGAAAAACTTGAAAATCGATGAGGAAACCACCTTTAGCATACGGGTGTCATGGCAGCCTGCCGAATCCAGAAACATCCGACATTATCGTCTGAACTACATTAGTGCCAAGGGAGACCGGGCGGAGGAGACGGTACGACTGATTCTCATTGGTTTCTTTAATACTTGTGTTTAGATAAGATTCAGCTTCATAACTTTTGGACGTATGTATCGGAAGCTGCACTGACACGATTGTTTTCTTTAATTTTTAGTATTATATTTTCTTTTAGTTTTACTGAGATGGTTTTTTTTTTTTATGTTTTGGGCCAATTTTAAACTTGTGTGATACATAATTTCAAACTTACATGCCATAAATTTTTTGACTTTTACGCACTAAATATTTAGCCTATTTGCACTTAGAGCATCGTTGCTTGTTCCTTTGAGGAGGGTGGCAGCTGTGATAAGCTTGGACTTACATGGCTGTGAGGTAACGCTAATTGTGAAACAAACATTTGAGATAAAACCTCTATAGCCAGTGGACAGTAAATGATTTGTAGAGATATAAAAGTGGTGTCAGTCCAATTCAGGGGGATTATTGACATAGACTGAGGCTGACCTTTCCATTTTAAAGTCCTCTCTGAGACAAAGATGGCTGGATGAAGTTGATAGCAAGCCGTCAGAGTCTAGCGGAGAGGAAGAGAAACGGGGAGGAGGATAGTGTTGATGAAAATTGCGGCGGATCTTCAAAGACTTTGTTCCACAATAGAAAAAGGAAAGAGAGTGGCAGGTCTTCACACTAATGAGTCACAACAGACGGAGACGGAGACAGACAGAAGACCTTCACAGAAAACAAACACTGATGCAAAAGCACGCAGCTCTTGCATGCTAGCAATGTATGTGTGCAGTGTGTGAAAAAGCTTGACAGGCAAACATTAAGATGCTAAATAGCTGTTGAAATGAAGTCTGAAGCTTCAGAAACAATGTTCTGATGCCTGTGGTTTATGTAAATGTTTGGGTGTAGTGCTCAATTTATGCTTTATTTATTTGGGAGCTTTTATTTATAGTTATTTATTTGAGATGGTTGAGATCGGTGGCTCGTTACAAGGGGGGGATCTCAGCAACAAGACAGTTCATTCACGCAGAGCAGCAACACAAAGACGGTGGTTAACACGGTCGTTCACTGTCGCTCTCTCCGGGAACTTGATGTCTGGCATTTCAGCTTTGACATTTTGTAGTGATAAGGATCATAAACACTCCGGGGAGGCTGCAGCTTAGTGGGTAAGGCGATCGTCCAGGGACCACAGGGTCAGTGGTTCGATCCCCCCTCCCAGCTAAATGCCGTAGTGTCCTTGGGCAAGACGCAGAACCCCAAGGTGGGTCAGGTGAGCACCCTGCGTGGTGTTTGTGTGTGTGAATGGGACTAAAGCGCTTTGGCCATTTACCATTGTAACTCCTACTTCCTCCCCATTCTTTCCAGTTAGCTCCTCTCTGTCTCACACACACACACACAAACACACACCCCTACCTGTCTCCTCTCTGCTCTGTGTGTCACTCATTCAGTGTTTTCCCTCCATTTCCACCCGACACCCCACTCACTCACCTGCTCTGCTCCAAATCATCAAGGACACTAAAGCCTCTTTTACTCCCAACTTATCCAGTCCAAGAATCTGACACATCAATAAAACAACTGTAGTCTGACTTTACACCTTGTACTTGATCCAAATACTAAAGCTCCTGATTCACAAATATTTGTAGCTTAAAACCATTGACATGACATTACCGACAGTAAGGAGCCTAATAAGCACACACAGGCATTATTGTTACCGATATCATTGAATAGCAGACGGTCCCTTACTTGACACACCAACAGGTGCACAGACACCTGCAGGTAGCGCCTGTGTTTTGGATTTTGGTTAATAATAATATTAACGTTTATTTCCCAGACTTTAGCTTTTGGTGGAGTTGACGTAGATCAGGTTTTGGAGAACTGCTGTGCTTTGGTCATGAATTCTCCTCACATCAAGTCACACATCCAGAGTCTGTTTCAGTGTACTAGTTAGCTTATTGGTGATATTTCATTGTGGTACAGTGTGTTTTATTGATGGCAAGACTACTACTTAACCGTGGTAATTTACTACTAATTAACTTGAAGCACTGCAGGCTACAGTGTAGTGCTATGGCAGTTTAATGTAAAACAACCTTCTTACGGAAAAAGTCCAGGCAGCTTCCTTCATCTGTCTGTGTCTATTGACTCACCTTTACTTGTGTTTTATGAATATTTTTTATAATTTGACACATTCACACAATATGAATTTGCCTGGCAGCTGCGGCTCATGTCAGTAAAAAGTGTTAAAAGTACGATGACATCCTTTACGTTAATACCACAATTAAAACGGTGAACGTTTTGTTTGTGCCACGGATCCACATTATTAATGCTTCGTGAAGTTATGGTGAAGTTTGTAAAACACTTCTGTGTAGTTAATAGGTAAACGTAGAATATAAACACGCATCCTTTTTCTTTCCTTCTCTCAGTGTGTCTGGTAACAACATAAATGACACCGTTTTCTCCAAGCATTTCTCCTATTTCTGACACTCTGATGAGTGTTTGTGTGTGAGACTATGTCCGGTGTCCCCACATGCTGTGACCGACTCTGGCCACAGGTCCCACGTCGGCGTTTTTATCCCGACAATAAAGAGCCGCCAGCTGCTCGCACCGGTGGCTTGTTAAATGAGATCTCTTATCAAAGTGCGAACAGCTGTGGGCTCCGTTTGGCAATCCGGTCAGGTTATGAATCACCAAGTGCTGCACTCAATAGCTACCATTTAGATGTCTATCTGCTGCGGGGGGGGGGGGGGGGGGGGAACTGGCAGGATTCTTCACCTGCTTTGTTCAAAGCAAGTCTCACTCTGTGGTTTGCGGCTGCCAAGGGACGGCCACCAGCCATTAAGGAAAAAAAGGAAAGATCTGTAAAATAACTCCTTTACATGCGATTGATTTCTGGATGGCAGCCACCTACCTCATCTTCACTGAGGGAATCTGGTCTTAAACTGCTAATAACATGCACCTAAATGTAGAAGGCATGTTGGCAGGGTGGTCGCAAGCAAATCAAATTAAATTAAACTGCAGATTAAATGCAGCAAGTCCATGTTAAGTGCTGATTAAAATGCTCAGCTTTATAAAAACAGACAGACCCGGAGTGAGCGGGTGTTGAGCATATTAAGGCCAATATAAAACAAGACCTCACAACGACAGACTGCTCCTCTTTGCTGCTTTGCAAACTTTCAACTTCTCCAGAAGGAGAATGTAACGTCCCTGACACGGCGTCCACGTGTTACACTGTGTTACAGCACTGCCTCTGTTTGTACCGCTGACTTTTTTGGGCTTTAACTAGCTTGGATGCAGTATTTAGATACATCATCTTCCCATCTGTTTGCAGTGAGGGGCTGGTTGACAAAGTAATTAAAGTTAAACTTGAAGTAGGATAGTGTCTCCAAGTTCCCCAGAATAAACTTTAGAGTGTCTTTGTTGTCATGCCGTTCTGTCTGTCTGTCTTCTGTCTGAGTGCATAATCTGGGGAGTGAGACTTGTTATTGTCACAATACTTTGTGATTTGTTCCCTTTGCTGCTTTTATCCCTGAAACTTCCTTATTTGTGTCAACCATCTGTTCCGCGTCTCTTCGTCTGACACTCAAATCACACTTATCCGAAAAACTCGAAAGTCTTTGCATTTAAATTTTCATCAGTGCCGAACAAGCGAGGCACTGGCTGAATCGAAAACCATGCTTCCTAATGACGCACCTGTCGCTTGGTAGTGCGAGTGGTTTAATGGTATTGTCCAAAGTTAGGACGAAACTCTGCTAACGGTGTCCCTCATATTGTAAAAACCACGAGCGGCATAACCAACTCTGCAGCACAGTTTAGCCTCCTTATATTATACTTTACCTCAAATGGTGGATACTGATTAGCAATTAGCTGCCTGTAGCAGCAGAACAGCAAAGTCATTTTCACTGTTGTTGTAGACTGACCCTGAGCTAAAAGGTGATCGAAATACTCTAATTCACCCAGCGCACACAAACACATTCAGATCGATGATAACGTTGTTCTGTACTGAAATGTTACCCTGAGCAACTTTTGTGAGCCTCTCATGGCACCAAGTCACATGATGCTGTGTTTCAGGCGCCATATTGGACGTGATGCTGAGTGGATTTGAGTGTGTTTCTTTGCTCTTTCTTTGCTGGGTCCATCTTTGCGCACAAGACGGGAATAAAAAAGCCTAAAGAGGCCTCGGCCCCCACAGGTATTACAGAGCAGGGCAGTTGTTAGTTAGTGTCAAGAAGAGAAACTATATAAAATAAAATCTAATCTATTCTGCACTAATTCTGTGTCACTAAATATTACGTATATATGGTTCAGTTTCCATTAGTTTTTGTCATGAAATAAAAATGAACAGGTTAACATTTTTAAAAACATATGAACACTGAGGAGCTACATATGTCAAATCCAAAACTCTAAAGCAGCAGGAACTATGCTTGTACCAGTCCCTCAGATTTGCCTGTCTAATACGGGGTAATGTGATCGTTGATGTCACATGACAAACTCCTATGAGCTCACTGATGTGCATTTTCTTCAGCTTCCTCTAAAGTTGCCTTAATGATTTAAAAAAAAAAGATTATAATTACTTTGGAATTGAGTTCAGATTTCTTTCACACTCTTGTAGAAGCACATAAATATGGAAGTTAATAGTTATGTCCATTCAGATGGTTCTGTCGCTGTTTTGCCAGATGTCAGTATCTACACCATAGCCACAAGCATTGTCGACTCAGCAGCCATCTGTCCACTAACAGCTGTGATCCTGAACTCGAGAGAAGCGCAATTTTTCCCTGTGCTGCTTCGCTCAGTGTCCAATAAACCAAAGCTTTCAGGCATCAAGTGCAATTTCACTGTGTGTAAACAGACTTTTGGCTACGGTTGCTCCGCAACGAAAGGTTCCAGAAGGTAAAAAGTTTGTCATGTGTCATTTCTTTCTCTTCGGTGTTAGATTTTCTCGCAGTGGCTTTAGCCCTCTGGCAGAGTCCAACTGCTGTCTTCAAGTTGTTAGCCATCTTTGGTATCATCCACACTTTTTTCATGATTGTGCACTTGACACACTTAGGGACTCGGGTGAAAAGATGTGAGGTTTGACCATCCATCCATTATCTGCTGTAGTGTGAACCACTCCACTATCTAAATGTTTGTTTGGAACTAAATATTTATGACATGTACAAAAATGCTCGAATGCTAAAGACGAAACCTCTGAATGGCAAAGGAAAAGGTGATGTTGCCCGTCAGGACACTTAAAACCTGCAATTGGTAACAGCTACTCTTGTTTCAGCCGTTTTGAAGCAGCATTGTTCATTCATTGTTCAAACACTGAGGCTAAATGTATCAATGACGTTTTCTGATGTGGCATTATTAAACTTTTTAACGGCTTTTCAGGCTCTAACAGCACTTGGCTGAGGTTCGAGAAGGATGATGGCTAATGAGATGAAACATTTTAAAGCTACTCCCATCGCCTGTGTGCTTTACTGTTCCCCCACAGTTCGCCTCTGAGCCTTGTAGCTACACCGAAGTCTCTTGTGGACCAAACTTAATATTCTGGCCCTTCATAGAGCCCCTGTCAAGAGTAGATTGGGTTTCTCCATCCTATAAATACTTCATGAAGCCGTGTTTGCATTTACAAAGTGTCGGAGTAAAACACGAGAGTAGCTGGAGGTGGTTTCCTCCAACTGTGTTGCTCGGTGACAGTCTAGAGACTTGCTGCCTTTTTCATCATCCTAGGCTGAAATTGATTTGTCAAGGCCTGCAGTGTTTGTCTGACTGACATGTCTGAGAAAGTGTGTTTTTGGGGCTCTTTTTTTTTTTTTTTTAAGTGGAGGGGTTTGTGGATGGAGCCAGACTAGGTGGTACATGTTCAGAATGCAAAGTGGCCTGACAGACAGACCAACACAGACAGACGACCAGACACAAAGAACGTATGAAATGTGAGGGTTCGGCTTGTCTACTCACCCTTTTTACACATTACAGTATTTTTTCTGTCCAACCTTGAAATGTCTACAAATGTCCAAATAATGGATCTTCCTTAACTGTGCCGTATGGCTTGAGTGTCATCATATATAGTTGATGATTTGTCTTCCTTTTTATGTCTGGTTGCTTAGGTCATCGCTCACACTGGCTGCTCTTATATGTGACAGTAACTTGATTTGTCAGACTTATCATTTCATTGTATAACAGCCAAGATGATCGCGATATACTGCAGCACCAAATGATTACTGCACATCTCACAAGCGTCGAGCTTTAAAAAAATCCATTATGCTCATTTTCAGTCCGTATTTTTATTTTATGTGTCTACCAGAAAATGCCTACATGCTTTTTTATAGACATTGTTTCTCTTTCTCACACTCTTGAAAGCCTCATAATAGTATTTCTGGATTCCCCTTAGAGAGCACTGTTCACTGTCAACTAAGTGTGCTGACCCAGTTCCTCTGTACTCCTACTGCTTAAATACACACTACTACCTAAAGTGAAAAGTCCGAAAACATGTCCAACATGGACAACCAAGATTATAGGTTACCCTGAGTGGCAGAACTTGAATGGGGCCATGAACAGTCCTTTCTTGTAAAATTTTTGATATTTACTAATTTCACTTTTAATTCATAATCATCACCATGATAAAAACCTCTGCAGCTACGACTGTGTTAGGTCTCACAGACGAAGGTGAGGGACACGGTGTCTGATGGTGCTCAGTAGTCTGTCAGTCCCTGCAGCCTGTAACAGCTGGGCTGGAGCTGGGCTGGAACAGGACCTGAGGTTCGTTTTGGAAAATAGGCCTTAAATACTAAAAAAGCACAAAATGGACTCCTGCTTTCTTCCCTTCTCTCTCCACTGTTCAGTTAAGGTTAAAGTACATTACAGTAGACGTTACAAAATTACAGGAGCGTTTATGTCAGAGGATTTGAAAACTGTATCACAGCGATGAACATTGGTGACGGATTCAATGAGAAAACAAAAGATTTATTCATAAATGTTGGAGGCAGAGATGACGAGAGAAAAGAAGCACTGGAAAGATTAGCTTGTTCCTGGTATGAGAATCCAGCTCTCCTGGACCAGGATCAGTCATTTAGGGATCAATTTTGACAAAAGGCCAAGTTCACAGACAGATGAGGAGGAAACCTCAATGCAATTAACCTCCACAGCACCTGTAGCCCCAAAGCCTCACTCACTGCTTCACCTCCATCCAACAGCTTATAACAAACTTAGTTATTTAATCAACTCAGGATTCTGTTCCCAGTGAAGTACAGACATTAATAAAGTTTGCGTAAAAGCATTTACAGCTCCTTTTTTTTAAGTGTTAAGGAAACATTGACGGTAATAGTGAAATCGCAATTTATTTTGCAAGTCCTATCTCAAACATTGACAAACACACCTGGAAAAAAAAAATAGATTTCCAAAAACCCTGCAGTTCATTTTTTACCAGTTAAAGCCAGCGCAGCCTATTAAAGCTGTTAGCATGTGTTTCTCCTGCCGAGTGCGAAGCCAAACAGTCAGACTGTCCTGCTGTCACAACATCTGCTATCAGCTTGTCACCCTTCACTGTTTGATCTCACATTCTGTCTGGTGCTGTAACATTAATTAAAGTAGTGAGAACCAATTAAAAAAGGAGAAAAACGCTAAGATTAAATAAATGAAAGCTGGCTCCTAAGACTTTGCGATGAGAAGATAACGTCCACATGTGACTGACAAGCTGGGAGGTAAAATACCACGACAGTGTAGTGAGACGTAGCTTTAGAAAGATGTCATAGACTGTGGATCGCTGCTGTTGAACGATCTTTGTAACCTGTAACATTTCTTTGTTTGCGCTTGCAGAGGACGGTGCCCACTGGTCAGACCAGCCTGATTCTGCAGCCCCTGCTGTCAGACACCGAGTACAAAGTTTCCCTCACTCCAGTTTACCCTGATGGAGACGGTCCCCCGGCGGCACGGATGGGACGAACCCGTAAGTCACAATCAGTATCGGTTTTGTTTTCTCTACTTTAACGTTCAGTTTGCTTTCTTTTTATAATCCGCATTAGAAACTCGTTTAAAGAGGAAATTTGCGGTTTGTTTTTTTTATTCTCTGGCTCCACTGAAAAGGTTTTGAATTACAATTTTATTTTTTTAAAGTGGGTCTGCAGTGCATCTTTGGAAGGCTTGTCTGAAGCAGTCTCAGTTCCTGTCCCCTTAATGTCCCCCTCATCCTGAGCTTTCCTCTTAAATCTGCCATCTTGCATCTTGAGACGTCGCCACCCTCTCTCCTCACTGTTGATCATTAGCATACAATAAATCACAGCATAGGTACAATGCTTCTGAAGCAGACACAGCTATAATACGTAAAAAACTAATGGAAGTCTCCCGACAATGTATGCAATGTATGAAACATTAGTTTGAATAGTCAATATGCAATAAGCAATGATTTAAAAATGTAAATTTACCAAAAAGCCTTATGCAAACTTAAACCAGCAAATTAACAAACTAAGAAAAGCTCAGCATCTTTAACGATGGCGGTTTCTTCTTAAAGATAAGCATTATGTGTACGTAGTGGCTAAGTCCAGGACTCACTCATTATATTTGGACACACATCCCCGGAAGATACAATGCTGTAATTTAGAAGCAGAGACGAGAAGCTGCTGTGGATGAGAGTGGCGACCTCCTGATCCTCCAACACTCGCTGACGTCTTGTCGCTCTGATCTCCAGTAGAGGTTTTTCTCTGGAAGCCACACAAAGCAAGTATTATTGGATTTGTGATAAGAAATTCCTGTCAGGAAGAAACAAGGCGTAAAAATGATGGAAAGACTAATAGCAGTAAAGAGGAAAGAATGCAGGCTGAGAAGGTTTGTTTGATTATTTTTATTTTTGAAGTGTTCGTCGAGTACGAATGATATTTTTTCATTCAACATTTTTGGTTCTTCAATACACAACATCTGCTGCACATCTGATCCTCCTGTCAGAGGGTTCTTTCTTCTTTTTAAGGAGGAGATCTTACTTTTTTGATGAGCGGGTCAGTGGATGTTGATGCAGATTGCGAAGCCACACCGAGACACCTCATGTTGGAATTGGTCTATAAAAAATAACATGACTGGAGTTTATTAATCTCCTCTTAGTATTTTATTCTGTCAGCTTTTAATTGAATACTTGTTTGTCCTCACCACAAAATGACAGTAACCTAGTAGAGGATCAAAGAATGTAGACAGGAATGAAGATGGAAAAATTTGGATTAAGGTAAAATAACAAGATCAAGAAACATGGAAGAGTTTATAAAGAAAACATAGTTATACAAGTCCACTCACTTCTAGGAGACGTCTCAATCTAGGGGCAGCGTGGTGGCAGCGTGGTGAGCCCGCTTGTTTACAGCAAGAAGGTCTCTGGTTCGATTCCCAGACGGGGCCTTGCTGTTTGCATGTTCTCCTGGTGTTTCCTCCGGTTTCCGTGTGTTAGGTTGGTCAGGTTGGTGGCTCGCTCAGCGGCAGCGGCTCAGGCCTGCTCCTCCATCTGCAGCGTTGTTGTACACTTTGCATGTCGAATGACATATAAAGCACTTTAGCCGCTGAAAAACCAACACTGCATTTTAAGGGGAAGAAATGAATCTTTCTGTGTCTTTGCTAACAAATTGTTGCAGATCTGTTGCTAGAGGGGAAGTGGAGATCGATTGAGGGGGTGTTGTTCTGGGTGTTGGCAAAGTACATGAAAGATTAATTTCTATAATAAAGTCGTGTGCCCTTGAGAAATGGGATGGAAACCTGCTAATCTAAGAGGACATTGGCCTAAATCAGAAATATATGTTTAATTATATATATGTTTAAAGCTCCGCGTAAACAGGTTAGAGAAAGAGATAAAATGAATATTTTAGCCATTTAATTGGATTGTGAATGAGATTCTGAGTAATTAAAAACACATTAGAGTCCAAATCTGAGTGTCTCTGTGCAGCACAATTTATGGGGAGGAAAAAGAGATGGCAACCTGTCTGGGTAGCTCAATGTACAACATTTATTTTCTTCACCGTGGAGCTGATGACAGAAATATGTGGGAAGGATTCTTCTCTCTTTTGTTAAATGCGAGTGAGCGCCGCCGCGGATGCAGCAGCAGAGCCTAATGAGTGCGCTATAGAACAAACACTCGACTTTCAGAGAGGAGGAGACTCTAAATTCCAGCCATTCATCTTTCCACTCCATCTCATCATGTCTCCCTGTGCAGCGCATTACACACATTAGCAGCCGCTAACGACGTTCTCCGCTTTTAAACGATGGGGCCTCCGACACCCGGTGATGATGAATGGTTCCTGTTAGCAAGTGAGGGATGAGACGATCGCTCGGGGAGGAGCGACAGGGGATGCGGAGAAAGGGGAATGATTGGGGTTTTTTAGAGTGAAGATAGATGATGTGACAAAGGCAGCCGGTGTAATCTGGGGATTTGAACCTATGAGGGATGGGGTGAATGCTGAGGGAAGCATGACAGGGAATGCAGAGAGGTGTACTGGGCTTTTAGCCTCAAATTGAACAGAGGTAATGTGGTGGAATAGGCAGAATATTTGTGGGGTTTTATCCACTGAGCGAACGGGAGATGGTTGGGAGATGATGTGGGTGGAAATACAAAAGATGACAGGGTGTTGGAAGAAAAAGGAAAATGAGGCACAAACACATTTTTGGGGACAAAATTGATTCCAAGGAATTTAGATGGTCAGCAGACATGATGGCCCGTTTTAAAGTGGGGATTTAAAGCAAGGAGGAATGATCGGATACCTGAGTCGTGTAATGGAAACCTGGGTATTTCTGATCGGCTTTAAGGAGACGTTGAGTGGTTTCTCGAATGCTGGTAGTAAAGTAAAAAATGGCTGCAGGGTGAGAGCAGCCTGGAGATTATCAATCAGCAAATACCAAAGACCGGGGGGAGAGAAGGTCCCTCTCGACAGGGTATCATTTGCGTAGGTCTGAACACAGCAATCTGACCTGGAACGTCCGTACTGAGACTCTGTCCTCTATGAGTTCTGGTCCCAAACAAACTCTGGAGTAGTGTGTTTGTGGCGAGAATGTGCTACGAGCATGAAAAAACCCAACTTAGCTGCTCATCCTAATAGCTAAGCTGCTTTTATTGTTGTAACGTTTTATTTATTTATGTTTTCATAATTGAATTAGCATCTTCTGCAGAGTTTTTCATCGTTTCTGTTGCCCAAATAATCACCACTGTTCTAATTGTGCAGCTGTTTTATGTTTCATAGCAAATTTTCATTTACAGGAGTATTGACAAGTACAGAAAAGTTCATGTTCCCTCCCCCAGATCAGTTTAACCAATGAGCGTCAGTTCTTGCATGACTTTTTTTTAATGCATTTTAGTTCATTTTGATTGTTCTATGTGTGAAAGGAAACCGATCCAAGGGGAAAACAGACCAAATTTCCTGTATGCGCTTAAGGAGAAGAATATCTAGACTTTTCATATTGTTTGTTCAGGGTCTGAGGACTGTTGAGTTGTTTTGTTTTTAAATGAAATAGCAGCTGGGAAATGTGCTTCGGCACCTAAGTTCCTAATAATGTTCCTTGGCTGCTGAAATAAGTTCCTTTTTGGTGAGAAGGTTCCATTCAGTGTCCTCAGAATCCATTTACTCTTCCCCCTAAAAGGTGAAGACACAGGATGGACAGCAGACAGAGCTCAGAGAATGACGGTAATTTAGTCAGCGAGTGCACAGTGAAGTCGGATAATGCAGCAGAAGAGGGGAGTATAACGTTGGGGTTTGAACATACGAGGGTGCCGCCCACACTGAGGTGGGGAGGTGGGCAGTATGGCTGAATGCACAGAGGATGATTGGCTATTTAATAGTGAATGGCCGCAGAAGGTGAAGTGGGGAAAATGAGGCAGAAGAGACGGTGTAATCTGGATGTTTCAGCTCGTAAACGGTGGGGATTGATACTCTGGGAGGAAAAGGGGAAGCGTGGAGAAAATGATAGGAGGTTTTTTAGCATTTTAAATGTGCAGCCGAACGTCCACAGCAGGATTTAGAGCGAAGACGTCTCACATTTTTTACATTAACCAAAGGGAACTTCAGAGGATTTTGAGTTCAGGGGGAACAGCATGGACTGCAGGGAGGATGGAAATGTGGGTGCACATTATAAACGCGATATACAGTTAATAGCGCTTGTGCCCAGGGACACTTCGGCATGTGGTGGGGACGAGTGGTGTGCGAGCCTCCGACCCCGTGGTCGGTAGGCAACCGCTTTACCAACCGAGCCTCTGCCGCCCCGATACATTTCATACCAGTACTAATGTGCATTAGAATATTACTTTCTTCCAGAGTTCAGTCCCAGTTGTCATCCTAATGATAAGTCGTCTGGTTTTAATATCTTTCTGACAGACTAATTTAACAGTATGCTCTGTCACAGCAGAAGAACTTTTCTCTGTGCTGACTCTTGAAATTTTATTAAGTGTTATCAAAACCCTTATCCTGCAGACACTCTTCATTATCTTTCTCTTGCTAACTCGGTTTCTCTCCCTCCAATTTCTCCCTGTACTTTTTTTCCCTTCTCGCTGCCGTGTGATGTCTTTTTCCATCAAGAAGGCACATAATCGTAATTGTTCTGACATACTGAGGCAGGTCTTTTGCTCATCTACAGCCCCGATTCCAAAAACCGCTTTGTAAAACGTAAACAGAAACAGAATGCAATGATTTGCAAATTTCATCAACCCGAATTATATTCACAATAGAACACAAACAACATATCAGATGTTGATACTGAGACATTTTACCATTTCATGGAAAATAATCTCAAAGAAGCTGGAAGAGGGACAACAAAAGGTGGGAAAAGCATTTGACAGCTAATTAGGTCAACAGGTCAGTAAGATGACTGGGTATGAAAGGAGCTTTTCAGAGAGGCAGAGCTGGATGTAAAGATGGGCAGAGCTTCAGCGATCTGTGGCAAACTGTGTCTACAAATTGCACTTTTAAGATCCCACCATCTACAATATATAATATCATCAAAAGATTCATGATTCTCTACTGGACATCACTGCGTGGACTCAGACACACTTCCAGAAATCACTGTCTGTGAACACAGTTCACTGTGAAATCCACAAATTTAAGTTAAAGCTGTGTCATGCAAAAAGGAAGCCAGATGTGAATACGACCCAGAAATTCTGTTGTGTTCTCTGGGCCAAACTCATTTAAAATGATCTGAGGCAAAATGGGAAACTGTTTTTGGGTTAGATGATTCAAGATTTTAAATTCTTTTTGGAAACCATGGACATCGTGTCCTGCAGACTAAAGTGCAGAGGGACCATCCAGCTTGTTATCAGCAGACAGTTCAAAAACCTGCATCTCTGATGGTGGTGAGGTGCATTAGTGCCTATGCTGTGAGCAGCTTACACATCTGGAAAGACACCATCAATGCTGAAAAGCACAGAGAGGTTTTAGAGCAACATATGCTCACATCCAGACAACGTCTCTTTCAGGGAAGACTATTTCAGCAAGACAATGCCAAACCACATACTGCATCCATCACAACAACATGGCTTTGCAGGAGAAGAGTCCGGGTGCTGAACTGGCCTGTCTGCAGTCCAGACCTTTCACCAATAGAAAACATTTGGTACATCATACTGTAAAATGACAAATCTAGCAACAAAGGCCCAGGACTGATGAGCAGCTAGAATCCTGCATCAGACAAGAATGGGACAACATTGCTCTGCTAAAACTCCAGCAAATGGTCTCTTCAGTTCCCAGATGTTTACAGACAGTTGTTAAAAGAAGAGCGGATGCTTCACAATGGTAAACATCACCCTGTTCCAACGTTTGTGAGATGTGTTGCTTCCATCAAATTCAAAATAAGCCAATATTTTCCATGATGGGGTAAAATTTCTCAGTTTCAGCATCTAATATGTTGTTTATGTTCTCTTATGAATAAAATATGGGTTGATGTGATTTGCAAATCATTGCATTCTGTTTTTATTTACATTTTTATCTACAACTTTTTAGAAATTGGGGTTGTACTTGGCTGTATTGAATTAGCTTTACTTTATAACTATTTTTTTAATGTATGAACATGTTATTGGAATGTTAATAGAAACATGTTAATAGAAACAGAAAATCTGCCTTTTTCTCCCTTATCAGTTCCTCTATCAGCTCCTAAGAACCTGAGGGTATCTGAGGAATGGTACAACCGCTTCAGGATCAGCTGGGACGTGCCACCTTCACCCACCATGGGCTACAGGGTGGTCTACCAGCCTCTCTCTGGTAAATACACAAATGCACAAAAACTGTATATGGCCTGTTATCATCACATGTTCAAACAGCTACTGTAGTTTTGTATTATTCATTGCTCTGCTCAGACATTATTATCATTCACAGAGCCGTTATGACTTATAGCAACAAAACAAAGACATGAGCATATGAAAATGAAGTAAATAACATAAAACTAAATGCAGTCACGCTGATCTACATCAAAATGTAAATACATGTACCTACAGATATGCAAATGCTTTACTCAGCTTTCCAAACAGCTTACAAACAGTGTCTGTCATACAAACACACATGGAATTGAGCGGATATATTTCTGCTGTCTGATTTGCACAGAGCTAATTACGATTATCACATGCTCCTTTTTGAAAATCTTACCTAGTGTAAGCAAAGCTCTGTCTGCAAAAATTGGACCTGATCATCTCTGAACCGGTTCCTCTGTGTTCCTTCCATTCACTGACCATTTGCTCCCCCTTTGACGGGTCTTCTCAATTATCCTGCCCCTCTCCAGCCCCTGGGCCAGCTCTGGAGACCTTTGTGGGGGAAGACGTGAACACCATGCTGATTCTTAACCTGCTTAGTGGGACAGAATACAGTGTCAAAGTCATCGCCTCATACACCACCGGCTCGAGTGAGGCCCTCTCAGGAAAGGCCAAGACGTGTAAGTCCATCTCTGCTCCTTAAATTTGGTGGCATGCCGTGGATGAACTGATTAGAATATTAGTCTGTGCCCTGTAACCTGACTGCTTAGTGGAGGCTAACAATCAGGAGATATTAATTCGAGTTTTTGTTAGTTTGTTTTTTTGTCTCCTGGAATACATTTATTTATGCCTGTGTGCAGTTTGGCCGTATACTGGGAAAATGTTTCTACTCGTAAAGTGTTAAACAAAACACAATTTTCTAGTACATAGATATATTTATGTACCTAGTGAATGTCCAGTTATATTTTTAAAGGCCATTTCCTGCCTACACAAATAGCTCCACACTTCTGCTTCAGTTCAGTGTGTTTTTTTGTAACACACTCTCTATAGTAAGACAGATCGTTGTCCTTATTTTTAATCTTTCCCATATTCTAGTTAGTTTGCAGTTCATGGCAGAAAGATGAAATAAATTCACTATTTGTTTCACAGGGCTGTTGCATCCAACATTTACTAATTTTATGTTGCTAATTACTAAAAGGTCACTTAGTGAAAAAGACAATAATGTTGATTATTATTTTCATATGAAATCCGTTTTTTGAAGTGGTTCTCTCCTTAAATCTGCACATGAATTAAACTTAACTTAACTTAACATTTCTAAATTTCTGAAGATTTCTGCAGAAACCTTATTTATGAGACAAGACTTGTACATTCATGTTATAAACAGCATCAAGTTCAAGAGTGTTTACTTTGTTTTTAGTGGTAACTCGGTTGAACGGATGCTTAAAGTACATCTTAGAGCGTGTACTTTGCTTAAGTAAAGAATGTGAAGGGGGACAGTACTTCTGCCTGTAGTAGGGCAAGTAGTTGTACTATAACTTGAGAATTGAGTTTGTGTACCTGTGGTAACTCTGGTCAACTCTGCTTACTGTGCATGTGCCATCATCAGTTCCTCAGTGGTCGTCCTTTGACTGCAGCTGCCTGTATTTTTAATAAAAATAAAAAAATAAAAACAAGCATAAATGTAAATACAACAAACTTTTCCCACATCATCACGAACTCTCCTCACAAGAAATGTGTTGGACGAGCCTTCTGCTCTCTGATTATCTTGTTGCCAACTTAATTTCTTGGTTGCCATTTTCCAATTCCGGTCATGAACATACTTTGCTGTTGGTTTTCTGAGGTCTGTTTCACCTCTTTGAATACAAGGGAATCTTAGTCTAATCAAATCAGCGAGAGCAGCCAGATACCTGCACACATCAATATCTTGATATCTGTCTAACGCTTTTAATGCCAACTTCACCTAATTACATCCCAGCCCTGGAATGAACTGCACAAGTAATCTCACTGGCACCGTCGATGCTTCCCAAGGCTCCGAGTGTCTGGCCCGGCTCGATCAATCAGTGCTTCTCAAGCACAATAATCTGAGTAGGAGTCTAGATTTCTCGCTTGTGCATGATAATTAACCACTTTGCTGCAGTCTGGCCTCTTGGTGAAAGAGCTCTTTTAGAGTCTAAAGAATCTCTGGTTTGATCTCCGTGAGAGCCCGAGGCACCGACCAACACAATGTGTCCTTTTGAAGTGTCCTTGAGCAGGACACCGAACCTCCGCCCGTTCTCATCCATTTTCATTTCTCTCTGGGTAAGAGCCATTGAGATGAGTGTCAGCTAAATGCCTGAACATGTAGTTTTAAATGGAGCATGTGACTTTGCGCCGGAGCTACAGTTTCCATCGCCTGCATAACAATTGAGCTCTTGATTTGAAAGACAAGTTTAGGAGGGTGGGGTCAAGGCAAAGTAGGAGAGAAGATTGGGGGGGACAAAACCTGGGGAAGATGGGAAGAAAGAAAAAAGATGGAGAGGTGGGTGGAGTTGAAAAGAGTGTAAGATGATGTGAGGCCAATGGAGTGTCTGTCAAACTGCAGCATGTTAATGAGGACAGTGGACCAGTTGAGATGAGTGGACAGATGCTTCACACATCAGCACGAGTATCATACTTCTGAGGACAAAAGAGGCTGGTGCTCTAGACGCTACGTCAGTTAGGCCTTTGTCTGTTTGAATTGTGTACAATTTCACGTCTACATTTAAAATTTCAGCCGTTTGTCACTTGTGACCAAACGCGAGTGCTGATTTCGTGAAATTCGCGCATTTCACTTTTTCCAGCAGTCGGCCTCGTGGTTTCATGCAGCAGCAGGATAATGTGCTCTAGCTCTTCTTGGGTGATGCATCAGTCTTCTTGGGCTAGAAGGGTTTCCAGGAGGCATCAGATGCCAGAACATGTACTCCTTACATCCCAAGTGAGCAGTGGCCTGGGACTGTCTCCGTTTGCAGCTGAGCGTGAAGCATCAAGCTCTGGGTCTTATGTTGTGGTGCAGTGCTGACATTTGGGTTGGAAGTGCCCTAGTAGAGGGAGATGTAGTACTGGTACTGTAGTACTGATTTATCAGTGACGTTAGTGACAGCATGAGAACGTGTAGGCTGTTGTTGACGGTCGTGGTGACAAGGTGCTCACTCAGGTAGCTGATCCTGAAGGCCAATTATTAGAAAGTCACTCTCAAAGTTAGTCACATTACTTTGGTAACTAATGTTTTGTCTCCCTTCAATTAAATCACAAATCACAGCATCATGAGTCCAACATGATGCAGATTAGCTCTGTGGCTCAACTTGAAAATGTTCCTTTTGTCAGAGAGAATGTAAAAGAAACTCTGAAGGCCATTATGAAGTCACAGAAACACGCATGCTAATGTCTTTAAACATGGAGCAAGTGGCACTTTTAAAAGTTGGACAGTAAAAGTATATACATATGATTTGCATTAATGGTGTGTGTGGGTTTCCTGGGATCTGTGTATGTTTGGAGTGAAGCCACTGCAGCTTTATTTTCTCTGTCTTTAAATAAACTCAATGAAAGTGAAACTAACTGGCCATATGTTTTTAAATCTGTCATCTGGAGACACGACGGCATGTGGTTTTTCAGATGTGAGCGCAGTGCACTTATATACACATTTATTACACCAGTAGCACGTAGCAAAGAGCGCTGACGAGGCCAGAGTGTGTATTTCTGGAGAAGTTCACGGTTTGTTTTTTACGTCTCACGAATTGTACAGAAAACGTGGAGTCGGTGAGGATATAGTATTGGATGAGACAGCAACACCCACCACACTGCCACAGACCTTTGGCTTTGACCAAAAAAATAAAAACATTTGATGATAAAAAATGTTCTGTTTGCAATAAGCTAACAACCACGGTGGTTCTCTCCCTCCCTCCCCCTGCAGTGTACCTGGGGGTGACGAACCTCAACACGTATCAAGTGAGGATGAACAGTCTGTGCGCCCAGTGGCAGCCTCACCGACACGCCAGCACCTACAGAGTGGTCATCGAGTCGCTGATCAGTGAGTACTCGTACGGCACCATAACAGCTTTAAGGGTTATATGCATTGTTTGTGCTCGATCGATACTCTAACAATGTTATCGGCCCAAATGATCCTGTAATGTGGGGGGGGGGGGGGGGGGGGGGGGGGGGGGGGTTATAGACATTAATGGCTCATAGTCCCTCTGATCTTACATATATATGAAAAATGTTTGGTATGTAGGACTTGGAAACCCGATAGTGTGAAAGGAACTAAGATGGATCATTGAGCAGAAACCAGCAACAGCCAGTGGCGACGTCACCAACCAGATGTTTACTTGTATAAGTAGCTCACGCTAACCTCAAGTGAGAATAAGAATAAAACTTTATGTCCAATTCACTTCCAGCTCATGCTGCAGTATGTATAAGGATGCAAATTTAGTCCTTTTCTACTTCTTATTTTCTCAGCACAAAACATAACCCACTCGCTGCCGATGCTTTTATGCCTGTTTTGCTCTGAGGTCTTGCTTTGTTCTGAAACTGTCTGTGAAATACCATTTACCACTGTGGAGCAGTTACATACACGTAGTGTGTGGTCCTGCCTCTTGACCAAATCATGTGGCGTGTGTTTATTAGTTAGGCACTGTTCTCCAGATGCAGCGTTCACTGAATGAGTTATTGTGCTCCGTGCATCTTTTTTGTATATGTGTGTTGCTGTCTATCCACTTCTGATGCTACCGAATATGAAACACATATAACATTTTCCTTTGACTTTCTGCAGCAGAGCCTTCCCTTAACAACCACCTATGTGTTCTGCTGCCTGGAGTCCGTTGCCGACTGGCCATTCTTCACTTGCACACCGGGCTGCAGTCTCAGGCCCGTTTATTGGCACTTTGATTTTTTTAAAATAGGAGCAACTAGTGGAGGTTCACTAGCCCCCTTTTGTGTCACTGTGCTCGTCTTGGTGTTTTTTATTGTTATTGTAATGAGCTACCTGTGAAACACATTCCTCATTCTCACATAGTAAAGATCAGTAGGACCTTTACATACAGGGAAGGTACAGTGTATGCAAGTGCAAATGATGTGGATCCACACAAACAAACTCTCTCCTCCTGCCACATCTCGTCTCTCTGGATTATCAGGCGTATCTTACATTGTGCGTGACAAGGTTATTCAATGTGACTGTGCGTCATTAGTGATGCATTAACTGCATTCTGGGATACACGAAAGTGTGCGTGCAGCTGTGATGTCCGCGTTGAGCTCCCACGCTGCATTCCTGCATTGGTAGGTCTCATTCACACTGGCATGCTTTCATTAGTAGGAGTTTTAACATTTAGCAGGAAGAAAGCCATCCGTTTTTCTGACTCCTTAAGCAGCCTGAGATGACAAAGATATTGTTGTGTCCAGTCTGAGACATGCTGACAGTCCTGGAGGTTTGGCTGTGCAATCGGAGCTGCTCTGCAGATAAAGAAGGCTTATAGATTGCAGACAGGGTGACATTTACATTTGCTGTGTGCGGTAAAATGCAGGGGGAAAAAAAAAAAACAAAAGCTCGGTGTTGTGGTTGCCAAGTGTGTTGGAATGAGATGTTCTTGTTGCAGGAATGACAGTAATTATGTCTTATTGTGTCTATTTTGAGAGCTGAGCTTTAAAGTGAACATAACAAAAAAAAAAAAAAGAGGAAATTGGAGGAAAATATCTTCTTCTCATCAGGACTTTTCTGATCAAGTATGAAGTTTGGGTTGCACCTGCAGCCAGTTCTTTGATTGTAAGAGGCTCCTTTCCTTCAAACAATAACACGTGCAAGTGCTTCTATTTGAAGTTCAGTCTGCATGTGTGGGAGTGTGAAAATGAGTGAAAGTGAAATGAAGGCTGCCGTCTCTGAGTCACCGCAGACGCAAATGACAGTCAGACTCAAATTACGTCTTAAACGTTTTCCACAATAACCTCTGACCTCTTTAGTCAAGTCACTGACTGGATTTGGAATGGAAACGTTACACAATTCCAATTTTTTTAGGCTTTAAAGAAATTTGTTCTAAATTTCAATTACGTCAGACTTATAGAATCACAGGTCAGAAAATAGTAAAATAAGTAGTATGAGACTATTTTAAAAGTCTGCCTGCATCACTGACTAAGTCAACCAGGCTAAATGTTCTGTACATTTCATCTATTTGAATAGAAATGATCTACACCAGCAAAAGCGATGCTAAAACCTACAAACAGTCACTTTATGTGATCAGATTTCACCTCATCCACTGTTGTCTGGCCACAATCCTGTGAAAACAGCCTGAGTAAATGTGATGTTTGTCTGTGCACGATGTGAGGTTGAAGCAGATGAATGATTTGGCCTTTTGTTGAATATCCGATATCAGTCATTCATGGGTTGCTGACCTCTGATTCGATGGCAGACCAAAGCCTGGAAAACCTGGTGTGATGTTTCGTTTTTGCATCTCTTAATAATATACATTCAAAGCACAACAGTAAACCTATAATATGCGAGAGGTGCACTTCCTCCTATTTTTGCCAAAACCTCTGTAATTTGTGGAACTAGTCATTGGTTTTTTTGAACTAGACGTTGACTGGAATTGAAAATAGAGCTCTGTGATCATCTGTGCAGAAGGATTTCACCTGTATAAGTCAAACTTTGAAATGTTGGATATTGAAGCAAAAATTAAAGAGCTGCTGCTTTCTCTCGGCCTTTTAACTATAGCTGCCTAAAACCTTTCATTTCTGCTCAGCATCTTCAAATTACCTTCAGAGTCTTCATTAAAATCTTTATCAATTTCTTTTCTTTTCAGGTTTTGATGTTTTGACGTTCATTTTTCAATTGAGCTGTCAAAAAAGTCCCTGCTCCAACGTCACTCTCCCACGACAGCCATGCAAATATTAAAGTCATTTTCCCAGTTCTGATTCTCTGCAGCCACTGGGCTCGGCGCCAGCAGGAATAGTTATGTAGTTTCCCGTTTATTTGAAATGGATAACGCCGTCCAACACACCAAAATAACATCAAACAACAAATGGCGTGGCCCCCAATTTGATTGCACACATCCGCCACGTAGAAACTACCTCAAAGGTAAGATTGACTTTAAATACAGCCGTCGTCCACCAAATAGGAAAGTAATGGCTGTTATTCATCACCTTTAGGCCTCCAGCAACAACAATGGCGTCATTATTGTCACATAAAAGACATGTAATATTGCAGCCCCCCCCCCCCCCCCCCCCCCCATTTCGTCTGGATGCTCCCAGGTATTGTTCCCTTAACACACAATAGAGCTAAATAAGGATTTATTTTAGCACAGCTGGTGAATAATTACTAGAAAAATGTGTCTGCTGCAGGAGAAAGGAGGAAATGGAAAGTTATCTGTTTTTTTTTTTGGTTTGAAAGTAAAGGAGGAGAAGATGAGGTAAAGCAGGGAGGAAAAAAGATTAATATAGAACAGACGAGGCGATACAGTAGACTCACATATCCTCCTCGTTGAATTAAATTAGACTTTACAGATATCAACCCTTCACCTCACTCTGCACAGGATAATTAGAGCCTGCTTGTTGAAAATAACACATTTACCCAGGTTGCAGAATAATCAACCCTCTACAATGCAGAACATGGTGGAGCTTCACAACATTGAGACCGGCAGTAAAAACAATCCTTCAGAAAGTCCCTGAAAGACTGGAGCCTGAACATCACGGCCGTTAATCAATCCTCAGACGTTTTTTGCACAGTTACTTCCGTCTTCAACACCAAATAATGAAAGTTGGTTGTAAAACATTATTATCCTTTTCCAACCGATTATTCTGTTAATTCCGACACATTTAGGTTACGTTTCCTCTTACTGTGAGTTGTGTTTGAGACACCATCGAGCTGTTTGTCTGGACATAATGTGAGTAGTTTCATCTACAGACAGAATTATACTTCTGGGTTCTGCATGTATGCATATATACGCACTTAAAGTCGAATGATGTTGGAAAGTTTCTTTTGTAGTTGAACGTCCATAAGGGGCAATGTCGCGTTTAAGAAAACCTCAATTTGCTAAAAATGCAAATAATCCAGAAACAGAAATTACATGTGACCTGTATGTAAATGGAGATTAAAAAAATGGATGATCTCTCTCAGGAATGATTCTTTGGTAGGATGCTCTGCTGAGGTGAGGTCTACTGATATGAACTCAATTTCGTTAAAGCAGAGAGCACAAAATTGCAATGACAAGAGAAAGTATGTGAAGCCTCTGGAGTTACCTTGTCTTCTGCATTCATTGTTCACATGACGATGTGATGTAATTGTTAGACATAGACGCCTACAACATCCTGTCCTTTTGTTGTTATTGAATAAACATGACTATTTTGAGAGATAACAGGGGGTCATTCCAAAGACCAAATCATAAATTAAAACTATTTCAGTTTTCATTAACCAAATAGTAGTTATGAAGTATAGTATGCTATCAAACCCAGCTTCTTCTCAGTTTCCCTTTTTTATTTCCCGTTTGGAAATTGAAATACAGCACACACCCTGTTGCTTTCTAATAAAAGTACAGCCTGTTAGTGGTGACATTTAATTTGGATGGCAACTCAAAACACACTGAAAACAAATTAAGTACAATAAAGACTAAAACAATATGGCCAGAGGTGGATCTAAAATGTTGGCCCCCTCATTCATTTTAAATAGGGTGACCAAAACATTAAAACCAGCTCTTCTCAACTCCAGTATCACTCCACCAACCTCTTTGACCTTAACAATAAACAGAGTAGAATTTTACAATAATCAAAAGTAAAATTCATGGCAGAGCTGCTGTATTAGATTATATTAGATTGTACAGGTGTACCTAATAAAGTGGCCAGTCAGTGTATAAAACAACACGTATAAATATTATATGAACTCAGACAGGTAGTGTGAACATCTGGATTGGTGTTGGTTGTGTTTCTTCTTCTTCTACTTTACTGTTCTTCTTGCTACTTGTTCCATTCTTTTCCCCATTTCAATCCCACCTTCCGACATTATCCAATCAGCTTGTCCGACACGAATCTCCGCTACCGGGGACATTTTCATAACTAGCTACATGTGACCCCTCAGTAATCTTACACTACCCTGTTCTGCTCCGTCCAAAGAACACTTTTATTGCACCGCATTGCAAATACAATATCAATGCAAACGTGAACTATTTAAGTATATAGATTAAACTTTTTATCAAAATGAAAACTAGCTGACCTTTGTAATTTTGGTGCAGATGGTCAGAAGCAAGACACGACGCTGGGTGGCGGATCCAGCAGACACTGCTTCAGCAGCCTGAAGTCCAACACTCAGTACAAGATCAGTGTGTATGCTCAGCTGCTGGACGGGACTGAAGGACCCGCTGTTACTGTTACTGAGAAGACACGTAAGTACACAGTAAAAACATTTATAGAATCCAGCTCCAGTTATTAGACTATGATTTTGGAACAGGTACAATATGCTTAGCTACAGTAAACACGATAAACATGTTAAGGAAGTTCGGTTTCCCCCCTTAATTTACATTGAGAAACATACACTTGAGAATAGGGCGGCTGTAGCTCAGTTGGTAAAAGCAGTCGTCCACGGAAGACAGGGTCGGTGGTTCGATCCCCTGGCTACATGTCGAAGTGCCTCTGGGCAAAGACACTGAACCCCTAACAGCCCATTCCCCTCCCCAGCTGTGCAGTGCCGGTCCAAGCCCGGTAGAAATTGGAGAGGGTTCCGTCAGGAAGGTCATCGGGCGTAAAAACTGAGCCAAATCAACATGCGCACAATGATCCGCTGTTGTGACACTGAACTCACGGGAAAAGACGAAAGGACAAAAAAAACCCCAAAAAACCATACACTTGAGAATTGAGTTATTTTGGACATAAATGGGCCAATGTAGGTGTATAAGGGTTTGAGTACTTTGGCTTTTTCCCACTCGCTGTGTTTGCTGCTCACGGCCAATGACGGTGAGTAATGTGTATGGTTTATGTCAAGGCCTGAATCATGAAGAGAGCTTTCAATCATGTGTAGATTTTCCCCTGCCACAGTCTGTCTCAAGCTGATTTATCCATACAACAATGAGAAATGAATGTGAAAGTTGTGTAGTAAAGCTTAAAGACACTTTAGAGGACAGACACACTACAAGCTGGGTGATGATCATTTACAAGATAAAACCTCTCTTATTCTCATGGGGAATCTCAATGGGAGCTGAACCTTCATTTCTACAAGAACGAGCTTTTCTTCTGCTCCAAGCACTAATCAAGACCCACTGTCCAGAGAGGGAGGCAGTTGGCGTAGGTGGCCTCTCTTCTTCTATGGTGTTTCACTGCAAAGATGTAGATTTGTCAGATTAACGTCACCTTTCTAAACCTCGAGGAACGAGCTGTGCAGCATTTCATGGCTGATGATTTGTGCAAAATGCTTAACTATACTTAACCGTAAGTAATGTAGTGTAATACAACAGGCTCTGAAGCAAATCCTGATACAAGAGATAACAGTTAGCTTTTACTCACACTGTTTTAGAAAGGTGTTCATTATTCTAAAGAAGGTTGTTTGTAAGACTGTGGACATTATCACAGCATTCAATGGGCCCAATGGGTAATAGTTGGCCTACTACCTCCCAGTGGATTCAGTAGGTTGTTATTGTCATAAATACAGTAATAACTATGCAGTTGCAACCTTCTTTCAGGATTAGGCACAAAATGTATTTAGAAGTAGTTTAGGCACGAAAACAGGTTATGATGTGTCAGTTTGAAGTGGGAAAAGGACTGCTCCTACTTTTCCACCGTCCTTCTACCAATGTGGACTGTGGACACTGGTCACTTCTGCTTTCATCATTGTATGACAGTGGTAAGATGTTACCTCATTATCAGACTTGTGACAATAAACCTGCTGAACCCTGTGAGAGGTACAAGGATAATTATATGAGCTTCTTAATTCCTGCAATGAATAAAACACCTTTTAATATGTCCACATTTACCTGCTGCCATTTTAGCTTGGTAAAAGAGACAGAATTTAACAGGTGATTCCAAGGGTTGAAACCTTTTTTGTCATTTTTTAAATTTTTTGCTCATCATTTGGCAGGAAAGTATCCACTGTGTCAATGCGCATTGCTATGCAGAGAAACTTTACCACTCAGCCGAATAAATGACCGTTTGTTTTACTCGTTATGTTCCTGCATGGTATTGTTTAGAAGGTGGTAATTGATTTGTAATGTCTGTACAGCACTTCTAAGCAATATAATGAAATTCTGACAAAAATCATAGCGGGCATAATGTTTCCTGAGATGGATTACCTTTCAGAAACACATTCAGCGTCTCCGCAAGTTCATTTCCGTATTATACATAAATGAAGTGAGGACAAAGATAAAAAGGAGGCGAGAAAAGATAAAGAAAATGAAAGACACGATGAGACAGAGGAATAATACTGCAGAAGACAAAGACGAGTGTCTGATGAGATTTCAGAGTGAAGAACTGAAAGCACGACTAAGAAAACAACGGAGATAAAAGAAAGGGAGAAATAAAGAATCCCACTTCCCTTGAGCAGGTATTTGTTTGCTTGAAGCTGCCCCCGCCTGTACTGGAGCTCTGCAGAGCCTCCACAATGATTTATTGCTTTGTTTTGATGCAAATGAAAGCCAGAGCCTTTTCTCCAAGCAACTATCTTCATCGCTGCAGGCGGCCACTACTGAATGCTCCCTACCTGCCATTACACGTAATTCACAGCCTCAGGTAGCTGATTTAGAACCTAAACACCACTGAATGAATAAACTGCGAGTGCTCAGGAGGGGGTCAGCTGGTTTATCTAGTTTTTCCACCCCTCCCCCCACCACGAAAGCACGAACAGTTGGAGTTTAATTTAGACCTTAGCCGATGTTATCAAATTACACAGGTGCTAAAATCACAGAGCTGGATGACGTTAATTTACACATTCTGTATGCATGTGACTGTGCAGCCTGTCAGAGGCTTGATTCTCTCTTCACAGGTTTCAGTACTATAGTGAGTGCTGATTGTTTTAGGATGGAAGTCATCAGAATCTCTCTCTGTGTATGTTTTCTTTTTTCAATGCAGTACCCATCCCAACCCCACCGCCAACCAAGCCCCCTACCACCACCCCACTACCAACAATCCCTGCTGCCAAAGAAGGTAAGAGCTGATTTCTGTTTCACATATAAACTCCAGACAAAGTCAGGAAAGTGGCTCCGGACATTGTCCAAAGTCGTGTTTCACACGTGTAACACACAGGCAGAAGCGTCCTCACGTCTGTGTGACGTCAGCACGTACAGGAGGCACAACATGATGCAATAATTAGATCATTTTAATCTTTAAATAATTTAAGATCAAGCTACCCAACAGTATATAAAATAGCACTAATCTATTTGATTCAGATCATTTAGTTGTAATATAAATATACATTGTTAAATTTATAGCTTGGCAGGATACACTGACAAAGACCATGACTACTAAATTGATAAAAGCTGCACTTGCAGACTATTTAATGACTCAATATTAGATTCAATATTAGTTGTGAAGGACATTGAATTTGTACTTCACTGGAGTACATACACAATATTACTGTGAAGAAAATTCAAATTAATGCTAAAGATGTGCTTGAGAATGTTCAGACACCACAAATTATGAATTCATTAGCACAAAACCGTACCTTGTTCCAAATGCCCACATGACCGTAAAATCACGAAGCTGGAGAATCATAAAATACTTTAATAATCAGCCAGATGAATTCTGTACACATGGAAGCTTTGTATATGAACTTGGGAAGAATAATTCTAGGAAGAAAATGTTCTAAATCATGCGGCCGATGAACGGTTTTCCTCATTAACCAGCTCCAGGTGATAGAACCAAGATGCAGCCTGAGTCCCTCCTTTTTTCAGTAGCTTATTAAAGGGTCTCAGGAAAGAAATATTATATAAAATTATTACTGTCATCTTGGGGGGAAAAATCTATAACAAATATCTTGTGATACAGACGAACTTTTTTGCTATTAAATAATAATCAAAAGAAATGTTTAAATGTTTTCTTTCATTGTCAGTTTTCTCCTGAGACAACTGCAGTATATTGTCTTTGTTTTGTCACTGCCTCAGAACTTTTCATCACTTTTTCCGCACGTTTTTATTTTACACAAATCAAACTGAGACATGCCACTCGACAAAGTGAAGAGTTTGATGTTTCAGCTGAAGTCTTAGTGAAGTCTTCACTGATGTAGATGTAAACCCTCTTTAACCTATCTCCTCCCACACACACACACACACACACAATTGTGACATATACTGCACGACATAATTATAGACATGAATCTTAAATATGATATAAAAGGTAATATAAAATAAATGATTTATATGCAAACCTTGTGTGTCTTGGATCTGTTACAGCGAATCTCATTTTCATAAACATGTCATTAACATTCTTCACATTTCTGTCGCCACAGAATCCACAGTTTCATTTTCACAACAGTACTTAAATCTGTAAAGAGGGAAGAAAAAGCTTTCAGAAAAAAAAAACCCCATCAAAATGTCCTGTCTTTAAAATTGTATTTAAAATAAGTAACTTTAAACCATGTTCATAATACACTGCGAAAACTAATAGATGTAGAAACCTCAGTAATTAAAGAAGAAGCATTTTTAGCATTGAAAAACTGCAGCTTTCCAAACTGCAGATCAAATATCCAGTCCCTTCTGGCCAGGCCACAAAATGTGTTCAACCAATCCCCGTCGAATTCTGTGGGAAACATCATAACAACACGACAACCTGCATCAAAGTATTATAAAAGAGTTGTTGCAGAATCTCCCATTTTAGGCTGCAACAATGACAAAAATGTCCCCGTAATCCTAGAGGAACTCATTTAGTTCCCCGACTACTATTGGGAAAAGTGCGTTCCAAGCGTGGAGTTTGAGTTTGTGCTTTCTGAGGGATTTATTCTGAGGTTTTCTTACTTCTGCTCCCTATAAAACGTAAACTGTTCACATTCTAATATTTAAAAGCTTCAGCATCAGTTATGACTTCTTGGTTTACCGGAGCTGTGTCAGAGCCCTAATCTGTCACCACGCTCAAAGAAAATGCTTGGCCCATATTCCAAATCAGATGAAGACCAAACTCAGAGTTTTGCTTATCATCTTGTTACTTGTGAGTTGGACACCTAATGACTCCTTCCTGCTCGATGGCGTCTAACACGACTCAGCATTATTTAAAGCGTCCATTAATTCCTAACTTTACCCGGGCAAAGAACAGAAACTCTATACTGTGTCAAATCGCTGTGTGTCATCTGCATATTTTTGCGCTTCGTTTCTCGTATCTGTGTCCAACACGCTGCACAGAAAACCACCAAAACCACATATTTCTGCAGGAAACGGCAAAATACATCAAGTAAACACAGCTGAGACTCTAACTGTACATCAATGCTGCTACTAGGCCTGTGCTCCTAGATCCCGGTGTCACAATAAATAAACAATGTTCCCTTCTCCTCTTCATGAACAAACTGCTGAAAACAGAAAGATATGTTCCCCGTGAGCTTTCCATTATCCGATGTGTTCGTGTAGAGTACTGCTCTTTGCAGTGCAGGACTGAATCCATGGGCACAAATGTGAGTCTCAGTCTAGGTTCATGGGAGACTCCATGTGCTGCACACTCTCCTCTTGCTGTCAGTCTCTTTCTTTATAAGGATGTAGAACCTGTCAGGGACTGGATTTCAAAGTTCCTGTGCCTCTAAAATGTGCTAATCTGCAGCCTTTCAGCTCTTTTGACTTTTTCACCTCTTTCTCATCCACTTCTCTTTGACATCTTGCTGGCTCATTGCCTCTATCTCACATTTCCACACAGAGTTACGAGGGTTCAGCCTGACAGTAGAGTTACAATGGCTGACCTGAGAACTTAAATTAAAGCTATACAAGTCAGGAAACTTGATTAATGCCAGCTGTAGGGTGGTTTTATTGTGAGAGACAATCAGTTTGTTTTCATCCTGTGTGGTTTATTAAGTAAATGTCTAAAGCTGTCTGCCGATCAATCCGGCTCCAGCTGACCGTTAAATGTGATTTTGTGCGAAGAGAAAAGGAAGTGGTTGGTATTATCGGTGGAGAGCAGCAGCGGCAACGTTGTGTTCAGCATTTAATGAGTTTAACACACTTTCAGTCGTTTAGAAGTTGCAACCTCTTCAAGGCTAATCAATCAAAGCTTTACTCTGCTCAAAAGCTGATTTTCCTTTTCCTTTCATTGCTCAGTTGTCACCCACAAAAATCAAGTGAAGGCTTATTGATTTGAGCACACACGTAAAAAGAAATGGAAGCAAAGTTATTCAACTTAAAAAAAGCAAAGAGAGCAGAGAAATAAATGTGTTTCTAAAAATCACAACCAATATCTTTGACAAATTAAAAATTTATACTCGGAGGTTTTAAACAATCACATTTGACGCATAATTTCTCCGCCTTTATGTTTTATCTTCGCTTCACCACTCTGCTGCCTTTTGGGTTCTTTATTTTTCTCTCTTTAACGTAAGACAAACATTTCACTGCTTAAAATAAATGTTAAAACGCTAAGAAGTGAACGCAAGCAGCTGTGAATTGTGATGATGAGAACGGAGTCAATGAGCAGTTTCTAAATCAGAAAACATTTGCTAGATTGAAATGGTTTCCAAGAAGTATATAAGTCATATATCAGGATAACATCTATGTACAACCGAGGGCAAAAATATCAATACTAATAGTCCTTTCCATCACAAAAAGGACATTAGAATAAGAAGGAAATGGATTTGTGTGTTTTAAAGCTCATGCAGCCAGATAATTTGCTCCTCTCCTCCTTTTTTCATCCTTTCTCTCACTGCTTCTGCAGTTACCCTTTTTTACCTTTGTTACCTCGTCCTTGTCGCAAACAACATGTGCTTCCTCTGGATGGAGATGAACTGTTGGCTGCAGTTGTCACTCTGCTCAAATTGGATTTCCTCCTCACCTTTACCCCCCTCTCCCTCTCCCTCTGTCTAGTCTGTAAGGCAGCCAAAGCCGACCTGGCCTTCTTGATTGACGGCTCCTGGAGTATCGGCGATGACAACTTCCTGAAGATCATCCGTTTCCTGTACAGCACCACCGGAGCTCTGGACCGCATCGGTCCGGACGGCACACAGGTACTGGAGAGGGATTCGGGATGTTATGATGTCATGAATATTTTCCCATATGAAATTGGCAAAACCTATATTTTGGTGACTTGCTGTACACTGCAGAGGTAAAGGAGGTGGTGGATGAAAAGAGTTCCAGTCTAATGCAGTATTGATGGTGTACAAAGCACATGTCACACCTGTATTTTCAAGATATAATTGGAGTCACGGATCCAAAATCCAACATTTCTCATTCATATTGCTTCCTCCATATATTTAAATAAAGACTATTAAACATGACACTTCTGTGTGATTAAAGTGCAGTCGTAACACAGTTGCAGCTGAATTATGTTTTCTGTTAACATCATATGTTGATGTATTATGGCAAGTTGCAAATATGTCGATATTGAACGTAGTGTGGTTCCCTGCCAAAATACCGGCTCTGCCAGTACAACATTCAGTTTGTCCGGGTTGTTATGAAACTATCGTTGTGTTTAGACTGTTACAGCTTTTGGTTGTAGGTAGGAAACGATTTTGGCGCGACAGTCATCCACAGCTTATACCCATCATCCACCTTTGTTTGTAAGTTTAGCACTTAATTTGTAATTCCATCCAGCGAACATTATGTTAGGAGTTAGGATTATGTTCAACTATGTTTTCCAGCCACATAAGCCAACATGTGTGAAGAAGCATGAATTTCTGATTGTGTAAATATGTATGGGCAGTTTTAAGTGTTTGATTTTTGGTCTAGAAGTGACCTTTTCTCTGTCCCCTTCTGGAAAATCTGCCCTACATTTACACTGTTCAGCAGCACTAAAATACAGTGACACCCTTTAAGATGTGTCCCCTTGAAGGACAGACTACAACGAAGTGTTGAAGTAACAGAATGTATTTATTTCTTTTTTTTCATTTAAATATAATCAGTATTCCTCTGGTGTCTCTCAGGTGCCAACTCCTGTCGTTCAGATTCTTGTTGTAAAGCACTGCAGCAGCACTCTCCACTAAGCTGCGCTGATTTATGTTTGTTTGCTTTGCACAAATGAAGAATAATCCTGTGTGGTCTCCCAGGTGGCCAAAGCCCACTTCGCCGATGAAACAACCCATTTCTATTTTCTGTGTTCTTCAGTTCCTCCTGTACCTTTTGTTTTACTTATATGTTGTTACTGTTTCCCCTTTTTCCGTCCACTAATTCAGGCTCAATTTAGTCACAGCCTCCGGTAAAAGATGGAGCTTAGCTCAGCTTTTCATTAGCTTGATTACTGTAGAGAAGCCATTACTCAGGACAGTCCTGCATTAGAAAATGTGGATCAGGTAAAGTGCACAACAACTGTTCTTCCACAGAATTTAGGTGAAGATCTGCTGGTAACATCCCAAACCTTTGACATGTAAACAAGCAAAAGTAAATACTCTGCTAAAAAGTGCTTTTATCCAAATCACTTTAACGTTGCTTCTCATTCACCCATTACACACAATTATGTTCGCAGTGTTTTTATAAATATGTACTTAAACATGCTGTTTTTATTTCACTTATTTTACATTTTTTAAATTGACCAAAATCTCAGTGAACACTGTAGACCACTCACAGCCACTCCTACGGGTAAAAGTATCAGGAATGATATCCCGCTCCACCCAGCCACCAAAGGCCACAGAGTGCCGGTCCCGAGCCCGGGAAAAAACTTGTATGGTTGCAGCAGGAAGGGCTGTGGCGACCCCTGAAGGGACAAGCCGAAACTCGTTGGTTTGGTGTTTGTGGACGACTTAATTTTGAAACTGTGCTGTGTAAAAATGTACTTCCTTTATACCTAATCAGTTCCTCTTGTGTCGTCTGACAGGTGGCGATTGCCCAGTTCAGTGACGACGCTCGAACTGAATTCAAGCTGAACTCATACAGAGACAAAGAGCGGCTGCTGGACGCCATCAACAAGATTTCCTACAAGGGAGGAAACACCAAGACAGGTGAGCAGACGCAGAGCAGGGAGACCGCTGAGGTACAGCACTGCTTCTGAGAGGAGTAGCTACATTTCGAGTGTGGTCTGCAGAAACAGCTGTGTACAAGTGAATTGACTGCAGCAGATGAAATCAGCAGTTCAACATATGTACATGCCCGCTCAGAGCCTCCCAATACCATAATCAATACTTATTGAACAGCAGACAACTGCAAACAGAAATAATAGCTTTGTGCACGTGTGCGCGCTTCTATTTAAATATTGTCCGTAAGTGAACGTGTACACAGACTAAGAACACGTCTTTGCACAGGCGTCTACAACTGGAAGTGCCATGCAAGAACATTTTGTGAGGAAGTCGGTGGGGAAGCCGTGTAATCATTAGTCAGTGTTTACAAAGCAGCACAGCCAGTTTCTCTAGCGGGGACAAGGCGGCAGATGTGTTTCAGCATCACGTCTGGGGAGGAATTCTCCTGTTGCTAATGTCACACTGTGATACCAATCCGTTTTCTATCAGGAAGCAGCAGTTTGGGGGGTTTCAGAGCCCTCGCTCACCTCATTCTGCACACTGAAATTGGAACTGAAAGACCGAGTACATGAGCTGTATGTGCATTTCCCATTTATTATTGTCTTGTTGAGGTCAAAATCTTGTTTTAAAGAGAGACTTGGGGTCAAGAAGTCAGAAAGCCACCTTTAAATTACTACGGTATCAAATGCTAAAACCTGTGTTATTCAGAGAAAATCTGAATGTGCACATTGTAGAAGCTGGAGCTAGTGAAGCTTTGATTATTGATCACAATCATTCTTGATTGATTTATTGTTTGTACACTTTATGTATTTCTGTATCTAAGGTCCTGAAAATGTTTTTAGGTGCTGATTTCTTTGGATATCTGAGGATTGTCTTCAGTCTTTCTGTCATCCCTTAAACACATTCAGATGTTGGCTGTTGGCCTGTGGTTTCCCTGCTGGGCGGCTCTGATGCAACTCTCTCCCATCTTACTTTATGTAGCACTTATTAAAGCCTGTCACTGCTCTAAATGTTGGATTATTGCAAGTGAAAATCTGTACATTGGCTGAAATGCAGCTGCCATTAAGGCCTCATTGCTTCAGATGCAGTCAAATCCAGCAGCGAGTTCTCTCAGGTTCTGCTTTGTGTTGCAAACAGTAGAGGTCAGTGGCAATGCAGGAAAACCCTGCAGCTGCAGGAACAGCAACCTGAAGTTTCTTAAACTGGTTACAGAGATTAGTGCTACATGGAATTGGGGCACAGCAAAATGCTTGGCAACTCAAAGCCTGAACAACAGAGCAATATCATGTTGGATCAGTCTTTCTCTGATCTGTAATGTTCTGTGAGTCTTCTAATGATCCCAGTAATATATTGACATTTGGGTAATAGATCCTACATACATCATCATAGGTAATTCTTTATAGGAAGTTTGATGCATGTTTGATTTAGCATTCGAGGATTTGTCAGAATTATTTCTGACAAACCTGAGCAGAAAATGTCCACTGTGACATGTTCCTCTCTACTGTTGACTTGCTGCTGTGAGTTCAAATCAGCTTATCAAAAAATGCTCCACTCCAGTCACCTTAGTTTCACACAACGTGAATTATGTAAAGGATGATTAAAAACGATCAAACTAATCTTACACAGGTCGAGCTATCCAGCATGTGAAGGAAAACATCTTCACGGCAGAGGGGGGAGTCAGGAAAGGGGTCCCCAACGTCCTCGTTGTTCTTACCGACGGTCGATCCCAAGATGACGTCAATAAGGTTTCCAAGGAGATGCAGATGGAAGGTCAGAACTGTGTTTATGGTTTTATGTGAGGCTTTAAAAAGGTCCCAGAGGTCTGGTTCAGTTTTTAGCCGGCTCACTTTCCTTATGTAGTTGCTCCCATGTTTTAAGTTTTCCCCTCTCTGATTTCCTGTACAGGTTACATTGTGTTTGCTATCGGCTTTGCTGATGCTGACTACGGCGAGCTGGTGAGCATCGCCAGTAAACCTAGCGACCGGCATGTCTTCTTTGTGGACGACCTGGATGCCTTCAAGAAGATCGAAGAGAAGCTCGTGACATTTGTGTGCGAAGCCGCCACTGCCAGTGAGTAACCCCAAGTTAGTTTTCATCAAATTGTTAATGTGAAAACTGAGAAAATGTGATAGAGATCATCTCACATCACTGTATGATCAGTTTCTTAATAACTATATCTAAAACAGTTACTCTGCTGTCTGGAAGCTGAGGTTTTCTTAACCAAACGTACCCTGTTTTCTGTCCTAGCTTGTCCTGCCATACTGATGAGCGGCAGCACAACACCAGGTGAGAGATCAAACACATTACCTCAATGCATTTGGTTTGAAATGATTTTAAGTATCAGCATGTAGAAAACGAGGGAGTAGGACGTCAAGGCAGTTGGTAAGGTAGCTGTCCACGGACCACAGGGCCAGTGGTTCGATCCCCAATCCTGGCTAAGTGTCCTTGGGCAAAACACTAGGTCCCAAGTCGCTCCCGGTGGGTCAGGTGAGCACCTTGCATGGCAGCGAGCGCCATCTGTGTGTGAATGGGGGAATAAGAGGCAACATTGTAAAGAGATTTGGATAAACGCGCTATAGAAGCGGCCATTTATCAATTAACACAGGTTACTCGAAGAAGAAAGAAGCGGGGGGGCCAACATCGACTTGGGCTGAAGTACATCTTGGGATACTCATCTTTGTAAGACCTTTGTAGGTCAAAGGTCAAGGCTGGTATGACCTCCCAACACACATTTATAGTCATAACTCCAGCAGTGATATGCTAATCATGACATTTCATACAAATGTCAGGATGAAACGATGAAGTGATGCCATTTTATATCCAAACGGTCAAAATTCAAGACAATTGACAGCATGTTTTCCAGTGAAGATTATTCACTATTCCTTCACTGCATATATGATGGGTTTTGGCAGAGTGAGGGGTTAATTTCATGGACACAAATGACCCCTCGCTCCTCTTATATCCTGCAGTGTTTTTCATCTATTTTTGGTAATTTGCAACTGTTGATGGAAACTGGAACTGTTGTGTGTGTGATTGTACCATCTATTTTTTGTAGTCTTTCTTTTTGTCTCTGCTTTAATGCTGTGTCTAGTTTTGGTTGGTGTTTTTGCCTTTCTGTTCATTTTTTGCCATCATTTTGTGTCTCATCATGTTATGCTGTATCCCTTTGCGGTATCTTGTGTATCTTTTGGATTGTTTTGGTTTTCTTTGTGGTCATTTAGTGGCCTTTACTCGTTTGAAAGTAAGACGGTTAATGTTTACATTTATTTAATACAAAAGCTCGGGTCCATGCGTCACAGGCCCCGTTGGCCCGTTCACTGATCCATTTCTTCAGTAGCGCTGGATGTAAATGTTTACAAGTCAGTAGATAGTTTGGCCAGATGACAAAACATCCAAAGGACATACACCCCAAAAAATGCAGATGCACTTACAGGTACAAGTACAAGGTATTTGTGTTTTTCACATTTAATTGTGCAAAGACCACCAAGAACATCAACTGTAGAAGGAAATAAGTTATGTCTCGTACCTTTTTACCTTTGCTCGATTATGGAGATATGCTTATACATGAGTGTCTCAACCAAATGCATTCAGTCTCTGAATACGTCACAATCACAAAGCCTTAAGGTTCCAGTTCACATTACTGTGAACATACATTACTGTGGCCGAGGGGCCTTTGAGCATACAAAGCTATATCACTTGATAATGCTGATTTATGAGGCTGTTCTTGGATTGGGTTCGTTATATTTATACTCTCTTCTACAAAAAAACCAAAAGCCATTATGCTTTAACATTAACAACATGTTGGGACTGATATAGGGAAGCGACCATTCAGCTTTGATGCCCCCTCTGCTTGGAATAATCTTCAAACAGAGCTGAAAATATCAAAACTCCTTCCATTCTTTCCTAAACACCGAACAACGAGAGTCCATTGGACAGTGCTTGTGTTCTCAAATTGTTACCTTGTCCTTAAATACTTCATTTTATAATGAAAAACTTTATGCAGTATCTAATTTATTATTTATTCTAACTTATTGTTTGCAATGTGTACTTAAAGTTATATTAATTTATTATCACGTGCACTGCTGACCTCTTGGCCAGGTCAATCTCCCTGGTTTTATCTGGTTAAATAAAGGTTAAATAAAATAAAGAAAATAAAATGATTAAAGATCACGTGCACGTGCAGTCAGGGGATTAAACTGATGAACAAACTAGCACTGGTTAGTGCATGTAACATAATAATCTCATTGAATAAAGCAGAAGTCATGAAGAGTTAGGTTCAGTGGTAGTTTCTCACTTTATTTCACAGAGTCCTTAGTGTTAAATTATCCAATGTTATGTTGCTTCATGAAGTTAACATCGGTATCATCCGTGTCCAGGTTTCCGCATGATGGAGCTATTTGGGCTGGTGGAGAACCGGTACAGCAGCATCTCTGGCGTTTCCATGGTACCCGGAACCTTCAACACCTTCCCCTGTTTCCATCTGCACAGTGACGCTCTGCTGGCACAGCCAACCAGGTACGCAGATACACTTCCTTTCTGTAACTGGACTTTTTGTTAAAAGTACCCTGTTTATTGAAAGCTTTATTGCTAAAGATAAAACACAGACAGATTAGAGGATTTACAGTATCCACTTTCTTCGGCCTACACAAATGTAATATTCTTCACAGAATTCACCAAAAGTCTGATGTTTTCCCCCCGGCTCACAGGTACATCCATCCTGAGGGGCTGCCGTCTGACTACACCATCACGCTGCTGTTCAGACTGCTGCCAAACACTCCAGAGGAGCCCTTTGCCCTTTGGGAGATACTCAACAAGAACAACGAGCCACTGGTGGGAGTTATCCTCGACAGTGAGTCTGGGAGCATTTTGGTTTCATTAACATGTCGATTGCTGTTCTATTTCTGTCTGTCTGCAGTGCATGTATAACGTACCAAAGGTGCTTTACGCTGTTATAGAGGAGAAATTCAGGTAAAAGTTATGAAGAAATTGATGCCTGTCACACAGGAACAAATGAAGTTTAATGCAGTGAGGGTTTGTTGTTTGTGTGTCTTCATACAGACGGAGGTAAGACTCTGACATTCTTCAACAACGACTACAGAGGAGAATTCCAGACGGTCACCTTTGAAGGGCAAGAGATCAAAAAACTTTTCTACGGCAGCTTCCATAAGGTCAGAATCCATTGTCTCCTGCTCGATTGACAAGTTGAGGATTAACTTTTTACTTCAGTGTCAAACTATTTGCCAGCATGTTGTACATGACAGATGATGAGGGGGCTAAGGGGCCTCAGGCTGCTCTCTCATGTGTCTTTCTTAGTTTCTAAGTGTGGCACCATGACGGCGGTTAATTAGTAGTGACTCAAACCTGCCCAGGGAGGTAAAGGTTTTAAGGTACTGCTTCTTAGCAGTGTAGTACACAGTATATTACTGTTTATGGTCTTAGCTCATAGGTTCTGAAGCTAAATGTGTTAAGGACTGTATGAATTCCATCTTATCATTATGTTTTAATTACTGCCAGCACATACACATGTGATACACATGTATCACATGTGTATGTGCTGGCTGACTTACTGACCTCTTTACTTGTTTCACAGACTGTCTGACCCAATCGTGCAGTATGTGGCTGACTTATGTGATCGTGCAGCTTTTGGTTGATTCATTACTTTTCATGCGTTAGTTAATTGACTTGCTCAGTGTTGCCTTCCTAACCGTTTTCCTTTCCTACCTACGAACACTTACAGTCTTTTATCTAAAATGTTGCTGAGCACAGAGACGGCAGCGGGAATCGTGACGGGCTCCCTGCAGGTGAGCTGTGCCCTAAGCCTGAACCAGCTCACGGTCGTGTTGTGTTAGTGTCAGCGTGTCAGCGCTAAGGGACTGACTGACTGATCTGCAGTCGCCTGTCTGCTCACTGTCAGCAGCACTTATGCCCCTTACCTTTTTACCTGTGTGTGTGTGTGTGTGTGTGTGTGTGTGTGTGTGTGTGTGTGCGCCTGGCATACGTAATGGATTCTATAATCCTAAAGGACCAGAAGCTGTAGTGCCTCAGATGAGTCCATGTGACATTTGTATAGGTTTAATTGATTATGAACAACACTAATGTGAACCTGTTGGAACCTTGGTAAAAAAAAAAAAAAAAGGCCCAAGTTTGGCACATGGTAATAACAAAGGTGTAGGAGCATCACAATGAACAAGATATGTGCTACAGCTCTACAAGGGATATGCAGGTTAGAGAGACTTTAGTGCTGGTGTACATACAGTAAATACAGAGTCACAAACAGAGAGTGTGGGATCCACACAGAGACTATGTTGTACAAAGGGAAAGTAACTTCAGCCTTTTCCCTGAAATGCTGAAGAAGGTAGAAGATGCAGAATATACAGTGTGTGTGTGTGTGTGTGTATAGCCTGCATCTATGAACTGTGTGTATGCACCTAGTATGTTTCTCTTCTTCTGGTGTTTAGGATGTTAGTTGAATGTATATTCAGTTCATTGAGAAGGTCCCTGGTTCCGTTTGCATGTCCTCTCTGATCTGGTGTGGGTTTCCTTTGGGTGTTCTGGTTTCTTCCCACAGTCCAAAGGCATGCGTGTTGGGTTTATTGGTGCCTCTAAATGACTGTGAGTGTGAATGTTTGTCTCTCTGTGTTGGCCCTGAGACAGACTGGAGACCTGTCCAGGTGTATCCCCACTATTGACCGGTGACAGTTGGGAAAGGCGCTAACGCCCCTGAGACGCTGAACAAGACAAGTGCTTAAAGATAATGGACGGATGGGGTTAATTTATTTTTATTTTTTTACTCCGATACACTTGGTAGAAATGGGACCAGACCTACATTAGACACCTTCTGTAAATCCATTTATCCACTTTGTGGGCTATTATTTCTCAAAGACTTGTTCTGAAGAATAGCAGCATAACATCAGGAACTATCCATTTACAGTTTGTTTTATGATTATTATTATAATTACTTTTTTTCTTAAACTGTGGTGAAGCAATATGCTGAGTCATGTCACTGGACTATCTCTTCTTAGAAGGTTTCACAGCTTCACAACAAAAGTAGCTTTTTCAGTCAGCTGTAATTTGAGTAGGGGACCCAGATCTATCCCTCAGAGTTGGCCTTGTCCAAATGATCCGCTCCTGGGCGGATGAAGGATGTTGAAGAGTTGTGATTGTTAAATCCCTATGACCTGGTCTCACCTCCCCTATTATCCACCTAACGAGCCTGTTCAGGCCAGCAGGACGTAACTGGGTCACCTAGCCCACTGAGGAAACTACTTGGATTAGCAGTTTTGGTAGTTGACATGAAGCTTCCCACTGGATTGTCGTTTTCTACATGTAATACACTGCACAATATGCTACAGGCTGCAACAATGTACCGTGGCTCCTTGTGTCTCTATGTTCACATAGAAACATTAAGTCACCAAGTTTGTTTCCCCGCTCCAACAAGTTCATCTCAGCGTGGAAAATCACCCTGACATTTAAAGCAAATTTCCGAGCCGCAGTGAACTTCGGCAGTACAGAGGAACCAAACACGCAATCTGTCACCAACAGCAAATAATGACTCTGAACTTCTGAATGCTACAGCTGTGTCCTCAGCTGGTAACAGCTCGAACCCGCAGCATTTTACCTTTGGAATAATGACTTGGAGCTGTAGTTACTGAACATGCAACAGTTGATTTTGTTGCACACAAACTTCAGTGATGTCTCTTTTCAGTTTACCTCTGTGTACAGATTACATTAAACAATAATAATAATTGGAAATGCAGAATATTAGTAATGAAAGAAGACAATGTAGCGTCTTCTCTGATTAATGCAATTGAAATGAATCCTGGCAATTGTGTGTACTCGTATCATCTGAAGACACTGTGCAGTAAACGGTGAAAGTAATTTGTTTTCTCCAAAATGAATTAATTTATTCCCTTCATATCCCCCCAAAAAGAGGTTGCAAGAGGTGAAATAGTAACTCGTCTCTTCTTTTGTGGAGGAAAATCGAAGCGGACATACTACAGATTGGTTTATGCCAGAATAAGCCCTGCTTACATGTCATAATTAAAGGAACAGCAATTACAGAGGAGGCTTTTTTGGGGGTTAATTCTGTTTGGTTTTTTGAGCTGCCTGTGGTTGTGTTTGCATGTTTTTTCTTGCCGGGACAAACAGAGATTATTTTTACAACTGAATTTGCTCTGTTGCCAGCTACAAACGTAGCCTGCAGCTTAGCTTCTTTTCTGCAAACAAGAAAACAACTAAGGAAGATTTGGCTAGAAAGGATGATTAATAGGGTTCAGGTGTGTGTGTGTTGACCTTCATGACCACACACACTCCCTGCCTGCAGCTCAGTGCTGCGTTACAGCTACAGGAGAGGATGAGGAGGCACTCTGCACCGATAGGCAGCGTTTTATTCGTGTCACAGTTGTGCTTCTGAGTGTCCGTGATGGTGACAGAACTACCTGTGTGCGTAATTATAAATAGCATCATCACTCAGGGAGGTTATTTTCGTTTCAGTCCCGCATGCTCTCCAGATTTTGATTTAATTTTTTTTTTCCTTTTCTTTGTCCCAGTTCCAGCTCTGGTGCAGGTTGAGAAGCTATAAACGTGGCGTTTACAGTACAGTAAATGATTTCAAACACGAGCTAGTGCGGCTGTGAGATTTCATGTTGGCGAGTCAGTTGTTTTCTCCAGAAAAAGCCTTAGCACATCCCCACGAAAACACATTTCATTTTTTTAAAAATGTATTCATTTATACAAGATGAAAATGTTTGCAACTGAAGTGGTTTGTGTCGCCGTTCTTCCACTCAGTGCATTTTGTGATTGTTTTGTCAGCGAATGGTATTTTGCAGTGAAAACAAAATGTTTTCCAATGTCGCTCTAATGCATTCGGTTGCACAACATATTAAATACAGCCTACTAGCCATAGCTGTCTCCTGGAAGCAAAGTATACAGACACATTAACACATTTGACTTGTCTGCCCTGTTTACCCGGTTGTTTGATGCTATATTGTTCTGTGGGAGTCTGTGAATGTATGACATTAAAGCAGTTGGAGCCAATTTGAATTTAGCATTTTGGCTAAATGCTGGGTAATAACCTCCTATTGAAGTTGCATAATGTGAGCTGTCTAATGTGTATTTTACCTTGATTGCTGTACAGCAACTCACAGGAAGAGGGTGCTGCTCTACCACAGTAGTTACGGCTGAACTCTTTTCTAATGGCTGCACACACGGCAAAGGACTGGAAGATATTTAGATATTTACATTTTTTTTTCTCTTGCAGCTTCACATTGCAATCAGCAAGACCAGTGCTAAATTGGTGATCGACTGCAAGATGGTGGCAGAGAAAGCCGTCAACGCGGCGGGAAACATCACTACTGACGGCCTGGAAGTTCTGGGCAGGATGGTCCGCTCGAGAGGCAACAAGGACAACTCTGCCCCGGTGAAAAAGCATGCGCACATACACCAAATGCATTTAAAGATGGACCTGTAGCTGCACACATCAACACCAAAACGGGTTTTGCTGGCTGTAATCAGTCCTACTGTTAATACTGAATAGATCATTTCAAGAGATGCTTCTAACATTAGGCCCCACTAATCAACACTTCTTCAATGTGCAAAGCATCTTTTTGAAATTAGTCATATTAACTCAGTATCTTCCAACGTTGCAGCTTTTTTTAAATGCAAAACTCCCTCTTTTGTTTCTCACCATGAACTGCAGATTTGAGTTTTAACTAAAACAAGTTTGAAAACACATACCGTTTGTAGTTGCAGTGGTTTCATCCATGTTAATTTTTATTTTTCATCAAACCGGAGCTGCAGCATTTTCTTGAGCAGCTTTATGGACGCAAACAGATCCATTTCTACACGCACCCTTCCAGAAATAGCGGAGAGACAGACTTTGTCTGACTGGTTTAATCTCCCTTTGAAGAGAAAACCATTGATACCGACTCTGCTCTGATGCTGACAAATTCCACATTTCAAGTCAAATAATCCCCACCAGTGTCTTTTTTCAGTTTAATTTCTTTTGAAGGACATTAGGCTCCAGGTGCATCTGAGAATTCCTTTCTTTGAACATATGTTTACCATAGTGCAAGATTACGTTCAGAGTCACCCACTGTAAATCATACGTTGGTCCTGACTAATAATCAAGTTTTTTACCTTTCAGCTCATTACCTGTTTTAGACAAACTAAACACAAAAAACATTCAAGGAAAAACTCAGTTTTTAATTGAAATTTTTTTTTCTTATATTTCTGCCAAAAGGCAGACTTATGATTCAAAGCTTTATTTGCTGAGGACGTGATGTTGCAGTCTGATGGAATAGGGCTGCCACCCTGTGGTGGTTTCCATCACATTTATTTCAGACATAACTTTTGTTCCACTATTATCACTTTCATTTTGTGAACTTAGATGCTAAACGTTTAGGCGTCTGTTTTGTTTTTTCGTCTACAGTTCCAGCTCCAGATGTTTGACATCGTCTGCAGCACGTCGTGGGCCAACAGAGACAAATGCTGTGAGCTTCCTGGTCTGGTGAGTACATTTCTGTCCAAGCCACTCATCACTGTACACCACTGTACTCTGACAATGGACAAAGTTAAGCAGAGTACATTCATTTACACAGTTGCACTGATCTGTGTGCATTAGCTTTACCAAAGCTTTATTTTATGCTGTTTGTCCTTTTCATAAACCTGGCAGTGCTAGATGTTATCAATCCACAGAAGAATGTGACCTTTAAAGTTAAATTAAAGTTAAATTCTCCCATATTGCAGCATATACATATTTTTGCATAATTGCTTAAATATGCCCTTTTCCTTACATTGGCTACCTCAGAAAATGATTGATCTTTGATAATCTAACCTGAAATACACCCAAAATGCATTTACTGCAATAATAAGCAGTGACATTAATGTACGAAACACATTTCACATTTCATGCACTTTCATCACCACATGTTTTGTTTTTCTTTTTGCTTGGTGTCACTCTCCTCATGCTGTGCTCCACTAGAGGAAGGAGGTAGACTGCCCAGCCCTGCCCAAAGCCTGCACCTGCACCCAGGACAGCAAAGGCCCCCCTGGCCCAGCTGGACCACCAGTGAGGCGCACACAATTACACACACACACACACACACACACACACACACACACACACACACTCTTATCATTCGATGAAAAATTATCCTTGACTGATTTGCTCCTACATTCACGCTTCATTTACGAACAGGCAGTTCAACAGTTATCGTCTCCACGTACCCGAACAAGCAGCATTAATGCAGCAAGTCACACTGATCACATCCACATCTTATTTTACAGTCTGTGCACTTTGAATTACTGTAAGTCATTTCAGCTCAGTTTGGTTTTTGGTTTTTGCAGCTTCAAACTCATGTTTGTTGATTTTCAGCATTTTGGGTTGTGAAATCAGCTGTCAATCTCTCCACACACACACACACACACACTGTGTAACCTCTAACCAACCCTTGCTTTTTTTTATTTTATTTTTTTCTAACAGGGAAACCCAGGAATAAGAGGAGCCCGAGGCGATCGTGGAGAGCCAGGCCCAGTGGTGAGTTGTGCTGGTTTATATAAATGATGTTTTGAAACTTAACTATTTTCTGAGAATCTCAGGTATAAAACACAATGTGAACTATATCTCTGTGCTGTCTGGATGCTTTCAATCACATGTCTTTGTGGGGCCACTTTTCTGAGAGGTTAACAACTTTTGCTGTTGTACTCATTCACATGTTTAAAAGATACTTCTGTTTTATTACAAGTACCACTGTAATCCTACAGCACTCGCACACGTTTCAGCCCAGCTTTACCCACCCACACACTTACTGCCACTCAGTATACTCACATACATTCAAAAGCAAAATCTAAAGTAAAACTTGAGTTTAGATCATGTATTTGCAGTCTGTGTTAGAATGTAACTGAGACATTTACCATGAAGAACCACAATATTCAGAGATAAAGTGCGATAAACTGGGTGTTTATTTATAATGTACAGATCAGAAAACACAGCGTAGTATGTACATTTAATAAAAGTTTACATGGCAGCACAGGCATTTGGTCAACTTCCGTCCGCAGTATTTTATATTTTTTTTATTCATCTTTAAAAGCATTTCATTAACTAAAACATTAAAAAAAACGAATCACCAAAACACGCGGGATAATGTCCCACAAGACACATTTCTGAAAACACAAAAACACACTGCACCCAAAAAAAAAGATCCCAATCATTTGGTTCAGTTCACCAAACATGATGGTTATCTTACACTGCTGGTACATTTCCGATGCCATGAATAAAACGCTGCAAAGATTGCACTACATTCCAGAAAGACACACAGAAAAGTGACAATACTGCTGTTTGATGTACAGTTAAAAACTGTATTTGTAAAGACTGATGTTGAAATGAGCAATGGGTCCAACTAGACATTTGTGTCCTAAAGTAAACTTTTGCTCGATAAGTTTTAAAAGGATGATGCATGAGTGGTTTATGGGTTTATCAGTGTTTGTGTGGCATGTTACTATTTTGGTCGAGCAGCTTTTAGCGAAGCCCGCACTTTGCAGAGTGCAGGTTAAATGTGGAGCTATGCAGTTATTAATGTCCAGGTATTTAGCTGTAGTTAAATGCTTGTATGTTGCAACAATTGAGTGGTGGACATTTCTCAACCTCTGAGGGTGACGTCCTCTTTAACTCCCACAACGAGCCCTCATGCCGAGCTGCACGGGGGCGAAAGTAACATGGTTTTGTTTGCAACCCATTTACTCTGATCATTTCTTAGCCACATAGCTCGAGCTTTGTGTTGCTAATAAATGTGCGTTCTGGTTTATAATATCAGACATGAGCTGCAGCAGATAAACATTACTGCACAGCAGTAGTAGGCTGGTTGAGGTTCTACAGTATGATGTGGTCCTGTCAGGGAGGCGTCGGATCGATCCCACATGACAACGAGCCCAAACATGCAACCATGAACTCATGAAAACCAGGACTCCCGCCCCCCCATAGGACCTTGGTCTCATCACAGAGCCGGACTTGGATTGCATGTTGTTTAAGATTTATTTAATCATTGACATCAGGGTCATGTTTGCATGACAGACCTGAGAACCAATTTCTAAAATACAGTTTATTCAAACAAATTATGTGCAGAACTATACACCTCATTCACCCAACCAATCATCAAATAAATTACCAATTTGCCTCAGTGGGCTTTACAATCTCTTCAAGACCCTTTGTTCTTGACCAGTGAATTGGACAAGGCCTGTCAAAAAAAAAAAAAAAAAAAAAGTATTTGAAAGGGAAAAAAATGAAAGGAAGCTTAAGACGAGCAACAGAGGAAAAATCTCTCTTGCAGGATGAACAGACAGGAAATAGCTGTTGTGTGTTCGGAGCCAGAGACAGAAGACAGTAAACTGTTAAGACAGCCTAAAGAACTTACCTGCCAGTTTTTCTTAAGGGCAGAAGAATGAACAGATTAAGAACTTATTGTCAAAGTCTTTTTTTACCTTTTTTTACCTCTTGGTTTTTCATGAAGTGACATTGTTAGAGTTCATTATTTCTGAAAACGTCCCCACTAATTATTTTTCGGATGCTTTCCTAAAACCTTTGCAAAGGTAGCGTGAAGCAAACCTTCGTGTGCTGTTCACTGGCCACATCAAAGCTAGAACCGAACATAGAACATGTACAGCCTTGACATTCGGCGCCTTCATCCACTACATCAGGCCAAGCAGATGATAGCAGTCAGCTGCAGTGGGGGAGAAACAAAGGGAAAATTGGAGGAAATTTGATCCACATCAAATTGACAAGACTAAAACAATGTGTTTAATTATTTCCCTTACGTCTTGGACCATATACTAAAATGCATTGCTTGAAATCCTCATGTATTCCCAGTAAGAAGCTGTATGTCTTATACAGGTTGTCATATGAGTTCTGAAGCTCATTCCTCTCCTTAGTCAGATTGATGTTTTTAGTTTGCGCCTCGTTCAGACTGGTATTGAGCTGATCCCGCTCTGTCACCACATTGTGGTATTCCATTGTGGCTAAAATATCTGGTGACAGCAAAAACAAAACAACAGCAGGAAAATCAAATGGCCACCTCGAAATAATTGGGCTCCTTGTCAAAATAGTTTATTAGTTTAGGAGAATTCCACTGTCACTGCAATATATTTAATCATTTGTGATTGAGTTGATTCATTTAGTTTTAGAATGCTGTGAAAAATCCCACATCAAAGCAAAATTTGATTAGTGCTTTTTCTTCTGTCACTTAAACACCAGCATTTCTGTGGAGTTAGGACAGTTTTTCCACCGCTTTAATGGCTTTTCATGGGATTTCATAATACATATCACAATATTATCACTGCAGAGGGCCTGGACTATGCTGGATCGAATCCCACCCCACTGGGTGTGGCCCCGCCCAGCCACCAAGCGCCACCTCTGTGCCGGTCCCAAGGCCGATAAGATGAAAGATCATGGCAACTCCACGACAGAACACGCTCCGCTGTGGCCACAAGCTAAATATAATATCCTACCCTTTTTAATATTATATTTACTTAATAGCAGCTCTCAATCTTGTGTTTTATTTTTGGTTGTATTTACATTACGCCTTAAAAGAAATGTATAACTCTTAACTCTTAACTCTCCACTGCTGCCTCCTGACTTCATTCCTCCTGTCTCCTCGCACATTGAAACACTAAACAGCCCAATTAAAAAATCCGACAATGCATGAATCATTTCTCAAATGAGCACAGTGCTTATTACAGTGGTTGCATTTTAAAAAGCTAACTGAAAACAAGTTTAAAAGTTACTTGGTCATGTTCTCAATGAATCATATTGTCCTCAATCACAATTCTGATGCTAAAAAAACAACAACATTGAAACGTCTCTACTCATGTTCGGGTAGTTGTCAGCCTGTTTGAGCTGGTTTGTCTGTACCGTAGTCCTCCACTCCTGACTGAAAGCTATTAAAACCAAGTCAGCCAGACAACAAATGTACAAATTGTGGCAGCTCATCCACAGGGAAACCACCCAAGCAGGGGAACATGGAAACTCCACACAGAAATGCCCCCATCGGCTGGTTACCCCATTTACCCCTGTGCTGCCCACTTCTGACACGGGAGCTACCACCTGCACATGTGAGCTAAACAACTAATGATATCAACCTTTTTGCCTCTGCCATACAAACAAATGTGGAATCCAGCTTTTTAAAAAAAATATATGCATATATTGAGTTGTTTTGTTGGTTTCTTTGGCCAAAGAAAACACTGCTTATTCTAAGCTTAGTGCATATTTTCTTGTTGTTATTTGGTCATAGATGTGACTGTGTCTGTGAGATTTCTAAGATCACATCTCTAGCACAAAACAGAGTCTGATATCTAATGATAGAAAACAAAGTGAATGCTCACACCGTATGTAGATCCCAGCCAGAATCAGAAGATAGAACGTTGCCACAATTCCTACATTAGCAGCATGTTTGCAGTAGCTTCTTTTGGCAGCCAGACGAATATTGTGAGTGGCTGGTCCTACAGAGACAACGTACAGGAAATAATCTTCTTTCATTTCAGTATAGAGCTTTGGTCTGTGAAACACTGGGTGCACTGTGGAGACCAGTCCATAAACACATTGTGTGTTGTGGATATTGTATTAATTTATATAAAAGTTAAATTGAAAAATGAGTATCAATTGTTTCAAATGCACTTACTGACTCCGTGGAACCAAAGATCGATATGACTGTGATGCCGAGTGTCTTCATTTTCACATATATCCACCTGACTCTCTTCTTTGTCTTCTTTCTTTTTTACATTCCTGCTGTACTTTACATCCAAACCCAAATCTGGTAGCTGTATGCTTGTAGACATCTCTTCACGGTTGTTTTGTGAGTCAGACAGTTTTTAAACAGGGAGCATCATGGGAAGTACTAGAAGACAAACCACAAGTACTGATACCGCAACAGATTTGTAACAGAGCGGAAGATAAAAGATGTAGAAACAAATCCCACAGGTTCTGCTGTATGTTGGGCCAAAATGTGTCTAACAGCATTGTCCATTTTATAAAACTAATTAGAAAAAAAAGTTGTTTTTTTTCCCTAAAGAAAGACATTGTCAATTTCCAATACTTTAGTCCTTTCAAAGAAATGTTTGCAGAGCTCAGAGCTCCACCAGTGAAGGTAATGCATGTACTTACGTTTACATTTAGTCATTTAGCATTTTATCCAAAGCGACTTACAAGTTAGTTCCACTACTGCAGAAGACCAACACTTTAAATTATGTGTAGTTTGAATAGAAGCTTAATAACAGTAGAATAACAGCTGAATCCAACTGAATTGTCTCTGAATGGGACATAATCTTGCAAATGTAGCAGTATTGTTTTTGCAACTGTTGGATGAACTTATTTATTACAAAATACAATTTTAAAATGGTACATTTTTTACATCACATCATTTCTGACAATGGGGTTTGTAGAAATAAAACAACTTTGTCACAGTATGAAGCAGATTATACAACAGCATATATCAGTATATGAGATTATGATGCTTTAGGGCAGGGGTCACCAACTTGGTGCCCGTGGGCACCAGGTTGCCCGCAAGGACCACATGAGTCGCCCGCGGGCCTGTTCTAAAAATAGCTCACCATAGCACCACTAACCAATGAGCTGCATCTAATTTTTTTGTTGCTATTCTTTTTTAAATCACATTTGAAAGTTATTGTCAGAAATCATTAACATGATCCGTGTCTTCACATAGATGAATATCATTAATTTAATTAATTATTAATAATGACATATAATTAACGTTAAATTGAGCGAATTTGTTATTTCAAAAGTGCGTATCCAAAAAACTTAGATGTTTAGTTTTGGTCAGATTCAACAATCAATAAAAATGGCAGCAGGGATGATCTCCAAAACCTCTACAGGAAGAGTAGCACATTGAAACTGGGGAAAATACAGGTAGGTGGGTGCTCGGTGTGTCATCTGGAAAGAGGAAAGCGGACAAGGAGACTTGGTGGTGGAACGAGGAAGTTCAGGAGTGTATACAGAGAAAGAGGTTAGCTAAGAAGAAGTGGGACACTGAGAGGACTGAAGAGAGTAGACAGGAGTACAGGGAGATACAGCGTAAGGTGAAGGTAGAGGTGGCAAAGGCCAAACAAAGAGCATATGAGGACTTGTATGTTAGGTTGGACACTAAAGAGGGAGAGGTGGACAAAGAGATAGAGATGGGAAGGATGTGCAGCAGGTTAGTGTGATTAAAGATAAGGATGGAACTGTATTGACTGGTGCCAGGAGTGTGATGGGAAGATGGAAGGAGAACTTTGAAGAGGTGATGAATGAGGAAAATGAAAGGGAACGAAGAGTAGAAGAGGTGACTGGTGTGGAGCAGGAAGTAGCAAAGATTAGTAAGAGTGAAGTGAGGAGGACGTTGAAGAGGATGAAGAGTGGAAAGGCAGTTGGTCCTGATTACAAACCTGTGGAGGTATGGAAGTGTCTAGGAGAGGTGGCAGTAGAGTTGTAATTGTGACAGAGGAGTTCAAGGTGGAGGTGGGTCTGCATCAAGGATCAGCTCTGAGCCCCTTCTTGTTTGCTCTGGTGATGGACAGGCTGACAGATGAGGTTAGACAGGAATCTCCATGGACTATGATGTTTGCAGATGACATTGTGATTTGTAGTGAGAGCAGGGAGCAGGTGGAGGAAAATCTAGAAAGATGGAGGTCTGCTCTGGAAAACAGAGGAAGGAAGATTAACCGGTTGTAATTTCTCAGTTTTGAAACAGTCAAAGTTAATAATTCCACTATGGGGTTATTATTAGTAAGTAAGTCAGTAAAATTTAGTTATTTAGCACCTTTCACAGATAAAATCACTATTGAAGTCAAAGTGTGAAGTTGAGTCGTACTGGAGTGTAATATACGAAGAGGTGGTTCTCATGTTTTAGCCTCTGTATTTAAGATGAATCCCTTTGAAAAACCTGTTTTTGAGAAGTTTCTAATTTTGTAGTGAAGACATCTGGAGAAGATAAGAAGTCGTCTAACGTCATTCTGAACATACAGTCTGTTTTCTTGAGAAAGATGTAAACACATGACATTTGGTATTTTTGAAATTTGAAACATAGATAACTGTAATCAGTGTACATCTGACAGATAAGTGTTGGGGAATAAAAACATCAGTGATTCTGCTGATGGAAATGTTCGGCCCTGTGGCATCTGCTCTGCAGCTCGGTGTTTTAAATACATTTTTATTTACCACGCTCGCTGTACAATTGTCATTTGTGAGACCCAACATCAGTGTGCTGCCATCTAAATGTCCCTGCTCCTGTCCCCTTCTCCTCTCATATATTTCACCGTAAAATCTGACTCAGTTTGAATTTTTTTTGTTAAGGGATGAAACAGAAAATATTTATATGAACAGTTTGTTGACCAGTCTTCACTCTCTGTTTGTGCAGACACAGTCTGCTGTAATACCTTATTCCCTGTGTGTCATTGACCTCGTTGATGTCGGCCAGTCTGGCGTCAGGTGTGGTCTTTCTACACAAAGGACCCCCCTGATGTCCATGCAGTTCCTACAGGCTGCACCCTGATCTTTGTCCTAATCGCGCTCAGTCCGTCTCCACATTTTGACTCTGTAAACCACCAGATCCTCCTGTGTGCACTCTCTGAATTTAAAGTTTATTGGACAGCTTTTCGCTGGTTTGGGTCCAACCAATGTTGGTGCCCGTGGGCACCAAGTTTCCCGCAAGGACCACATGAGTCGCCCGCGGGCCTGTAAAAATAGCTCCCCATAGCGCCACTTACCAATGAGCTGCATCTAATTTTAATGTTGCTGTGCTTTTTTTAAATCACATGTGATAGTTATTGTGAGAAATCATTAAGATGATCCGTGTCTTCACATAGATGAATATCATTAATTTAATTAATTATTAATAATAACATATAATTAAAGGTAAATTGAGCTAATTTGTTATTTCAAAAGTGGTATTAAACTGGTAGCCCTTCGCATTAATCGGTGCCCAAGAGGTAGATTGGTGACCCCTGCTTTAAGGTGTCTCGCATGCTTCCAGCTCTTGTTGCCCCTCGATAGGGTCTAGATAGAGTTGCTGTTAATCTAATACAAAAGTCAACGCCATTGATCACATACATCCTTGCGTAGTTTTTGTATGTCTGGGGGATTTGGAGGGAGGACTGGGGCCTAATCACACCGGACCCACAACAGCATTTCTTTCCTCACGTTTCACAACAAAAACAGAAGCAATAGCGACACTCGAAAAGGTTAAAATGAATAGCAGTTATGTAGCTGTGGGTAGTCGTGAGCAGGCCCACGAAGTTTTTCCACTAATAATGTTGTAATTTGAGGCTTTTACCAAGATCATGGGATGCTACTACACCAGCAATACACATCGTTGGTTTCTGAACCACATGCACGACAGACCCCCGAAGTTAACACAGGCTACGTGAGGACGCCATTTTGCATAGGTGTGCGCATAGTTAACAGTACATGTATCTGGACCTATAGGTGTCCCACAGGGCTCTGTCTCTTTTACTCAGCTTTTCAATTACTGTTATGCCATGAAGTTTCTTTCTGGCAGAACGACACTTTCTGGTAGAACGACACATCTTCTACTAAAAAGGAAACAAATCTCTCCACTCTATATATGTCTGTGTTGGCCTCCAGTGAATGTTTTTTGTTCACACCGTACCTTAAACGTTAGGACTAAATGAAAGAAAAAGTAAAACACGTTCACTTGCTAAAAACTGTTTGTGATGGCTTTTGGTATCATCAGTTTTCTGATAAGCCACATTACTAGAGCTGCACGTTAGTATCAGATCAGGTTCTGCTCTGTAATCAGATAAGAGCTGCAGTTATCATGTGAGAAAAAGCTGTAGGGCTGCACTTCAGGATGTTTTTTTTTTCTCAGTTACTCTATGGATTATTTTCCTATTAAGCTCTTTTTTAAATTTTTGAATTAACATATAATAAAATATAATAAAACAAAACAACACTTAATTTATTAAGATTAAACACTTAAATTTATCAATCATTTATATTTCAACATAATAATTGAGAGTATGTTGACTCGTTGTTTTTCTTCCTCATTGCTTCTGTTGTATCTCACATTCCCACTCAAGTCCTAGTACCTGAATGTCTGTAGCTACCTCTTCACTATTTGTGTCTCTGTGAGTCAGCCAGCTTTTACACAGGGAGCATCAGGGAAGTAGCAGCCAGACAAACCACAAGTACGTGCTGCATCCAGCACATTTATTACTGGGTGGTAGGAAACACAAACACTGTTTTTAAGTTGCACATCCAAACTTCTGCTGTTTGGATGTGATGTTTCAAAGTGGTGCTTCAAGCATCTACCTGATGTCTGTTCATAATCAGAGGAATCATCAGCATTTCACACATGTGACTCTGGATTAATGACATGAAAACAAACCGCACTTTATCCGCACAGTAATGTGTCGTCTACAAAACATCAAATACCTCTGTGTATATATCATAAGGACTGCAAGTTTCAAAGCACATCAAATTTCATATTTATATATTCCCCCACATTTTAGAAGACATCTTAAAGATTCTGTTTTTAAAAGCATGACCACAAAAATCCACCAAGTCAACTGTTTAGAAAAGACTATCCACAAAAAGAAAAGGTTCTTCTCAACTAGTCAGTCTGTCAGGTTTAGATACGTATCTTCATCAAAACATTGCTGAAGACAGAACTCTCCTCTAACTTCCTTTGCACTAAAAAAGAACATCAAAAAAACTTTTATACGTCCAATCTTGCACGTGCATCTCATCAGCGGAAACTTTGTACCTCAGTTGTAAGATGCTTTGGGTAAAAGTGTATTTCAATTGACTAAATGTATAAATGTATAAGACAGACAAACATTTTGTGTTAATGATGTTAATGATAATTAGCAAACAGTCGTCAAACAAGGTGGTTTTATTGAAGAGGTCACAAAGAGGACAAGAAGTCACAGGATGTGTCATGTCTAGAGGACTGCTTAGGATCACAGGAGGCACTTTGTTGTTACAAGGCCCAAAGCAATGTAGCAGATAGTGGGTCCTGGGGTCACAAGATCTACAAGAAGGTGCAATAAAAGGGTTTTATTGCTTCACAACTGACATTAACAGATAACCGAGAAACGAACAGGAATGATCACTGTCAACTGTGTGCACCTGGTTTCTTCATTCATGTTTTCTGAGTGTGGTTCCTTTCTTGGGTTTGAGTATAAATAGAGACTGGGTTTAAGAGACACAAGTCAGAAGAAGACCCCAACATCCATGTGTTCTTCTCCATGCTGACATGTATTAAACTGTGATGGTTCATCACGCTGAGTTCTGTCTACAATGAAACTATATGTGAAACTATATGTACTACCTGTGCAGCGATACAGTATGTAGGCTATTGATGTATCACTGGGGTTGTTTAACAATGAGTAAGGAAGCAGATGTGTTTCAAAAGACGGGCTGTGAATCAGTTTTTAAAAAAATAACTAAGTGCAGTTAATTGACCAGCCTAAATTCGAACCCATATACAGACTCTGATCTCATCTAGTTCAGATATCAGTTCAGAGGAAACATTGTATTTAGGGGGAAAAAAGAGTAAAAATGGTTGCTATTGTCTCCATTTGGCCACCGCCTAGAACCGCAAGTGTCCACAATAAATAAATACATAAGTTGACTTGGCTTCACTTTATCTACTTCCAGTATTTACTGTACTTCAAATTCTGACTCTTCTATATTTTTGCAGCGAAAACTCTAAAGCACAAATTTCAAGCATTATTGCTTTTACTATTTTTCCTGTTTAATTGGTTTTGTAATATGTAGCTGTCTCTGAGGAAGCCGGAAACTAATTTTGTTGTGGGTAACTGCAACGAGAGCAAAGGTCCCTGATCCTCGCTACATGTGCGTTAAACAGCTGTGTGGTAGCAGCAGCTGTGCTAAGCTGACCCGTTTGGTCACAGCACCCGTCCTTTGGCCGTGCAGCTGTTGTGGCAGTGCATGGCCAGTGGGGGGAATTGTCCCGCCTGTTTTGTTTCCATGTGTCTGGTTGTCTTTCTCCTGTGGGCAGTAATCTCTCACTTCACCATTACCACTCGTTTCCGGCTGCTTGCTTTTCAAAATGACTGAAGTATCTGGTGAGAACAGCACCAACAGGAAGGACAGAGAACTTAAGTAAAATCAGTCCAAAGGTTTGGATTAACTTGGCACATGACTTTAAATCCAGATCTAGTCGTCACAGAGTTTGGACAGGACAGCAACCCCCCAGGCGATCCAGTGTCAGTGCTGCAGTTCTGAAGGAGTTTCTTTGGACAGCTGGAAGATGCTATTGTGTGTGTGTGCTCGTACAGAGTCAACATACAGAAAGAGCAAAGATGTTTGGAGATGCTTTTCCTGCTTTAGCTCAGCTCCTCTGAACAAACAAGGACGAGCAGGAAGCAGCCGCACAACACGACTTTCACCCATAAAGACATGGTGTAAATGTGGATATCTGTGAGCCAGCAGCTCCTCGTGTGTGAAAACCAGCAGGCAAACTCATGTTCCACTATTCTTTGCCATGTTATAGACAAAGGATTTACTAGACAATTTAAAAAAAAAAAAAAAAAAAAGGAAACGAGTTGTAGCACAACACTAGAGCAGAAAACACACTGAAACCTTGAAACAGCAGCATGCAAACTCCAAGTGTCGTGAATTTACAGCTGTGCAGACTCGGAACCAGATTACAACATCAACAGTATAAAAAATTGTCCAATGAGCTCAGATGTGTATTGAGCTGTGGAATTTATCAGCTTATAAAAAATATAAAATTAAGTGTGACGGTGTAAAACATGTTTATCACAATTGTAAAGCCAATTTTCACTATTTAAACAAATTGTCCACCCACATGCACACTTGCTTTTTTCCCCCATTATTATCCAGAATGATTTTACGGTATTTTACCTCCATCCTGCGTAGGAACAACATGGTGATGTGTGAAATTGCCACCTCTCTCGTAGATGTCGACCAGCCTCTCCTCCCTCTCCCCTCTGACTGCTTTGCTGTATCTCACATCCCTTGTCCAGTTTGGCTCTTCGTAAATGTTTGAGGACCTTTAAAACTAAGTTGCAGTCACTAAAATAGTTTTTCTTGCCTCAGTCTTGGACGGATTTCTGGTGCTGCTGCGTGCAGCTTTCTCTGTCTGTCTTTATCTGTTTGTGCAGGCCACATTTCAACAAGAAGTATTAAGGAAGTAGAAGGAGGAAAACGCAACTCACCTCTTTCATCACTGTAGAGTAAAAACCTCTGAACTAACTGGGCATTTTAAATCTTTTACACACAACTACTACAAAAAAATATGGTTTAATTCCCGTTTTAAAATGTATTTCGGACATTTAAAGTTTGTATTTAAACATCAAACAGATGTTAAACACAAATGTTTTTCCTGATAAAGATGATATCGGATCTGTGGTTCATCAATCGCTAGGCCACGTCGACATGTTCACAGAATTCAGATTTTTCGTTGATAGGGACGTAAAAAGAGCCTCAGCTCTAATTGGATAAGTTGCACTACACCCCCTCAAACAGCATATAATGGTTCCAAACCTGAACGTACCAAAAGGTTTAGAGCAAATAGTGAAAGCAGAAGCGTGTGCAGCTAAAGAAACCACCAGGGCACCTGTGGGCACCACCATCTTCCTGTATTAACTATCAGAATTATAGCTCTACAAAGCAGAAGATACATTTAGACAAAAACTGTTTTACCAGGACAGTTGGTAACTCACTCTTTTGTTTCAGTAATCTCATGGCTATGACCTTATGACCCTTAACGTTTAATAATGCAACCAGATGTCAACAATAAAACTGCATAAAGGCTCAACCTTGAAATACTTGTGTCAATTGCAACTCAATTATTTCCGCATTGCTTCTCTATATTACTATTTAGTTTAATAATAACTTTAACTTTGCTTTGCATACAACACAATATCCTTCATCCTTTCCAAGGAGCTGTGACTCCCTCAATATGGGGTCTATGGAGAGGGTCTGTGACGGAGTCTGTCCCTGTGTTGATGGAGAGTAACTCAACGTAGAGCCAACACAGCCTGCTGTTTACTCTGATCTTATACTGACAGGAAGGAAACGTCTCCATACAGACACACAGACAGCATGACACACATTTATCAGACTCTGGATCAGTCCAACTGCTGAAGGAGCTGCATGGGCGAGGAGGCGGGGACAACGTGTTGTCTGTGCATGTACTCTTTCTGTAGCTAAAAAGCTAAACTTCCAAAAGGTTTTGGTTCTGAGGATTCGGGTGCATTACCTCCACTTGTTGTACTGGACTAGGGCTGAGCCCTTATTCTCATGTAGCCAAACAAAGGTGTAGTGAAAATCCAGAAATAGGTCATTATTTAACATTTATTGTTTGGATCTGAGAGCAGCTGAACGAGGAGCTTAAGTACAGTAGATGCTGAATTGCTGCTGGATTATGAAGTACTTCCACCTTGTCCTGTAAAACAGCGTGTGACATCTGCAGTACTACACCTTGACAAGTTCACACTATTCTGGAACTCTGATAAGTAAAAAAATTAGTTTGCCTTTTAATCCAGTTCTTCGCTGGACTAGAGCCTTATCAGACTTGGACTGTCCTGGTCCTTGGTGGGTTAAGGCTGAGCCTCACAGCCACCGGCGTCAACTGGCTCACTGCTTTCAGCGCGTTCATTAATCTCTCGGTGATCCCAGGAAGCCTTTCTGCAGCCTTGCGAGTTTAGCGGTGACATTGCTTCACAGCCCTGCGACATCCCACAGCTCGTCCCCAGCATCACACTGTTACAGCCACTGAACACACACCGTGTGTTGGAGAAGGGTTGACATGTCGATATGACTTTAATAGAGTTTAATTTTTTACGTCTGTGCTCAAAAAACCTCCATTTCAAACTGCTGCTGATGAAACAGTGGTTTTGGAGCCTGCTGAATACTTTTTACACTTTCTGTGTACAGTAATGTGAAGCAAGTACCAGCATCTTGTTCCTTATTGAAACAATATTTAAGGACACAGCCGGGTTTTCAGGAATTTGATGCTAACGACAGTGTCCTCACATGAGACGACTTTCTAAAGCATTTTCTAATACTCTTATTTATTTGACGTATATTACTGTATATTAATGCACCTTTGACCTCTCCTCAGGGTCCAGGTGGTCCAGTAGGTGAAACAGGTGTACAGGGGCCACAGGGGCCCCCGGGACAACAAGGGCCCAGTGGGCGCTCCATCATTGGACCTCCAGTAAGACAAATACTCCCACAGAGATTTCAATCATTGCCATGAAAATACACTAAGGTGGACGGGGCTGTGAGCTGTCCCCTGTCCATCTCTGTGGCTTATCTGTGGAAAACATTTATTTTTATTTGCAGGGTGCTCCAGGAGAGAGAGGACAGAAAGGTGAAGCTGGACAACAGGGAGCACAGGTAAAAACTGCAAACACAACATGAATCCATGTGTGGACATGTACAATTATTGTTTGTTTAACTTGTAATTTGGGTTGATAGTGAGGTTTCTGCAGGTTATAATTACCTTAATTTGAAATACTGCCAGGTCACGTCTACATACTGATACGTACTTATGCTCATAATTATTGATTGTCCTCATGCCAGGTCCATTTTAATAGTCCCCAAACATTCATATTCACTGGACATACTTTCCATTTGGCCAACTATATAACAAGGACTTTTCCCTTGTTTGTCCCAGTGTGTGTTCAGCTGTTTACTCCACTACTGAAAATGAATGGTACTAACATGACCTTTTAGTCAGATTTTGAATAATGTTGCCATTTGCAGTAGTTTGCTTTAGTTCAATTCTCTTTAAATTACCTGCAGCAATCTCCAAACCTCCAAAGTTAGTCACATATCACTTAGGTTTTTACATATTCTCATGTTAGAGTAACTGATGGTGCACTGAGAAACGTTTTCCCCCGTGTACGTCTGTTTTTCCATATACCTGAACCAGGGCAAGTACTACCTGCACATTAACAAGTACACATTTGAAGTGCGATTGGAATCTATGAAATGTTTCGGTGAAGATTGAGCCTCAGTGTGACTGTGTGATCTGCAGTGATCCCCACTCTCCTCTTGCTGTTTCAGGGGGTTCCTGGTAGAGCTGGAGCTCCGGGCAGAGAGGGACCTCCAGGACCCAGAGTGAGTCATAAGACAACTATAAATCCACTACTACAGATACTTCAATGCAATAAAGCCCATGGTGTATTTGTACTTCACTACCACTACTTTTACTACTAATGCTTCAACTAGTGTGTGTAAAACTACAGGAGACTTTCTCTTAAAAACTGCTTCTACTACTACTACTAATATTACTACCACTAAAATACCAATAACTACTTCATTAGTACTATCACCACCTCTATTACTAAGATGGTCACTACTAATGCTTCTTTTACCTCGGCTAATACTACTTACTACTGCAGTGTACAAGAATAAAAAATGCAAAACATTCATGCACACTGATAAAACAGAAATGACATACCCTCCTCCACAGGGACTGCTGGGCAAAGACGGTCCACCGGGCAGACAGGGTCCAACAGGAACTATTGTAAGTGATCATTTTAATGTTAGGTGTGTCTCCACTGGGAAGTGCCTGGTACTTTTCTTTCTCAGGAACTAAAGGCCAGGAAAAGTCCCTTCGAAGGAATTGTAATTCACATTTCTTTGGCAGGGCCAAGGTCTCAGGAAATAAAGAAACAAATAACTACTTGCTGACATATCAAATGCTCAGTGGTCAGTCATTATACAAACATCATCAGTCCATTGCTCCTGTCCCACCCTCATGGTGATGGCAAAAAAGCAGAACAAATCAACCCCCGTGTGCGGTGGGTTTTTAATGACAAGAGTAGTAGATCGTACCTGGAACTTCAGAAAGTACTACACTACACCCTGACCAGGGTGAGAGGTAGCTCTACGAGCCTGCGTATAAATTTAAACCTGTTATTTCTGGTGGAAAAACTGGTAGAGAAACGTCCTTAAAAAGGTTCCTGGTGACTGGGAAAAGTTACCGCAGTGGGAAGATTCCTTTAGTTTATCTGTAGTGTTTATGAAAATGGATTTCAGAACTGGACGGACCTGCAGCTGCTTCTGTTTCTCTTTTCAGACATCTTTTCAAGTATTCAAAGATAAATGTGAGCTAAAGGTGTTTCAGGTCCAAAAAGTACACGCAAAGAAATGATTCCTGACTGTCGTCTATCAGATGAGATTCAAAACGCTAATTGTATTTTCAGCTATAAAGTATAAACTATGATGACTTTTGCAAAACCTTTATTTAGCAGCTTCTTGTTTCTTCCTGTCAGCTGTCTGATAAATCCATCGCTGTGCGAAAAAGTGCAACCCACAGTGGATGTTGGACTGATAAGGAACGAACTAAAAGCCTGCTGTGGAAAAACAGCCTTTTTCCGCATTGATAAAGTGGCATTTTGGTTCGACTCAAACACTGCAATCAGATTACAGTCAACATTATAACAATATTTTACGTGAAAGGTTTGTGTGACTGAACTGAGACATATTCACAATGATTATGAACTGAGCACCTCTAGGAGACAACAAACTGTATCTGTTCCAGTTAATGTTAGTGCCGTCAACGTTGTGTTTCTTCAGGGTAGTCCAGGAGCTCCAGGGTCCCCAGGAAGCACAGGCCCTCAAGGAAAACAGGGAGAGCTGGGACCACCGGTAAGTCCGTCAGCCGTCGAAGCAGACACAGGAAACGATACAATAGAGCTGCCTCTCCTCATTAACCTTGCTGCTGTCCAGTCTGGGTTTACACCTGAGACAGGGTTGTTTTTCTGTCTGTTTCCCATCACATCTCATCTGACACAAGCTGCTGCACAGGCTCTGTAAATATCCAGGAGGAGACAGGAAGTCATGTCACTCAGGCTTAACAGAGTCTGTCAGACAATCACGGAGAGTAAATGAGTGTGTCTGTCGGTAGGATTAACAGCCTCCTGTCCAGTCTGAAACACACACGTACACACACACACAAATCTGGGGCAAAGAGCAGTGTATTTATGTCGACACCTGAGGAGAACAGTCTGCGAAAATTTCCTGTCGGAGCCTCAAACTGCTTCTCACTGCTGAACAAAGAGAGGACAAACTGGGGGGGTGTTCGTCCATTTAGCCCCATTATCCTGTGGTGAATAGTTTGAAGTATGTGGAATGTGTGTTTCCAAGTTTGTGCGTCAGTGCACTTAACTCCTTTATTAGAATTCTGAGGGATAGAATAGGCTGAAAATGAACATGAACATGCTGGCGCTGAGGTCAATTATAGTACTGGGGACTATTACAAACTCGATGCTGCTTATAACAGTCATCAGGTAAGTTATTCGCAGCTAAATTGAAAATAGCCATTTGTGAGTAATTGTGTCAGATTTTTTTTTAATTGAGTATGTAATCAAAAATAGTCAAAACTCTATCAAACTGGAAAGAATCAAGATTAGGTTCTGGTATGACTAGATCCGCTCTTCCCTAGCTAACAATTACATTCATAAGAAAAATGAAGAGATAAGATGAACCTTTATTCGTCCCACACTCGGGAAATTGTCATGTTACAGCAACAAAATGTGCAAAGGCAACAATATGAAAATAAAAAAAAAATCGATATAAATAAAAAGAAAATCAACAATACCAAGAGGTATACAATCATCAAACAATGCACCAGGGTTCATGTTATAATATAATATCTGGTATGAATTCCCACGGTGGCTGGAGGCTTTTTACATGTGATCAGTTGGAGAAATAGGCCAATCAAAACTTTACCACCCTGAATTTACATCCAGGTGAAGCTGTGGAAGAACCAGAGATTCACAGGTCTAACAGCCTGTGTGTTTGCCCCACAACACAGACAAACTCTGGTTGTGCTGAAAAACAACCTAGAAGCTCCCAGTAGAACGACTCGGGTGGGAGCTCAGGTGGGAGCTCAGGTGGGAGCTCAGGTGGGAGGGCAGGGTCATTTGTTAAATGCGCTGTGGTTATTTTGATCCCAGCTCCTCCTGTCTGCATATTAAAGTGTCCTCGAGTGAGAAGCTGAACATTAAAACATTAAACCTGCACCTGATTACCAGGCCGACAGCGCACATGTGTGTGTGTGTGTGTGCGCAGGGCTTTGTTTGGTTCCCAGGTGAAAATACCTAAGTGCAGTCCATTTACCATATCGTTTCCCACTTTAGCACAGGAAAACAGATGTTGGGGGACTGTTTGTTGTTTGTGCACACTTTATCCCAGTATGTGACCACACTCTATTTGACATTTATTCCTAATTAAATGAAGTGTTCACAGAGTGTAAATCAGATTTTGACTGCTCTGCCACAGAAGAAATGAGATTCTGTGGGAGGTGATACAGACTGCTGACAAATTACTTTGCATCGCTGTGATAAAATGTTGTCAAGCATGTAATTACAGATGCGTGGGTGGACTGCAAAGAGCCTTCTTAACTAATTGGTATGCTATTGTCAATCGCAGTTCATATGTAAAGTAGAGGAAAATACAGTAGTTCAAGTTTTGGATTATGGCACTGTTTGCATAAATATTGTTTTTTAATGGCCCAAATGTAGAGTTAGAGAAAGGTTTGTTAACGTAAAAGCTGAAATTGGCATCTGTTCTATTTTTTCCAAAGTTCGCAATCCATTTTAATTGTCACCGAAGTGTGAATTTAGCAGTTTAGGTCGGATCTGTTTACTGTTTACTGCATTTACACTATAACACATCTTGATTTGAGAAACACAACAGTCAGAAGAACTGAACTGAAGCTCAGTGGTATTTACTCAAATATGCAGAGCAGATGTCAAATCGAGCATTGACCTTCTACTCATGTAATTTTAAATTATGGGTCAGGGAGCCTGGTGCCGGTCCAGATAAAAAATGGGAGGATTGCAGCAGGAAGGACATGCGGCGTGAAAACACATGTCAAATCAACGTGCAGAACACGTCCCGCTGTGGCGCCGAAAGCCGTTGATCTTTGAATTCTGAATTCTGAATTCTGAATCAGGAGTGCAACATTCAGATCCACTGCTCTATTATTGTACAAATAAGAAAATATTCTCGTGAGTCAAGGAAAACCAGAAAGGAACAGTCAGTCAGGATGTGGGAGCTGTGGTGAGGACAGTTTTCCCTCTGTGACAGATGGCAACTGGAGAATCATTCTCTTTATTGTGTTTGTGACTTGAGGGATTATTCTGTCAGGTCTGAACAGGTTGTGTCTGCAGTTAAATCCTTTGCAAGCTTATGTTGTTTGTTTCTCTTTTTATTGCTGCTTCTTTGTTCTGCAGGGGCCTCCTGGAAGCAAGGGGGACAAAGGTGAACGGGTAAGTGGCTCTGATGTGCTGTTTATTAGGAAAGGCAGCCCAATGGCAGCCATTCATCTGGACTCAAGTTTACGATTAGGTGTGAATGAGCTCCAACATGAAAAGTGTTTGGGGGTTTCCCAGTGTGGTTGAAGTGAAATTACTTGAGACGTTGAGCAGCTGCATGGTGATAGCAGTGACACGGGGGGATTTATTCAAGGTACAGAACTGTTGTCTACTGCCTCTGGAACTACACGTATTCACCGTACGTGTGCTTGTGTATCTACAGGGTGACCTCCAGTCCACTGCATCCGTTCAGGCCATTGCCAGGCAGGTCTGTGAACAGCTGATCCAGAGTAAGTGCAAGTACACGTAGAGAAAAATCTTTCGTGATATTTTGAGCAGCTGTTTGTAACTCGGTGAAACGGAAAAAAGGCATAATATCATTTAGCCTGATCACATGCAGCCAGTGATTACAAACTTCCAATAAGATTTGTGATAGGAGGTGTGTGAGCTGGTAGAGCATCCCTGCAGAAGGTTGGAGCTTTGTGGGATCCCAGTTTCCCAGATTAAGGAAGAGTCAGATGAAGGAATTGTGCTGTGTGTGGTGTATTCTTTCACCTTCAATATGAGTATGGATTGAACAAAGCCTTCTACCATCAAAGAGCCAGTGCATAACAATTATTATTGTCCTTTTGGTCTCTAGCATAGACTGCGTGAGCATTTTGAACATGAACTGTTCATGAACTATTGAAATCTTTAAATGTTACTGTTTCACAGTAACCTCTGTTGGACGGGATTCCTCTTCTCTAAAGATCTATAGTGACAAAGCAACTTAACTGATCTTGTCCTGATTAACAAAGTTCTCTCTCTGGAGAGTATATATTTGGCTACACATGTTGGTTTCACCACATGAACTGTGTTTGCAGGCCACATGGCGCGCTACAACTCCATCCTGAACCAAGCGCCCAGTCCACCAGTGTCCATCCGCACCATGCCAGGACCCCCAGGAGAGCCTGGGCGGCCGGGACCTCAAGGGAACCAGGGAGAGCAGGGACCCCCAGGAAGACCTGGCTTCCCAGGACAGAACGGACAGAATGGCCAACCAGGAGAAAGAGGTATGTGATGACTGAGGACAGGACTGTTGATTCTGTAAGAGCAACAATTAATCACAAGTGGATGCTCAGAAATGGCTTTTGTTGCTTCATCAAATCCAATCTATTTCAACAACGCATTTAAAATAACAACTGAAGTTGACCAAAGTGCTTTACAAATTAAAAAATGTAGGATGATCCCAAAAGACGACAAATATAAGAATTGATAAAATACAGTATAGACAATTATAATTTAAATAAAAAGAAATAATACTTGTTTATAATCAAACTAAGGACAGCAGTTAAATGGAACTGACCTTAAGAGCTTCATATGCCTTTGAAACCATGTACGTTGTGAGGTTTGTCCTACAAGTATCAACAGAGGCGGACGGCTTTTCCAAAGCCTTGGTGCAGCGACTACCTATCCAACTTGATTATGAAGCATCTGAAAACAACCAATTTAAAGATTTAAGGGACTAGAAGTGTAATTGGGCAGAGCAGTTCACAATTCTCCTGGGGGACTAATCTATGCAGGGTCTTAACAACAAATAGGATTTATCTGTTTTTAACAGGGAGCCAGGACAAAGGTGCAAAAACAGGCCTCATGCCGTTTTTCTTCCTGTAGCATTCTGCACCAGCTGCAGTTAAAGAGAAGACTGGCTGATAACCTGGATACAGAGAATCATAAAATGTGACAATTGAAATGGGACACAGCAGATATGTGTCTCGTAGGCCCTCACCCAGGCAGCTAGTTCATTTATACTTTCAAACCAAAGGTATTGGAACAATAAGGCCAAGTCATTTAGTTTTTAGGTTTAAGGTCAAAAAGATGGATATGGGGCAAACGTTCAGAAGTGTAGCTTTTATTTAAATTTATGTGAAACATGGAACATCGTGTGAGGACAAGAGGGGCTATAAATTAGAGGCCTTGTTTAAACATTGGACAATTCGGAAAGTCCTGCAAAAGAAAGAATCCACTGGTGTTCTGAGCCACATACACATAACGTCATGGAATCATGAAAAATCTCACGTGTTAAAGAGGAAGAAATGACTGGATACTTTTTTTATGAGTGTGTGCATGTGTGTGACCAGGTCAACCGGGAGAGAAGGGTGAGAAGGGATCTGCAGGGGTCGGAGTCCAAGGCCCCAGAGGACCTCAAGGACCCCCCGGTAAATCAAACCAAGCCATACAGTACCATTCTTTGAAAGATCCGATTGTGATCATGTCATTGTAACAGTAGTAATAAGGTTGGAAAACCACTTGACAAATCCAAAAAAAAGTCGATTTGTATTTCCTCGTTCTCCTAGGTCCTCAAGGACAGGGCAGACCTGGGAACCAGGGTCCAACAGGAAGACCTGGAAATCCTGGAGCTCCTGGTAGGCCTGGGGTCCCTGGGCCCGTCGGCCCTGCAGGGCCTCCAGGCTACTGTGACCAGAACTCCTGTGTGGGCTACAACGTGGCAGGTAGGGTCCCAAACATAAAACTCTAGGCTATAATTAATCCATTCATTTGAACAGTGAATGTTTGCAGAAATGTTAGAGACTAAAACACTGAACTATGTTAAGAATTATTTCATAATAAGAGTTTTTGTATGTAAATAATTAGTAACTAGAAAATAGGGCAGGAAAACCTCTTAGCAAAAACTGAATGTCTGATTTCTACTGTATCAAGTTAAATGTTCAGAGTTGAGACGTCTAACGTAAAACTCATCAGCTTGTTTTAGATGAGACGTTACTGTGTTGACCGTATGTGGCCTGCTCCTTTTGATATTTGTTGTATTTGTCTTTTAACTTCTGGTCGCTACATGTGAAAGTCTGCAATTATAGACTGTCAAAGCTGTAAACAGCCATAACATTATGACCACCCGGGTGATATTCAGTAGCTCATCCTTCTACAAACAAGACATCCCTGTCCTGTCAAAGTGTGGACTCTCTTAGACCTCTGAAGGTATGCTATGGTATCTGGCATCAAGCCGGTAGCAGATCTTTGAAGTCCTGTAAGCTGCGAGGTCGTACTTGCTTTTCCAGCACATCCCATAGACGCCCGATTGGACTGAGATCTGGAGAATGTGGAGGCCAAAGTCCATCATCTCCGTCTGCTTGTTTTCTGCTTCCACATAACGTTCAGGGACAAATTGTTCACTTGCTCCCTCGTATATCAAATCCACTTTCAGGTGCCACTGGTAATGTGATAATCAATGTTATTTACGTCATGTGTCATAATGTTATGGCTGATCGGCGTATGGTCAGTATGCAAAGAACAGGGATACTTCAATCCAACAGTATGATGTAGAGTATATATTCAGAGTAATATAAACATATATAATAAAGATACGTAATGCTAAAATATAATAATAAGAAATTTCAGCCACTCTAAGTATGTTCATTCATTAGGTAGAAATTAGGTAATTCAGATATTTCCTAAAGGGAAGAATCCTGACCGACTCTCTAACACAAGGCTCCACTCAGAACAATAAGTGAATTTGAAAATATTACTGTTGGCACAGGACGGTGCAATTGAGCAATATGTGGATAAAGGTGTAACAGAAGTCAGTTCACACAATGTGACCCACTTCCTGTGGAGGTTGGAGGGTAAAAGACAAAACAACAGTGGGAGTCAGAGCTGAAACGCATCAGGTCAATATCTGAGCATGAAAACATTTCAATTCTGAATGTGCGTTTAGAACTGAATGTCATCGAGTGAAACGTTTAATTCATTGGCTCCTTTTCCTGTGGAAAAGCTGCCGCTGAGTTAAACGGGCTGCATTTCACTGAAGTCATCATTCCCACACTCAGTGTATTTGAAGCTGAAGCACCTTCGAATACAACAGTTCAGATTCTGAATTCAGTTGTAGTAACAGCAGCCTATGTGTTTTTATATTGCCTCTTTGAAACGCGTCTAATTTGGACGTTTTCATTCAAATTTAAAACATCGTGTTTGTGTTGGGTGAAACATTAAGAAACCAAATATCTTAGATAACTGAGTGGCACTGGCTTAAAAGGTCTCATGTGAAAAAACTACTAACAGATGTGTTAAAAACAGTTTCTGCTAGAAAACCAAAATGTAGACAAATAGAAGAGAAACCAAATAAGTCCTTCAAATCATGAGAACTGTTTTTTCTTTATATAATATTCCCAAACTGAAAAAGACCAGGCAGAATAACAAGAGTGACAAAAAGAAAATACATGAATATTGACATTTCTACTGGTGCAAAATCAGTGGGTTTTCCAGAGAATGTTGGGGGTGGAACAAGGTTTGTCACTGTGCAGATTATACAAACCAGAAATAACCCATTAATTATTGAAGTTCACAGATGCAGCTAGTGAGAGTCTGGCTAAATGTTTCCCCCGTTTCCAGGGCTACGCTAAGATAAACATCTCTATTGTAGAGGACGTCTCTCATCTCTCTCTGTCTCATATGTGTTTCTACATTAAGAACGATAAATTATGGAAAGTTATTAATTAGACCAGAGGGTCCCAGACTTTTCCCTGCCTCTCAAGACCCCTCAAATAGCATTAGCCTTTTGCCACAGGCCTTAAAAGCTCATGAACAATACTACAGCTAACTTTGTGACGACAGCTCCCAGGGAAGCAGGAACGGCAAATAAGATTGTGTATTCATAATAATCAAAATAATAAACCTGGAAACAAAAATTTAAATGACATCAGTTAGATTAGATCTATTAGAAACTTTCTCCTGATCGTTCTTCCAGTTTGCTGAGGCCCCCACTTTTAATCACGGGGAATAAGACAATGCTCACACTTCCTGTGAAGCTACTGGAAACCAGTGGATTTCACATCTGATTGGATTTGTTTTGAGCACAACAAATGAAAAAAATGTTCCCCCACCTTAATCAGATACAGGGAAACTATCTTAAATACCACCGAACCCAATGCAACCAAAACTTTGAGCCGTGAAAGCAGGTAAAGTCTGAAATGGTTGCAAAGACCCTTTAAGCCTGTGTTGCCCTCCTGCAGTAACTGGTTGAGGAGACGGGGACCAACATCACACACTGAATTCTACATCTAAACGTGTTCCTGTGAAATGGCTCAGGATTATGAGTGTGGGTTTATTCACACACTGGAAAGATGCAGCATGAAGGGTTTTCTTATACACACGCAGCCAAAGTGCGATTAAACAGTTTGCTGAATTCACATAAAACTTTCAGATAATGAGTCAGTGCTGCAGCTTTGTTATCTGTCACGTGTTAATTTGTTCCAAATGACTCGAACTGTGTTTTCTCAGCCTGTCACGGACAAGACACGTGGGAAATTCTGTTATAACAGCTTCACAGTTAGAAGTTTCAGGACTCATCACATGCATCCCAGACGATTTGCGATAACTAAGACATCAGCAACACTTTCAGAAAAGGCAAACGTGTGATATTTAAAGAAAACCCTACATGAGTCATCTTTGAAGGTTACATGCATGACCGTGTTAATCTTTGATGTATGTTGAGGTTAAAGGTCACACAGCAGCCTAAACGGCGCTGTAGAGCCGGCAGCCTGCAGGGTCGTCATGTGAGTAACATCTGCATGTTTGTAATCAGGCCTCTGTCTTTGTGTTTGTCTCTCTCCACGTCTCTCAACGTTTCCTTCTCGCCGTCTCTCGCTGGCCGTTGGCGACGACATAAATGCTTAAAACCACCTTTGTTTTCTTGTTTCGAATGGCAATATGGAAAAAGTTTTTCAATATGTTCCTCCAAAATGAGGAAATAGAGCATCTGTGCTGTAAGAGATTGTGTTCAGTATTTTATACTAAAATATTGTTGCTATTGCAATCAGATGATGTTTTCTTATAAGTTTATGAGGAAATACTGTTTACTTTTAAAACCTTGATACTGAACATGTCATTTTTTTGTTCCCCCCCATAACATCAGATCCTGCAGAGTAACATGCAGGTTTTGCGAGGGCAGTGTTACTTTGTAACTTTAGTACAGACGTGTTTAGGCACCTGCTTACCGTTAGACAAAGACTGTAACTGGATTCATACAGGAAATATCAGCAGTGACCTCAGATACCTCATCTCTATGTATTTATCTTTTTCTCACATTAACCAACGTGCTTTTCTTCGCCTAAAGCTAACACTCGAACAGGACTCTGGAGTCAAACTTACTGTGTGTCTGTGTGCTTGTGTGCCCACCATCAACCACAGCCAGCTCCTTGTGGCTCCTCTATTCATAAATGTTGCATTACATTCATTTAAAAAATACGCTGTATCAAACCATAAACCACTTCTAAACAACATTCATACAAAACCCATAAATGCAGTTGCAGACTCATCTTCCTGTAATACTTAGGAAACACTGTGGGTGCAACCGAGCAGCTCACTAATGTGACTGTCATCACGTAAACAGTGCAGCTTTATGCCACATGTGATATATCAGGTCTTTTCATTGGATTTGTTGAAAGTCAGTCTGAAAAATTTAGTGTAGTATCTAGTATTTAAGACGCCGTCTGAGCAACACTGAGCCCTCAGGTTCCACTGCGAGTGTGTACTGACGTGTTCGTCTTCTCCTGACTTTTTCTTCTAGATTACGACCATCCAGTGCCTCTTTTTTAAACAAGCTTTGCTGACTTAATGTGAACACAACAAAAAAACGCTTTTCAGGTCCTACAGGCTGATCTGCACGGCCAATTGTGATAGAAGTTCTGCACGTTTAAGTGTCCAAATGCCTTTTGTTTGAATGAGGACAAATGAGATAAGGAGACTAAGTCGTTTAAAGTCTGACAGGAGTGTGAATGCGTGTTTAAAGATAACAAATCTAATGAAAGCCTGGTCCACTTTTTACCTCACCATTAAACTAAATGGTTTTGCTGATTTAAAACCTTCCCTCTAACTCAGCTTTCAGTGTTGTCAGTCTATATCCTTGGTAACCCTGATTCTGTAACCCGCGGTAACCCCATGGTAACCTTTGTCCTTCTGTCTCCTCTGCTCCGTCCTTCTTATCCCGCTCCCTCCTCCTGTCTCGCTAACCCAATCAAAACCCAACGTACCAATTGAACACGCTGCTTCCTATGGTGCCGGGTCGGCCATCTTTGTTCTGGGCTTTCACTGACTGTCTGCTTGCCAAACTGGCTGGTTCACTGCCTGGTTGGTGGGCAACGCAGAGGGTGAGGATATCACTGAACGCGGCGCTGTCCTTCCAGTCCAAATGCCACCAAACGTCTACCAGAATTACGACGAGGCTGAGGAGGACGACCCATACCGCTACTACCAGCCCAACTACCCGGCCCCACAGCCGGTGTCGCCCGATGATCCGGCCCTCGCGCCGGACGACGTCGAGCTGAGGTCCCCAGGCGTCTTCCGAAGCACTCGGAGCCTGGAGGGGGAGGAGAAGAGAGTTGGGTTGAAGAGGAGACTAAAGAGAGGAATAGAGACGCCGCCTGGACTAACGAATTGAGAGCAGGTGATTGGAGGATGGAGGGCCACTCGCTGTTCCTGATTGGACGCTTTGGAGCCGCTATGGTCTGATCAACAAGTGCCTGATGTAGAGAAATTCTTATGGACATTGTAGAGGGGATGGGGTGGGGGTATCCGGTTGGGACTATTTTAACTCATCTATGCTATTGAATTAACATCAAGAAAACCATTTTATGTCGTCTTGTTTATTTTTGTTGTTTTTCTTTCTGTAGAAACATTTTCTTTCAAATTAACTTTCTAAAACCATTGCAATTGGACAAAAGTAACCACCTCTGATGTTTCAGTATTGCCGATTATTGTTCACCTGGTTGGTTAAGTGCCTCCTTATTGTCTTGCTTGAACATTCTAGAAGAGATTTGAAAATGCAGTTTTAATTGCACCAACGCGACATTTCATTTATCTACAGTGACGCCTGCAGGTTGCAGCACATCCTCAAGCAGCATGTGCACATGTATGTGTGCGAGGCTTTATTCCGTCTCAGCTGCCATCAGGATACATTAAGAAGTTTAATAAATGTTTTTGGTTTTTTTTTTTCCACAGTGAATAAAAGATATGATTTGGTTTGTTTGTATGTAATTTTCTCTTTCTCAAGGTGTGTTTCACAGTGAGGGACACGATGGGAAACGTGGTGCTTTGATTTATGCCTGCAGGGTGATGAATGTGACAACAACACAGTCACACATTTAGGGCTTCAGCCGCCTCTTTCTAAGTCGATGACACAAGAACATGGTAAAGTTTCATTAAAGCGCTGTATCTGTCAGAGATCATGAAGAAATCAGTACTTCATATGAGGAGAAAGATGCTTTGCATCAGCACATCTGGGTAACGTTCTACAATACTGATGAAATTGATGACCCAGCTTCAAGAGATGTAAGTAACTGCCTCAGATTTTCTGCCAGGTAAAATGCAACATTATTGAAGTTGCACACTTTGTGTCAGTAGAACAGGTGATGTTAGCTTCCCAGCACAGCATTAAAACACTGGGCACTCAGCCAGCTGTGCACCTTCTGTGAAAAAGTGAAGTGATTGGGCCTTTTCTGCAGTAGCTAATAAAACCTTTTCACTAATTGTTATTTTATCATGTTTGTGCTGCCTCCCCCCCCCCTTTTTTTTTTTTTTTGTTAAAAGCTTCTGATCTGTGCAACTAGCTTCAGAACCAAACCCACCATGTGTTGTTTTTCATTTACCCTGTTACCATGATTTATCATTTTACTCTCACAGAGCTATAGACACATTTACTGTCACACATAAAGAGTATTTTTGTCTTTTCTTTACAGTCTGAGCGACTGGAGACAAGCAGTTGTCATTATTAGTATCAAGCTGCTTGTGTTGCTCTGTATTAGTGAAGGTTGGTAAAACACTTAACAGCGTTACACAGAGTTATCAGGTTACTTTGTGTTGTTGCCGGGTGGTTGAGTTTCCTTGTAACTGACAAACTACAGACCGACGCTTGTTTCCCATTTGGTTTATTTAGCTTCATTGTTCTATCTTTGGAATTTCTCTTCCTCCATGTATATTTATCACAAAGCTCATTTAGGCTGAATTTATTGCAGGACACAACTCTTTTTAATATACAGAATTGAATGCAGAAAACGGAGACATCAGAAACGCCACAGCTCCTCCTGAGGATAGAATGCGTTCGGCTTTCAGCTTTTCCAAACGCATTGCCTTTCCATAATGTTTGGGACAACGGCCTAGTTTGTCCTTATGCTTCTGTGTCTACAATATGTGATTTGTAATTAAGGAAAATTCGCGTTATACTTTTAGCAACTGCTGATGTCTGTGAATTGTTGCAACAAAGTACGTTTTCATATCATTGCTGTTGCCCTGAAATCGGGGAACGATGCACAAATAGTGCCTGAGCGTAAAAATGTTTAAAAATACCTTCAGTGAAACCGGACTGTGTGACTTTAGTTCCATCATTTGCTTTATTACAAAGCTCAAATTGTATACAGAGGTAAGTGGACAGTTGACAGGACTTTGTTGCAGACGTTAAGGACGGGGCTGTGTCCTACCTTTTCTTCCGAATCCATCAGGTCTCTGAGAACAGAACAATAGCCGGCTACAGCATCTCCCATCCTCTGACCAGGATGTTTCAAAATAAAATCAAGAAAGTAATTTATTTTTTACTTAGTATTGATTTTCTGAGAACAATAAACCTGAATTACAACCCCGCTGGTGTGTGTGTGTGTGTGTGTGTGTGTGTGTGTGTGTGTGTGTGTGTGTGCGCGCTAAATGTGGTGCTGTCCTTCAGCAGGTGATGTGTCTCTTCTGTGAGGTCTAATGAAAGTGAGATTGGAGCAGGAAGATGAAGCGTTGAGACGGACAGTGAAGCATGTTAGAGCTGGACACTGCAGGAAGCTGACTGCACAGTAGGTGAGCTGCTTTCAGTGCTCGCATCTCTCGGCTTTAACCGAGAAATGAAATTTCATCTTTTCACTGTCTTTGTAGAGAGAGGCAGCAAGTTGGCCGCTTTTTCTGAAAGTTACTTTTTTTTTAAACTATCACTGTAGAGTCTTAGTTCAGGGGCAAAGAATAGTGTGTGCAAATTCATTCCCTACTTCCTATATAATGTACAATCAGTAGTTCACTCAGTAGTGAGCAGTAAAAGAAGGAGAGCTCACAATTAGTCGTGCAGACATCGTGAGTAGTTTTAGGTTTAATGCTAGCGGCCGGTTAAACCGATTTTTTTACCTGCGTTTATTGTCCCTGTGCATTCAAGATTTATTCTCGTTTACTGCTAAATGCTTCATTTGTGATGAAAAAGCAGCATGAAATGAGAAGTTTGGCCTAAAAAAAATCTCACCCACAAAGACTTTATCTTCCTGAAAGGAAGTTGTGGTTTGAATCAGAAAACTTTTTTCGTTTTTCAGAATATTCATGTGAGCACAGCGAGTGAACAGCTGTGTTGATTTGTGATTTGTGTGTCTCTTAACTCAGACCCAAATTTCCCATCAGCCCTTTTATGAAACAATGAGCCTGCTAGTGAAACGGAGGTAGTTTGAATCCCAGGTTATGGGATGTTAATGCGACTTTTGTCTATTCATGGTTTGAGGTTATGTATTTGTGTATGTTAACAGGAAGCAGCTATTTTCAGAAGCACACACTAACACACATTGTTTTGTTTTGTGTGTGTGTGTGTTAACAGGAAGTGAAAGCAGTGCAGTCTGCCTAGAGCTCAGAAAATAAACTGAAGTAATTGTGAGCGTGATTCATTTACATTTGTAGAGCAGGTCCTGGGCAGGAAAACCAATTTTCTCCTGCGTCACCACGAAAACACCCAGCATCCGATCTGCTGCTGCTGCTGCTGCTGTTAATGTGAGAACTGTTTGTCCTGCAGCTAAAAATGGATCCTGTTAAATCACGTGTGGACGTTTAAATGAGTCCCAGTGACGGGAAGTGGAGATCTACTGTTTTGCTCGTTATTTTTATCGGTTACTGTCTTATCTGAGACCCACATTCAGCAAAACTTGTTAGATGATCATTTAAGGCAAAGAGTCATTAAAATAGAAGTGACTGCACTTTCTGAGCAGCTGTCCCTTGTTCTTGAGCTGCAGTGGTTTTGTGGAGGACCCTCATCATTGGCTGCCACCATCACAAGAGCCCAGAGTGGTTAAATACAGTAATTACAGTTTTTTTTTTAATTTTCACCAGGTGGATTGTAATGAGCTCCAGAGTTACAGTACAATTTGGATAAATTCTACTGGTTTGTTCTCTTTGGATTTTATTTTATACAATTTAAAAATAGATCCTCATTTTCCTTCAGAGGTTCCCCACATTCCTTACCTGTAGGGTTTTACCGGTTTTAAAGCTCTCACTCTCCCCGTGACCTTTGACCTTTCCATCTGAGGTGCAGAGAAAAGAAAACGTTATGGCTGAACATGAAGCCTTAGCTTCTACTGTGACTAAATGCTGCCCTCATGTGGTGAAGACGCTGCACAACAGAGACAGTGGTGAATAATAAAAACAGCATCAGAGGTTTTTAGAAAACATTTCCTGTAGGAATTTAAAGATGTTGATATATTTAAGGAGATACACACATCGAGCATTTCCTCTCTGCTCTGCTTATACGCCTTAAATGGTTTTGGTTGCTTTAGTCCCTGTAGAAAGCTACATGTTGCATGTTTGCCTCTCAGTGTGCTCAAATGCAAAGCATTAATACGTTTTAAAGTGCACCCGAGACGTTTCTGAGTTTACAGGACTAAAAATAAAAACATAATTAAAGTTTGCACCCATAAGATGGAGTTTTACCTTTATCTATTGTTGTCTCACTGGGATCGTGATCTCTTTATAAAACACAAACATCAGATAAAAAAATCTTGAAAATTGCCAAGAGAAATCATGGAATCTATCATAAGAGTAGTTTGAAGTTCTATCGATTTAAAAGGTCCATAGCACTTAAAAGTGTTTCTGCCCATGACACTGTGTACGTATAGAGTATCTAAAGCTAAGTAGGTACTTGATTGTCTGGACTAGAAGATTTCAACATGAGAGGAGGTGGCCGGTGGTTTGGAAGCTAAAACAGTGCGACTTTAAGGATGATTATAAAAAATACATTATAGAAAGTTCTGTTTTCTGCAGAGCATCTTCATAAACAAAAGCAGATATAAAGGTTGACTAACATTTCACCATTTTGAAAAGCCTCCAGGCCCAACTGCCTGTTTGTTCTGCCCTCACATGTGACCGAGTGCCTGCATGTAGGAAGACAGGCGCCCAATAAAACTGCACCTCTTTTCCTGCCATGCACCAAAGTGGCGGATGCTGTCTCTGTCTCAGTGTTGACAAGAAGGACATAGTAGTAAGCTGTTGTAGTATTAAGACATCAGGGTTGTGTTGAGTACTAAAACATCTTAAGGTGTTAAAATGTTGAACTTCAGCTCACTGATTTGTCACGTGATGTTCAAGAAACAGAAAGCGGTTTGTCAGTGGACCTGTGGGAAGCTGCTCCGCTTTGTTGACCCATCCATCCACCCGGGTCAACTTTAATGGGTTTGTAACTGTCCTCACCATTCAAAACAAACCACAGTGTCAGTACTACAGTCTTGTTTATTCAGCATGAAGAGACATGTACAGGATGTGGTTTTATATATTTATTTGAGTATATTAAGGAACTAGTCCAGTCTGTGCCAAGTGAGTAAGAGCGAGCATCTTCTTCTGTTTTATTGTTTTGTTTTATTTGATTTTGTCAGAACTCTGGCAGCTGTGGTTTGGACCACATTAGTGATACAGCACAGAAAAGTGCGGTTTCCCGGCTGGTGACTCTAGATGAGCGGTGGCTGTGAATGTGAGCATGAATGGTGGCCCTTTGATAGATTAAGCTGTCCAGAGTGGACCTCAGCGTGACAGTCACTGATGAAAAGATCATAAAAATAAGACTTTACACTGTTTATCTGTATAAAATGGCAAGATGCTAAACCAAAAGTGAAAAGGATCTGAACCCAGTGAAAGCCACATTTAAAGCCACAGTCTGTTTCTGTCTGTGAACATGATCTTTAATCTGACACACGTGGTCCACATTTAATGCAAATCTGCCAAATGAAGGTTTCACAGTGAAATATAATCCCAGAGCGTCTTAAAACAGAACAGAATCTACAGAAAAAAGGAAGCAAAGGACCAATGAAACGTGGTGTGAGAACTTTCCATTTCATCATGTAACCTTCAGATATTCGGTACATGTCGTCCCCGTCACATTGGTCCTCGTGGAGATGGGTGACAACGTCCTTAGTAGAAATTGTGATGAAGATGCGAGATGACAGAAGGATGCACGACAGCGACTGAAGTGAGTTCTGTTTTAAATTTAAATCAATTAAAAATGTTTTATTCACTCCAGTACGAAGCTCCACATGTGAGCACTGCTGGACCATCCGTCCACTCCAGCTCTGGTCATGGTTTGCTGAACAAGCCCAGTGGGCAACATGACTGCAGTGTCCCAGGTTTGAACGTGGGAGACCGTTGCATGTAACGCCCCCCGTCTGTCTGTCTGGAGTCCGGAAATGCAAAAAGAGAGACAAAATAAGAAATGAACCCAACCTTTGTCCCCCAGCTTCAAAAAGACACAAAGATACATAGTAGAAATGATGCTGCTTCACTGTTTATGGACATTTCCTGTGTCTTTTTGTTGAGTTTTTTTTTTTAATTTAAGTGTGTTTCTGTTTTATTGATGCACTTCTAGTTGTCTTGATTCAGACACAGAAAAACATCTAGGAGCAAAGCAAAACGACAAAATGACTCCAAATTAATAATTAAGACGCACAACCAGCAAAAGCAGCCCAAATCATGAAGGAGTGAAACACGACAAAAAGAGACACAGACTGCAAACTATACAACCGCCTCATTTATAGGGTGTGTGTGTGTGTGTGTGTGTGTGTGGTGCTAAGTTAGGCTAACCACATCCTGAAACTGACATTCTACGGTGGCCCTGAGAGCTCAAAGACAGAAAACACGCAAATAGACAAAAACTACTTCACCAATTTGACAACGCAGGTGCAGGCATTAACACAACCAAACTGAGAAAAGACCTGCAAAGAACCTCAACATGACCAAATGACACAACGCTGCAAAAAAAAAAAAAAAAAAAAAATTGACGGACATTTGAATTTGCAAATGTAGTTTTAGTTGCTCCCGGAGCCATTTCAGTTGTGTTGTGTCTTTTTGCAGCGTGTTTCCTTAGTGCTGCGCCCTGAGTTGTCAAATTGCTGAAGTTGTTTTTGTAGATTTGTGTTTTGTCTATTTGCATGTGTTGTCTCAAATTGCAGTGCTCTGAGCTCTCAGGGCTGCCGTACGTTTCCCATTTACAGCATATTATCCAAGAGTGACCTGCGTAATGTAATTTTGGTCAGATTCCTCAGGTCCCCGAACGCTGACCTCCACCCTTCGCCCCTGCGTTCAGACACTGTGGCTCTATAAACACTCATCAGTGTGTAAATGAACCCAAAGGTTTGAGGTGAGCGTTACCATGCAGAGCAGGTGAAGCAGCTCGGCTGCTCTGAATCCGAACACACGCATAAAGGACATAACACAGACGAGGCAGCGGAGCAGAAAACCCCGTCTCTGAGTGTCGTTGGCTCACAAGACGGGACGATCGACCTCACAACCTCTGATAAACACACACACACACTGATAATGTGCTGGGCTCCTGCTGTTTGTAATTGACACTCACACTGCAGTACAGGTCCTGTGTGTGTTAATAATGAATGCTCACTTCATTTGTATGTAAATGCGTCGGCATAGCGCGCTGCTCTTGTCCTCCGCCTCGTGATGAATAAAGGATCAAGGAGGACCATGGAGTGAGGCAGGTGACTCACTAATGAACACTAGAGAAGAAGAAGAGCCAAGCAGGTGACGGTTCAAACCTGCAGGAAGAGCTGCCGCAGAGATCGGGAGGCCTAACACTTCATGTGTCACAGTTCACCAGTCGCTCGTCAGAGCTCGTTCTCAACTCGCTGGGTCTAAACTCTCCCTAGTTATGGTTGAACCTGATGACAAAACCAGTATTGGGCTGGTTCCTGCCTTTGTGTACTTGTACTCGTAAAATGATACTGCAGCTGATACCACATTAACCTCCTCAGGCAGCCGAAGGTGGAAAAATGTCTGCAGTTCAGAGCTGTTTGAAGATAACTGATGAGGACAGAAGTCAATCTGAATGCAAACTCTGCTGTGAGATCTAGTTACAACTCATACTAGAAGCAAAACCATTAAGTACTTGGATCAGTACTTAATATTAGCAACTGCTTAAATGTAAGTACTTATACTCAGTCAGGACATCTGTATCCATAGTCCTCGTTCTTGGTCTGTTACGATACAGCCCGACCCACATGGTTCATGTTGGTAAAGGAGGAGGTACATTTACTCAGCACTGCAGAGAGATTCACTTGTAGAATCTGGCTCATATTTATGAGACACAAAAGTTTTTCCCACAGTATCAGTATTTGACATCTAAGTGGACTGATTTGCAGTCTGCCAAACGCTTGATAACCTAAAGTTGCATATTGTAGCTTAGAGTACAGTCTTGATGTACTTGTGTTTCCATTTTCACTTAGTACTTTCTCTAAATGCCAGAGGCAAATAATTACATTTTTAATTTACTGCATGTATCTGACAAATCTAGTTACTACATGAATTCACACCTTTGAACACATTAGCTCTTATAAAATGCTTTGTTGGAAATTAAATTGCCCAGCAGTCAATATTAGCGGATTCATCTGTAAATTAATGAACAGCCATGTGTTAATTAAATCAATTTCATGTTTAGGCTCCACATCAGTTGACGCCATGTTTTCCTCAATTAGTGCATAATGTTTGTCCAACTTTAAAATGTTACAATGTTTTAATGCAAAACAAATGCTGGGAGTTCTGCAAGTATTTGTATGTTTAAATTTAATGAGCTGAGTGAACCATCAGCAGCTCATTCATTCAACTCATCAGAATTCAAGTCGCAACAACTAACGAAATGAAGTTGACGTTAACAAAACTTGCTGTACAGTGTTTTACTTTCAGTTTGAATGATTTCAGTATCATTTGACTTTAAGCCCGACCATTAGAGAGACGGCTTGTTCCAGTGCGCTGTTAGTAAAAGTCAAAGTTATCCAGATTAGTTCTTGGGTGAATAAAAACCCACAGAGGTTTAAAAGCTGCGGGTGAAGTTTGCTGCCACATGTTGATCTTAGTATACATACAAATCTTCATCCACTCTTTGCTCCAACTGAGAGAAAGTTAAAACTGAAAATCACTGATGCTGAAGAGAAACTTACTAAAAACAAGGTGATGTCACCGAAAAGTACACAAGAATTTAGGATATATAACAAGAAAATTAGATGATTGCGTGTGATTAAAAAATAATTTCTTTGGTTTTTTTTTTTTTTGTTTACTAGAAGCTTGGCATTTTTTTTTTATATCCACATTTAATTTTTCAGTACTAATGCTTTTCCTCAGTGTCAGTACAACTTTTATCATTGGAGGTATTTCAGTGCCACACTTTAAAAGCTGCGACAGAAAAGTGTAAAAGCTGACATTTAAAAAAGGATGAGGAGCAACCTGATCTAACGGGGACCTCAGGGCAAACAAACCCCACCAAGAATAAATCCAGGATAATTAGACCACTTCCAGCAGACCTGTTTAGACTGGATGGCATTTGGACTCAGAAGTCAGATCCTGCAAACCCCTGAAGATTTTTATTTCTTATTGTAAAATGTAAATGTGGAGGCAAGTGTAGGCGCCGTGGGCATCTGTTCGCTCTGCGGAGAGGAACGCAAAACGTGAAGCGACCTTGTAAAACAAAGACTCGCTGCTGTTTTGGCTCCGGTCCCCCCTGAAAAAGGTTTTGACTTTCTGGCCCAGACACAAAGTCAGCAAAGTCGAAGCGAGCAGTTCGGCGCTGTCACGTGGGCCCGGAGCCAGGTTCTCCTGACCTCCGTGGAAATGTATCAGCCCTGGCTGCGAGGACGCTGCTGCAGCAGTGCAGCCGGTCTGCTGCTCAGGCTGTCTTCAGTTCGTCGGTACACAGGAACAGAAGAGAGCGAGTGAGTTCAGAGAGTGGAAGTAAAACAAACATTTGTTAGAATTATCTTAGCACCTGGTGTTCGATTAGATTATTAAATTCCCTTTGCAGTTTTGCTCTCTACAAGCCACTTCTGTTTTTGCAGTTTACGTGTATAAAACACTAATGTTGCCATGGTGCCCACCTTACAAATGATGCACCGTCTGGAGTTAAACAGCAACACAACCTTCCCTCTGCTGCTACCCTCAGGACTAATTGCACGTTTATTTAACACCAGCAGGAGTAAAGCTCTTAGAACAGCAAAACAATCTGCATTTTTAATGTATCCAATATCGTGGTTCCTGGTTTGGAATTAGGCCTTTTTTTTTTCTTTTTTTTTTTTTGTCTAATTATCAGGTGCAGACGTTTTAGTTTGTGTTGAGATGATGAAAACATGAAAACATTAACTGACGCAGCATCTCATTTAAGGATCAGTACGTTTCAAACAAACAGGGAGTTTAGTTCAAATGCTGCATCCTGTACTTTCTGGCCTTCATCACTGACCTCTGGTGCAAAGAGGACGTAATTGTCACTGTGAAATAGAGGGTCTCCCAGGTCTGATGACGGCAGGGCATCAGGACATAGATGGATCAGGCATGATGTTTGTCTGTACTCAGACGTATCCTTGTTGGATGGACAAAGTATCACCGTCCAATGCATGGATGCACCTTGGTACACACAGAGGATAAGTGACCCTGGTTGGATCGGTTTTTGCTCTGTTTTGCCTTTTTGTGTCTGTTCTTTTGTGTCCCTTTTAGCCATTTGGGGCCTTGTTTTGGTTTTGCAATAGACTGGGGATTGTTTTGTGTCTTTTTACTGACCTGAAGAGTCACTTCATACAGACCCTCTGGCCTAGGAACTCTTGACCTCATGAGTCCCTGAGCCCAGACCAAGTCAGCGATTCCTCCATGGTGGACAGACCAGTGACCTTCAATGTCGGCTTACTTGAACATGTGCAGACAAATGATCTTAGAGAGATATTTATCTATTCTTGGGGTCATTTGTCACGTATATTTTTTAATAAACCAATTTTAATGGTTGTTTTAATGGTGAATTGTAACCAGACTACATCTAAGCCGTCCGCAGCCACTTTCTCAAACCTGCCTGTTCCACTATTCAAGCCGCAGCCCCTCTGATATTTTTGGTCTTCTACCCTAAGAACAGTGGTAAAAAGCACCCGCAGCTCCTCACGGCAGACACCCCACCACCGTTTGCCGAACTGTGACACCAAATAATGACTTTTATTTTTCCATCGCAGGCAGTTTCATTTGATTAATTGTGGGAAGGAGACCAGCGGCCGCGTGCACTCCTGTCAGCAGACAAAAAAGAAAACGCACAGCTTCAGAAAAACCACACAACTGCACACCATAGTGCTGATTTCTAGTTTTTCCATTTGCGATTTGAAGGTTTACATCAGTTATATTTTAACTTTCCTCACCGCTGTGTGATTGAAAACCTGCTAAAAGCCTCTGTTGTGTTTTTGATATCCTTTTTCACTGGGTCTCTTTTTGCAGATACGTGATTTTTTTTTTTTTGTCTAACCCCAATGATATGCAAATTCTCTCCCAGGGTGTATCACACATTTTGCTGTTTTGTCGTGGTCTGCTACATTTAAATGACCACCTGGATAATGACTGCACCTGAATAAAAACAAAAATAAGTGTTTCCTGTGGTTTCATTCAGTTGAGTTTTTGTTTCCAGTTTTGGTTTTTGAAATTTGGGGCCACCAAAGCTGATTTTTTTTTTTTTCATTTCACAGTGTGAAAGATCACTGTTTTAATTTTAGACAGGAAAAAAATGACCAAATAGGCCCAACGGTTACAGACCCAGGGGTCCAATAGGTCAGAGCCTCTGCTTCGAGAAACCGTTAACGTCACTTGTTGGAAAGAGACACAACGCAACCACAAAGATAAAAATAGACAGAAGAAAAATGGCTTCAAAGAGACAAAGTCCCAACAAAGACGAGTATAGTGACCAGAAGAAAATATTTAAACATGTAGAAGCACGATGGCCACAAAACAGCTACAAAGAGACATAAACCAACAACAGAGAGAATCAAAATGACAACAACACGGGGGAAAAAATACCACGGAGAAATAATAGCTACAAAGAAACAAACAAAATGCAATACAGGCACAAAAAGACAAAAACAACCACAAAGATGCAAAATAGCTACACAGTTGTAAACTCCATGCAAAACAACCACAAAGAGGCAAAAGGACAACACAGACATGCTAGAGACTTGCAGCTCAATGCACACAGCACTGCAAAGACAGAGTGGCCAAAGACACAGAGTGACAGAGAGACCACAAAGAGACACAAAGTAACCACACGGAACCACAAAGGCCACAGACGGACGTGAAACAGCTACAAAGAGACAGAAATCAGCAACAGACAGAAAATGACCAAAAAAAGACAAAAATAACAAAGAAATAACAAAGAAATAACGGCTACATGCAGAACAGGCAACAAGAAAGATGCAAAATGGCTACAGAGGTACACATGATGCCGAATAGCTAAAAAGTCCCAAAGAGGCTTCAAAGTGACTATGAAGAGAAACAAAGCCACACAGTGTCCAGAGTCACAAAACTGCTAAAAGGACACAAAATGACCTCAAAGAGATGCAAAGCGACCACAATATGACACAACGCCAGAACAGAGGGATAAAAATGTTACCAAGGAAATGGAAAATGGCCGCGAAGTGACACAAAATGACTACAAAGAGACACTAATTGAAAAGACCACACTGAAAACAAACAGCAGCATATTGACCAAAGCAATTCCAGTTAGTACCAGCGAGAAAAGAAAAGGACGGCAACGGGAAACAGACCAACTACACAGAGACACAAACTAACAGGCCAAATTACCGCAGACACCAAACTGGAGCAAAGAGACCCAAACAATGACACACTGTTCCCAGTGTCTCTGTGCAGTCTTTGAGTCCTGCTCCTGTTGAGGGACATTTCAGACCTCTGTGTCCCGGGGGCCCGCTGCTCTTTAATCTGTTCATAGTTCGTGGAGTTAAAAAAATGGACTGCGGCTTGTTGCCCAATGAAGCCGAGTCCACTTCTCCAGCAAGAATGTCCCTGTCAGGGCAGCAGATGAACTTTTCCTGTCACTTTCTTGTTTTCCTGCAGGGCAGCTGTTGCCTCCGAAGCTTTTTATCTGCCGAAATTTGCGACACTGATGGCTGTTGATTACTGTTTTAAAGACTATTTTAAGACTAGAGTGGTTCAGTTTTTAACTTTTGTTGCTAAGCAATGTTGGCCAAAACTCTGCTTATTGGCTAGAGGTGGCACATTTGCCTGGCAACATTACCTGATTGTGTATTCTGGAGACACCGGCAAAAAGCTTCCAATTGCAGAAAACTGCAAAGATGGCTCGCTCGGGCTGTGCCGACGATCCGGCATTTTCAGCGGCCCCCCCCCCCCCCTTTAGTGCACCACCAGCACGGAGATGGTGTGTTTGGTGAGGAGCTGCTTCTTGAGTGAATTTGACTCGGGATGAACTCCTGACTGGCACAGGTCTCTGGTCCGGGGGGATGGAAACCGGCCAGCTGCAGGGGGGAGGGTCAATTAACAAACTAGCCGTTATGTGGAAAGCAAAGCGTGTCAGGTCGTGTCAGGATGTGATTCATTCGCTGGGGATAATGTGAAACCGCCTGGAAAGCTGCCTGGTTCAATATATGTGCGTCTATATAAACATGGAATCGACCTCGTCCCAGTTAACTAATTCTGATTACGTGGAAACACATCAGCAGGAAATGAAACCTCCGATCAAAACAACGGTGACCCCCATGTTGCTCAGTGCGCCCGAAAGAAGCACTACATTAAGTCGATGACATTTGATTTCTATAGGTTCATTTAAATTATGCAAATGAGAAAGAAACGTAACAATAAAACTGTAGAATGCATAAAACATCAATGCAGAAAAAAAGAAGCTGCAGGGACTCGTGTTGCTAAGGGCCAGAACTGATTGAAATCTCCTTTTAAACTATAAATATTTTCCCAATGGCCGACTCGGTCAATCATTGCAGCATTACACACTGGATGATTAAGAGCTCCCGTCCTCTTATCTTGCGAGCGCACACACGCCTTTCACCACCGAGGTTAAAGGTCACTGAGTCAGCAGAAAGTCCACTCACGGTCCACAAATTACTCATACAACAAACATAAAACGTGAGGGCAGGACAGCGTGCAGCTCTCAGACAGACCTGTAGGTGTTGCTGTCTGTCCTCCTTTCACAGAAGCGCGAGCACCGTTCCTGCCTTTACCGCATGTGTTCAGCTACAACAAGTCCATTTATCAAAAATATATGAGCCTGATGAAACGCAGACAGCCGCCTGATGAACAGAGCCGCCTTCCCAACACGCTCCTCTCCTCCCGGAGCCGCTTCGCCCTTCGTCACATGCACTTTGAGCGCAGGCTTGTGAAGTTTTGTCAGGTCAGGACAGGATCAAACAGGTGTTAGAGTCGAGATCAACACACTCACACTTTACACTGCTCATAAACGTGCTTTTATTGACAGGCTCATTTATGGTTTGTTTGTGCAGATATTTGCAGTTGAGGACAAGGAGCCTTATAGTGGCGCAGTTGCCAAAACTTGCAAAAGCTGTACATTTGAGCAAAAAGTGCAAGTGCCACAGGGAGGAACGGGAGGCAGCATTGCACGGTCTCCCCGCAGAATAAAGTCCCTACAGGTGTGCTCCCAGTTCCTGCACGGCTAAACATGAGGGTCCGTGTGCAGCAGCAGCAGCAGCGGCGGCGGCGGCGGCGAGCCGCAGCCATCCAGGCTGGGAGCCGCGAAGCAGAGCCGCCGGTGCAGCTCGCGGCTGCATGGCTGCAACATGCCTGCGCCTCTCCACCGGGAGCCCGAGCCAGCGTCCGGCGCGGGCGCGATCAAACTTTCCTGTACATTTTCACGTCACCTGGACGCCGAACATAAATTTGGCATCCTATGCAAATATATGCTGACGTAAAAGATCATGTGGTTTTTGTCGTCGATCCCCCCTATGAGCAACGAGGAGGCTTTTTTTTTTTTCTCCTCTCTACTGTTGTCTTTAGGTTAGCTATGCTACAATCTTTACTGTACCCAGCGCTAGCTATATGCGCCCCGCACCGCACCACTCTGGATATCTGGGAATAATCAACTTCCAGCCTGTCGCACCCTGCAGCCAGACACTACGCACAGGTAGGACGCGAGAGAAACTTTAGTTTTTTTACTCCTGGAGGGAATTTTTCACCAAAGTGACCGCAAAAGTGAAGTTATTAAAGCGGCTTGGTTGCAGGCAGACTAGCCGCCTGGCTGTCGGTCTGTGCCCAGGCGGCTGCTGGTACTGCTGCTGCTGCTGCTGCTGCTGCTAGCGTCCGTCCGTCCGTCCCCCCTCCATCACAGGCTGCCTGAGTGGGGATCACCTTGCTATCAGCCAGCGGAGCTCCCGAGCAGCCGATCTGGGACCGAAGCCGCTCGGTGCCCGGCTGTCAGGCAACTTTGGAGGCAGTGCGGCAGCTCTCCGTGAATTTTGAGGATAGTTGTGAGACAAGTGAATGTCATCCGGTTCGCGTTGGGCTTTTTTTGTGGCAGCCAACTTTTGCCGTCCCCCCCTCCTCTGCTCTGCTCTCCTCCTTCCACCACCCCCGGTGAAAGTGCACATAATACATTTAATAGCTGCGGGAGCTAGCCGCTAGCCCGTTAGCCCCGCTAATGACGGACCAGCCGGCGGAGCTAAGCGCTTTAGCTTTAGCCTTTCCCCGCTCACGGCAGCGCCAAACGTGGCTGCCCGTCTCTGGATGTGCTGCTTTCATGTCGGGAAACGCGTCTGTTTTGGCTGCCTCCGTCTCCCCGTGTCGCCCCCCCCTCTCTCTCTCTTCACTCCCGAGTTAGCGCCACTCCGCCGAGGCGAGCACAAAAACCTCGGCGTGTGACCTTCTGTTTACGGCGTCTCTCCCCGTGTCAGCTCGGTTCGCGTTAGTCGGGACAAGTGTTGCTGTGTCCCCGCAGTACGCGCGGTGCAGCCGGGGCTAAGCTAGCAGGCAGCCCGTCTGGCTGCTCGGGTCATCTGAGGTGAAGCCGCCGTCAGCGGGCGGTGGGGAAATGTGCAGCTTTCTGCCGGTTTGTGTGTTTCAAACTTCACCGTCGGAGCCGATTTCATTCCGCTTCGGCACCGAACGGTCCGCGGCTGCTCGTCGGTTTCATATTTCAGTGTTTGAGCCTCAGACGAGCCGCGCGTTAGTGTTTTTACGGGTCGAACTGGGTCAAACGGAGTCGGGGGGGGGTTTGAGCGGGTTTACTGGTCTGTCGGTGATTGAACACACGGTGCCTGGATGCCAGTTCATGGCAGACTGGTTTTCTACTGGTTCACATAGATACACGCTCCCAGTCGGAGCCCTTCTGGTTCGGTGCCGGTTCCGACCCAAACCAGTCACTCGTGTGTGTGTTATTAACTGGTTTCTGAAGGAACCGTGTGTTTTGAATCTGGAAACACGCACGTTTACATGTAGTTTGAATAAGAAGGATTCGTTGTGGGGGATTTGGGCCACATGTGCACTGCAGTTTTGTTTTGAACTGGTTCTGGTCCAGTGGACCCGGGGTCTGTTGCTCACAGTCCCACGTGTCACTTCTTTCTGCTTCTAATCATTTGCACCTTTCTCTCACTTCACCGACTTTAGCACGTGCTCTGACCCAGTTGTCGTTAGACGGAATCAGGAATAATTAAGGGGGCTGCTCCCGGGGACGGTCCGATCCACGTGTACCCACGTGTGGGGCCGGCGTTCTCCAGAAAAAGCTCCCAGACTTGTTTCAGTTTGCTGTGAAGGACACGCAGGAGGACGCTTTGAGTCGGGCTTTGAGGAACAGGTGTGTAAACTAAATGTGGGCAGGTTTCACCCTCCATCACGTCCCTGACAGTGTGACTGAAGTGTGTCTTGGCTCCTCGAAGTCTTTGGAGAGGCTCATTTTTGGCAGCAGCTCCTCCTCGTCCTCCTCCTCCTCCTCCCTTTATACTGCCCGGTGACAGCGTTAACATCCACCTCCTCCCGGCCGCTGCTCTGGAAAGTGTGTCAGATTATTTTGGATTTTATTTTTATTTTTTTTTGTTATTTGTTTAATATCATCTTCCTCTCGCCTGTTCTGGTTCATAATCACATTTCCTTCCCATTGACCGACTTTTTTTGTCTCATATTTTGCGTCTATTGTGCTGCCGCCGTGTCAGGCTTTTTAATCCTATGATATGGATGCAGGGATCAGTCAGTCATGCTGCCAGTCTCCGAATCAGAGCACGCTCGCTTGCTCGGTGGCTGCTATTTATTTGTCACAAACGCCAAAACGCGCGCGCACGCACGCACACACACACACACATTCCTCGCTTGGAGACTTCTGCACACACTCGCTTTTTCCTCTTCCTGCTCTGACACGCTGCTATTTCTTTGACACACACTTCCTAGGGAAGAGTAGCTGTGATTTGCTGTTCACCACCTGACCTGTCACCCCCTCCTCACACACACACACACACACACTTTCTCTGCAGCCGTAGTGAGCTTTTATTTCACCGTTCACATCATTGGTTTTTATCGCTGAAAAGCTGCAACTCAATGCAGCTTTTTTTTTTTTTAAATTTGTGGTGATTGAAATGGACCCCATTCTGGGATTGTGTCGCCCTCAGTGGCATTCATTCAGGGGGGATTGTGACAGCTATATGAGCCGGAACGAACACACACATGGACACACACACACCCCCCCCCTCCACACACACACGTTCTATGTGTCATCTACTATCACACACACTCTTTGTTGCTCTATCAAGCCGCTATTTATTTCACACAAATGCAGAAAGCATGCATGACAGCTGCACCACACACACACACACTCGCTTTTATTTCACTCACGTGTATTTTCTGTGCTGTTGGTGGTTCATGAAATATTCGGATGCTGTGTGTGTGTGATAGTGGCCACCCTCTCATGCTCCTGGAGCTCTTCATGGGAAACACACACACACACACACACACACACACACGCTGTGTTGTATTGGAGCAGCATGATTGCTGTTGGAGGGAACCCACGTTCCACGTCGGCTTGGAGGTTTCAGGGTGTTATTGGGGAGTGTGTGTGTGTGTGTGTGTGTGTGTGTGTGTGTGTGTGCGAACATAAACACCAGCGATCCTCATTTGAGCAGATTTAACTGTAAAATATGAAAAACGCTTAGATTTTTGGCTTTCAGCTGGTTTGTGTGTGTTCTTGGTTCCCTGTTACTGGGTCAGACTTTCTTTCTGCAGGTAGACTGTGATTTTTCTGACTGTGGAGACTTTTCATTACACACCATCAAATTAGCTTTTTTTTTTATTAGCCATAGGTAAATAATCTGTAGGAATATTAAACAGGGCTTTTTTTCCAAATTGGGCCTGCTACTCCAAAACATGTCCCTCTAAAGCCCCACCTGAAATCTAATGAGCGGACACGTGGACGATTGCACGGCCCTAAAAGCCCCATTTTAACTTCTCTTTATACCTGGTAAATGAGCCAACCAGGAGATGACATCACACTAGCCGTTATTAGAGCTCCATTGATAAGTTATGCTGGCTGATAAGAGCTTATTGCAGTTATAGTGGTATTGATTTTGGCTGATGAGTAACAAGAACTAGTTAAAAGTGCGAGGCATTACATAGGTATGGACACCATGGACTGCTTCCAGGTTCCTTTTTAAACTGAAACGTCCCTTCCAGCACAGTTACCAGCATAATTCTAATTGTATTATCGTTATTCTTAGACGCAATTAGTTGTCTGTAAAAAGTTCACGGTGGTTCTTTAACGTTCCTCCCAAATAGAGCGAACACAACGAGCCTGTCGACCTCTGTAGTCTCTCTTAACCACTTGTTGGCAGTCGCCTTCCTGAAGAGACACGACGGCTCAAAGAACGTGCGAGTGGGGGACTTGCTGGTGAATTTTAATACAGAATAAAACAGGAAAATCTCTTGACTTTGTGTTAACTACAGGCCTTATTCAGGCATTTAACCTTCGGGATGAAGGAAACTGTGCCGTGAGTGCAAAAATGTAAAATACATTTTCAGGTTTCAGGACTCCAGCACTCTACAGCGCCAGTATACAGACGTTTCAAGGTGTCACGTTTGGGTCTTTCTCCATGTTTCACCACCTACACTATTATTCGGTGAATTCTCATCAATTCACCTGTAGATTAGGATTCGTTGCGACCCGTATTCCCACTTGCCATTATGCAGTATCACCCTGCAGGACTTGTTGTAGTAGTGAGGGATGTCTCCACCCAACCAAAGTGATCTTTAGCCTAAACAGAAGCTGTGCTCTGTGTCATTAGTATCAGCATTTATTAATTGTTTTTTTTTTTTTTTTTAGGAAACCAGTGAAATATAAAACCAGTTAATCCAGTGAAGCACAAAGACTTTGTGACACTGCTCAGCTCCCATTTATTGTCTCTATAAGGAACCAAAAGGAGTCAATCTGTTATTTCTGCCCGCGTCAACACACATACAGTAAAAAACTGCTGTCAAATCTCCTTTTTTCTGTCTGAAATGGAATAAAGAGAAGCTGCATCATTTAGTGTGAATATGACGCACTTCTTTAAAATAAAATCATTGCTGAATATTCACTCAATATCTTTGAGTTTTGCACTATTTGCTCCACACACACACACACACAAAAAACCCCACTGGGGAAATAAATGTGCGAATGCTCACTATTGCTATTTTGACCTTAAAGCAGTTAATCAAGAAATAATCCGATTAGTCACGAATGATAATGAAAAGTTCGATGCAGCATTAAGGGAAATGAAACGTTGGTTGTGCAGCTGCGTCCGGCTCGTCCGCACCTTCTGCATTTTTCTGGCGCAGTTTTCCCGGCTCCTTCCCCAGAAGGTGACGTTCCCATTCTTTAATCTCTTGATTGCTTGTTGCCAGTGACGGTCGTATTGATTAGCCGCCCCGGTGCTCGAGATGAGCACACGAAATAGCGCATTTGTGTGAAACTAACCCTCGGAAAGACGCTGTCCCCTTTTGGTTCATGAGCCAGCACGAAAACAGTTTGGAGCTGGTCTCTGTCACTGGTGTGGTGCAGACTGGGCAGGTAAAACCACTGTTAATTAATGTATTCGGCTCTGCTGTTTTAGATTTGGTTTCACTGACATATCAGCAGCTTCTGAGGATCGAGGGAGCACATATCATTTATCAGCATCAATATGTGATGAGGCTCCTCAACCGCTTCTGCTTCATTTCACAATGCGATCCTGTTTGTGTCTGGGGGGGGGCGGAATCACCTGATTCTGAGAAATGCGTGTCCACCAGTCATATTAATGCTAATGCAGAGTCCTGTGGTTTGTGTGCAGCTTCAGAGGCTTTTCCACACTGCCAAGAATAACTGGGGGGAAACACTGAATGGTTGTAATTGTTTGAAATCTTTGGCAGCAGGAGCCCACATTTTAGGATATTGAATACTGGCGCAAAAAAAGCCGATTCAGTCCAAAAATATCAGCGTCTTCTAAAACCTGCACAGGTCAAACCAGAAAACACACAAGCTCGTTTCACACTTCAGTTTACTGTACATGTAAATGACGCCTTCCTAAAATATAATCAGTGCTGGGAGGAAATCAAACTTAAACACAGGGAGAATAAAATACAGGGGGGATGCAAATGAGTTATCTTTTGCAGATGAGATAAAACGAGCCAAGTTGTGGTTGCGTGCTTGTCAACTCCGAGCTCTGTAAAGTAATTAATATTAATGTAACATGCAAATAAAAGAGTAAGGCTTCGCTCCTGTCGACTGCAGTATAGAAAGCTCGTCTTCATCCAGCGCCGCTAAACAGTAAACACGTCTTCTCCCGCGTGATGAATCGTCTGTCCGGACCAATCTCCGACAAATGTGTCACCTGGTTTTTGGGCTGTAACCGTAGTTTCCCCTGCGGGCCAATCAGCTTCACATCGATCTGAGGTTCAGGCTCCGCCCACATCCTCCTCAGTGGGGATAAACAGTCTGAGAGTTCACATGGCGGGATACAGCAGAGAGAAGGCAACAAATCCGAAATGTACATTTCTAAACTCAAATTATGTGCATTTAAAAGTGAGGTGATTTATCTTCTGAGCTCAGGTTTAGTCTCAGAAACATTATTATAATCACAGGCCTGTCTGTGCATTCTCACGTTGTATTAAGTCCATCTACGAGTCAAAGTGGACGTTTGTCCGTTCCCGAGATGTTGCTTTAAGGAGAATGGGGACAGATGTAAGGGGAAAATGACCTTTGACCACCGAAATCTAATCAGTTTGCAAAGGGCTGAGCAACATATCAAGTTATTTACATGTTTGTTTTTGAATGATATGAAAAATACCTGAATTGAGAAATGGATTATTAATTTCCCTGTTGTCACAGAAGCGACAGCGGCAGCAGCGGCAGTTCGTTGAGATGGCTGCACGTGTTGGCTTTGTCAGTCAACAAGCTTGAGTAATTAGTGCAGCAGCAGGTGAAGACAACAGAATAAAATCAAAGAAAGTCGTGATATATTTCGTTTGGTCTTATCGCCGTAAGTTCTTGAGTCCAAATGAAAGTTGATGCAGGATTTGATGAAGCCCCCTTGAGGTGCTCACGAGAATGAGATGGACGACCATCACGAAGAAGAAGTATGGACTACAGTAGGGAACATCTGGATTAATTGGATTGGTTTTAGTTATAGTTTCAGCTTTTAGCTGATGATGAATTTAAATGAAGAGATACTTGTCTGAGACGCTGAACCAGAAGGAGGTGGCGCGGTTGTTCGGCCGGTGTCCAAAGCTCACACCATCGACTCACAAGTTCAACTCCAGAAACCTGTGTGTGTGGTTTAGGCAACAAAAGCACTTTGGTTAAGGTTAGAGAAAGATCGTGTTGCAGTTTTTTAAAAGTTAACAAACCCATTATCACAGTTTTCCCTAAACTTAACTAAAGCTGAACAAGTTTTAAAAGTTTGCACAAAGAATAATAATAATAATACATTTGGTGAAAAATATGTTTTTTGAAAATGTTTTATTGATGTTCGGTTCAGATGTAGTGTTTATTTGGGAACCAGAGTTGTAACGTAGATACCAATTTATAAACCAGCTCAGGTCCAAGTAACAGCCATGTTTTGTAGTTTGACTAATGCGGTTAACTGGCGGAGGACCGGGTGCAGGAAAGCTGAATCGCAGTTGTAATGGGTCGCAGCGGATCAAATATGCATGATTCAGCCAAAGAAAGATCATTTCCAAAACACCGCAGGTCTGTTTTGGAGAAGGAAAACAATCTTTCTTCCTGAAATATATGCAGGCCCCACTCAGTGAAACTGTGTCACTTTGTCATTTTGACATAATTTACTGAACATCCTTTAAAAAAGTGGCCACATTTGTTTCTGTTTTATGCCATCAATCATCCAGTGAACGTAGGTGTCATTTTTTTTCTCTCTCATATTTAGAGCAAAAACAGATGTTGTGTTTGTTATCAGTGCTTATATTATTTAGATTCCTTCATTTTTATTCATGAAGAGACTGAAGAATGTGGTTATTTTTTCATTAAAGCCTGCAGTGTGTGTTTCTCGATTACTCAACACATGAGTGACCAGCAGCATTGATGGGCTCATCAGACAACAAAACATCTCAGATTATTCCCCCTCCCCGCGAACTGTGATTTGTTGAACCGCCGCCGCCGCCGCCACTACCACCACCTCCTCCTCTCATCTGGATCGTTAATTTGAACCTTATTTCAAACCCTCATTTATACAGAAAAAGCTCACTGAGCACAGTTTCCCCCCTTCTTCATCAGCGTCCTCATTGATATTCATATGTTTCCTCGTGTTCACACCTGGGGGCCGCCCAAGAACACCACAGGCCCGTCTCATCATAAAACCCACCGCGACGGAGGGCGCTACCTTGCTCAAGAGAACTTCAGCTCCATCTTCAACGCGAGCAGCTGTTTGCCAGCTGCTCCAGAGTCTTTCTTTATTGTTCAAAAATCAAATTCCAGATTTGAATAAAAAAAAAAAAACGATCTTCAGAACATTTTCTATACAAACTCATGTGCAGTAACGGGATAAATTGAGTCGGCAAACAGTACTGTGGAGAAAGTAAGGCAACTAAATTCCCCCCAAAATGCCTGTCTTCAATCAGTATATGACACCAAGCAGTCGTCTGCATACGTTAACACTTTATACAGCCTGGAAGCTTTTTGTAGAATTGTAAAATTTGGGTTTAGCACATAAGGCAGTTTTAGTTTATGTTTCAGGTGCATTTTGAATGAATAAAGACTTACAATGGCTACATTTATTAACCCGATCTGGTCACTAGTAGGGCTTTAAAACCACTTTAGTAGTGAAAAACAAATTTGTTGATAATGAAATAAGTTATGATCTCACATGAAGCAGAATATCGGAAATGATGAATCTGGCATTTCATGTGATAGATCACTGTATCTAGAGCTGCAAATGTTTAATTTAAATTTTTAGGAGGTTTTTTATTTCACAAAGGTGGATACAACTTTCTTCTATTAAAAATTCCAAAAATGATCATTGGCACTGCTCAAAATTCCCACATTTTTCATATAATAATTATTTGCTCTGTTTAGGGGTTAATAGATTGAATTCTACTCTTTAATTTGTAGCCTGACTGCAGAGCACAGTCGGCATGCAAACATCCTTTTTTGGCAGATTAATATGACAGCTTTTACTTTAATAACATTATAATTACATATTATGCAGCTAACCTTATTAGATGAGATATTATGAGATACGCATCAGGAGCAGCTGTTCTTTGTGTAACAGGTAAACAGATGTTTTGGATCAACTCCACCTCCTGAATTCTCCTCAGACCTGCAAAAGATGAAAGACAGATGATTTGGTCTTAATAAAAAAGAAAAAGAAGAGTTTCATTTTCTTTTCTTTTCTTTTTATTTATATTTTGAACTCAGTGAATTTGTACCATGCTGCTACTCTTCAAAGTAAGAAGTCTGAGGAACCTGGAGCACTCAGTCCATCCACCTCATATAAATGTGTATATATACACACACTGTACATGGGAAATATATTTGTTTGACTGCAGCCCTCTGAGACACAGAACAGCTCATATCTAGAGAGGTTTTTCTTTAGGCAGCAGTTGTAAGGAACAGAATGTATATTTCAGGTGGGACATGTAGGAGGAAGGAAGACTGCAGCAGTGTCTTAGGAGAAGTAGGAAGTCTTACAGTGCATTGCAACAACATTGCTAAACAACATAAAACCCCCAAATTTCTCCAGATGGTGCAAGATGAACGGCATGTGAAAAGTTTCATCTTTGAGGACACTGGAATTAGAAATTACAACTACAGTACGCAACTTTTTTTCCCCCTTTGTGTAGAAATACTGTCCAAAACGTAATGCTGTCAACACCTTCAGTGAACCGGATTCATTGAACAACCCATCAGCAGTGCAGATTTCCGCCTCAAGGGGTTTTGAGCGCCCTTCTTACCAGCGAGAGAATTTCAGTTATTGCTGCTCGACCGTCCAGGCTTGCAGCACGCTAATTTATTGTAATTTCACAGGATGTATACATGCAGAGCAGGACTGTGCAGACCTGAGTGAGTTTGAGTGTCTAATACTAATCTTGGCCTGATTCTCAAAAGGTTCATAGCTTAAAAAGATTTGAGGCAGAAGCTCATGAGCGACACAATGTTTAATGATGCTACAATATGTATTTTTCATTTCGTACTCACACAGCATTTACCCCAAGAACTTGGTTCTTGAGACCCTGTTTTGGTTATTGAACTTGGAATGTAACACTCTACTACTACTACTACTACTACTACTACTGCGGCTGTTACTATTGAGAAGTAAACACAAGACACAGCATTGACCAAAGAGTGTAGTCTTTTGTAGTTTTGCCTGCATCACCTGATCTACTGAATATACAAGTTACAGTACAATCGTTTTGGCCTGTGTGACAAAATGGCTTCACAGCCCAGCACCCATTTAGAGTCCTCCTCAGTTTTAATGTTGGCAAACCCCCGCGAGCTCGGTACTAGACCTGATTCATCACCTACATTTATCTAGATTTAAAACGTCATTAAACCTGTTAATGTAAGACTCCATGCCGTATACATGTACCATGAGCTCCCTTTAGTTAAACACTGCCACAATATGGACACAGATCAGTTAGAGCCTTGGTCTTGACTGGTCTGCAGCTACGCAGCCCTTCACGCAACAAGCTGTGAAACACTGTGTTCTGACACCTTTCAGCCATGGCCAGCATTCCGTTTTTTTCTGATGCTGTGCCCTCTCCAACAAAACACTAAACCCGCCAGGGGGGGGGGTTACTGTTGTGGCCCTTAATTTAGTGCATCGTGGTTGTTTTCTGTTTATAAGCAGGACCTGCAGAATCTTTTGTCTGAAGAACAGGCCCCAGTGCAGGACTGGGTGCTGATCCTTGATAGTTAGCCTGGTTCCAGGCCTCAAGTCAATACAAGCTGGGAAATGAATCCACTGAGCTGAGCTTCACAGTCAAGATTAAGAACAGGGAAGCCATTTTCCCACCTGAGCCAGGAAAACTGGTCAACAAGTGTGGATGGGATGTCGGTAGCTGCAGAGGTTGTTATCAGCGAACTGAAAGAAACGACAACTTTGATTTGAATTCCTTTGATCACCACAATGAACGTTGTCAACTGAAAGCGACTGCGAGCGGTATAGATTTGTCACTGATCACTGGCTCCTGCTAAAGAATGTTGACAGTTCAGTCAGGCTATAATATTCTTAACATTATTGCTTCCCTGCAGACAAAAGCTGGAAAACTCCAACTCAGGAAAAGGGCTGTGGTTGGGCAGTTAATACTTCACGAGAATCTGGGGATGCACTGCATTTCTGTGGACAGACTCTGTTTAAAAGAAGTACCGAATAGATGGATCGCAGATGTTTTGTGAGGACGTGGGCACATACGTATCATCTCAGAGTCATCAGGGCAGACATTTCTCACACTGTCAACAAAGCCCTGCTTCTGCTTAGGCCCCCGTCACACCAAACGTGCTGAATGTGATACCCCCTGAGGGAGGCTTATTCATCTCAAATGAAGGAGTCCATTTCAGACGCCGGGGGGGGGGGCTACTTACCAAACTGTCCCGTAGACCTTTTTTTTTAAATTTATTTATTTATTTTTTTAGGAGAGGAGTCAAAGTTGGAATGAAAATCAACACTGCAGTCCCTCAATCGATCTTATACCCGGATCAGTTTCATCTGGGTGCATCTGAGCTGCAGTATTCCTCATTAGCAAAAGGATTAAAGGTGATTGCAATCAGAGAGAGCTGCTGGTTTGAATCTCAGGAAGAGTAGTATCACTCGATAGTGATGAATTAAAAAGAATCTATTGTTTGTGCGAGGAGACAGCTGCATACGTCTGATGACAGGGTTTTACCTACAGTCAGAAGGTCTCATCACAGCCAAGTCTTCATCAGGAGATCAAAGTTCCCCTTTGCTCGACCACCAAACTGTCCTTACGGTAGATGACTGGACTCTGTGGCTTTGCTCAGGTTCAAAACAGTATCCTGGCATTTTCTCTTAAGAGAATATTCGGCAGCGAAGTACATTTACATGGTTTAGACGGTTAAGATGAACTTGGGGTTCAGAGCTCAATGTCAGTCTTTGCCCAGATACCTGTGGCACAGGTTGTGATAGGCAGGACACCAGGTTTGTCTCCCTAATATCAACAAAATCAATGCAAGACACTTTTTTTTTTTATCTTGCTGTTGATGCATTTTATTTTTGGTGAAAAACATTCTTTCTTTTTTTTTGATTTTCTTTTATTATTCCATCAACTGGACCTGCACCTGAACATTGCCCATGTGTTGAGCTATGTTTGAAAGCAGCAGGGTCAGGCTAGTGTTGTTTGTTTCCACCCTGCAGAGTCGTACTGTATGCAGGTCAGTGTATTGCAGGTATTTGTCATAGTGACCTCTTTCTCCGTGTGCGGAGCTGCTGTTACAGAAATCTGAACAGACAGACTCTGGGTGTGTGTAGAGAGCCGAGTCCCTGCTGTTTGCTACCTAACATCCACATTAATATTTCACACTGAGTTTGTGCACTTCAGTGTGGATAAGAGGCCATTAGAACACACGGTTTCTCACTTTATTCCAGGGCAGGATAATGTCACTCATATCAGTCGGAGGAAATTACTGCTTTTTAAAATAAGAGCGAGCCGGAGTGTTAAAACGGAAACAGCTTCTTCCAAGGGAGCTCTCTGTCACCGGACAGAAAGTCCGAGCCTCTTTACAATGTTCCCTGTGACCCTGTGGTTTGTGGTAAACTCCTCTGGATTGTTTTAGCCCTCTTCACTGCCTTGAGCGGCATCTTTTGAACCAGGTTTTAAAACATTCTTATTCCCAATATACCCACTGTAAGTGTGGACTATTTCATCAGGGTGCCCTTGAGTCTGAGCCTTTAAACTTGAGTTGGGCGGCTGTCATTGGACAAGAGGCGTGGACAGGTCTCCAGTCAATGTCAGGGCCAACACAGAGAGACCTACACAGACTGACAACCATTCACACCTACAGTCGTTTGGCGTCACCGATTCACTAAACACGGACGTCTTACGACTGTGGGAGGAAAGGACCCGGTACGAACTTGCAACACCAGGGTATTTTTAGCCAACTTTTCTGCCTGACAGGCTGCTTGTCTTTGTTATTGTAAAGCGTTTCTACGTCATTAGACGGAGTATATACAGTGGAAGGGTTACAGGAAAGAGGAGACGGGAAGCAGAAGGCAAAATTGGACAGACAACATAAACGCGGTGGCATTTTCTACCTTCACTGTCTTTTGTTCCAGCCTGTAGGGTGGTGTGTTAAGACCAGGGAGGTATACAGTTGGGCAAAGAGCAGCCAAACTTGTTTCAGGCTTCAGGCGTGTTAGTTTCCTTCTTTAGTTTTTAATGTGGTAGAAAATTCCATGTTTTGGTGAAGTGTAGACAAGGCGTGAACCATGTGGACTATTTTTAGGCGTTGGCGGCTCACGGCTTGCGCCATCCTGCCATTTCTCCGACCTGACTCATCACCACCACCCCCACCGGAAATGAGCTTCTGTCTTTCTCAAATTTCAGCTTCTGAAATTGGAATATTTGCCTGTTTTCTCAGAGCAGCTTTTGGGTTTTTTTTTTTAAATTGTTCTTCTGGATTAAAGAAGCAGTTTGAAGAGGCAGTTTGCTCATTAGGAAATTGCATTTTACACTAATCTCTGGCATTTTGCAGAGCCAGCGATTAATTAATCATGTTAATTCAAACAATATTCTAACTAATTTGAACTATTTTGTAAAAAAAAATCTCCAGCTCAGATGCACATTTGCTCAAAAGCCCAGTCTGTAATTTGTTCAGCCTTGATCTTTGCACTAAGCTTCATTAGAAAACTGCATTCACAAAACTGCAGCTTAATAAATGTGAAGGCTGATTGGACGGCAGGTGTTGTTGCCTGCACACTCTCCATTCTGATTGGAGGTGAAGTGTCGGCACCTACAGCTGCTCAATGTTTGCACGTATGGCAGCAGTTGTGCAGTGAGTCTGAGGGAGACGGGTGTTCTGACACGTCCGCGCAAACAAAATTGGTCGCAAACAAAGATGGCGGACTACCAGCAGTAATTATTAGCTGGCTGGACATGGACCTTAAGACTAAGATGCAGAGCTGAGGGGTTAGGGTTAGGAAAAGCCACTAGCCAAGCTGATAAGAAACCTTTGAACCTCAACGAACGGCTACATCTGCACTTTGTTGTGCAGGTTTTTGGGTTTGAATTTGGATTTTGATATACAGAGTCAGGGTCAAAGAATATTTGGCTACAAGCTGAGCCTCTCTCAGCTCTTCCCTGTCAGGTAACTGGGGGCTTTCTTCTTTTAAAATCTGGTGAGTGAGTGGACTTTCCACAAACTGCTTGTACTGCGTGTACTGTAAACGTCAGCGTATCAGTTTATAAAAGCCACGGACGTGGTTGGACACATTCTCCACACGCTATCAAACCGTTCAGCGGGACATTTGACCAACCTGTCAGCTTGCTGGTCGTGCAGGCCCGTATGACACACCATTCGTAATACAAAGTGATCCACCAGGAGCCTGCACTTGCACTCGTATATATTCCATTTAATCAGTACGACCTCTTGCCAGATGTGTGGTTGATTTTTCGGGAAATATTCTTCTTCATTATTAAGCTGCTGCCCCCTGCATCGCCGTCCACACGTCAGTCTACTGGACTGAGTCTACTCACATACAGACTGTGGTTTTCATGAGGGACAAAAGTTGGTCTGAACACAGCAAAAGTTCTCCTCTTGCATCTTTCCATATTTAGTTTACTTGAGGCTTGTTATCCTGCAACATTTGCATGTATCAAATAGTTTCCGTTGGCTCTAAAAAGCATTGAAAAATCCGGGGATTTTTTTAAAGGTAAAGCCAGGATTTTATCTGATTACTGCAATCAGCCTAACCAGTAAAGCCTCGATGTGCAGAGAAACTTGTGATTGAGATCTAAATACTTTAAGTGAGCTTCAGTTTAGACTTTGGAGGTTATTGAAAGGTCTTGGAAAGTTATTGGAAAAGTATTAAGTGTTGGGTGATTGTAATCTTGGTGTATGAAATCAGGAATTGAAGCGTGCTGTTTGAAGACTCCCTCTGCCTTTGTCTTTTCCTTTCTCTGGCTTTAATTTCTGTCCGCCTACCTTTCCTTGAGGTTTTCAAACGTGCACGTCTGTGCCACTGCGCTCCCTCATCCATGCATGCCCCCCCCTTGTACCTCCTCTACACTCTTCCTCCTCCTTAGTTTCCCACAGTTCCCTGCTTCACCTATTGAACCCAGCCACCGGCCCAGGAATGGAGCAAGGGAACGGCAGGAATGTGGCTCCCAGTCCGAGCCAAAAAACGCAAAACAAGGAAGGCAAAACTCAAACGCCCCACCTCCTGGGAGCCTAAGCTTTGTTTTCATTGGCTGACCACCGTAGGCTGACCACATATTTACTGGCCTTATTGGCTGCTTTTCTGCCTTCATTCCCTGCTGCTTTCAAGCCTATCAGAGCGCTCTCATGCTACAAAAGTGTGTGTGTGTGTGTGTGTGTGTGTGTGTGTGTGTGTGTGTGTCGTCACTGTGATACTTACCGACAGCACCGTCTTGAGTCTTGCCTGGTTTCACCAACAACACTGTTGGATAATTATTTTGTAGCTCAGGACATTGTTCCATATTAGTCCTTGTTAGCTTCAGTGCAGCCATATTAAAGCTGTCACACACACACACACATTAGCAGTGCTGCATTATTGCCATCATAAAAACACAACGTTAAAGTATATGAGGCAGCAAATATGGCGATGCTTTTTCTTCTGCTGCTCTGTGCAGTGCGGCATCATAAGCAGGCCAATTGCACGGCTATAGGCCAAGTTTCTGCGCCGCTATTATTAGACTCCACTTCATCCTACAGGGGAGAATGATAAAGATAAGTCAGGTCAGTCGGCTGTGTCATCTGGGACGTTGGCTGTTTTTTAATGTCACAATGCAGAGACTCCTGCGAGGCCCGCAACAGGAGACGGAGCTGAGAAATTCAGCAGCGTGACACACAATAATACTAATAAGGAGGTCAGAGGTCAGTGAGACGGTGTCCTGACGGGGACAGTGTGAAAGGCAGATATTCTGTCGCAGAGTTTCTTCTCTCGTCTTTTACAATCCTGTTTGCGTTGGCAGAGTTGTTAAGAGACTGGATTAGGGCTGGGCTGTCTTCTCCAATTTAAATTCCAATTTCTTGATTGCATGAAAAAAGAAATTACAGAGAGGTTATTCGTAACATGTTTCTCAACAACAGAATCCCTGAAGTATCACGGAGGATATAAAGGCTGGATAGGAATCAGATGGTCTCTAACCTCTGGGATGGAAACCATCTGGAAGACGAGTATCACATTTTGTTCAGCTGTAAGAGAGTAAGAGTCGTGGCTAATAGGAAAAGCCTCTGCTCAAGTGCTGTTTAAACCATATTAAACACTTAGTTCTGCCATGTTGTAGCGTGTGATTCATATGGTTTCGAGTTAATAAATCACAATGACCACTGCACTGTGCGTCTGCGGGCTTTAAAGTCCACTTTTGTTGCAGCGGAGACGCCTTAGTCCGTGATGGCGGTTGTTTGTACGTGGGAAGAACGTGCATTTAGAAACACGTCTTAGTCGTGTTAGTTGCTTATAGTATAGTCTGTGGTCTTGGTTGACCTACAGCTCACATCAGACATGTAGTACTTTGTCATAGCGATGCTGTGTAATGCAAGGTCGTAAGGTCATTGTTGATACGACACAATCAGGAACGACGGATACATTTTTGATATAACGAGACAGATTTTGTTTCAGTTGAGTCTTAAACGCCCCGAGGCTGATAAGGAAAGTCAGACGAGTTTCAGACCACGGGACGACGCAGTTTCTCTCTGAGCCCTCAGAAGTCTGTAGCGTTTTCATGTCGCCATCACCTCAGCTCACTTGAAACAGAGGTGGTGCTAAAACAAGCGTCGGTTTCCAGGTGCAATCCACGACGTGTGACCAATGGAAGTCTAGTCGAGCCTCTGAACCATGGCAGCGTCTTTTCAGACGACCCTCCCCAGCTTGGATGTGTATATTCCTCCAGCTCGGTGCCAGTTGCAGGACACGAACATCATCACACGCCCACTCGCTGTTCTCTGGATGGCTACCAGCTCAAGTCACGCATGGACTGAGTCGACACAGACTTTCACTAGGGAGGTGGGAGGATAAAATCAGCATTAAGGGGTAACAAGGGTCATTTTGTAATTTAGAAAATTACGGAAATTGTCCTCTTAATGTCCAGTCCAACTGGTTTAGACATTTCCATTCCCACACACGGTTCCCTTGGGTAGCATTTAGCTAAATTGCAGTATATATATCTGCTTGTGAAGTTTAACCACATGGCTACATGTCCAAGTGTCCTCAGGACTTATAAGTCGCTTCGGATAAAAAACTTGATGATCACTCATTTTAAAGGGCGAACTGCCTTTTTTTCTTTCTTTCTTTTTTTTTTTCAATACCGAATATTTTCCTGTTTCCTAATCTTAACTCAAACATTAGATGATAAAAACTTGTGACGTTTGCACCCATGGCAACAAAAGCCAACATCCACAAACGTACCACAGTGCTGCACCTTCATTCCTCTCATATCTCTCAGTGACAACAGATCTCCAAATCCTGGTTGGTCACCAACCAAATTGCCTTGGTGAAAGCAGGCGGATTTGGCTGCTGCCTGAGCATCGTTCCTCTCTCATTTTCATTTTACACGTGTGGCATTTAGCCGACACTCTTACCCAGAACAGCAGGGGGTTTAGCGTCACACTCAAAGGCTCTGCTGGGGTGCATCTGGTGACGTTTCTCCAAATAGCAGATCGCCAGACCTGTGTGGTTTGGATGAAGACGTGTCTCTTCCATTAGACAAGAAAGAAATAATATGGCTGAAGTTTTCTTTTTTTCTGATATCAGTATTAAAATGTTATTTGCTTAATTGACATTAAAGGAGTAGTGTAATAATCTGGTGACGCTTTAGGTCAATAATGTAGAAATAGAAACACTGTCGATATTCTACATTCTACTGTAGAAATCCTGCAACTTATTAAAATAAATCGTCCTCTATTAACCATCTTCATCAGTTGCACAATTCTGCAGATTTAATTTAATGAATCCTCCTTTTTGCTGGAGTTTCAAAGACAAAAATATGTACGTTGCTTATCACCTCTGTTCACCAAGTAGGTGACTTTACAGCTTTAACCCTGCATGAGATTTTTGGTTTAAGGTCTGAAGTCAACACAAAAGCGAGGATATTTCAGTGACTGCACGCTGAAAAAGGCAGAGCTGCAACATCTGTGCATCTTCTCCCCCCTCTGTGCTGATGTGTGACAGAAACATCTCATTAATGTGGGTGTGAACCCCTTGATTGTCTGTTTAGTGGCATGAAAAAGGACTTCAGAGCGCTTTAATGTGCTCCTGCTTGAGCAGCCACTGAGCGCACTGCAGCAGCGAAAGCCACCGCACCACGTGGTCTTGCGCGCAGCCCATTGGCTCGTGGGAACACACCCCTGTCGTTTAGGTTTGTAGTGTATTTCCACTCTAACCTTTATCTGAAAGCGCCACCTCCCTCGCTTCCCTTGGCGACTTTCCGCCACCTTCCTGCATCGCACGTCACAGCAATCCTGCACATTTCCTCTCAGGTCGACATCTGAAAGCAGAGCTCAGGCTGACGGAGGCTGACAGCCTCGCTGCTGATGGTTTTTCGTGTGTTTTAGCTAATTAATGTCTCAAGATTAATGTGTTGATGATTAAATGGTGTGAAAACATTGCACATTCTGTATTTAAACACACTCTTTGCCTTCCCTCAGTGCCAGGAGGCGTTTTGTCACTCACAGCGGATTCATTAATGCTATTTATTTTAGTAATGTAGGGAATTTAAATTTGGGGAACCAAACTGTTGACATGGTGAGAAGTCGCTGGACTGCAGCCTAACCCGGCCCTGCAGTCTGGAGTCTCCCGTCAGGTTTCTGTTTCTCTGCTGAGGCGAGAGGTATTTGGTTAGAGCCTGGCTCTTCCACTCATCTGCATCTTATTTGAATTTCCTGCTTGCATAATTCCTTGGTTAATGGGGAACTGCTCGGCACTGCCACAGCTGTTTTGCCTTTCCTCCCTGGCAAGAGCGGCGCTCGCACAAGGGAGAGGAGGGCGGGAGAGGGGGATTGGGGGGGTGGGGGGCAAAAATGTTTAAAAAAGGGAATAATAATAAAAAAAAAAAAAAATCTGCAAGTCATGTGGTGCAAAAATACAGTACAAATAACGTGTGATTCCCCGAGGACGGAGGACGGGGAATGGAGTCAAACATCCCACCCACCCACCCACCTACCCGCTCCCATCCCTCGCTTTATTCCCCCCCCCTCTCTCTCTCTCTCTGCATGTACACAGACACACTCTCCAACCTCACCACACCCCCTTCACCACAGCCACACTGAGCATGTGCAGTGATAGTGAAGAGCCTCTCTTCTCCTTCCTTCTTCCCCCCTTCCTCCTCCTCCTCCTCCTCCTCGCCCAGTCCTCAGCTCTGATGTGCTGCTTCCTGTAATTGGTTGGTAACAGGCTTGGGCAGCACCGTGTTGCACCAGGCGGACTTCACCCAGCCGCATTAGTGTGTTTACACAATCACGGCCTTATTAGAGGCTGTTTGTTCGCTCATTAGCCAACCTGAGCTGGAGCTTGAACCCTGCCACGGCTGCGTTAATCGCCAAAAGAACGGCAAATGTGCGGGAGTCGGTGGCGGTGACGCGTGTCGAAGCGTCACGGCCTGAGACGTTGATTTAAATCACCTTAGTTAAAGGCCTGAACGTGTACTACGACACTTAGTACATTCAGTCGTGGAAACTGGCTAATTTGTTTTCTCTCTGTGTGACGTTTTCAGCTCAGGGTTAGTGACACACTGAATCCTGCCTGCTGTCTGAAACACAGTCGGACCCTTTAAATAATACATTTGCTGTTGTTAATGGTCTTCTGTTGGTTTTGAATGTTTTTCATGTTTGATCCCTGATGTCTCTATCGAACCGGCCCACGCTGATCCAGATCGCATCCTTACGTCGACATCACTACCAATCGGTTTTTCCAGAGCGTCTTAGTTCAGTCAGAATTCATCAGTCACTTAGTTACCAACATAATTTGATTCCAGCAACAGCCTGTTAACACCAAAATGCCAAAACCTTCGCTCAGGGATTTGCCTGTTTCACGTAAGGTTACTAAATAAGTGGGGTTTGGACCGTTGTGTGTGGACAAAAAGACATTTGAAGATGTCTGCAAAAGCCACCTCTGACATTTACAGAGCAAAGCATCTACACCCGAATAAAAAATGGGAGTTGTTGCAATAATTGATGATAAATGTAATGACTAGTTACAGCTGTGGACTGCAGATTTTCCTCCTCGACGCTGCAGGCAGCCATGGATTTAATTTGACGCAACTGGTTTAACAGTCAGCTTGCACATACTTGAAACTCTCCTGAATTGGTCCATCACCGTGAACCCTGCGTCTGCTTTTGTTGTGGTTTGGCAGTTCTGCCCGGTTGCCTCTATTTGCATCGAAAATCATACTTGTCTCGTTGTCGAAACACATGATACACGTATTTTTAGATCCAGTGTGACTTGCACTTTACAAGGATATCTCTGTCTATGCTGTTTGTTGTGAATAAACCATAAATCCGTATTGATATCGGATAAAAAGATGCTCTGTACAGCTTGAGAAGTTGCCTGAGAGGAAAAAAAAAAAAAAAAACCACTTCATTTTACTTCGGCATCAGAGAAATCCAGTGATGGCTGTGTGTGCATCCATTAGTACGGTGCCAGCAGCCGGTTCAGCCACATTCAGCCAAAGATGCCAGTTTGACCAACTACACACCTGCACAGTCACACAAACACTCACCTGTTGAACAACTTTTTCCAGTCTTCTGTTCACCAAGTCCCCACTTTTGTGAAACCTGTCGCTGGCATCCAGTTTGTCATTAGCAATTAAAAATTTGAAAAAAAATCACATTCAACAATAGATATTTCCTTTTTGTACTATTTCGTTCTTGAAAACATTTGCAAATGTTTACATTTTACGCAACGTCCCATTGTTTCGGGGAATTTAGTTTGTTGTACGTCACACTTCCTCGATGCTTTAAAACAACATCTCTTGCAACAAGCAAGTTCAACCACCCGCGTCGCTGCCGGCGGCTTTGATTGGTCCACAGGCTCACGGAAGACTGCTGGTTTCAAAATGGTGGTCGTCGCAGCGTATACTTTTCAAATGCAGCCAAAACAACCGGGGGAAACAAAGAAAAGTAAGCAATTCCAGCAACGGCTGGACAGTGAAGGACGAGGGTTTTGCCGTCTTCTCCACTGGATGACAGTGTTTTTGAGACTCAAAGCTCGGTGCCATTTTATTCTTTGGATTCTTTGGATTCTTTGGACGGACAGAATGGTGTAACTCACTTGAGGATTCAGTAACACTGTGCCCCTGCAAACATTAGAAAATATAGGATCCACCGTCTGGCTGAGTATAAACTCTTGTTACATTTGCTGTTGTTGCTGTGGTCCTTGAATCTTACATTGGTTTATATCATTGGAATCATGAGTTTTTCTGCTTTTCACCGAGTGCAATTGAGAAATACTTCAGGTGATTGTGTCTTTGTCCCTTGGGCGACCCAGTAAATAATAATAAGGGATGGGAAAATATTCTATAGATTAAATGCCAAAATAAATCATTGGGTGCAGCCGTACTTTAAATTAATATTTAACATATGTGAACAATAACTTTCCCTCAAACTTTACTCAAACTCACCGTACGCTACATTACCCGTTTTCTAATGCAGGTTTGTGAAGGAGCAGTTCATACTATACTGTACTGTGTGTGTGTGTGTGTGTGTGTGTGTGTGTGTGTGTGTGAGGGCTTATCCACACTTGAATGCGACTAATACAATCAATGAAATCTTATTAGATGTTTTTACTCCCTCTTCTTGTGTGTGATGTTTCCAGATCTGTCACAGCTGTTGTGTCTGCTTTTTATTACTTTCCCAGCAGGTGGGGGAGGCCTTTTCTGTCCGTCTTTATTCAGCCCCGTCGCCCCTTTGTCCCATCCTGTTATTAGCTCGGTCGAGCACCGGTCATCCTGACATATTGGGTCCTCACCAGCACTGGTGTCCTGCATCAATAACCGGGGTGGAATTTGCCGCGGCCCACATCAGTAATGAAATTTGCGGCGTCTTTGTTATGCGGCGGCCGTCACCGTTGTAATGTGAAGTCGGAAAGTGCAGATTGAGCTCGGGAAAGACTCTGTCCCTCTTCCTAAGACATTTGCATTCAGGTTAAACAAAGGTTTACAGATGGTTTCTGTACAGACAAATAGAAAAAAATTATCCTAAATAAGAGTCAATTACTAACATTTATATTAATTCTGGACAATTGACTTGGTTAAAAAAGTAAAATCCAATCTGACATTGTTATATATTAGGACAATATTGTGCTGATTGTCCTTAATTTGCTGTTTTTCGTTCTTAATATGGTTGGGAATTGGATATCTTTGGGTTTCAGACTGTCACCACATCTCTTTGGGCTGGAGGAAATTGTAATGTGTATTTAATGTACTTTTTCCCCCCGATTATTATTAATAAAGGATATATTAAGAAATTAATCAGTAAATCAACTGATGAGAAAACCGATGTAATTTTCCTGATTATTGCTTAGTCAGTCAATTAGCAGCTATTTGTAGAACTGCAAAATGCTTTTTCAGCTAGCGAAACCACCTCGGATCTGATCCTCAGCTACTCATCCCAGATGGGAAATGAAGAAATATTGTTGTTTTTTACCGGTGTCTGAACTCATGTTCAGCTAATTTTTGCTGAGGTGCCAGTGCGGCTGTGCAAACAAACATGAGCTGAACGCTGCTATGTGATTGGAGGTGAGGAGGAGGGGAGGAGCCAGCTCGGTATGAGCTGATTGGCTGTGAGCAGGCATCAGTTTCTGGTGTGTTCGAGTAAATCAAAACGGAAATATCAAAACTATCGTATTCTTTTAAATTGTATATCGTAGAGGCCCTAAAACTATCGTATAAATATAATTATCATACATCTGGCAACGCTCAGCTCATATCCAGTCAGATCACCCACGAGTCCCACCGCACACTTGTGCGACATGTAATAGAATTCTGTCCAGCTGTTCCTGAGAACGCGTTGATAATAATGAGACCGACACGATGTCAGTGACCTTTGACTACCAAAATATAATCAGTTCATCCTGCGGATGCTCCTGAGAAGTTGCATTCACAAGAATGAGATGGTCGGTTTAAATATGAGATGTGTTTTCCTTCATTATAAACTGTAGTAAACTAATGATCTTTGGGTTTTGGATGATAAGTCAACTGCAATATGTGCTTATATACACTATGCAGCAGTACACGGTTTAGATACACTGGTTTAAAGTTCTCACTTCTCTCTGTGAGGTTAGTTCATACAAATATTGCAAGTCAGATTTGCTCATGTTCATGAGATTTGATTATTAGCGTAATCAGAGCTCCTAAAAGTGACATCTAAGGCTCCTGTTCTGCTTCATTTGTGGGATGTTTTCATTCACAGTAATGCTGAGCTAATTGGACGAGGCCTCATTATCCTACACGTCTCTGTTTGTGCAGCATCGGCACACTGTCTCGCTCACATTTCATTTAGAAATTCTGAGCTTGTTGTCTCGCCGCTGTTGTGTGGAAATCCCCACAGTTCCACTAATGCGTTGTCATTAAGCCAGGAACAAGAAGACGTGTTTTTTTTTTTTAAGGTTCCTTATGATTTCAGATCGCCCAGCAGTCGTGATTATTATGATAATGATCTTATTATTATTCTTAATTTTTAGACATACTGGAGTTCTTTTAATTTTATGCCACCCATGCAATTTAAGCATGTTAAATGTGAACAATGTGTGGGGAAAAGTGCACGTTGGGTTGAGCCGTATTCATCCAGTTGCGGACTGCTGGTCGTGTCAAGTGGGTTCTCCCCTAATCCATATCCAAAATGTGCGCTATCAATTCCTGTGCACAGTGGGCCAGTAATCCATCCATTCTTCATCTCAAACAAATCAGTGGAGTTAGATCCTTTATCCTGTTGGTTCAGCTTTGTACCTGCTGGGTTTATGGCCTTCAGCACATAACAAGCTGCCTTTATTATCCTCAGCAGAAAAGTACGTCTGGTATTTTTCACTGTATGTTGTGTGCGTTGAGCGCTGTTTATTGCGACTGTGTGGACTGAAGGCCACTCTGTCGTACCTGTGCCAGTAGGTAGCAGGTGTCCTACAGAACCATAATGGGGCTGATTTGTTTTCCCCCCAGACTGAGTACAAGTACTTTCATACGTACTTTACATTTACACACTGGTGCCAATGCAAGAGCTTAACGGTTTTGCTTCTAGTATGAGTTGATGCACAGTAAAATTCTGATTACTCCATTGCAGTCCGAGCAAATCTCATGAGAGGAGGAATCAGGTGGTGACGGAGCAACTTTTGTGTAAAAGAAAAACAAAAAAAGATGAAAAAAGTACAGATTTAGGGTGAGATCCTGGATATAGAAGCGCAGACAACATGGACGGCAGCGTCTACACAGAAATATGAAGGTAAAATGCATTTAGAAAATGGAGAACTTCAGGTAACATAGTTACTATATATAACCCTTGTTGCAGATGTCAGTCGCAAATATTGAGAGTTTTTAAAATATTCTTGACTATTTTCATATGACTGTTAGGAACTAGATCTTAAGACTTGTCTTTGGCTTTACTTTTGTCCTCATTAATGATCTTAAAACAGTTCGAAACCACAGACATTTTCCCACCTGCAGTATTTAAGTTTTAAGAGTACACAAAGTACACAAAGTACACAAGGGCAAGATCAGGCCTGATGACTGATACCGAACAAGAAACCGATCAGGGGATTGATTTTACATCCATTCTGCTGACTCTCACTGTAAACAGAAATCCTTTCTCTAATCGACCTGATTGGTTAAATTCGTGGACAGACAGATGGACACTCCTGCCACTTAAGGAGAAAACCCACAAATCGAATTAATCAGGGCCGCGTGGTTCATTTGCATGTTTTGTAATCACTAATTAAGATATGCAAAATAACCAGATCAAGGCCACAACCTAAATATATTTTAAGTGACTCGTCGGCAAAATAGATTGATGCCACGTCCTCCGGCGTCACATGAATGTGAGGCAGGACGTGCAGGAATCGGTCTCGGTGACTTTGGCACTTAAATATTAAAACGGCTTGTAGTGACAGAGAGCAGCTGGACCTCACATCTGATGCAAAAGGTCTGCAAGAGCTGCAACCCACAGTAACATATAGACAGGAGAGGACACGCTGCTGCACTTCCAGTAGATCTGTTCCCTTTGATCCGTCACAGGGAAACAAGAAACTGCCGTCTCTTCTGCCGCGTGATTGGCTGACGACTAAATCACCAAAAGTTGGATTTTTGCTGCTGCAGTCTTCCAAAGGGAACCGTTGTACTTTTTACTTTATTACATTTATCTGACAGCTTTAGTTATAAGGTGCTTTGCAGGTGCAGATTCTTAATTTAAAAAAAAAAATAAAATAAAAAAGCTCTAACTAATAAATGCTGACGCTACACAAAGTGGTAAAATCAGCAGCACCTTTACCAGCTGCTGTTTTAGTGACTCTAACTTTTTTTGAATAATTACTAATTTCCAAAGATTTCACCTCTAAAAGTTTGTCAAACTAATCAGAACCAAGCTTGTGCAGCAGCATTAACAACATTTCTTAACACCAGCAAAGAATTAAATGTAGCAGTATGAGCTGTGTCCTTGGTTTTGTTTTTCTTAACATTTTGTCAAATTTCAATTCTTTGAAAATGCACAACTCTGAAAACAAACAAGCAGATCTATATTTTTTTAACTACAACAATTAAACAAATTGATACTGTATTTTATTCCCTGACTGCGCTGATTAAAAAGTCTCCCGCAGTCTTTTTGATTTTTCCAACTATTTGGGCAGTTTATTCAACTTCCATAGTACAGAAATAGATGGTGACAGTTGTTGGTATCTGTGGTTTTCTGATGCAGCTTTTGTGTTGTTGCATCTTTCTTGCTTTGTCGCTATAATTTCTATTTAAATAAAAATGTTGCTAATTTTGCACCGCTTCACGTTCACTGAAGCTGTTGGATGAAGTCGTTAAACGAAAGAAAAACAAAAAGCGTAGTTCTACATTTGTTCTATGACACACAGACATTGTTCTGGTAACTGAACTGGAACTTGTAGTAATTAGAGGGAATGTTGTGAAACCGAACCTGCATAGCTGCGTTAACACTAGTGGTAAGTGAGAAAACGTGTGTTTCCTAATTTAGTTAAACTGGCCCTTTAAAGTGAAATGTGCAGCACACAGTCTCACGGCCCAGTAAAGTACAGTAAATTACACATCTTCTCAGCACTAGATGATCACCTCTGCGCCTCATGAGCACTGTACACACACACACACACACACACACACACACACACACACACACACACACACACACACACACACACAGCATCCCAGAGCAGGGCTGGTTAGTATCGGGTTTGTGATGGATGGAGGATGAGGTCAGTCCTGAGGGGGATCCAGACTCTGTGGAAAAGTCCTGTTGTTCTCTCTCTCTCTCTCTCTCCCTGCTGTGCTGCAGTCCTCTGATGATCTCATCCACTCACGCAGAGCCTCAGTCACCCACACACACACACACACACACACACACACACACACACGAACACACACACTCATCACATCCTGGGGAAAACACTGCTGGTGATTCCCTCTTAAAGGAGCTTTGTTGATCATTGACCACAGCGATGCTGGATTTAAATAAACACTTGTTTTTTGTGATTTATTACGGATTTTACCCCTTTTTCTTTTCTTCCATCACTTTCCTAATCAACAGTATTGTGGTTAGCGTCTGTATTAGGTGGAATGGATTGTCTTTGTCGTTTTGACATATAGCTGCTGTCTGTGACTCCGAGTTTTAAAAGCAGACATCTTACTGTAAGTGAAAAGTGTCCTTAGTCAGCTTTACCACATGGATCTGTTCTGCCTTGACCTTGGCTTCTTTCCCTTTAATCGACGTCAGTAGGCTGTTTAATTTCTTCCCTTAAAACTGTGGGAGAAGCTGGAGGTAGAGCTGTGATCTCATAGCGACAGGTGCTACTACATTATTTTTTTTTTATTTTTTATTTTTTGCATCCTGCAGTTTGTCCCTGAACTCAGCACAATCAACAGTAGACCGCTATAAAACCATCAGTACCTGAACGCAGCATTTGGTGCCGGTAGACAATCATAACTGAGTCAGATTGAAGGGGTTTTTCAGCTAGAAGCTGAGTCTGCCAGTATGGACAGTAGGTCCCTATTGACATTTAGGTATCGTCCTGATAACAACCAGTAAAGGCCATTGAAGGGTTTGATAACATTCAAGGCAGGTGATACAGAAAACCCTAATTTCCATAACAACAAATACTGTATAATCGAAATAATTATGCAAATCAGTGTCAGATTAAGTTTTACTCAGGCGCTGTGACTACAAATGATCGAATTTGTGTGTGTTTCTCTGAGTCTCAGGATCCAGAAAAGATTTCAAATGTGAACAATGTACGTTTTGAAAACAGCAAGTTTATGAATGTAATCAAAACGACTAAACCTATTTACATTTTACTTCCTTTAGTCATGAAGGTTTGTGGCCAGATTCAGCACATTTCACTCAGTCCACACTTGGTGGACACAATCTGCTGTTTAAGTGCTGCAACAAATCTCGCATGTGCAGCTCAGCGTAATTTCAACGTGGGAAAGGTGTTGAGTTCATAGAAAATGTACTTGTGAGCACCATAAATTACTCAGAGATCATTGTAGACACACGTTTGCCGCCATCACTGAAACAAATGTCAGCGTGCGACGGCTCAGCAGTCTATCAAAACATTCAACACTTATTTTCTCTGTTCGTCAAAACCAAACAAACTGAAATGTCAAGAATTTTATGAAACCTGCCCAAAAGCATGAAGCTGGAAACCGATGCTGCCAAGTTTGACTACAAGACGTTTCTGCATCAACAGCACATTAACACCGTGGACCTTTCAAAATAAAGCTCTTGACTTTTGTTTTTCACTTATTTTATTAGGGTGGTATTGATTTGCTAGAGCATTGATCCACACAGAAAGAAATGTAAACTGCAGCTAGTAGTGAAGGTTGGCTGCTGTGTGTGTGTGTGTGTGTGTGTGTGTGTGTGTGTGTGTGTGGGCCTTGAAGGTTGAGAATGGAGGTAAATGGAAAGCTGAGCAGTAAAATATTCAAAGGGGGTAAATACAAAGGTGTCAAAGCACAAACACACACTCAGTCCTGAGGACAGCACGTGATTCATCACACACACACACACACACACACACACGAACATGTGTACAGAAACACACTGTGTTGTATGAGCAATTAATCACATTTCAAGCAGTCAGTGTTGCATGATGATTGGCTTTGATGATTGAACAGGTCTGACACACATTTCCCAGGTGTTCAAATAACCTTCCACAAATTGTTTTCTTCTCGTTCCTTCTCATCCCTTTGTCTTTGTCCCATGTGTATGTCTGTCCTTTGCGCTGTGCATGCATATGGATTTAAAAGCAGTACGTTGTTTACTAGGAAAGAAGTAGTTCATTTTCACGCTGAGTAGCTTTGCAGTAGAGTTACTCTGCAGTATGTGTCCTTAAAATAACACAACCATTATGTGACGCACACCGGCCCAATGATTATTTTTCCCTTGGACGGTCAGTGGAAAAGGACTTTTGCAAACATATTTCTTTTTTTTTTTTTTTTTTTTTGGACAACACAAGCTCCAAGCGAGGGAGTGAATCTAAAGCAAGGAGAAAACAGACCGAGCTTACAAACCACTCCACTGATTTATACCAGAGGAGATGGACTATGTGTTAAAACGCAGTTAAAAGTACATCCAAAGTATTTTTGGAGGCGAAGCATCTCAGAAGTATTTGGTTGCAGACTGAGATGGCAGGAAGTAGGTAGCTGTTAGCTGAAAGTTGTTCATTTCAGCAGGAGACGGCCTTTAAGACGAAGACGGTTTCGAGTGAAGAAACCTGATCAGCATCAGATACTAAAATCAAACTGAAGCCGCCTTTTGTTGGTACATGTTTCCGCATCACGTACAAATCACAGGGGTTTTGTTTTTTCTTTTTTTATGAAAAACTCTTAATTCCATCCATGTTGTAGATGCTCGTAAGCTGAGACTCTGACATGGTTTGGAAAGTCCAGACGAGCTGTAGCGGTATTTTACCGTTCATTCATTCATTACTTCCTTCATTTTATGCATCATCCGTGGGCCTGCAAACACAGAATGTACAGCATCCAGGCAGGTTCATACGGCCTGTATCTGGATGCGTAACACTGAATTGGATTTTGTCATTTGGTCTCCAGTTTTTCTTTAATGGCTCAAATTTTCCCATACTGATAAACTGCAGGAGGACAGTAGCACGTGAGGAGTAATTATGGAAGCAACCGTTAAATTAAAGAATAAAGTTTGCCCGCATCTGGAGTCACTTTCAGGTGAAAAATGAAAACCTGCAAACAGGTAAAACCCGACAGAAGTTCAAGTGTTGGGCATCGAAGGAACAATTTGCTGACGCTAGTGCAAAGATATTCTGCTGCTGATCATTTGTTGCGCTCATGATGTCTGTCTTTGCTCTTTGTTTTTCCATCTCTCTCTCATTTTGTCACTCCCTTCTCCATGTTGGCACATGTTGCCACGGTAACCACTGCCTCCTTTTTTGGGCCAAGTTGTAGTGGTGGGTCTTTTTATTTTTTCTTTTCTTTTTTTTTTCTTTTTTTTTTTTTTTTTTTTTGGTAAGGCCCATACTGGGTTCAAACTGCTGTTTCATTTACGCACGCTCACATCACACAGTCACACACACGCACCACTAACACCTCCGTCGTCACACACCTCGTCATCAACACTTCTGTCTGCATCTGCACACACACACACGGCCACACCTACGCACACGTACAGTAAATTTGATTTGTGTTGTGATTTGCCTGTTTTCTCACACAATTCACGTCCCTCTCTCCTTTCAGATCCCACAGGAGATTAGTCAGAGTGCCGCCGGCCACAGGATCATCTAGAAGAGAGGTACTGAGGAGGACGGACGGTGATTTGTGGAGGAGGTGCAGCCTGAGGACGAGCCCCACCCCTCTACGGAAGCCCCTCCCTTCTGAGGAAGTGCAGTGAGTGTTACATTGTCATGTTTGTCGTAAAGTTTTCTTGGCTGTAGATTCTGTGAAAGCACAGATGTTTTATTCTGACACACCTGCACATCGTCCTCTGAATCTGATCAGTTGGGTTCAGGTTCTCGTTTTATTTGTTTAAATGAAAATGCAGACATTATATGACGGCCTCTAGATAGAAAGGGGGGGAAAAGGCTTCATTGTAATGTCCACAACTGTATCCATAAAACATTTTAAGTCTGGACCTTGATGCACTCTGCCTTAACCAGCAGGAAAACAAAATGTCTCGAAGCTGCATATTGGCGCACTCAGAGGTGACGTTTTTTTAGAGGCGGCTGAACTTTGGTTGAAAAACAAGAAGATGCCATTTTGGCATTCAGTGTTTTCCACCAGTTCTCGGTATCTGTTTGTTTAATGGCGGCTTGGCGGAATCCAGGATCGCGGGGTGTGTGTGTGCGGTGGGAGCAGGGGGAGACGTGACTTATGTGTTTTGTCGGCATTGTCGAGCTGTTGCAGGTTGAGGCGTTTGGTGAGAGTTCGGCGGATGAAACGAGGAGCTCAGTCCTGCTTTTCTTGACTTTTTTGTTAGGAATCTGTAAATGTGTGCACAGCCGAGTGGGGGCTCCTGTAATTTTGTTATCTATACCAAACATCCCGTGTGGGTCGCGGTCGTAAGGTTTTGTAACACAATCTTAGAACATTCAGCTATGAGGTGACGGTAAAAAGGAGTTTTGGTCCAAAAAAAATCAAATAAAGCAAAACTTGCAGAGTGTTGCAACGTTTACACATTTGTGACCCAAAATGTCAGAAATTAACCTGCAGTCCTGCTCCTGCATGAATTATCTATGGACATCACGTCAAAACAACAAGTTTGACCTCAGCTGCCTGGATCAGCACACGGGGGGATTGACGTAACGTGTCAAAATGTAACCAGTCACTCTTATAATTTTTAATCCCTAAAATGTTGGAGATTGTCGGCTTTTCTGTCGGCGTGTTCACGTTAGTTTGCACGCACGACAAAACAGTTAAAAGTTGGCTTTTTACGATCAGCTTGTAGCGTATCTCCTGCCACCAGGTGCAAACAGCTGTACGTGAATGTAGTACGCTGAGATTTACTGAGAGGCCCAGTCGGCAGCGATGAGTCAGTCAGGAGGTTCTGATCAGACGCCTCTGGGCAGAAAATCCAGCAGGAGAAATAGAACCCCGGATCCTCAGAGGAGACTGAGGAGGAGGAGGAGGAGGAAATATTCACATGCATGCATATTTACAAAAAGTCACGAGTGTGTGTGTGTGTGTGTGTGTGTGTGTGTGTGTGTGTGGAAGTAAAGCGTTGAAACTGAGCAGATCGTCTCGTCTTCTACGATTGACATTCCACAAATGTTTGCTGTGTTTTTACGAAATTGTACACTGGAGCAGGGAACAGTGACTTCTCGCCCATCAGGAAGAGAAAATGTGAAAGTGAAATCAAATCCAGCCTCACATCTTTGGAATCTTTTGTCCCTTCGGTGTCCTTCGATCCACCAGGACTCCAGGGGAGAATAAAAAAACAGCACAGTTTTTGCACAATTCAAGACCATATGAGGCTTTTACTTCCCCTTAAACCCGTCTGTGTAGCTTATTTTTTACCTTTTTTCTCCTTCGACTTACTAAAGCAAAGTTGTTTGTTTAATTTTTCCTTGTGTACAGTTTCCAAACTTTTTTTTTTTTTTTTCTCGTGTTAAATTAAAACCAGGCTGCTTTTCACAGATTTTGTCATTTACATGACTAAAAGCCGTCACAACGTGGAACGGGAGGTTCAGTTTGTAGACTTGTGCTGTAAATGCTCGTGACGGTGCAAAGGTGCAGAGAGGAAGTGGAGTGATGGACAGGGATTGCAGCGAGGGCTGGGAGAAGGCCAAGACACCTTTTTTGCACAGAAAGTGGCTCCAGAAAAAGTCAGAGGGACATTTTAAAAAAGATGTGACATTTCATTTCCAAACTTAAAAACAGAAGTACAGTTTTCGGCAGATTGGCCTTTGTAGAGTTGCAAAGTGCAGATGGAGTGAGTGAGAGCTGGTTTGAGGAAGCCGAGGCGAACGGGAGGAAAGAGGGGGAAATCATATTTGAGAGCAAAGTATCAAATGACTCAATTTGATCCAACAGGACTAATGGAAGAGACACGTTCTTCAAACTGTAAATACAGTCAGAGACAGGATGGATGAGAGAAAGAGGAGCTGGTTTTTGAATCAGGTAGGAATGTGTGTGTGTGTGTGCTGCTTTGGAAATTGCTGCTTTGGTGTCGATCCGTCCTCAGCTGGATCCAACATGCTCGGTTCAGCAGGTTCATGCAGTAACAGTTTAAACATGGCAGCGTCTACAGCCTCCGGTGCCCCCGCGGCACTAAACCAGACCGGCTTTGTAGTCCAGGCTGCCACAGAGGCTGCTGCTATGTTCGAAGGTTGTGTAATTTGGGACAGCACAGATTTGGGAAACTTTTCAACAAAGCTTGTTTGAGTAGAGGCTCTGCAGTTTGTGTTAAAAAGTTTTGGTAACCACATCTGGAGCCATCATGGAGGTCCTGTGCGGAATATTTGTTCTATGGATAAAAGTCTCACAAACAGCAGAGAAACAGAAAGGTAGCTGGGGGGGAAAAAGGCCGCTACATTGATACAAACTCTGCCCAGCAGCAATCCAGACGGTGGTGTGGCTCCATCTTAAAGGAGCAGCCCACCGAGAATCTGCGTTTTAAGCTTAAAACACGTCGTGCGAAGTGTGTAGCTCGGATTCACCACAGTTCCAGTGGCTCCCAACAACAAACCTGGAGTTGGTGAGAAAAGAAAGTGGCAACATCTTCTGAAACACTGCTGCAGCATAATCTGCCTCTGAGGTGTCTGTGCATCAGTCATGTGTTGATTTGCCAATAAACTGCCTCCAAACAATCTATGTGATTGTTATCAACCCATCATTATGGTTCAGTACGTAACCTTCCACCTCACGGCTGTCTGACAATGAAGCAACATCCAGTATTGGTAGTAAAAATGACGGAAGCAGCAGTGATTTTAAAATCATTTAAATTGGCTGATTTTCATCTACGGCCCAGAACAAAAGCAGGAAACTAATCCCAGACAAACAACCAATAAACCAAAGACCATGAGAAACTGAGCATAACTAACAGTGAGCCTGGTCAGTGGTTGCGAAGTTGAGCAGCTTTTCATGAGTCAAAGTTGGATTTAAAAACCAAATCAAAGAACTACAACTGCTTGTCAATCATTTAAAAACAGTAAAGGTTTGTAGTATTTTAACCTAAACCCAGAACAATAATTTTCATCCACCCACTGCATTTTATGAACCCACTGAGTCGTCTACGAGGTGCAAGGCTGGCTACTGAACCATATTTGAAAAAGAACTAATAACGGCCCAATGGATATAAATTGCACTCGTGCAGCACTTTTATGCAAAGCTCTTTGCAATATTGCTTCTCATTCGCCCATTCACACACCCACCGATGGTGGTGGCTCCCTCGTTCATTAAACTAACAAATCTGAATCAAGACGATAGAACAGTCCAACGTAAACTTTTAGGGCTTTGACTTGTTTTTGTATTTAAACTGCTCATTAAATATTTTACAGTGTAATGAGCCAATCACATGACATGTTGGCATGATCAAGATAATCTGCTGAGTCAGAGCATCACAATGGGGAAGAATGAGGATTTAAGTGACTTTGAACGTTGCAGGGTTGCTGGAGCCAGATGGGCCGGTCTCAGTATTCAACCTGCTGGTTGACCAGATTCAACAGTAGAAGACTCAGTTTGTGCTGTGACACCATGTCTCCAAACGTCTAAGGAACGTTTCCTGCACCTTGTTGAATCTTTGCCACGATAAATTAAAGCACCTCTGGATGCAAAAGGGGGTCCAACCCGGTTCTGGCAAGATGTGTTTAATTAAGTGGCAGGAGAAAAGTCCAGAAGAAGTCTAGAAGTCCTTTAGTGTAAGACCACAGTTGTGTTATGACTTGGATGAGTCAGGAGAAGTTAGGTTTGAATTGAGCCTCCACATTTGGACCAGAAAGGGAAGTGACAAAGACGCTGTTACGCACTTTATGGAAAATGTAGGATGTGGTGTTTTTGGAGCCTCAGCTAAAATGGTAATCGGCCACTTGTAGGGTTAACACACACACACACACACACACACACACACACACACACACACACACACACACTGATGGTGGTGGCTGCCATGCGAAGAAACTCAGTGTCACTTCAGTTTTTGTTTTTTTTGGGGTTTTTTTTAAGGAAACTAATTTGACTATTGCACATAGTTCACATTTCACAAACATCACGTCCGACTAAAGAAATTATGATTCAGCTTTAAGGTTTGTTATGTCAGTGCAGCCTTATTATATTTACACTGTGAACAATTTGGCATATGCAGTTTCTAGTAGGGAGGAGGGTTTTTCCAGAGAACCGGCCAGTTAGTTTACACTTCATATGCTTTTAGAAATTCTTTTCATATCTGCGGCTTGCTGGTAAACACACAAGTGGTTTGGAAAACTCGGCAGTGTCGAGAACATGCTGTATTCCATACTGCTTCTGCTGGTATGAGATTTTTCTTTTGCAGCACCAAGCACCAAATCATAGTCACCAGTCTAAGGGCTCACTAGTGCAGAAAACCTGACCAACCAAAGCCAAAATCTACCAGCGTTTGGCTGCTGTCCAGTCAGCTTTTTCAGTGTTTTCCTGGGCTCCAGCCAGCCTGCAGGCCGGTGCCAGCCCCACTGGGTGCTTGGGAAGGTTTATTTTCACGGCCCTTCTGCTTTATTGAATGGGCCCTGTGAAGCTCAAGGGGTGGAGCGCCATGCTAACACTGCCAGGGTGATGGGTGCAGTTTGCACATGGGTCATCTCTGCTAAAAATATTTGCATCAGAGGTGCTACAGTACGGTCGGCATCTCGAGTGAAAGCATCCACCAAATGGCACATTGCTTGGGCTGCACAAACTGCTCTGCACCTGATTGTTTGGTGTTATTTTCTTTCCCCCTCCTGCTCTTACTTCCATGGAGAATTCCTCCACTGGCTTTCATGCCGAGTGAGTTTCGCGACCCTCAGGCCTTTGGAACTTGATTAAAATCCGACTTTATCATTGAAAAAAAAAAAAGGAGAAAGAAAAGAATGGGCATGCAGAGGCGATAAGGCCGTTTTCCTGGAAAGCTACTTTTTGCAGATAATGTGGCTTTATCACCACGGTGATACATCACCGCATGTATGGCTGCACGGTTAGGCCTTGCAGTTACTTCAGTCCCTATTGTGAATGAGATTATTAGTCTTAATTATGCGAAGAATGAAAATATTTAACTGCACATCACATCAACATTTAGTTTCCAGCAGATCTAAATGTTTGAATGTGCCTAGAATGTCTCGTTATTAATTGTGGAAAACAAAGGCTGCACGATTAATGTGATGCCCTAATGTTGTGTGTCACCCTCTGATCGTACTGTTGTTGATAAAATCGCCATCTGTTACCTCCAAATGCTACTGCTGCTGTATTCTTAAAACCAGAGCGGTGGCGGCGGCGTAGCAGTGGAAGCGAGCGGGGATCTAAACCAGCAGTGGGAGTACGAGGAGCTGAGCAGGTACTCGGTGAGGGCTGATGGGATCTCCACAACCGCTGGTGGAGGTATCGACTACGTGGGAGAGAATGAGTCACCCTGAAAATCCACACTCGCGCACACACACACCTGTGGAGGAGGTGTGTGTGGGCAGTCGGTGTGGCCGGGCAGATTGCCGCTCGCCTCTCTTGCTGAGCTGTAGTATGAAAGTGTTGCCTCGCTGCTGCAGCTGCTGCTTCTGCCGCTGCTGCTGCTGCTGCTGCTGCTGCTGCTGAACTTCACCACCACAACATGTCGTTTCTTTGCTTTTTTTTCCTGTTGCGTTGTCCACCAACACACCTGCGCCAGAGCCAGCGTGGTCGCTGCTTGTAAGCAGGAGACGTTTTACTTGTTTGGTGAATCAGGTTTTGCTTTGTGGTGGCGTGTGATTTCAGCCCTTCCTCTGAGGTCCTGGGTGTTGGGTTTGTAACATTTAGGTTGGTTTTTGTTCCCTTCCCTCTGCTATACAGTGCTGTGTGGGTGTTGTGAGTTGAGAAATCTGTCACCTAAAGTCTGTGAGATCTGAACCTCTCGCTGTTGTAATTTTAAAAAGTCGAATTTCAAGAAAAAAACGACACACGCAAATTAATACAACCAGAGCTGTTTTCACCACATTCAAAGTGCCTATCTGTTCACACCCGAGAACAGTAATTAAACTTTTTTTAAAGTTCCAATTTTGACTCTGCATTGCAGTAATTATTGACTATTTTTGCAATTAAATTTTAACACTTGTTAAAGATGAACTCCCTTCACAGGGTCATTGTTGCTATACAAATGGTGCCTCAGCATATCAACAGTAAAAGATGCAAATATGATTAAAACCGATGCAACAACATCACATGTATCTGAAAAGCAGTTTTTTTTACATGTATTAAAACTCACTCGTTGTATTAAAACCTGAACCCCATAAATGTTGTGCCAACACATCATTTTGCTGTATTCACCGCATGTTAAGCTGTTACATATTTCAGATTTACTTTAATATAAACACAATTTTGAGGAATAATAATAATGAATCTGTCAAAAGTCATAATTTGCTTCATCTGTGCATCAGAGGGAATTTACAGTTAGTTAGCTTTGTATTTGCATAATTAATACAGGAAATACAGTAAATCATCTACTGTAGTTCTGAAAAACCACAGCAACACATACGGTTTTTCTGAACATGAGCTCTAGTAAAGGTTTGAGATTAGAAAACCTGAAGTCCAATTGCTGGTCCAATTGCTGGTAGAGCTGACATGCTTGGATCGTCTCTCAGAATAAGGTGGTGCAAACCGATTGGCTCAAGGAGCGTGGGAAGACCTTATTACTGGTCACGTGACTTTTCGCCAAAGCTTCATTTGTCGGTGTGCATGCATAACCCACATTTTGCATGTTTAAGCGACCAGGATTTTTGCACCTGAACTTAACAGTATGGATTAACCACAACAACAATGGCCAGTGCACAATAGATTGACCCACTGAACCTTTGGGTAGGTAGAAGACGGCCTACTGAGCCATAATTATGGGTTGATAAAGACTCGGATTAGTCCATTAACTGGTATGATAATGTCCCAGTCAGCTGCACATTTTAAAGAACTGCATGCAAGTGTTTTGTTTGAGTCAGTGGCAGAAAGCTGCAAAATAGCTGGCGTTTCTGTGAAGTGGAGGTTAGATACAGGTGATACCGGGCTGACGCTAATCAAAACAACATCGTGTCTGGCAAATGAACACACCTGGAGCCAATGGCTGCTTCGGAATTGAGCGAAATCTCAGCAAAGCATGAAAGCGCTACATGCAGTTTTCTCATTTGCAGCTTGTGCATAAAATATGCTGGAGCCTGGATGTGGCTACATCATGCAGTTTATGGGCAAATGTTGATTTATTTCAAGCTTGTCAAGTCGGATCAGTGTGGAGCAGTGAGAAGTCTGTAGCCTCCCTCATGTGATATTAACAGTAAAGTCCTTCGTGTTACACTTTCTTGTGCTGATTTTCTTTGAATTTTAGGTTTGTGATATATTTAAACTCTTGGCTTAAAAATCTAATGATTTTTAAGGTTTGAGGGTTTAAAGGCAGTCATCATGGGTGTCTCCAGGCTTGTAGACCCCCCCCCCCCCCCCCCCAGCCACAGACAATAGGGAGCTCAGTATGTAACCCGTAGTGAAAGACATGTCCCCTTGACAGTTTCGGATTTTGAGCATCAGCTCCACGTTCGTCCAGCGACAGCAGCTCCGTAACACTGGAGTTTATCCAGCGCCACATAATTGACGCCACAATGAAGTCAAGTGTTTTTCAGAGTAATGAATGTTAGGCTGTTTTAGTCTGGAAGGTAGAACCGCCTCACAGCTCCCCCCTGAATCACCCACCCACCCATCCAACCATTCATCCACCAACACATTTGTTCAATTTTGTTAAGTGCCACTCAAGAGATACTCCTCAAAAATAAAAAAATGAAATAAAAAATTCTCAAATTGATTTTCTTTAGGGGGGAGGGGGCGGGGGGTTCGAAAGGTGCAGATTTTACATGTTTTTAACAGCTAAAGTAAAAGCAGAAATGGAGATTTTAAAGGTAACTAATCCAATTACAGTTAAAGAAAATGTGCTTGCTGTGTTCAAAATGGAGAAGGGAAACAAGCTAATTGCAGCAGAAGAAGGCACCCAATGACCCACATTTAGCCCTTCTACTAATTATCAACAGTACTCAGGTGTGTAGATGTATTTGTCAGAAAGTGTAGCAGCCTGAGGATGAGATGTAGTTTTAAAATGGGTTGAAATTGGCAGATAATTCTCAGAAATACAAGACACAAGTTGGTCAGTGGCTGTGTAAAGCTGAAGTTTTGAAGGCTGTGTGTTTGGTTTATTATGTTTCTTTCTATGGGAAGAATATCCTAAAAAAATATGTATACGTTGCTAAAGGGGAACTGTAAATGTAACATTCTCATTCAGAAATTTGGTGGAATTGACTTAAAATAAGGTGTTAAATCAATGCATTCCTGAGAGTTCACTCAACACATTAAGTGAAGTTGAATTTAAATAACAAATACAGCGTGTTGCTAGATTTCCCAACATGAATTGTTTGAGAATTACTGTTATAGAAATGTTGTTCTATTTTTGTAGTTTAAATAAAAGATTAACTGTGGAAACTTGCGGCCCCTTTAATTTCTGATAAATGACATTCTGACTGTTTATTGTTGGAAAACAAAAACCCTGTCAAAGTTCAGTGTTGAATGCCGTCCCTCCCCCTCACTGGGAGAAGCTTCACAGGCACCGACTGTAGTACGTGTCCTAATAGGACCAGCTTATTGCGTTAGCTGCAGGACTGTTTCCATGTTTGACAAGTTAACTCTTCAAATACACTGGGGCCATTTAGTGGGTGCTTCATTTCACAGAACTGCCCAGAATGAACACGTTAGATCAAGTCGATCAACCGAAACTGAGATTTACACAGCAGATTATTTAAAGCAACCTGACATAGATTTAGAAGTTCATTAAACTAACAAATCTGAATCAAGACGATAGTGGACGACAAGCAGCTGTTAATGAAGATCTGAGTGTGTCAGAACACGTAAACGTAGACTTTTAGGGCTTTGACTTGTTGTATTTAAACTGCTCATTAAATATTTTACAGTGTAATGAGCCAATCACATGACATGTTGGCATGATCAAGATAATCTGCTGAGTCAGACCATCACAATGGGGAAGAATGAGGATTTAAGTGACTTTGAACGTTGCAGGGTTGCTGGAGCCAGATGGGCCGGTCTCAGTATTCAACCTGCTGGTTGACCAGATTCAACAGTAGAAGACTCAGTTTGTGCTGTGACACCATGTCTCCAAACGTCTAAGGAACGTTTCCTGCACCTTGTTGAATCTTTGCCACGATAAATTAAAGCACCTCTGGATGCAAAAGGGGGTCCAACCCGGTTCTGGCAAGATGTGTTTAATTAAGTGGCAGGAGAAAAGTCCAGAAGAAGTCTAGAAGTCCTTTAGTGTAAGACCACAGTTGTGTTATGACTTGGATGAGTCAGGAGAAGTTAGGTTTGAATTCAGCCTCCACATTTGGACCAGAAAGGGAAGTGACAAAGACGCTGTTACGCACTTTATGGAAAATGTAGGATTTTGGAACCTCAGCTACTCTAGAGACTAAAGGTCAGAATGTGCTGCCTCTGCTGCTTCAGTGTTAATTACACGTGTGTCCTTCTATGCCCAGTGTCTTTCAGGCGGATTCTGAGGCAAACGTAGTACTAGGGGATTGTTTTGGGAATTTGTAGGCCTGATTAGACAGTAGACAGGAACCGAGGGAAGATGCCTGGAGAGGGGGTGTGACATGCCAAAACATCCTGCCACAAAAGACGTCGTAGTGTTTTCTCGTAAGACAAGTACATGTGCATTGCAATACACAGTGGAGGCCTGACTGTGATAATCAGATATTTATTAGGAAGATTTTGTCAAAAGGGTTGATACAAAGAGTGATTGTGTACATTAATAAAAAATAGATGTGATGACCTGACTTTATGCTGAAAAGCATTCGTCACCTTTCATGATATTCAGGCTCGTTTTCGTGTCTCCACAAACACTTTCCCGTCACTGGCTTCAGTGTGGGTCACGCGTCACACATTTAATAATAACTTAACACTGCAACGTATCTTCGTATGTTAACATTTACTGGCAGGAATAAAACTCCTTGGAGTGTGAACTGGGTTATGAACAAAAACATATTTTAATGTTTCTCAGGTGTTTTCCTGAAAAATGGAGTGAGAGTGTTAGTTTCACAGAGCTGAGATCACATTTCTGCTGTTCAGAGGTGGTACGCTGTGATACTTCACTGATATCAAACAGTACTCCCAGCGAAGGCCAATTGGAGATAGACTGCTGGGAAATTTCTAAAATTACTATTCCAAATTTACAAGGTGGAGCGCTGCCACTGTTAGACAGTTTAGGGAGAGCCGCGGTGCGTAAACCGTTTTAGTTCGTCTCCTGCTGTGATGCAATCTGTTACAAGCATCAGTCAAATCACCCTCTCTGTTAGAGGATAAGAAAACACAGCCGTCAGCCAAGTCGGTAAAATCGGCAAACATTATGGAGGATTCCCCAACCTGCATTTTCACTGCAGATCGAGCTGCACCACTCCTGCTTTTTCCGAGAGCGGCCGGAGCTGCAGGGCAGCACTTACAGGACGCCTACAGGTGCTTTTAACACATGCTGCGTCTACATTCAAGCATTTATGATTAATAGTCTCTTGCACGTCCTCATTGGAGGTCTTATTGTTTTGACCGTGTTATTGAAAGCTTCTGTTTATGTCCTTTTGATGAGTCCACAACAGAGTTAGAGGCACAATCTGCTTCCTGTCCGCTTTACTGAATACAGATGGGCTTTTTGTCCCCAAATATTTAATTTCCTGGTGCCCTTATTCCTTATTCTGCACACTTATGGTTTCACAACTCTCAAAACAACTTCAGGAAATGGCTGGAATGGAAACATTATTATGCCATTTATGTATTTCTGGGCATACAGACAGGTAGCACGATGCGAGGCTCCTTGTTCTGATGGAAATTATGTGAACATACACTGTGGCCTTCAGTCGCACGATCGCTGCCATTGTCAAAACACAGGATGTCGTCTTAAAAACTGGTGGATCTGTACAGGAGTTTATGATGTCGGTCCAGTCCTAGAGGAAATCCTCCTCCGGGAAGGTGATTATGCTCAGTTGGGTTTTCAGGTGTTTAGCTTCAACTTTATGATGTAAATGCGGTGGAGAAAATAGTCTGTCGCCACAGTTAAACAGCTACTCTCCAACCCATTGACTTTAATAAACTGGGGGTAAACTGCCAACTCAGTGTGTGCATTGCTACTTTACTGTTTTCCATTGATTCTGTTTCCAGTCTAAATTATTCATTGCTATAATGGGTCTTTGACTTTTTGCAAAGCAAATTGAGAAATTGTGGCATCTAATCTTAATAAAATTGTGCAAAGAAAGAAAAAAAATCATCCCGCTCCTGATTTTTCTTCTATTTGTTTGTATCTTGTGCTAAATTCAATCAGAGCTTTAAACACAATCTTAGATGTAACAAAGGCACCGTGAGCAAACCCAGAATTTGTATTTTAAATTATGTTTGTATTTATTGAAGCAAAAAAAGTCAAGTTATTACACAACGTGAAAAGTGAAATACATCGATCTGGGAAGCGTTGGACACAGTCTCTGCACTATCTACAAATAGAGAAGACAATGGTGAAGCTTCCCAAAAGTGGCCGACCTTCCAAAGTCAGTCCACTGAACTGCAGGCCTCTCTCACCTGAATAGGTACTTTTTCATGGCTCCACTATCTGAAAAATATGGGGTAAAATGTCATCGATGGCTGAGTGGCGAGGTGAAAACGCTGCTAACCCAGAAGAACGTTAAGGCCTGCGTGAATTCTGCCACAACTCATTTATATGAAGTTTTCTGAAGATTATTCTTTGGAGTGATGAGTCCAAACTCAAAGCGTTTGTTACATCTGATGTTAAACCAACATGTATTACATTCAGCTCGAGCCTGGTGGTTGTGGTGTGATGGTGTCAGGATGCGAATGCTGAAGGTGAACATCCGTTCATCAGTCTGAGAATCGAAGCTGGGTCATGTAGCACGACGTTGGTCCCAAGCGTCAGTGGAAATCTTGGACTGGCCTAGTTAACGTTCAGACCTGAACTTTCAATGAAGTCATTTTTAACCTTTGCTGATTTGATAAACACAGTTATCATTTAAAACTTGTGTTTTGTGTTGGCTCAGGTTACCAAGACGTTTTTGCACAAAATGTATAGTGTGTCTCTCTGCTGCCGTGTGACAAATGCTGCAAAATGACATTTATCCACACGTTACACTGGTATTTGTTGACATGTTGTCTGTGGAGAACTCTGCCTCTGTGGACTTCAGCCCAAGGAAAGTCTCTCTATAGTTAAATTTGGCTATTTGACATCGGAGATGTCCTGCTGAGAGACAGGAGACAGGGACTGAGGGGCGTAAAATGGCCAAAGATGTTGAGGAGGGATGGAGAGCTGGGAGAAATGGGATGGGAGGAGCAGAGAGACTGATTTAAAAAGAGTTCTCCAGCAATCCATTTGTACTGCAGGATTTTCCAACAATCCCCCAGTGACTGAGGTGGTGTAACTGAGAGAAACAGACAGAAACTGCAGTGGAGCACATAAAATCTGCCTTGTGTCGGTGCAACATTGCATTTGTCGATTTGTCTTGTGTAGATTTAGTTTGGTCTGTGGTTGGTAGGTTGGTGCTTTCCTTAGTTACACAGATTGCTCCATTTTTTTGCGAGCAGTTTTCCTGCGTTTCCTGTTGTGTAATCCTTTTGATTGGAGATTGGAGCTTGTCTCGATTGACTTGATCTCCCTGCGTTCTGCATTTTTTTTCCCCCCTTGGAGTACGAAACAATGTGAAAGCAGCACGGAGAAATGCGACTTGGAACGTTGCTCCATCTGTACAATAAAACCCTTGTTCATTTCCACCTTGTGAGCCTGATTTGTGGGATTCTATTTTGTATTAGTACTGCGGGGTTTGTTTCCACAAAAATCTTCCTCAAGGGTCAAAACAACAGAAACAATCGGACCTGAACCGAGTATCTGTGTGGATGCCTGAAGGCAACATCCACCCTTAACACTATTACACAACATTTGGCAGCGAGCTTCAGGGACCTTTCAGCACTTTGACATATATTTATTTTTGGTGTGGCCAAACATATTTCATGCGTAGCGCTGGGTATGTGTTTTTTGGTCGCAACCAAAATCCAAAACATTAAAACCACTAACAGGTCAAGTGAATAACCACTGAATTTTTAAGTGCAATGTACATCGAGGTTCAGCACGGAAACAGTGGGATGTTGTGGATGTAAGAGAGGAGCGAGTGTTGTAGCTCTAGTCGTGACTTGTAAGGACCCAGCATCATATTAGACAGGGGTTGTCATAATGTTTTGGCTTATCAGTGTTCTCCCACATTTGAGTCAATCAAGTCTTTGTAAGAAGCCTAGTTTTTCCCTGAATTCTAGTATTAAGGAGAAAATGATCACGTTTTTTCGCCGCCCCCCTGGTCAGACATGCATGCAAATATAGACTTAGAATCTAATCAGTTTATCCATCAGTAGAAGTGATTTTCGTGCCAGATGTAATGAGATTTCCTCTGCGTGGTTCCAGGAAAGTTGGGTGAACATATGACAGCCATGATGTCATATTGAATCTAATCAGTTAATCCAGGTGGATTCTTGTGTCAAATCTTAAGAAATTCCCTAAAGGTTTTGCCGGTGTCTCGTTCGTAGGAAAAGGATGGACAGGCCGAGGTACAGATGGGTGATCTAAAAAAACGAGCTGAGACGATAATATAAGGAGGCTATAAAACAACTTTCTCAGACTTAAAAACTTCCTATCACAGAGCCCAAAGTTATGCTGCTTTGCCCTTAATAGCTGGGTGAAATTATACTCTGCATGGCCAAAAGTGCATGGCTGCCCGATCTTTATTACCATATGACCGGCAATAGGTGAACATCTCACCCCAGAGCCATGGTCATTAATGTGGTGCTGTCAGCCTCAAGGCTCTTGGACTGAGCCTTTCCACCACATGTTGAACCTGGCTGCAGGGATTTGCTCCCGTTCAGACACAAAAGCATTAGGGAAGTCTAACGCTGATGTTGGGCAATAAAATCTGGCTCACAGTTGGCGTTAGACTGGGTTGAGGTCAGGGCTCTTTGCAAACCAGTCCAATTGTTGCTCAGCAAACTGCAAAGAGTAATTTTTTTATTTATTTTACGGAGCTCGCTTTGTACGGAAGGGCAAAGTCACATTGAAGCAGCAAAGAGACCACATGGCAGGAGAGTGGAAGACTATTGTTGTCTACAGCATTATGTTGTTCTGGAATATTGAGATTTCCCTTAATTGCAGCTAATGGGTCTTTCCCAGACCAGGGCCAAAAGCTGCAAACCAAAAGTACACAAAAGCATGGCTTCAGCAATTTTTCATTCAACGATCGTGCCTCCGCATTTCTTACTTTGAAAGTCCTCAAAGTGTTTTGAAATTACATTTGCAGTGGCGAGAAACATTTCCCTTAAATGAAGACAACATGTTCATGTACTGTTCTTCGGGGTTGAAGAACAGGATTCTGGAGAATATAGTAAATCACTAGCAGAAGTTAGAAATAGCAGATTCAACAAAACCGTTAATGGCAGGTCCTGAAATACCTCCAAACTGTGAAAGCCGGTCTGATGTGTAAATTACGTCATGTAGGGTTTGTATATATGTTCCATTCATGTTTCCACACTCTCCTGCCTCATCACAGCAGCCGTGCAGCCAGCAGAGAGTGGGAGTTGTACTGAGCCTACATCTGCACAGCATTACACTTGTTAATCTTCTCTGAGAGGCCAGAGCCTGTTTTCTCTGTAACAACATCTTGATTCTTTCCAAGTAATTCTTCCCTGGGGGGCATGAAGAGTTAGAGCAGAGCAGTGGTGCATGTACAGAAAACTTTGATATCTTCCAAGCATCTCCTCCTGGGTCGGTGGGTTCACTTTTACCCTTTTGGTAGTGGAGCGGAGCAAGTAGGTTAGCAGTGATTTATCGGATACTCCTGTAACCGTAAAGTCGGCCGTTGGTCAGTAGGCAGCCCACGTGCTGCAGGACACTCGTTGTCATAAATAAACGTGCAATTGAAGTTGCTTTAACTTCCATGGTTCTCACTGGGAGTTTGATAAACTCTCCAGAAATAGCAAGTGGACTTGATATCTTCATGCTTTGTGCTGCTGGTTTGAGAAAACGCCAACATTGAAATGTTCTTATTGCGATGGGATCCTACATTTGCTATCGTACAGAAAATGATCCAAGCTGATCTTTGGCTTTTGTCGTCTAATGTTTGTCAGGATATTGTACATACATGTGTGTTGAGCATCATTTCACATTCACATTATGCTTTGTGCATGCGCTAGTTGTGTTTCGATTAGAAAGCAAAACTTAGAGAAAAGGTCATTTGCTCCAGCCACCACCTGCTGGACGTGGACCAGGGTGCAACATAGGCTCATCTGCAGGTAGTAACAGCCAAAATGTTTCATGTCAGCTTTCTTGTTGTCCGATAATAATTCTGATCATTTCTGATAGCTGATCAATCCCATGTGAAGAATGTCAAGCATCCAAAATGGCAGTAAACATTTCTGTAGTTGACATAAAAATGGAAATAAAATGTAGTTAAATCCTAACACGTAAGATTCAGCTAACTGATCGAGGTTAGTCAATAAGTTGATTCGATTAAATTCATAGTAGGTCATATATCAAACTAAATTTGAGGGTTCCGGGACTTTTACAACAGCACTCAACGTATTATTCGATAATCATAATAGCTGTTAGATGCAGCCCTGTTTAATTTCAATGTGCTTTCATTAAAAATCTTGGAATAATGCATCCGAAGAACAGGAAGGTTCGCTGAGGCGGAAACACCGGCTCTGTCAAAGCGTCATCGAACTGTTTTTGACGTCCAATAGAGGGAAAGATGAGCAACTGAGTTGCAGTCGAGTATCTTTGCCATAAGTGGAGCTGTAGTTGGTGCAAAAGTCCTATAAAACAGTTTCAAAACGTTCATTTACAAAAGCTAATTGATGTGTTCTGCTTTAGACGAAGCCCACGTTAGGAAGCAAGGGAGGCAAACTATGGCGTTGCAGATGCAAGTGAAACAGATGCTAACTTGGCGAGGATTCCAATCCAGGCTGTCGCTGTGGTGACGAGTGGTGTCCAGAGGAGTTTTGTTTGATGCCATAGCAGGAATTAACAGGATGTTAGATGACAAGAAGTTACATCGACACACAAGTGGTCTCTCTGTCTGCTTCTTCCAACGCTTTGTGTTTGTTTATGGCAACAGGAGATTAAGACCCATCTGGTGTGTGTGTGTGTGTGTGTGTGTGTGTGTCTGTCTGTCTGTCTGTGTGTGTTTGTGGGTGGGTTGTACGTTGGGTGCGTTCAGGAGGGGCACAAACACTAGAAGAATAGAATTGGCAAATGAGTATTTAATTTTCTACCTTCATACTGTATGTGTGTAAACGAGAGAGGAAGAAGCAGTAAAGAAAAAATGCAGCAGGATAGATATTAAGACAAAGGGTGTGTGTGTGTGTGTGTGTGTGTGTGTGTGTGTGTGTGAGATGTGTTGCAGATTAAGCATTCAGGCGTTTGTGTGCGTGTGTTGTGTTCAGCAGTGTGTGAATGATAATGACCTCTGACTCTGTCTGTTCTCTGTTACTTCAGTGGATTAGCTCCCCTTCACTGCCCTGCCTGTGGACACACACACACACACACACGCACACTCGCAGTGTGTAGACACACGCTCGGTAAATATTCGACCTTACAAGCAGCCAATATTAAGCAGTGTATTGGTTGGCACCGCAGCAACCTGACAACAGATACTACACCACATATAGACCTGGTTTATGTTTGAAGTTTTTGTACTGCAGATGTATTGCAACATTTATAGAAAAAGAAATATTACACCGTTCTAATACAAAATTATAGACTGACTCACTATAGATCCACAGTCTGTAATTCTATACCGACGCTGAATATTTGCATTGACTCACAGTGTTGATGCTGAATCACTTCATGACTCAGTGGATTAACACTTGTATTGATAGTATGTGACACCCTGTGTTGAAATTGCACTGAATCTTTTTATTCATTTCTCTCCTGATAATTGATCCAACCGTTAACTCACTTTACTGATTTTGATTTGAAATATTAGTCAGTAGTGTTACAGACACAGTATTGACAGTATCACTGTAGTAACATTGGACGCTTCACACACACACAAGCTTTTTGTGTTTCTGACACACAGATGACCTACACTCTGTACTGTTCCTGAACACCTCACACACAAGACCGAACAGCGACGGTCTTCGTCCACACGAATCACTGATTGACGTTCCTGATGCCTTCTGACTTTAAGCAGGGAAAACCATACTGTGACACCTTGTTTGGCTTCTGAATGTGCAGGATTTTCAGTCCCCGTGTTTGTCTAACTGCTGCTCGTCGCTGGCTCCACTGAAAAAGTGTCAACTTCCTTCTAGAAATTAGAAAAGTCGGTTATTTTCAGAGTGGCTGTGGTCTCTGTCCTCCACGCAGTGCACTGCTGGTTTCGACAGTATTTAGAACACGAAGTTATGTCGCGCTGTTGTTGCTTTGTTGGGGCACAGAGACGCCATCTTGTGAGCAGTCGACGCGGCTCCACCGACGAACCATGTGGACACTTCTCCGAATTATGATCCCCGCAAAACAAAACCTCAGCACAGCAGGACTTTAACTTCACATGGGGGCGTGGACTGTTGGAACCAAACCTGGTTTCAAACTGGCTTCACAGCTCGCTGTGTCCACAGTCTGATCACTGCATCCTGGTCCTGGAACTGAATTAACGTATAACACTGTGTACTGTGATTCACTGCACTGACACAGAGTACTTTCATAAACACATACAAAAATAAACTGACTCATACTTACATTACACATTCATAACACACCCACTAACTGGCAAGGCCTCACATACACAGATGCATTATGAACTCACACACACACACACACTACTGTACTAACACACACATACACACACTCTGGGCAAAGATCCACTGTAAGAGTCGGTCTCTCTGCTGGAGTCTCTGGCTCTGTAGGACATGTCCACATGTGGAACACCAGTTGGTTACCACATACACCACACACACACACACACACACACACACACACTCTTGTCCTTGTGCAATTGTGAGGACAGTCATTGACGTACTCAATTCCCAAACCCTTTACCCACAACTAACCCCAACCATTAACCTAAACTGATTCTAAGCCTAAATCCAATTCTTAACCCTTAAGCAGCTCTTTAAAGTTTGTTAAGAGAAGGCAAAATATCCTCACAACAATGGTATCAAACTCAGTCTTCACTACACAAAGACACACACACACACACGCATGCATTCATCTCCCCTGCTGCTCTAACACACCTCCTGCTAAGATTCTTTCCTCTTTGCATGTGTAATAGTACTAAATCACACACTGTCTTTCTCTTTCACACTTGTTTACACACTCGCTCACGCACCAACAGTACACACATTTGCAGTAGTACAGTACTCCCTCTCTCACTCTCTCTCCCACACACACATCCCCAGTGCCAGTATATCTGTTTATTGAAGTGCGTAGCTGCTCTGCATGCTCATTGCATCATACTGCGCGTGCACACACACACACACACACACGCAGTACGTATACACAGACACATTCTATAGACACACTCACACATTTAATTCCTAATTGCATCATGTTAAGACGCTGTATCTACACAAACATACTTACACACAGATTGCATCACAGTCTGGCAGTAAACGTCCTGTATTGTTCTCTAAACTTTCATCACGCAGACAGAAACAGGCAGCAAACGCATTCAGCCACTTAGCAAATCGGAAAGAAGTCTTCACCAAACTGAACCCTGCAAATCTATCACCTCACCCAAAGTTGTCTACTGTACGTTTGTCAGTCAGACGTGACACTCAAACTAAATATTATTGAAGGAGTCACTGAAACACAAAAATCATTTTAATCTTTACGGCACAAGTGTCCATTTGCTGTGGAAATCCCAAAAACAAATCCATTGACTCACCTTAACCTAAATCTGGCCCATTAAAATCTGAACACAGGGTTCATCAGACCTAAGTGTGAACCCAATGGGGGCCAGTCAAATTCGAAATCAGTCAGAAAGTTGGACCAACCTGTCCTTTGTCTGCTTCTGTCCAAAAGAGGTTTCGAATGATTAAAATGTATAAACTACTTTTATCTTTAATTTAAGTACATTCAACCAAACATGATCTCAATCTTAAAACTCAGCCAACCTGGAAACAACATAAGCATAAGTCAACCGACTAAACTCGCTCTGAAAATCAAGACGGGAAAATTGGTTCGACAGACTTGAAACACGAAAAGCTGTAAGTCGTATGACAGCAGGCTGTCCACTAATTGGGCGGGTTGGTGGTTTGATTCCCAGCTTTTCCAGTTTACACATTGTGTGTCATTGAGCAACACGCTAAACCCCAACATCTGTACACAACTGAGCTGCCACATCTGTGTATCATTCTGAGCAAAACTGGAACTAGATTATGTTTTTTATTAACATAATAATGGGTTATGTATGTTGGCAATTAGCAAAAAATGTCTGGTAGGAAATGTGTTGATGCTGCCAACAGATGAGATTTCTCTTCTGTCAGATCACATCTGATCTTGTAGCTTTGCTGAATACACAAAGAAGATTTTTATAATTGTGTTTGTGTACTCGCACTATTTAAAGGTCGGACCAAATTGTGGTCGAGCTTAATAACATAACGCTGACTACAAACAAAGCTCTTTTCTTGCATAAACATGAGCACATATGAGGCTGCGGAGTGGATCTCGGCTCTTTGGTACGACAGTCCTGTGCTATGTACCTTCACCACTCACTCAAACCACCAAGAAAATAGTTGAATTAAGGGGAAATTCAAAAAAAAAAAAAAAAAAAAGTCTAACAAAGAAGCCATTCATCAAACGACTCAACCAAACAGAACTGAAAACTGGTTTGTCAGAAAAATCCGTCAGGAAGCCTGAAAACCAAACAAGCTGTAGAAACAAGTCATTAAGACGTTCGAACTTTACAAAAATCCGGTCAAAACCTTTAAAAATATAAAAAGTCAGACTGCCACAGTGCAGCCAGTGATGCTATAAACTGATCACCACAAAGGTCATTAAAGAGTGATCAGCGAAACAAGCTAGAACAATCGGCCATATTGTCAAAAACGGTGCGTGTGTTGAAGCTGAAACCCAATCAGTGAGAAGTGGTCGACAAACGAACGCACACAGAATCACCGGCTGACTTCATCTGACCTGTCAGTCGGACCTGATCGCAGCCTGAAAATCAGTCGGACAGATGATAACAAAACAGACCGTCGCATCCAAAAACCGCCCACACAGCTAGACATGAAAACCAGTCAACCCAGTTTCAAAAGTTAATCAAAACAGCAGTAAAATGCCACCTAATCCTCACTAAATCCAAAAAATTAAAACAACGCAACATATCCTGTAAAACAGGTAAAAAAAAAAAAAAAACAGTGTGAAGAGCAGACAGTCAGATTTGGATCAGCTCCTCGGCCTCATTGTTGGGTTTCACCAGCAGGCCAAGCCGCTTGACCAAAACCTCGTCTGAATGGAGGCTTTGTCCACATGGAGAGCAGTGTCTGTGTGTGTGTGTGTGTGTGTGTGTGTGTGAGAGAGAAAGTAAAGTGTGTGTGAAAGAAAGAGGGACAAAGAGAACAAAATAGAGTGAAAAAGAGACAGTGAGACAAAGAAACACAGAGAGAGAGAGTTTGGTGTTTCTCAGTGTGGAGCTTAAACAAGCAGTACAGGATGTGCAGCCAAACTATTTTTTCTGCTTGGCTGCAGATTCTCAGTGAGTGTGTGTGTTGGATTTGGGGGGGGGGGGGGGTTGTTGTGAAGGGTGCTGATGGGATGTCACTTGTTCTCTTTACTATCACAAGTGGGAGGGACACACACACACACACACACTTGCAGATAATGATACACAACATGCGAACATGCGTCACTGTGTCTGCAGTCACACATGCTGTACTCCCACAATGGAAAGGCCGATTTATGCTGACACAGTTTCGGTGTCACGGAACCAAAACACCTGAAATGCATTTATTTTCTGTGGTTCAGACTCTGCTGTCCCATAGCGGCGCTCGTTTGTAGCTAAATGAGTAGCTCGTAAAGCCTCAGATCAGAGTTTTAACATGCCGCTTGAAACCCACAGAGGCCTGCACCAAAACACAACATTAACCACTTTAAACTGACTAACACACGACTGGTTGGGTTATTTAAGAGGAGAAAAAAAAACCAGCCGACGACCTTCCTTGACCTTTGTTCAGATGCACGCACGTCACAGCAGTCCTGCGCACGCTTTCACTCTGACTCACATCCAAACGTCACCATAACCGTTAACATGTTGCTGCTGTTGAGCAGAGTGCACACAAACTTTTAGTCAAAATCTTGACGTAAATGCTTTTTCTCGTCCAGTATACCCCCCCCCCCCCCCCCCCCCCCCTCCCACCCTTCTGGTCTTGGAAGGAAAGGCACATCAACGTGAGTTTGTACTCTACATCGTCGTAATGTGGTTAATTCGCTGATTAGCCAAAAACAAGGTGTTTGTTGAAGGCAGCTAACAACACAATATTATTTCTGTCTTTAATCTGCTGTTATGTTCTGTCACCCACTCATCCAGCTCGACTTGCTCCCTATAAACTGCGTTTGTTTTAAATGAGGTCATCAAAAGCCTCTGTGACACCTGCTGATTTATTTACTGCCATTAGATTTCACCAGCTCAACACACGTGTTGCTCGGTAGGTAGTAGGTGATGCACTGAAGCATAGCTATGGACCGATTATGACGTATTTACTTTCTCTCTGGATGTTTTGTCTTGTCTGCATAAAAGTTAAGTTGTATTTGTCCCCTGGACATGCAGGACACATTTGCTTCGATTATTTTTTGTCTTGATAGTTGGAAAAGTTGAAAAAACTGTACGTAAAAGATTCACGCTGCCACAGTTTCAGCTTTTTGGAGGTTTTCTTGTAAACAGTTTGTTGAATTACTGTAATGGATTGAGTTGTGTTACTTTTTTTTGGAGCAGTCCAGGTTTTATTTTATTTTTTAAGTTGTATTTTGTCGCAGTATTTGGTGGTGGTGGTGGTGGTGGGTGTGGGTATTTATCTCACCAGACAGCAGAGAGAGAAACTTGACATCTACCTGTCGAAGCGACCGTTCACTCCACACAAAAGAAAAATGAAAAGAAATAAGAAAGTGAGCGTGTCAGGCTTCAGGTTGGCGTCTGAGCGATGAAAAGGCCGCCGTTTGTCACCGGGAATTATTGATGTACAAACAAATAGACGCCGCGGGAGGGATACAGGAGTTTGGGAGGCTTTTGAAAAAAGAATCAAAGAGGAGGGTGGGAAATAGGAGGGAGGGAATGTGGTGGTGGTTGGGGGGGGGGGGGGGTTGTAAGTGGGTAAAGATTATGAGACAAAAGCAAGAGGAAAGGGGTGAGGAGGTGAAGAAGAAGTTGGAGGAGAGAGTGGAGGAGAATGCACAAAAGGTAAATGAGAAGGAAGGAAGGAAGGACTGAAAGAGAGAAAGGGAACACGACCATTTCTTTCATCCCTTTATTCACCTATTCATCTTTGTCCTCCTTTGTTACCTCCCTCTCCTCCTCATCTCACATTCTTTCCTTGTCATTCGGCCCTATCTTGTGTCCTCCTCCCATTCTTTATATCTAGCCTCCACTCCTTTCACTCTCCTCCCCCTTTTCTCCACTTTTCCTCACTTTCTCTCCTTACTCACCGTCTTCTCGCTGCCTCACCTTCGTCTTCACTCTTTCTCTCTTTTCTTTTCATCGCCACCATCCTTTACTTTTTTCCTTTCCTTCCTTCCTTTCACCTATTTTAACATCCACGTTCACACTGCCTCCTCCCTCGCGTCCTTCTCCCCCTCGTCTCTCCCTCCCTTTCTTGCAATCTCCAGCTTTATTTCCCCCTTCATCGTCCTCTTGTCCCTCGTTCCTCTCCTTCCCGTCTCCCTCTTTTATCTCTTATTCCCATCTTTTTCCCTCCATCTGATTTTTTTTTCCACCCTCTTTCATTATCTCCACCCTCTTACCCTCCTCTTCTCTGAGGCTGCCTGTTGAGTGAACGAATAAATGAAAATGAAATAGACAATCTGCAGCTATTATTTCTTTTTTTTTTTTTTTTGAAAGAAAGCTCAACAATTCTGGCAAATATTTAAAAAAATATGTGGAAAATGAACTCATTAAATTTTTAATATTGGTTATTATACATGAAAATCGTCCATAACTACGCACTCTGATATTGGTTTGTGGATTTTTAAGGCAGATGATGGTATTTTCTTTAATTACATCGCCCATAGTCACTTTGTTACCAAATTTGACCATTTTCAGGCTAAAAATTAATTAATGTTCATTATTTTTCCTGCATTTTCTTCTTGTGAGGGTGTGAACACTGAACAGCAAAACAAACCCAAGATAATAAATTCATGCTCACTCAGATTCTGGTGAGAATTTTTATTAGATTGAGTTTACATTCTGAAAAAACACCTAGATTAAATCAGCTTATCACTTCTTCTGAACCAGTTTGTGATTATATCAGAAACAACCCTGAGGAGATGGAAAATATGTGTAAATCAATAATCTATAATCATCTAAGGCAGCACAGAACCACAGTCTCCTTCTGTGTCTCCCAAAAAGACAAAGACTGACTGAGGCAGACACCAACTGAAACTGGTGTTTTTTGGTAGCCACTCCAATCGTTTGGGAAAAATAACACACACACACACACACACACACACACACACACACACACAAAGATTGTAATCCACAGTTTGAAGGAGTGTTTAGCTGGGTTTTTTTTTCCAGTTATTTTTTGGGCAGGACAGGAGGGGTAGCGCTCTCTCCCTCCAGCGACCATGGGACTCGGCGCGTTGCCATGGAAACAGCCCAAACTGCACCAGAGGAGTGATTGAGAAAGGGGGAGAGAGCGAGAGTGTGTGAGCGAGAGAGGTAGACGGAGACAGGCAGAGGAAGAAAGAGAGAGAAGGTATTTTTACTCCATGAAGAAGAAGAAGGCCTTCTGATAGATACTGTTGTTGTTCTCCACTCAGTGTGAACATTTTAGAGTGTGTGTGTGTGTGTGTGTGTGTGTGTGTGTGTGTGTGGTGCTGAAGAATGAGGCTAGACAGAGTGGGGAGAGAAAGAAATGCAGGTGTGCGACTGTCTGCGTTTGTGTGAGTGTGTGTGTGTCCTGTCTAGGTTTTTGTGGTGAAGGTGTGCGTCTGCACCAATTTGTGTTTCGTGTTGGTCGTGTGTGTGTGTGTGTGTGTATGTACTATTATGCTGGGGTGTGTGTTTCTAATTAGTTTTAGTTGTGTGTGACCATGTAGTTGACATGTAGTTGACAATTTGTAAGTCCATGTGTGCAGCTAAATGTGTATCGTACAGTGTATGTGTTTATTGGCAATTGTGTGCATGTGTATCACACTGTGTGTGTGTGTGTGTGTGTGTGTGTGAGCGCTTGCGTGCGCACACTCCTCCCTGGGCCAGTATCAGTGGTAAGCTGTGATTCAGGCTGTGAAAACACTGATTTGGCAGCCAGAGCGTCTTCCTCCGTCTCTGACCGGCTCAGCCAACAAAGATCCATCTCTTATTAACTGATGCTTTATTACAAAAGAATAAAGTGCGTGCGTATGCCTGTTTGCGTGTGTGTGCGCACACCAGTTTTACGATTGGTTTCCTGAAATCTGGGTTTTGAGGAAGGAGGCGCATCTGTAAAGCTACAGTAACTCCAGTCGCTGCAGACTCAGGATGCAGGTTTTCACGATGGATTTATTATTCTGCCTGTAAAATATCCGACAATTATCCACTGGAGGAGCTTTGTCTCGCTGCACGTTCAGTTACTTCTTCCAAAACACAGAGCGTGTCCCGTTTAAAGCCTGACCCGACCTGCATGTCAGTGAGACTGCTACTGGCTGGGACCACCAACTTATAGTGGCAATACACACCTTTAGGGAATCGACCTAGTAGCTGCAGCATGAGACGTGAACTCAGCCCAGCAATTCAGGTTTTGTTCGGGTTCGTTATGAAAATATGACATAAAGCATTGAAACTCTCGGATTGGTTAGTCGGGCAGCATCTCTGCACTGCTGCCGGTGCTGTCAAACAGCACATCTCCACTATGAGAGATGTTTCTACCATCCATAACTGTTTTTAGGGGACTTTTAATGCAGGTGATGGACATATTGCTCTTAAAGCCAGTTTGTTTTTTTGCCAGGCAAAAATCTGAGTTAATGTTAGTTAGAGTTCCATTTTTTTCAGAATGTGATATAAAGATGCGTTAACTTATCCGCTACGTCATGAAAGAAAACACTTCAGTTATATATATTTTTAGGTTGTCTAAGTATATTAGTGTCAGCGTTTCAATATTGAATCACCTGAAATGTGCGTACAGCTGCTGACAGCCCTAATTGGATGAAACCGAATTAAAAAGCATCCTGACAGCTGATTAGAATTAGTAAAACACCATGGACATCTTAGGATCCAGCACATGCTAAATGGCGCAAATTAGGCAGTTAATTATCGAGAAGTAAAGTGAACGTAGGAGCGAACAGGTTCTACTTCATATTAAACTCCTGTATGTTGCTGCCATTGACGAGCGCACACACACACACACACACACACACACACACACACTTCCTCAGCGTGTGTTTTAACCAGGTGTCCAGTGGGAGTGATGGTACTGAACCTCAAAAAGTTTGCCCCTTAATCATCAGTCAAAGCCTTTACAGACCATTATGTCATAAAATGATTGCATAACCTCGCTGTTAGCGGAAGTCATACAAACGACATATGTTTTTATTCTGTGTACATCTGATTTTTGGTTATTTCCTTTCTGCTGACAGCAGGTAGATGGATGTCTAGACAGAAAAAAAGAGCTGAATTTCTAGTTTTCCTCTCATTAAACGAGAACTGAGCTGACATTTAATAATGTGTCTCGGCCAAATCAGGTCATTTCATTGACATAGGTGCTTTGCTTGTGGCCAAATTATGAATCAAATGCACAGTGGCCTTTTTCAGGGGGGGAAATCATTAAATGAATCTTTAATAATTTGTGGTATTTACAGAAAAGAACGAGGGCTTTGATTCTCGCACAAAGACCTACTCGCTGCTTAAAACACTTCTTTCAAACAGTGCCACGAACCCACGGAAAGCTCGCCCGGCCTCGGCCGCGCCGCTTCCTTAGAAACCGATAAGGTTTCTAGAAAAGGTTTGCAATTGAAGCACACGTGCGTCCGCACAGATGCCTGCCAGCAGCTTTTTGGAAGGAGAATAAACCGCAGTGCAAACCGCTCCGATTGACGAGCTTGTACACACACTCGTTATTGGCTGGTTCATTAGGTCATGCGCATGTGTTTGTGTGTTCTTCGAGGAAGAATCGGTGGTTTTTACACTCCCACATACAGTAAACAGCAGTCAGTCTCATTGCACAAGACCTTCAAAAGTTCATCTGGTTTCGATGAAAATTTTCCAACCTCAGAATATCCTCACCTGCCAGCTTTCAGCGTTCTGCTTTTTCTTCTCTCTCCCTCTTGTAAAGCGTATGTGTGTGTGTTTTCTGTTTCTTTTCTTTCTTTTTTTTTCTTTTTTTTTTAATCGAGCCAGTGCAGTAATCCGGAAATATGTGTCGACTTATGTGTTTCAAATGATGCCGCCGCTTGGAATTTGAAACAAGGTCTGAGAAAATAGATTTCTTACAAAACTGTAATAATAATAGTAACAGGTCAGAGCAGAAGTCAGAAAAACATCAGTTTACATGGGTCAACACCATCCAAGATTATTTAAGATGAGAAGGAAAAGTTTGTGCAATTGTGTTTTATTAGAGCATCAGTAGGATTTGGACTCCTAAGCTCCTAACCAGCCTTGGTAGCATATGTTTCGGTTTTCAACTTTAGAAGTAAAACCACTAACATCTTTGCCACCAACATGAACTAGGTGCTAATTCCGGAGTCTTAGTTACAACTTGTTTGAACTTGCAAACCCTCTGAGAAGCAGTTTGCTTTTCCACAGGCAGGAAGATTACTGGGGATCTACTGATCCTGCTTTTTCCCTGACCAAGTACAAGTACTTACATTTGAGTACTCGCCAATACTCAGTACAGATACAAGTACTAAACTGTTTTCCTTATGGAATGAGTTGCTGGACAGTAAAAAACCCTCATCAGTCTATTGCAGTTCATCAAACCCCCCAAGAACGGAAATTCTGGCGCATTCTTCTGCCAAAACAAACTGACAAGCAGACGACTGGTGTTTAATAAGCAACTTCTGCTGAAAAGAACAAAAAGATACAGGAAAAAAGCCGAACAAAGCACATTCGCATGTGGTGAGATCCTCGATGCACAAGTCTAAACAGGAGTATGAAGGTAAAATTACTTTGGAAAATAAAGGTAACTTCAGGTAACATTATAGTTATTGTGTATAACCCCTGTTGCTGATGTCTTAAGCAAATATTAACCTTTTTAAAATATTCTTTATAAATAAGTATGACCTTTAGTCATAGAACATAGTTTGTATTCAGCTTTACATTTTGACATTTTCCCACCTACCTGCAGAAGTTATTTGGCGCCGTAATGGACCAGTTTTAGGAATATGAGCACAAGTTCACAAATACAGAATTGGGCCCAGTGTCTAATGCTGGCGTCAGCACCGGGACGTCCCTAAGACGTACAGTACTTACAGCGTGTCTTCTTCCGAGGAGAACACAATAACAATGGTGGACTACAATACACTACTCTTTCTATAAGTGTTGCTCTTAGCTTTTTTTTTTTATGGTCATCACAAAGTTTTCCCTTGATCCCTTGGTCACGATAATTTGGCCCCTCTTGGTTCTTGGTTCTAGACCAGCAGAGAGGTGAGTGCTCTCCCTGGCTGAAAGCTGGTTTTTTGGCTGTTGAAGCGAAACAACTGGATTGCGAGTAGACTAATAGCCCTCACTTTGCCTTTAGATGGCAGTCGGGTACCTGAGCTGAAGAGCTTTGCTTGGGATCTTTTGCTGTGTGGTTCAGAGACCACCAGATGCTGTTCGCTGGTGTAGCGCAAATGTCAGGAGGGACTGTAGACCTGGTCGAGGGAGTGTAGGTAGGAAGGTACTGCTGACTTGACCGCTGTGTAGGTGAGAGTCAGAGCTTTGAACCTGACGAGGCCAGTGCAGAGTTCTGAAGAGTGAAGCTGAGACATCTGCATCATCTGCAGGGGTTTGATCGTGTTAAAAGGCCATTTCAGTAGTCAAGGTCTGACCAGTGCCCACGTGAGGATTTTCAAAACTAGGGATGGATTTTTCTGTTGTTGGGGACAAAGCTCCATGCACCAGATGAACGAGACGTGGTCAGAAAAAGAAAGGTTGTCATCAGTGATGGGCCCAGATCTCTAGCAGATTTTGTGGGATCAGTGAAGATCGAAAGCTGCTGCGTTGTATGGAAGCTTTGACTGGGAAGGACCAGAGCTTTTTTTTAATTTGTCCCCTTTAGTGACACACAGCTCGTGAAAGAGGATGAGGTGTTTTAAACCTGCCAGTGCGTGATTTCAGCCACATCTGTGTCCAACTTCATGCTTTAGGTCATAACGGGGACTAGAACACAGACTGGCTGTGCGTTTTTAAATTCAGTGTGACCTACACTTTCTGAGGGTAATGTTATATAAATCTGTTTGGAAATCACAGAACAAAAAACTGCCCTTTATTTCCCAGAACCATGTTTTAGAATCTGGTGACAATCTGCTTGCAGGAACTGCTATTAATTCTAAAATACTTAACTAGATGCTGCTGTCTTATAGCTGAGAGGGTCTGCAGCTTACAGGACCCTCAAGGGAGGCTCGGGACCGTTTGTTCTGTTCAAAGGCTGTGACCTTTGACCTCCGCATTGTGGTTCGTTGGTAAAGTTGCTTGTTTGAGGGGTTTATTTTGCCCTTGCACTTGTTTCACATTTAGTCGCTCAAGACAAATTCAAATTAAATTAAAAGTTAAGCTTTCTACTGGTGAAGTGACCTCGACAGGCTTTTATATTCTGCTCCGACACGCAACGGTCAACATCGAACGCTTTGTATTATATTATCTTCCCTTTTTGCTCCTTATGAAATGATTATTTTCACCCCTCAACATTAAAGTAATTTGTTTCAGGGCCAGCACTTTGCCAATCTTCTCAGGGCTTGATGCGACATTTCTCAACAAATGTTAATTGAGTGTACCGTACAATTTGGTTTGTGAAAAAAAAACTAAAACAAAAAAAAAGAAAAAGGTTGAAAAACTGTTGCTGTGCTCAGGTTTGAACTTGGCTTTTGTCGCAGTCCACTTCTGAATGTACACACCCCCTGTTAGAGAGCAGTTTGCAGCTACAAACCAGTTGTTAAAGCCATTTAAAGTGAATCCACTCACAAAGCTGAAGTACTTAGCATCACTTTCCTCACTGAATCACGACTCTGTTGGTCTTTAGCAAATCTTCCTTTTCCCCCTTTAGTTCTCTTCATCTGAATTTTAAATGGTTTTTCATTTTTCTGAGGTGAAACTTTGTCCCACACTGTGAAGCGAGTTGGTTTTGGCTTTGTGTTTCTTCATTTCCCAGAGTTTTCGGGTGATGTATCAAACAACAAAGAGCAACTAGTAAGTGACAAAGGACTTGGGAAAACTTGCGAGTTCTCTTTCGCACGTTTTCAGCTCAGACACTCTGGACCAGGATCCCCAGGAATCGCACTGGATGAACGTAAAGATCCCAGATAATGTTCAGGGCCAATGTTGGGTCCCGTCACAGCCGCAGTAAACATAGAATACTTCCTCTGTAGCTGTCACACAGTTATGTTTCTATACAACTAAACTGCAAATCCGTTTTGTATGGAATATATTCAGAACTGCATGATATCCTCTGCTGTCATGACATGTTGTTGTTGTGTTGCTGGTGTGCGTTGCAGTTTATGAAGAGAAGTTTCACATGTAGCAAATCAGATGGTGATGCAGCAAATGAGGACAGATGCTGATAGTCACACTCTAACCATACGTTAGTTGTTTCGAGTCACTTGTTGGTTAAAACCAATGGGACAGTTGCACGTCCTGGTTTCATCTTCTTATAGCTTCTGTTATTTTATCTGCAACTGTTCCAGACATACTGCTGCGTTTCCCAGAATACCATTCCATACCATTCATAATGACCGTCTCTTCTGAGGGACTGGCACCACAACCTGATGTCACCGCTATGAATCACTGAGAAAATATATATAAAGTTTGCCTAGTTGCACAGGAACAACCAGTGGGTCTCAGAACATCACCTCCAGATCTCTAAGAAGACGGAAAGAAGAATCAACATGCTGAGCAAAACAGAAGGAACCCGGGTCAAACAAAGGTGTCTCGATTTGGCTGCTTGAAAAAGAACTGACTTTCTATATACGGTGAACCTCGCTGCATCACCAGAGTCTGAATTTTTCCTTTTCTTATCAGTCGCCTTCAGAACAAGACAAGATATTTATTGGTGGAAAATCGTCTGGGAAACCAGACTTCTCTAACCATCTCCTTTAGAGATTGTGTGTGTGTGTGTGTGGAGTCTATAACTCACCCGCCATTTTGTTTGGAGAGTGTATGGGAGTGCGTTTTTGGCCGTGGGTCGAAGTGTGTGTGTGTGTGTGTGTGTGTACATTTCGAGTACGAGGAGCCTGTGCTGTAAAGCTGCTCGTCCTGCTGCAGCCAGTGTCAACAGCCGAGTGCATAACTTCCCATGAGCCTTTTCCCCTAGAAGGTAACTGGAAGGCTGCTCCAGCATACAGCTCTGAGTGTGTGTGTGTGTGTGTTTGCATAAGAGGTGTGTGTGTGTTTTTACACCCATTCATCAGTGTGTCTTCATGCTGAGTGTGTGTGTGCATGCTGCGTTGTCGCACCAATGGGTGTGTGTTTGCATGCTGTTTGCGCTTTAGCCCATCATTTGTTTCTCTCTCCCTGTGTGCGTGTGTGTGTGTGTGTGTGTGTGTCTATCTATAGTTGTCGACAGGTTTTAGTGCAGCACCATCATTTTGAGCAGAAAGCGTTTTGGTCCTTGCTGTCACCTTCCACAGGGCTGTGAGGGTTAAGACGTTATTTTGGGCTAAAGTGAGGGTTGAGGTTCGTGTCTCACAGAGGTGGAAACACACGTGTTTGATGCTGTGTGTGTGTTTCTACATGCCTGCTGTTGTCTTGCTGGTTTGTACTCACAGGGGCATTTCTTCATGCTGTGTGTGTGTGTGTGTGTGTGTGTGGTAGAAATCAGCACAGGTATGCACTGTTGTGAGCTGTGTGTGTCTCCTGGATTAGTGTGTGTGTGTGTGTGTGTGTGTAGCAGAGCGCAGTAGAGCAGAGTGGCGGGTCTAATGCGATTACGTCCCTTGTCTCCGTGCAGAACTGATAAGGTATTAGAGGGCGGGCCGTGATGAGATTTAAATTAATTCTGCCTCCATTCAAATTCACCATGAGATGAGCTGCTCCATTATTCGGCCTTCCAGCCCAACGCTGCTCCCTCCTTCCATCCCGTCTTTCTCTCCTTTGTCTCCTTCTTCCGTCCTCCTCTGTCTTTCACTCCTTGTTTACTCCATGTCGGGCGACACCTCCTTCCTTCTCTCCCTCCTTTGTTTTTCTCCCTAAATCCTTCCTCTCCCGCCTACTTTGCTTTACTTCCTCTAAAGACGCTCTCCTCGCTTCTCTCCCTCCTTCATTTCACCCTCGAATCATTTTTCTTCAAATATTCCTCTTTCCGTCCCCCATTCATTTCTCCCATTAATCACCAAATATCCTTCCTTCCTACCTTTGTTCCTTCATGCTGAATAAAGTCCCCTTCATCCCTTTTTTCTCCTCCCTTCTCCTTCCTCACTCCACTCTTTACTTCCCTCTCTCCTTCACTACTTCCTTTCCTCTGGTACTCTCCTTGTTACCTCTGCTTTTTATTTGCTCCTCTTTTTCCCAACTTTATGTTTTCCTTCCTTCTCGCCTCTCTGTTAAGTTTTCCCATCTTTCCTTGATTCCTTGCCTTCTGCCCTTCCATCTTTTAATTTTCGTTTCTGCTCGTCTTTTATTTCCGTGTTTTTTTTACTCCTCTTTTACTTAAGATAAACTTCTTTTTTCTCCCTTCTTCCTTTTCTTTATTCCTCTCTGTATATTTTTCTTTCTTTCCATCCTCTTACTCCATTCAGCTCTTTACTTCCTTTTAGATTCTCCCATCAGCCTGCTTCTCCCCTTTCCTCCATCCATCATTTGTTTCCTCCCTTCCTTCACTCTTTCACAACCTCTCCTCATTCCTCCTTTCCTCCATTCATCTTATACATCTGTTCTTCTGTTCAGTTTCTCGTTCTCATTTGTTCCAGCTCTCATCATCTGCTCTCTCCCTTCATCCCTTTCTCCAGTCTATCCTCCAATCTATCCTTACCTCCTTCCCTTTCCTCTCTCCTTCACTCCTTCTTTTGTTCCCTCACGCTCTTAAATTCACTCTTCTTCCTGTTCTTCATGGGTTTTTTATTGGATTCTCCATTTAGTGTAGTCCCCCACAACCTACCTTACTTCCCTCTTTTTCTCTTCCTTCCTTCCTGCCTTGTTCCTGCCTATCTTTCCTTCTCACTTCTCTCCTCTTAGCTAGAACTCCTCCATCCACCCCTTCTCTTCCTTCCCTCCTCCCACTAGCATAGCTTGTTCTTAACAACACATTTTACCAAATGGAGTAAAGCTTAGCCTGTTAGAAGCCGGTGTGTGTGTGTGTGTGTGTGTGTGTGTGTGTGTGTGAGAGAGAGAGAGAGCATCCCTGCATGCTTCCCATTGCTCGTGCATGCATATTAATGTGTGCATGCCTGTGTTTCTCAATGCCTCCCCATGTGTGTGTGTGTGTGTGTGTGTGTGTGTGTGTGTGTGTGTGTGTGTGTGTGATTAAAAGCAGCCACCATTCAGGGCCGCCCTCCGTTGTGTGCAGCCTGCAGTTTTCGGCCGAAACTACACAAACTGCTCGGTAAATAAAGTCAGTCAGTGAGCGTCAGTAACAGCCGGAGACCAAGCTTCATGTTAGGAGAGACTCTGCAGGTTGTTGTACAGTATGTTTTTCTTTTTTTCCTCTGCAGCTTTTAGATGATTTCAATAGGAATTTAACTTGTGGAAATCCACCTTCCTGCAGAAGGTTAGCAGAAGTTTCTTGGCAGGGATAGACACACAGTCTATAGCAGCCATTGACCCTTCAACCCTTAGTCATTAGTTTATTAGAAAGTGCCCATTCTTGCCTCGAAATGAGTTTTCCCAAAATTTCAGCTTAATTTAGAGCCACAAACAGCGAAGGGTTGGCTGCGACAATTAGTAAACGGCTCAATTTGCATATTCATAATCACTTTATTCTGATTAAAATAGCGGCAGCGAGCCCACGCTGCAAGAGCACGCGTGAGGAAACCCTCCAAAACCTGCAACCCCAAGCGGCTGGAGTGCCACAACGCCGGCGACACAAGCAAATCAGGAGCAGCTCATCAGCACAAACACCTGGAAATCAAACATTTTCCAGAGCAGGCTCACTGTCTCATTACTTAGCAGGAGAACACCAGGTACTGCCACACTGCTGATACAAGAAAACAAACAGAACTTTCAGGGAACATTAACATCATTAACCTGAACCACATGGACCCACTGGCAGGAGTCATGACAATTACACTTTAACTATATTTTCTTTATTTTGTGTGAGGATCCTGTGAAGAGCATAAATAATACACAGGATTAAAACCAACATGTTATTCATAAAAAACTACTCATTCACACAACTCACTACGCTCAAAAAAGGCCTGATCATAAATTCAAGCCGGCACTTTTTAGCTTTTGAGGCAGTAAACTGAAGAATAATAATAACAATTATTGTTTTTTTTTAAAAGTTGATCCCCACAATTCTACTAAATGCGACACATACAGAGGAATCACTGAACTATTAAGAATATACAGGCGTTTGTAATTTAGTGTATCATCGGATTTATATAAAGGGAGTAATTTTGACATTCCTGTAGCAATGATAACTGCACTTCTAACCTGAAGACTAATGGGTGCCCTTCAGCCCACCCTCGCTCGAAAACCAATCAAAGCATAGAGGAAGGTTTCAGAGGCTGTGACCCTGGCTCAGAAGTACTTCAGCTATAGAGAGTGACACAGAGAACCTAATGTGCCTGTGTTCCTACTTCACAAACCTATCTGCATATCCCATGTGGATACAGAGCATAGGTTGTGCATGTCCTGAAAATTGGCAGCAAGCACGAGACGTTTTCAACGTGCATAGGTGGCATGGAAAACTGAACATCCACAACTCGTTGACGTCTGGGCGACTCCATCTGCTGGGGAACATCATGTGGTGTGTGATGAAAAGCTCCAAAACAGCCACTAATTGGATCTCGTGGTGAGATTGTTTTGTCAGTTAACAATGTACTAACCTCCTCAACTGTTGCGTGTTCAGTTTTATGTTGTGCAAAAAAAAAAGAAATCTGAGGTTTTAAAGGAAAGTATTTCTGTGTTTGCCATATGTGATTCAGCCCTCGCTTGTTGCCTTCATAATATAATTTTTTCATCGTCTACGTACACAAAAATGTATGCTGGCGCTTTCCTTGCAACAAAACAACCACAAAGGGAACAAAACAACTACAGACAGATACAACATGACCAGGAAGAGACATAAAAATGCCTCAAAATAAAGCAAGATGTGCAAAATATCCCCATAGACTTTTAGAAAAGGTCAGAAAATGTACAGAAATATATATATATTTTATTTTGATAAAGTGGAACATGACGGGTTTTAAAGCAAATCCATCAAAATTAAAACAAGCTTCTTGCAACATTGCCTACAATCCTTTTAGATTAACGTGTAATGCATTGGACAGGAGTTGTGTAATGCCTCAAATTAAAATTTTACCAGTTTTGACTGTGATTAGGCAATAAAATGTCAGTTTAGACAAACAGCCAAAAATGTTTCCAGCTCTACATAAGTAAGACATCAGAAAAATGCTTTTCTTGGAATCTGTACAAAAAGTCATGTTTTGTGTTTGCAGCAGTGTCAAATGTTTCTCAGCCCTGCGCACAAAATATTAGTTTTCTTTGTTTGCTTGTCTCCATTCTGTATTTCGGTCTTAATTTTGGAGAAGAATCTCATCTGTAAAGGACAAAGAGTGAACGTCCAGGCAGAATGTCTTCCTCAGGGAGATGGAAGGTCAGGGTCTGGGACTCGAGGATGAAGGACAGGGTTACTCCTTACTGCACCAACTTCCACTACATTTGTTTGGGAAGTCATCGTGCTGAATTGATTAAAAAGCAGCTCTAACAAAATAGAAAGGACGGCAGCTCGTCGTGTTGTCAGATGGTGCTTCAGGTGTTTGGTGTGAGCAGGACGAGCAGCCTGTTTGATTAACATATAATGGGGATAAAACTCAGTGTATGTGTGTTGTGTCACTGACCTTGTGTTTCTCAATTTGTCTTCTCCTTTGCCTGCTCCTCCCTGTTTTCCTCAGCCGTCCTCCTCTCTGAACCCCACCCCCACCCCTGTCTCTGCCTCTTAATCACTCTCCTCTCTGCTGTTTTCTCTTCCCCCCCCCCCGTCCTCTCTTCTCTCAGTCCCAGCTCTCGCCTCGAAATCAAAATAAGACTTGTTGAGATGCAGCTCCGTGCCCCACTCACCGGTGATTATTTATTCTCCTTTCATTTTCTTTATTTAACTTTGATTTCCCTTGGTTGGTTGTTTGGGATTGAGTGGGGAGCAGGGAGAGGGTCTTCCACTGGAGCGCTCAGGTTCAAGCCCCCAATATAGGCAAACCTCCTTGCTCAAGGGCCCTTCAGCAAGGCGGTGAATACATGCTTTGACCTCTGACCTCCTTGTGCAAGGCTAGGGTGAGCACAAGAAGAATAGCATCCTCTCTGTGGGGATGTTTTGGAGAAGACGCAGAATAGCAGCAGCACATTTGGCCACAGGCTGAATGCTACATATTTTTAAAAGTAATGAATAAAGAATGTCTGAAATAAAAAGTAGAAGGAGGGAGAGAGAGAGAGAGAAGGAGACGAGAGACGAGAGACGAGAATCAGAAGGGACATGCACAAAGCTTTACCAGAAATCAATGCAATCAGAGCATCGGCAATACCAGATTGATTCATGCACAAATAAACAATGTTCAGAATATTTCATCATGGCATAATCCTAATATCACCATGGCAACAGAGCTTAGGTAGACTGCTCTAAACAAGATAAGGTGTGTGCATGCCTCAGCATCCCTGCTAATCTGAGGCACGCATCATCCTCGGGTTTCTCATAAGTGAGATAAGAGCTTGTCCGAGTTATTGCCAATGAGATAATGTGTTTACATGCAGCCAATCAAATAAAAAAAAATACCTGAAATGTCTCAGTTAATAATCGAGTATCCATGCGTTAATACGGGTAGAAGTGACTCACTGTCTGCAGTTAGTTGAGAAGCAAGATTAAAGTGTGGGCAGCTTACTTCTGAAAACATGTTTTTAAGTCTCAAGGTGTTGAATGAAATTAGCTTTTTTTAATGTTTACACAAAGTGTCAGTACCTTTTCGTTTAATGACAGTTGGAACGTGAAACGCAGCTCAAAGGTTTTTTCCATCCATATCTCTCAAGTCTCCTACCGGTGTTTTTTTTTTTTCCCCCCAAAGGGAAAATCACAGACGTTAAACAGGAAGTGGTGCATTTTTGTTTTAGAATCGGCCTGTTAGAAATGAGCACCAACTACAGAAACATCAGATAATTAAATGTCACTGCCCCGTCCGTCATATCTGGGGATTGTCGGCCACGTAAAGACAGAGTAGATCTGCTGGGGGAATTCATCAGGATTGGATTCTTAACGGGTACAAAGCTCAGTTGTACACTCAGACTATAATCACTGCAGATAATAAGAAAATAGAAAACTACAATCGTAGGCAAGACTCAGTCCTTCTCCTGAAAATTGTCCCTTACTGCAAAGCCTATTAATAAAATTAAGGCCACTGGCTGCAGCCACATTTTACCGTCTTTCTCGTACTGAAGGTTTCCACGATCCAGGTCTTTTTCTTTTGGGGCTTTTTGTGAATAGGTACCAAGGTAACTTTGAAGGACCTATAAGTTATATTCTGCTTATCCAAAGTTGGGGTCGCGGTGGCAGCAGGTTTAGTAAGTCTCTTCAGACGTCCTACTCCCCACCAATGATTTCCAGCTCCTCTGGGTTTACCTGGAAGACCTCCAATGAAAGGCCCAGGTGGCCTTTCTTTAATATGCCCACACCTCCTCAGCTGGCTCCTTTAGAAACAAAGGAACAGAAGCTCCATTACAAACTCTCTTTGAGTGTTTTAAGTCAACTAGAAATAACAAGGAAATAATACTCATTTCAAAATGTTAACAGCTGAAGCAGTTTCCATGTTGAGTAAAAATAACGAGTGGGACAGATGTGAGTGCACAATAAATTGTAGCGCAGAAATCGCAAAACATAGAAATAAGGTCTAGATGGAAACATTACCGTGAGCTTTCTTCTCCATTCATCAGACGTTAGCCTTCAGTAACAGTTCTTAAGTTGGTCTTTATAGGTCCCAAATATCAGATGAGGTATCTACACCTCAGGGCTGAGGCTCCTTCGGGGGGAAGCTAAACTGGTAGGATTTCTCCGTGAGCATCATCTCCAGTCATTACTGCAGATTCAGGGTCATAGTCAAACTTCATAATAAAACAAAAACATGAAAAACCTTTCCAGGTAATTTGATCTCCCCTTCCTCCTTACATCTCGTGGAGATCATCAGCACACATTGCAACCATGACCTTCTTCAGATCCAGACCCACAGGGTTGTAAAAGCTCTCATAAAGGACCGAATGGAAATAGAAGGACGTGAGAGAATAAATCTGGTCTGGAGCAAAGCACTGTGACTGATAAAAGTTTATTAGAAGTCCTTTTGTGGAGGAATCTGCGTTTTTCTTTCCTCAGCAGGGCTCCCTCCACGCCTGGTTCTAGAAATGTTTCTTGGCAGGCTGTAAAGGCCCTGTGAGGCAGCATTAGAGCCTATGTGACAGTAAAACCCTCCACAGAAACCAATACTAATGGAATTCTCTTCGGCATGGTGGCCCGTCCTCTTCAGAGGAAGAGCAGGGAGCATTTTCTCCCCCCCCTCCTCACCCACAGCAAAAGAATGCAAAAACACCCCCAGCAGTGCCTTTATGCGCACAAGTGCCATCGCTGGACGGTTATTTACATTTACATTTGCATTCGAGGCAGCGTTATGCAGAGCGACTCGCAATGAGATCAGTGGTAGATGAAGCTTGAATTCCTCGAACGGGGACGGTACAAGCAAGCAGCAGGAAGGAAGCAGTGAGTGATCTCCTTGTAATCCCTGAGTGAGTGTGTCAGAGGGAAGTGGTGGGGATAAAAAGACAAGCCACAGACAGATGGATGGGTTGTTTCATATGGTGACAGCAAACTAGATCCACTGTCGTGTTGAACAAGGGAAAAGGGGGCCTCCCCCAAACTATTAGATTGGAAGAACACTAGGTTTCCTCAGTCCTCATAGGTCCACAGCTACGGAGGCATTAATCCGGTTCAGTCCTGCCAAAAAAAAAGATCATTTTTTTGAGCTTTTTTTACGCCTGAAGGTCTGAACCAACATTCCTGTTTTTGTTCAATTGTGAACCTTTGGTTTCACGTTGAAACTGAACGTACGTCCTGTTGTTCTAACATCGGCGTATCGTCATCTCATCAGGAATATGCGTGTTTTTACGTTTTTATTTGTTCCTTTGACCAAATTGAAATTTAATACCACTTGATTTGTACTTTATTTTCTTCAAACAAAAGTCCACAGTAGTTTGTCAGAGTCAGAGTAAAGCAAAATTCCGTTTCTTTTACTAATGTACTTCTACTAATGACGGCCGGTTGGCATTGTTGGGATAAGCAGTATCCCAGCTGCAAGCTTCAGATGGTGCCTTTGTTCCCATTGTCCTCTTTACGACGTGCATGACTCTCGAGACATTAGCACAGTTTGCAGAGGCTGTTTTTCAAAGAATGAAATAGTCAACTATGTTGTGTTTACAATGAAAATCATTTTGCTAGTGATTTCTTGGGCTGCAGGGCTTAGACAGCAGGAACCGGGTGTATAGAAAAGACATCGGTGTCTTTCAGTCGGTCCCAGGATTGGACGTCCGCCTGTGACGTAGCACTCGCCTGTGAATAATGAGAAAATGTGTGACACCGTGTGCAAGACGTAAAGGCGACGTTAACCACTCGTGATTATTGGTTTCAACCGACGTGGGAACTCAATATTGTGATAACTTAAACCCGTAAGACGCTCGAATCGGCTCATGTCACTGTTTTACGAGTAAGTGCAGACAACAGAATTTCACGGAAAAAGTTGACTCACTTGATTGTGCAGCCCGGTGTGAACACAAACAGCTCACACTCATTTGTTGACATGTCTCCACTGCACACTGTGTAAATTAAGTGAAATACCTGAAGAGTAATTGTAGACATGAAACAAGCGAAACCACTTGCGAAGCAGCAGGAGAGATTTGACAGTAATAAAGCACCACTTCTATTCCCTGAAAGGATGTTTAGGCACTAACAAGGCTTCTTCACATCATACATGAAGCTTCCAGGGCTCCTGGAAACACACATATGAGCAGTAAGTCACGGTGACGGACATCAGCTCTAAAAACACACACATAAGGACAATGGTGGGAACGGTGGTGCAGCGGCGCACGTCCACCGCTTTGAAGACGGCATCAAGTGCAGTCTTTCATTAGAATCAACTGCCTGCTGAATATGGCTATGAAAAACCCAAAGTCCTAAATCCCCATGAAGGATTTAACCTGCTTTTAAAACACACCATTTGGTAAAAATCTTGATCCAAAGTGCTTTGCAGGACCAGGCCCCTCACACACTTCCACACACTGTCCCGCTGATGCTAGTGAGCCGCAGATGCAAAGAAGCAACTCGGGGCTCAGCTGTACTGTAAAACAAAAAAAAGCAGTGGAAAATAACGGTAGAAATTCAAGGATTCGAGGACCAACAGTGGGTGTTGACGGGTCAGATATGATTTAAGTCTCAACAGTGGACTTTTTAGCCATAGCAACAATCATATCAGATAAATTGCTTTTATACCGGGTCATTAACCTCAAACCTACTTTTAAGGCGCGTGCGGCTCCCAGACTGTCCGAGATTTCAAATCGGCGTCTTTTTTTACTGCTGGTCTCAGCTTGTCTTCGGGGGGCGTCCAAGCATCGTCGGCAGCTGTGGCTCAGCCGGTGAAGCCGTCGTTCACAAACTGAAGGGTCTGCGGTTCAATTCCTGCTCCCTCTTGGCCACACGTCAGGGCGTCCTACTTTACACACAAGACCTCTAACTAGCAAAGGCCTGAACGTCCACAATAATTTCCCTGTCAGCATTAATAAGAAGAAGGAAGTCGGACATATTGCTTAGGGACTAGTGTGTAAAAGTACACACAGCGAGCTCGGTTGTGTAGTTTTCGTTGTTGTTTTGTTTTTTTTTTTACTACAATGCAATTAATGGTGGAAATAAGTAACAGTTTTCCTACAGTTAATGACTTCAGCACATGATCACTGGACATAATTTCAGCTGAACTCCTTATAATTAGAGGGAGCAGACAAACTTCTCTAATTACACGGACAGAAATGAGCAGAGAGAAGCTCAACACGACCTGTTTCTCCCTTTTTTTCACTCTACGCATGAGAAACCCAGTAAAAGTAAAGTTTCTCACTTCGTGACGAGCAGCACGTCGTTGAAACGAGAGAATTGGGTTTTGTTTTTCTTTCTTGCAGCGCAGCACATCTCTCACATGCTTGTTAGCTGTGTAAGCGCTACGTGCCAGATTAAGCCCCTGCATCTTTAATTCCTTAATGTTTAAGTTTACCGACGGGCGTCTGTCTCCTTAAAACTTCCCCAACTCTGCTCCTTTAATGCAGGCTTTTATTTTTTCATCACGACATCTGCAGCTAAGTGACGCGAAGCCGAGGCCGTGAGGCGGCGCAGCCACTGCCGGCGTGGACGGGCTGCAGTGACCTATATACGGCTGAATATAAGTCTGAGTCGGAGCACAGAGTCTCCCAGGCTTATAGCAGCTCATGGCTGGGTGGAGACGGCACCGCGGTAGATGAGGACACCGCACACACACACATCCACATATAGAGACTGGGAAACACGTGACGTGAGGACACGCATATGCACGAGGGGCTAAATCAGACCCACACTGAATACTGTATGATGGGGGTGTATATGTGGAAACACACGGAGGAGACGGGGACGCGCGTAAACACCCACGTGACCAGGACCGGCGAGGACACCTTTACAGCGATGGACACACGCGCACACAGATGTACACAGAGCGACGGTGTCATGCATGTTTTATTGACCCGCTCTTTCTACACGTCCTCCGTCTCGCCTCCCTTCATCCCTCGTTCTCTCTCTTTAAAGCTCGTTTCATCCCCTGCTCTCCCTTTAATCTTCCTCCTCTCCTTTGTTTTGTTCTCCCCTCTCCTCATTCACCTCCTTTTTGTCCTCTCAGCTCTCAGAGCAGAACAGATCAAGCTGACAGGCTCAGAAGGAGAAGACAAGACTCCTGTAATTCTACTTCCTGTCCTCTTTTCACTTCTCCTTTCCTCTTGTCTGTCCTTCCTCCTCCTTATCTTAAGCTTCTCCTGCCGTTTTTTCACACACCTCCTTATCTCTTCTCCTCCTTCTCCTACATTCCCTATAGATCTTGTTCTCTCCTCCTGTCCCTGTATCTATGACCCTACCTGTCCTTACCCTCTTGTCTGCTCTTTATATCTCCTTCCTCACCTCTTTCCTCCTTTTTTCCATCTATCTCATATTATGTAGTTGTCCCTCCATCTTTTCCTGCACCGTCCCCTTTCCTCACCTCCTCCCCACTGTCCTCCTGGCCTCTTCTTCAGTCTCTTTCCCTGCTCTTCTTTAACCACCTGACCTCATCTTCCTGACCTTCTTCACTTGTTTCCTCACCTCTTCCACTCTTCTGCTACCACCTGTTCCTATTTCCTTCTCCTCCTTTATCCCCTGCTCTTTCCTGACCTCCTTTCTCTCTCTGTCCTCTCATGCTCATCACCTTTCTTGCTTCTCTCCCACATCTTCTCCTGATGTTTCCTGCCTCCTCCTATTCCCTTTTCCCTCTCCTCTTCTCTGCCTCTTTCTTTTCTCACTTCCCCTTGCTCCCACTTATCTTTCTCCACCTCCTCTTCTCCTTCGGAATTCCCCGACCTCTTCCTCTCCACCCACCCTCTAATCCTCCTCCACTCTACTGTCATCTCACGTTTTTCTCCCCCTCCTCTGATCCCTCCTGTCCTCTTCCTCCCCCCTTTACCCCACCTTTCTCCTTCCTTGTTTCCTGTTCTCCTCCTCTTTCTCCTTCTTCATCGTTTGCCCAATCCTGACCTCTTTATTCTACCACTCCTATCATCCATGTCACCTCAGCCACCCCTCTCTCCTTACCTTTTGTTTTTTTCTCCTCCTCCCCTCCTCCCCTGTCCTCTCTTCTGTCACTCTACTCCTCCTTCTCCTTCTTTTCCTCCAGTCAACACCCTTCCATTTTTTCTGGCTCTTATTTTTGCTCATTTTCTTTTTCTTCATCCCTTGTTTCTCCCTGACCTCTTTTTGCATCCTCCTTCTGTCTCTTGTCACCTCCTCTTTTTCTCCCCCATCTGACCTCTCTCCCGCTCTTCCTCTATTAGCCACCTACGCTGTCTTCTTGCTCCCACTTTTCTTTTTCCTCTTCATCACTTGCTTTCTCCTGACCTCTAACCATCCTCCTCCTTACTCTTGTCCCCTTTTGTTTTTTTCTCCTCCACCTCTCCTCCCTTATGACCTCCCCTCTGCCCCTCTCACTCTCCCTTACCCTTTTTTTCTTCTCCCTCCATTTCTTTTTTCTTGCAACCACTTCTCCTCCTCCACTTATTTCTTTATTTACCACCTGTTCCTCCTCACTTGGTTTGCACTTCTCCTACTCCTCTTCTTCTTCTTTATCCTCCCCCCTCACTCTCCTCCTCCTCTCTTCATTTCTGCTTCCTCCCTCTACCACCTGTTCCTCTTTCCTTGCTCCCACTTCTCCTCCTGACTTCCCCTCTCCACCCTTTCCATCTCTCTTCTTATCTTCCTCCTCCTCCCTCTTGTCACCTCTTGTGTTTTTTTTTTTCTCCCTTCTGACCTCCCTCCTTCTCTTCCTCCTCACCTCCCCCTCCTCTTCTCCTAATTAGCACCTCAGCGTACAGGCCTGGTTAATATTCGGCGGTGAGGCGCTTCGACGGTAGAAGGGCACCTCGCCGTCTCTCCTGCGCTGGTGTTGCCATGGTGACGCCATGGAAATGAAGCCCCGCTCTCCTCTGTCTCTATCTCACTCTGTCTCTTTCCTAATTTTTTTGCTCCCCCACCCCTTCCACTGTCTCCCCCACCTTCACTTTTTAATGAGTCACTGCATCCATTAAATTTTAGGATAGAAGGATGGCAGTAGGTAAGATAGGGGGGAGACTTGTGAAGGCAGCACAAGACAGAAAATTTAAGGGGTGTAAAAAAGTTTTCAGTTCTTTAAAGAAAAGACCAAAAGTCGGTGTTTGTAGAAATTTACAGCCATTGTGAGTCGTGATTATTTATCTGTTGCTCTGACAGATTGGTTGTGATTGGTTGCTATGTCCAAGGACGCTGTTTTTATTTTCTGTTTTTTTTTTTTTTTTCTATTTATTTGTTTGATTGTCTGACAGAGTTCACTGAGGTAGGCATTTTTGGGGGGCGGGGGTGTGGGGACTGGTTCGGGGGGTGTTTGGACGGAGGCCTTGGCCTTGATGAAGTTCTTTAAAGCTGCTAATTGTGTTTCATTCATATTTCATGGTCACAGGGGGCAGGCGGTTTGCTGAGGGAGAATTGATAAAATGTCTGTGTGTGTGTGTGTGTGTGTGTGTGTGTGTGTGTTTGTTGCATTCCTAAACCATGGCCATGTAAAGCTGCCGGGCATTTGTGTGACTGAGCAAGTGTGTGTTTGCACCTTCCTTCATCATTCGTCCATCATGACACCTGGAGGTCATGGGCATATTGTGTGTGTGTGTGTGTCAGTGTGATTCAGCACATTTGTGTAGCTCTTCACATATTCATACAGCCTCTGTAGTCAAAGCAAACCAAAACCGTGAGTAAAACGTGATTCTGCTCTTCAGACATTTCGTCTCCGTCTGAGCGTTGGTCGCTGGTCTTGACCTCCGACCTCCTCGTAGACGGTGTGTGGGTGAGTGTGCATCATCACTTTGGTATCGTTAGCAAAATACACCGAATCGCTCCGTTCCTAAACATTTAGACTTTACTCTGACTCTGTTTTTCTGTCCCTCTGTCTACTTTTATTTAATTAAATGTCAACAGAATCAAAGCTGAAATGAAAGCTAATGTGAAACCAAAATTCAAATAACATCCGCACATTAATACTTCATAATCCCACAGAGACAACAGATTTCTAATGTCAGATTCATATAATGTGTTTGTTTGAATCTCACTTCTTTAGTTTTAAAATTTGACATTTTAGTGAGTTTTTTTTTCAACCAAAAAACAGTGATATGGGGCTGTGTACTGTTTATTTATGTATTAATTTATTGTACAACGAGGGCAACAAATCAGTTTTTTCCCCCTGTACACTGTAGATTCTGGAAAGGCTGGTAGTTCTTTTGCAAAGTGGAGTCATTTCTTTACAAGAATCTAATTTAAAATGTTTTCTGTTTTTTTTTTTTTTTTTCCCAAGTTCATAATGGCATCCAGAGTTTTGGAGAGAAATAAACTAAAAGATAAGAAAACTCTGCTCAGTAGACTTAAACCACATTTTTTAATAAAGTTCATATTCACATGTAGCTTGATTGTGTTTTTGTAACTTTCAGAAAGTTATTTGAATTCACTTAGAAAGATTAATGATTTTAAATGGGTAAGTCATCGCGGCACATACCACGATGTAGTGAAAGGTGTGGGCGGTGTCGGCGGAAAACACAGATTGATTTGAAAGCTCTGTAACAGTTTAGAATAATGTAACTAAATGTTAATATACTGCATGATGTTCAGATTCATAATTAGCATTAATTGTCGGGCTGCAAATGTTTGTTTTCATCACCAAATAATCTGTTTTAAAACCTTTTAATTTACCGTCATAATTGTAAACGGTCGTTGGGAAATGGCCCCGCAGCCAAGGTGGCATCTGCAAATGTTTTCTTTTGTCTGACTTCTTGTATCTGTGAGCCAAAAATGTGTAATTCACAAAGATATGTAACTGAGAAAAGTAACAAATTCTCACATTTGGGAATTTGGAACCAGATAATTGCTGGTATTTTTGCTAGAAAAATACCTCAACCGATTCATAATATTTCAAAACCACTGCAGATTTATTTTCTGTGTGTTCAGATTCGACAAAGTTTGTGTTGATGTATAAACTGTGTGACAACTTTAATTCCTCTGCTGGCCTTAAATATGATATGGTATAAATCTAAATTACTTTATATGAATATGTTTCAATTTCCTCACTGCTCACTGCTGAATAGTGAGAGTCTTCAGTGAAGTCAGGACCGATGGAGGAAAAGTGGGTGGATGATGGGATGTTACTGATGGTGGGATGAACAGATTGATGGATGTCATTCATACTCTGCTCTGCAGGCTCGACCTTGACTTTCTCTACAATATACGAGTTTGGCAACTCGACGCACGTCGTAGTCATGCGAGGCTGAGAGCAGCGCACCAATTATCCACCCAATCACCCGAAACCTAAAACTCTCTCAAGGTTCTGTGCCGGTGAAAAGCCAGCTTTGTTCTCGTCGGCACATCACATGGCCTCGCAAGAGCCATCAGTCATGTAGCTCTGCTGCGTATGAGTAGCACTTCCAGGTTATTTAATGCTTGAAGTCGCATTTGGCCGTGGTTTGTGGTTCCCAGTCCCCCCACCTTGGCCTACTTGGGGCCTCACAAGGGCTTAGACACAGTCCTCTGTGAAAAAATATCATACTACTTATTATTTATACTTTTCTTTATCTGTCATCTACTGGACTGTTTAAAAGCTGTTCCACAATAGCAAGGCCAAAGTCCTCAGTGTCATATTTAAATCTGAACCTGAAGCCTGATTATTGAACTCAAACCTAATTAAATTTTACATGACGTGGTGTTGTGCTAATTTGATGCCTTTCTGTGTGGGGTTGCCAGGCGGTTTTTGTTTTGCCCTGACTGACCAGTGGTGTGACTGTAGCTCAAGGAGGTAGAGGTTTGAGCCGTGGGTCCTCTTGGCCGGGATACCGAACCCCAAGTTGCTAATGGTGTGAAAAACGTTCCAAATGACCGAAAGTGAATAACAAGTCCTTTAATCTTCAGCCGTAAAAGCTGTTTGTCTCATAGTGCCCCTCTGAACTAGCTGCCCTTCTGGACCCTCCTCCCTATGTCAGACATTGTAAAGACCGTGTTGTGATTGCAGAGGCATCACAGTTTGGTTATGTAAGGGAGCAGGTTGGGGGGAGAGGGGGGGGGGGGATTGTGCACAGCGAATGGTACGGGACCGGCACGATTATGCTTCGTGTGAGTACAATATTAAAGTCCTAAGAAAATTACAGTAATTTCTGTAAACGTAGCTTTGGGCAGAGCAGAGAACTCATCTTTGCATATCCCCAGTGTGATGTCACAAGGGGGAGCAGCTTCGACACCACCCATTCTCCAAGCTGAAGATTAAAAATAACATAAAATGGGCAGAGATTGATTTCAGTCCTTTGACAGTAATTTTATCTTAATCCAAACCAAAACTCAATTTTTGTTATTTTTTTTCCGTCACATGACTTTTTTTTTAAATCTCAATATATTCACATCTCACCAAAGGTGCAGATTGACCATAGTAACAGTATTTCTCAGCTCAGTAGAGTTAAACATATGTAGTTTGTCCTAATGACAGGAAGGTCCTGTGACATCAGAAGTTCATCCTCTCTAAACCATAAATGTGCCCAGTTAATTTCATCTCGTTCTCCTGCGTGCGGTGGTAAGATTTGTCCGGGAGATTTCAAGCTGTCTATATAAAACACACGGTTTATCTCCTGGGCCTGATGTTTGGCCATTTAACATACTGTCGCATTATCAATATCAAGGTTCTTGGGTGAAGCTATCATCGGATTTTTCAAGTATCACCCAGACCTACTTAAAGCCCTGTTAGGACAGATTATCTTTCAGGAGGGAGCGATTATTTTCAACCAGAGTGTTGTGGTGACTGTAATTTCAGTCCTGTGTCAGTAATTCCTGCAGACTGCAGTTACCAGTACATAATTCAGAGCTCTTTCCCTCCCCGCAGAAGGGCAAGTTAAAATAACCCGAGGTAAAACTAGTCATGACGTCCTTTCGGTGGGTTTTTTGCAGTGCTCTTATATAACGCGAGTAGAGATTTGGATCGCTATAAGCTTAAGAGGAAGCTTCTGGAAATAGCCTGACACTCTCAGAAGAGCTGGGTCATACTACCAGCTGTGTTAATGATGCATTAGCACCACGAGGTGCCCACACAAAGGCATCCTTTGATCAATCATTTAGTGCCCCCCCCCCCCCCCACACACACACACACACTTACACTGGAACATGGACAAACACACACAGAGCTGGCAGTTTTTGTGCTGTGTGATAACTGTGTGCTTGACAAGGGGGAGGGTCACGGGGACTCCGAAACCGGTCCGCTTTTAGTTTCCGAGCGGCATCGCCCTGAAAGAAAGTGGCCGCGCAACTTTCCTTCCATTGTCACTGCTTTAATCCCTGGTGGCTCTTTCTGTTGGTTCATTTACATGGTACCGTACAGGCTTTTAGTCTCTTTACCCAGGAGGACTTGGAGGGACAGCAGTAGCTACTGTCCAGTGGCTCCAGGGACTGTTGGCAAGTCAGACATCCTACACAAAGGCTAACAGGGTGTTGAAGTATGATAGGATCAGTGTCTGCACTGATACTGACCTAATAACATGAATCGCTTTGTTTTTACTTTTTTATTTGTGCTTCGTTGATTTGCTGTGGTGAGCAAATGATTGGTAAAAGGCTCGTCGAATAAGAAATGTAACATTAGTGTGAGGGCAGATATCAGAAGCATTAACAGTGTGGAGACGTTAATAATTGTAGTTTTGTGGGTATGTTCTGCATTCGAGCAAGACATTTTCCCAATTGTTGTTTGCACCTGTCGTCTAGAACGACCACTATCCAGGACGACTGCCAAGACGGACAAATCGTATTTTAAAAAGAAAAACTGAACCGTTGTTACGATGCAACAATGTTTATATTTGAGGGTTGAACCAAAACCAGGTCTGTGGTTTTTGACCTGGTCTCATTCTTTGTTCCCCTCATAGCTCCTCCAGCCAACATAAGGCTTTTCGTGGGAAAATTTAATTTCGAAAACATTAGATGGACCAAATAAATGAGGTGATTATGAAAAGCCCGGTAAAGAGGAAGAGGTCAGAGAACGCAAATTCTCGTTAACCACAAGGTGAGAAAGGAGTAAGACTGCTGGCAGGGTTAGTTTGGGTTTTACAGGCAAAATGGCTCTTTGTGGTGAAGCATAAATGCTAATTCGTGCTTTCACCATCCAGGTCCCTGAGGGTCAAAACAGACTCTCGTTGTTGTGTGCAGACCAAAAGTGAGTGTCTGCAGGTGCCCGAAAACTACACAAGATGCTTCTAAAGGTGTGTAATGTGTATTTCAGTGTGTTGGAGGAACCCAAAGGAAGTTCATGCTGTGGCTGCTGTTCCTATTTGCCATCTTGTTTTACAGCGTGTGTTTTGTCTCATGGTCCAGGAAGAGGAATAATCGGTTAAATGCTAGACTTTTCCAGAGTTTGTGTTGCTGAGTAAAAGGAGCATTGGTTGTTGGACCAGCACTTTGAGATTTAGGTTTGGTGGCAGATGGACACACAAAGCATCCGACATTCCTAACTCGGATTCCTTGGTGCGAGGTTCCTATCAAAGTCACAGTAATTTTTTAAGCTTTGTGTAGCGGAGAGAACTCACATTCTTGCATATCCCCGGTGTGATGTCACAAGGGGAGCAGCTCTAACAACAGTCATTCTAAATAAATACTGCAGAGTTTGATTTCAGTACTTTTATCATACTCTGTTTTTGTTCTTTTGCCCCATAAGATGAGCATTGCTGAAAAAGTTTCCAGTGGATCCTTCCTTCGTCTCCCTTTCTACGAGCCCTCGTCCTCTCCACTTTGCCCTTGTTCCAATAAAATGTCTTTAACCCCTCCTATTAGCACACTTGGCTCCTCGAGAGCTCCCTTTCATCCTCCTAATTTGTCATTTTATTTCCCAAGATATCTCCTCATTACCTCCTTCTCCATCTCCAAAGTTGCTTTATGGCTTCGCCGACACCCTTTTTTCCTCAGGTATGCCCTTGTTCGCTTCAATGTGCAAACAGTATTGGAGCCCAGTGCAGTCAGATAGATGGATGGTTAGAGTTTGTGGGTAGATTGATGGTTTGCTTTGCCCTTGTTAGAGGACAAACTGATATTTATTTCTTCAAGTGTCTGTAAAACCTGCAGTGACCCCTGCCTCACCCGGCGGATCCACTCAGGTTACTTCGGTGTCTCTTTCAGGGAACTGTAGGTGTCCCATCCCGGTCTGAAATGGGTCTCTGTGTGTTTTACACGGGAGGAATCTGGTGGGGAGAACTTCCTCTTGCACGAGATAATCGTGCCCTTGCAAAATTCATGATTCTTCGTGCTTCTGCTAAAATACTGTCAGTGAGAGGAAGAGTAAAAGTTTTCTGGTTGAGGAACCCACCTGCCTCTCGAAAGGGAGTTTTACTGCTTCCTGCTATTTGCAAATCACTGTTGTCGTTGCTGCAGTTTTATTATTTTCCCGATAATTAGGGAGTGCTGCCGTGCTCCAAACAATCCCCTGTACACAAGTACTGTACAAATATTTACAAGGATGCGTGGAGACAAACTCAGCCCAATAACATGGGATGCAGCCAAGTGGCATATGACTCCCCTCGTCAGAAGTTGGCCCGAAGTCCTCGAGGCTGATCCAGTGATGCGGCAAAACATGACACTGTTGTGTTTCTTGTCTTTCTTTCTCCTTTTTTTTATCTGGAGCTGGCAGCGGCAGCACAGTTCGGTCGACATGAAGCGAGACCGCTGTGCCTGCTAAAGTGAAATTCTGCAGCCTGCAGCTCTGACTGCCTCTACGATTCCTCCTTTCCCTCATCCAGTCTGCTTGTTGCGTTGCTTTGCTCGTTGAAACTCTCTCTTTGTCACTCCACTCTTTTCTCTCCTTCCATCTCTCTCTTCTTCCAATTTCACTCTCCTCCTACACTCATTGTCCTTTTCATTCAACCTCTTCACTGTTGATCTATGGTACTTTCTTCTCTTTTCCTTTTCGTACATACACATCTTTATCCACATCTTCCTATATTTGTGCCCTCTGCTCGTTTCTCTTCAGATTTTTCTTTTTCCATCCGATTCTGTCTTTCTCCCACTCCACCTCTGTCAGCGGCTGTCAAAGAGTTTCTTTTGAGCAAACACACAGAGGTAGAACGTGTGAATGGACGACACAAATAGTTCAGATTTGGTGAGAAAACGGCTGCGAATAATCCTCTTTTGTTTTCCGCCAGTTGGTCAGTTTTGACAGTAATCTGTGGGCAGTTTTCCAGAGCCAAGTGTAGGTTAACACAGTTGCATATTCTTATTCAAGTCTTGCTGTAAATAATCCTTGAGTTTCTACATTTTGTGGAAGAATGTTTTGATTCCTTTTTATTTTTTCGAATATGTGCTGAAAATGTTGACGTGTACAAGATGGTGTCAAAGATTCTCCAAGATGTTTATTCTAGAAAACACCACATGCTACATTTTTTAATAGCAAATCTGAAGAGCTGCTTTAGCTCATCACACACAGAAAACTCAACACACCAGAACAACAAATATTTGTTTGTTAGTATATTTGTGTAATTGACTTTGTAGTAAAAGTCGTGTGGTGTCATTGACTTTAACACAAACTCAACACAACCATATCTTCATGTTTGACGTTTGGATTGGCTGCATCAGGACTCGAGGACGTGTGGTTTTTGGCTCGTAGGACCACTTCAAGTGTCCCGCATCTGAGTGGGCGTCACCCAAAGGCTGGCGCACACACCCCCGAATATGAATGTGATTTGGTTGTGACGACTGGTCCTGGTCCTGGTCGGTGTCAGTCTGGCTCAGTTGGCAGAGACAATTGTTAAGTGTGTGCTGTGGAATGATTCTTTTCTGGTCTTAGGATACAGTCTCTGTCAGTCATTCTCCTTTTTTTTACATTTTTTAAATTTAATATTTACGACCAGTATCAGCGACTGACAGATGGTGGACACAGTCTTTATTTGCGAACTGTCCAGTCTTTGGTACAGTAGTCTTCAGGTGTGTCCCCAGCTTAAGTTTGATTGTGACTTTGGATCACTTTTGTTGTGATGGATAAAGCTCCAGAGCAGCTGGAAACCGAAACTCAGCACAGTTTTGCAGCTGCAGATTTCGTTCTCTTTTTACTTTTTACATTCTCTTTTCACCTGTTTTCCTGTCGATGGAAGAATCACTGCACTATCTGTCTAAATAAAGAATGTTGCTGAAATACATTTAAATCTAATTCTACATATCCGTCTGAAAATAAAATAAAAAATAAACCAACTCGAAGAATGTGACGATGCTTTCAGTGCCAGCTTGCGGACCAGAGGTCCCCACACGATCTCTTGTTTCCTGGTAACAGAGACCCAACCAGGACCTTTGTTGGAGCGGGTCCAAAATCATGTTGATTTTAATCAGGTTGGGGGTAGGATGCTGTTGCATAGCTGCCGGTGTTTGACCGTGAAGTTCAGGTAAAACGACACGTACTGCTGCTCTGTTCACCCACGGCTGCTCATTACTCGGTGGATCATAATCTTGCTGCCAGTGTTGGTCTTCTCTCCGTCCGGGTCACTGTGGATCATGTGTGACTGTCCTGCACACTGCGTCCATCCGGTGGGTCCTGTTTGAAAGGGTCTAAAGCTGTGAACTCCTGGAGAAATCTACCACGGATGGATGAATTTTAGGCTGTTTTAGAAAGAGTCGCCGAGGTTAATGTGAGCTAGTTTTCCGTCGGCAGACTAATGAACTCATCTTCCAGCTCTAGTCAGTACCACAGCGTCTCGACACATGTGTACTTCATTAGTGGAAGTATGCAGTAAACAGCAATGTAAATGCATGAGATTTATAATAACACGGGATTAGTTCAGTCTCACTGCACAATGCAACGATTCAAAGAGGACCCTGGAAACTCTGCAATCTATAAAATATGTCTCCTGTGCAGGCAGTGAGAGGCTGATCAAGGCTGTGAGAGTATGAAATATGTCCAACATTAAGTGACGCTTGGGACTAATACCAGCTTGCCCAATACTAATTAAGCGTTGAAATACTCTCAATTTCCCTGGCAACTGCTTTGTTTTTTTTTGTGTCCCAAATGACTGGGACACCTTTTCAAAGCTTTAAATCTGCTGATAGGAAATACGCCAACATCTAGTTTCGTTATTTTTTTGCGAGACTTTAACTTTACATTCAAAAATTCTGTCAAATTTTTTTCCCTCTCTTCTGCCTCGTCCTCTTCATCTGCTTTTGATTTCTTTTAAATCTTATCGTCTTCCCCTCTGCGTTAAGCACTCTGTTGTCCCTTTTCTCCCCCTCCGTCTTTACATTTATCTGCTTTCTTTTCTCCCTCGTCCTCCTCTCATCCTCCCACTGTCTCTCTCTCCCTTTCTGCCAGGCCATGGCCTAGTTGCAATGTTTTCTGCTTTGTGCCTGCTCTCTTTCATCAACTTGGAAGTTTTTAGACTCTCTCGCCTTTCTCCTTCTTTATCTCGGTGCTTCTTTGCCACTTTATTGTCCTTTCATAACTCTCTCCCTCCATCTCTCTCTGTCTCCCTTTTACCTGCTCCCTCCTTTTGTCCTCCTTTTATTTTTACCTCTTACACCATGTCTTACCATATTCATTCGTACCTGTCCTTCCTCGCTCTCCTCGTTCTCTCTCCATCTGTCTTTACCTCACTCTCTCAGCTCCATTGTGTGGATGATAGCTGTCAGGAGATCTCATCACTGAGTCTCTCTTATTACATGATTACAGGGTAATTATCCTGTGAAGTTGTCTTTGCCCGAATCTATGAAAGACGCTTAATGTGTTTTTAATGGGATTTAGAGTTTGGAGACTTTTTTTTTGTCTTTTGTAGTTGCAGTGGACTCTTCAATTTATTGCATTTACATGTGATTGGCCTGGAACAGCGTGTCCTAATTAAGTGGTACTCGGATTCATCGTGATTTTCGGGCGCCACGTCCTGCGCCGAGTTGTCAGGCTCTCTTCATTTTCTAACTTCAGGCTTTGGCTTTGTCAGGAAACGCTGTCATCTGCCAGTGTCTGATTAAACTGGACCCGACGAAGCTCCCGTAGTGTTTAGGACGAGTGCAGACACACAAACCTGGCTCGGACTTTAGAGGAGAGGGATGGGTGGGCCACAGAGTGAAATGTCGTGCTGCTTAGCGAGACTGAAACCCCCACATCTTTGATGTGGAGCTGTGTAATGACCAGAACAACCCCACAAGGTTTATTGATGTTGTTTGTTGAAAGCTCTTCTAATATAAAATGGGAAGAGTCAGAAAATACTATTTGTAAATCGAAGGATGTTATATTTCAGTGGATAGAATAGAAACTACTTGTATTCAGAAACATCGTCATTTGTGTTTGTGTGAACATTTATTTATTTGCTTTAACTAACAAAGTTTTACCATGATACCAGCCAGCCCTAGGGGCAGGACCAAAAGGGGGCCTGGGGTAGCCGTGGCCCCGAAATGTGATTGGCCGCCTCAGGTGCCACATTAGCGGGAAGGTGATCAGGTAGCTGCTGTAGAACATTCAGGAGAAGGAGCACGGAGAGCTTCACCTTCTCTACCATTTTATATTTCAACCAATATCCAATAACAGTTGTTGAAATGTTTGTGAGGCCGCTGTCAACAAAACAGGATCAAACTGCTCTTATCAAAATATTATGCTTATTTTCTCATAAATGATGTATATAACTGCTTCAGAAGTTTCCCCTGGCTTTAACTTTATTCCTTCATAACCAACTTACTTTCTTTGAAGGAACCTTTGATGGAAATTGTATAATAGTACAACACAGTGCACATATTTTCGGTACACGTGGCCCCAGTGAACATTAAATGTCTGATGTTGCTGTTTTTTATCTCTGGTACTATGCTGATCTCACGTCTCTCTAATAGCTTGTTTATACATGTATAAATGATCCATTCTCCCCTTCATTTGTTGCCAATCATGCATTTTTCCCGTTCTTTGTCAGTAAATACAGGACACTTAGAAAATATCGACATTTTTCTCTTCTGTTGTTTTTTTGCCCAAGTGGCCGAAACGCAGCTTGCACACAAACAATATTAACATGTCATTTCCTCTCTTTCTCTTTATCCCTCTGCAGCTTGAGCACCGCTGCTGTCTGTGATGCCCTCCCATGACGCCCAGGTTGGTAGCTGACACTGCCAGTGAGCGGGAGACGCCACTGCACAACCGGTCCTGGGCCGGCATCGTCAGCCGGTTCTCGCCCTCCCTCTCGCACTCTGGAGAATCCAGCTCCGCTCACCTACCAGTATCCACAGTCATCAGTTCCAATCCACCCCAGTGAGACTCCCGCAAAAACCGACACCCTGACGTCTTCGGCCAGCACCAGCAAGCAGCATCTGCAGCCAAAAAACGGAATATATTCAACGCAATCAGCAACACCAGCATCACCATTATTACCACCACCAGCAGCAGCCAGCATGTCTAGTCGTAGAAAGTCCTCCACCCCATGTATGGTTCGGGTCATCAGCGATCTGCCTGAGGAGCAAGATGATTCGGAGGAGGTGATGGACATAGAAATATTGTCAGACAATGATGTGACAAGCAAAGAACACTCAGAATCCTCTCAATCTATAAAAACGAGTCAGGACACTCAGATGGAGAATCCAGACCAGCAGTTTCCAAAACCTGTGGAAAACCAGAATCTTGAGCCATTAGAACAGCAGGAGCAGGTGGATAAAGAGGACCAACCACCTGTTGAAGATGTAGAAGCCAGAGAGGAGAAAGACGGCGAAAGGGCCAAATCTGACCCAGAGTCCCAGAAAAAGCAGCCCAGAGGCTATGAATGCAAATACTGCCCGTTTTCAACACAAAATCTAAATGAATTCAAAGTGCACGTGGACTCCAGCCACCCCAATGTTATACTCAATCCTTTGTACCTCTGTGCTGCGTGTAACTTCAACACAAAGAAGTTTGACTCGCTCACAGAGCACAATGAGAGCCAGCACCCAGGCGAGACCAGCTTTAAGTACAAGAGAATAAAACGGAACAATCAGACTATCTTAGAGCAGACAATCGAAGGCAAGGACAATTCAGCTGAGCGCGAGACAAATGATCAAGGTGAAAGCAACAGCACTAGTGTGTTTCCACCTTGCATATCTACAACAGTGAAAACCCCTGACAATGTGCAGTCGCTCTATCAAGGGAGTGAACTAAAAAGCCAGCTTGAAGGCCTGATCCAAAAAGATCAAATCACAGCAGTGAACATCAATGGAACTGTCATCATCCCTGAACCCACCATCCTGCAAGGGCTCTCCCATGTCACGCCGATGCTCCAGCGCCCGCCCAACTTTAACTCTGTACCAAAAATAGCTGTTCCCTTGAACACCGCCAAATATAACCCATCTTTAGACAACAACCTGACATTAATCACGTCCTTTAACAAGTTTCCTTACCCTACACACGCTGAGCTGTCGTGGCTTACGGCTGCCTCCAAGCACCCGGAGGAACAAATCAAAGTCTGGTTCACCACCCAGAGGTTGAAGCAAGGCATCACCTGGTCCCCAGAGGAGGTAGAGGAAGCCAGGAAGAAAATGTTCAATGGCTCCATCCCTCCTGCCCATCACACATTCACCGTCCTGCCCACAAGCCCCATCTCTCAGCCGTCTGCCAAAGCGTCCCAGCATCCCATTGTCCGCACTACAGTCGAGCATTCAGTTCATGCCAGAACAACTACATCCAACGGGTTAAGTGTTGTCACCACCACCATCTCCCCCACCACTGGCTCCAGCCACACCCTTAAACGATCCCTGCCAACACACCTGACTACAGTGTTTGGCCCAGAGTCCAAGCGACCCATAATGGCAGTCGCCCCACACTCTGGAGACCCTAAAGACAGGGGTCTCATGGCTCCTCCTCCACCCCCTCCTCCCCAGAAAGATCGCCTCCCAATGGCCCCACCTCCCGTTCCGATGGAGATGAAGAGATCTGTAGCACTTCCTCTTGTCACAACTGAAATGAAGAGGCCGTCCACTGCTGTGCCTTTAATGCCACCGCCATCATTATCGTCATTAGCATCCAAAGGGAAAATTCTCTCAACTTTAGGAAACCCCAAAACAAAGCCAGTGGTGTCATTGCCTTCTATTGTCTTTCCAGAGTCCTTAACTAGACCCATGATAGCTCCCCCGCCTATCTGTGCTCCTCCATTCAAAAATTCATTGCTTGTTCCTCGTAGGGTCCCCGTCACTTCCAAAGAAAAGCACTCCAGTACCTACGCTTTGCCAGCTGCTGATCTGAAGCTGCCTAACTCTCCTCCACTCATTAGCCCACAGATAAGGAGGCCGACCATTATTCAATCCATTCGGGCTCCGGCTAAAGCTCCGTCCCAGATTTCTGGGTTGTCCTTGGATGCCAAGAAGCTGAAAGAGCAGCAAGGAGAGGAGCTGAAAGCCAGTTATCCCAAAGGAGACAAGGTAGTCACCTCTCTGGCAGAGGCCAATGGGATGTCTCGCACAGATGGCAAATGGCCCCAGAATCAGACCTCCCCAGCTCACAACAATGGAGTCATACATTTGGATGGCGGTGCCCTACCAGCGGCACAGAAACCAGATTTTCAGCAAAAATCCTCTAACACACTGCTAACACAGTTCCCACTGCTGGAGAGGATGAAAGGTAAGACGGCGGAACAGCTGAAGATCTTGGAGGAGAGCTTCCTGAGGAACAGCTTCCCTACACATAGTGATGTTGACAATCTGTCAGTCACCACCCACCTGTCTCACCAGGAAATCGAAAGCTGGTTTGTGGAGCGCCGTGCACTCCGCGACAACTTGGAGCAAGCCCTTCTAAACTCCATGGGCACTAAAAGAATAGGCATCGGTGGCATCACTGCAATCACTGACAAACGACTACATCAGCAGCAACATCAAACGCTACAGCTGAATGGGATTCACAAACCAGTCACCGGTGTGGGTCTCCTTAAAAGTCCTCCTCCACCTACGCACACTCTGCCCATTGTTGCTCATGGCACCATTGCACCCTCTGTGCCCAACCCAAATACCTGCTCAGTGCCTCCAGACAGCCGATCCCTGGCGCTCCTCAAGGACAATTTTGCTCAAACGCGGTGGCCTTCCCCTGAGGAGTTAAGCCGGCTGGAGTGTCGGACAGGACTTGCTCGTTCCGACCTTGCCCGCTGGTTTACAGACAGCCGGCTGCACACTGGTACCATTGAGCTGGCAGAGCTGTTTCATAACAATGGAGTTAACGGAAGTCAGGGGCCACCTGTGTGCTCTGCCGAAAACACTCCATCTAACATTATCCAGCGCAGTCAGGAAGGAGCCGTAACAAACAACAACAGCAGTAAGGTGCTGGAGGTTGAGTTGGGTTGGCTGATGGAGCAGCGCGCCAGTAGCCTCAACAGTCAACAACATGATGATCTCCATGATCGGTTTGCTGGCAGGTATTGTATTTATACAATTTACTTATTTTGGACATGTTGTTTGATAATTGCCTCCCAAGAGCTTTAGCCAAGAATCTTGGATTTGATCCTATGGTCAGTCTGACTTTACCTTTTTACCTCAACGAGTGGTGGAAAGCTATACGAATAATTTCCCAAGTAATTTAGAAATAGTACAGCGTTTGTATTCTGTGCAACTTATTACTTTATTATATTATGTACTATTTTTAAAACTGATATTCCCACATGTTAAAGCATAATTATACCCACACTAGAAATCATGCTTATAAACTTTTACTAGTGGGTGCTGCATGCATCACTGAGTAATGTAGCATTGCACTTGAACAATCCTCACCTCAATCAAAACGATGAATAATTTATTACATTTGGCTGAGAAGGGAATCGAACCCTAAACCATGGCTGCATTGGGTCACGAATCCTACACGGACTTTACAGCATTTCTGGATTCATTTGAAGCTCTTTTTCTGTAGCCCACATGAAAATGCCATAAGCTTTATCACCGTTGAGTCTGATGCAAACAGTCATGTAATTTTTTTCACAATCAGAAATCTCGTACGTACTCGTACTAGTACGGCCCCCTCAATCCTCAGACCCCCAGTTTCTGGCTTCACAGAATACTTTCCCTCCCCAGTATTTGTGCAATCACTGACCTGCAGCTCTTGCAGCCTCAGCATTGTTTTCGACCCATTTGCACCTTTTGTGGTGACCTCTGCATCCAAAATAAATTTCTGCTTCCTCCCAACAGAGTTGTGCTTCTGTTTTCTAGTTGCTATATTAACATCGCTTTCAGGACATTAACTTCCAAATCTACAGGACTTTATTTGGTCTGCCTTCCATTCCAGGAACTTGGGACATCTTTGGCCAAATAACAGAGCCATTAGGTGGAAACCAATATCTCCAAAATAATTTGGGCAAGAGTTTTATACTTCCCATGAGTCAGCTCTGGGTTTAGGCTCAGGCTTTGAAAAGCACCACAGTATGAACCTGCACTGACAGCACTGTGAAATCCTTCAGGCTCTTATTGTTGTTGGTTTTTTTTTTTTTTTTTTTACTCTGTGCACAATGAAGCTCACATTGTGAAATTCGAGATACAGACAATGAGAGAAATAATGAGAGATTGAGGCAAAGGTACGGCAGATAGTGATTTTTGCTTCTTCTTTAAAGTAAATTCAGTTAAAAATTAATTAATTGCTGTAAATTATTGACAGCTCAGCATCTAAAATTGATCCAGTTTTGTTTCACAAAGTAAAATTGAATTTGTCAGAACAGACGGTCACAGCCGTGTCTTTTGCTTCTAGGGTCTCGTCCATGATGGTTAGAGTTTATTTGCATGAAGAAAATGACCTACATCTGAATTGATCTGATTATTAGATTCTCTACTTGGAATTATACTTTTATGACTCAGTCGTGTTAAGTAAGATGATAACAATCACAGTAAGTGTAGACCGCAACCACCTGAGTCAATAAAAAGCCGTACTGATTGACAGCTCCCTTCAGTTATGACTGAAGGTCTGTGTGTTGTTAGTGCTTTTCACTTATCTGCTAGATTAGAACCTGTGCCGGGTTAATTACACCTTTACAACGTCATCGTGCTTTTTCTTGTTTTCGTTTCATGACTGAATTGTAGATGTAGAATAGTCTAAGAATAGGTTGATCTGGTTTAATATCTATGGTGAATTCAAAGTGTATTAACAATTCATAGTGTCCGTATCCAATAAACAGCAATAAACAGCTGATTTCTTTGTAAAATGTGTATTATTTAACACACGGTAATATAGTAATTAAAAAAAACGATTTTTCGTCAACGTTGGCATGAAGACAAAATTAAACTTTAGTTTCTAAAATAAATTTTAATCTGACATTTGTTTTTGCACTGTAAGTGGATACAAATTCAGACTAAAATGTATATTATAAAGATAAAATATCATTTAAGACTCAGCTTTAACTACATTCGTAAGTAACATCAACATGTTAAAAGCGCCCTGTGGATTTTCCCCTGTTACGTTCATTGATTTACACTCAACGAAAGACGTATATGCTCTTGTGACAAATGTTGCAAAAGTGGTTCTTTACATGTGCATCCTCTTGTGCATGCTGGTAAAGCTGGAGAAGATGGAAATAAAACAGACAGCCACTCATCTGTAGGTTCCAATTGAGAACTAGATCGATGGCAATGGAATCAGTGAGGTCCCTACTTATCAACACTGCTCCCAGATGAAACAATTGGTCAGAAACTGCTAGTGTAGTCTGCATAAGTAGGAGGAATATAAAGGAGGGCTGCAGCAGTAAAAACGCGTTGAATATCAGTGAACATGTTTAAGTGCACCTGATCTGAACTGTCCAAGTAACTTTTTGTTAACCTCTAACTGGTTGAACAGACTGAGGCAGCAGAACATGGCAGAGCTAAAGAACGGGGGACAGAACGGGGTAGTCATGGGAGGAGCGCGGGAGGTGTTCGGGAGCTGGCTGGACGATGGACACTCGAGGAGAGGACGGGAGCTGCTCCTGGACAGAGAGAGGAAGATGGCGGAGGACACGTCTGGGAGGCTGACTGGATAAACGGTGAGAGAACAGTTTGTGATTGTTGGAGGTGCAGTGCATCCAGAAAGTATTCAAAGCACTTAACTTTTCGTTATGTTACAGCTTTATTCTAAAATTGATCAAATTCATTGTTTTCCTTCAAATACCCTATAATGACAACGTGAAATACAAAGTAAGTTTGTTTGAAATCTTAGCAAATTTATAAAAAAAAAAAAACCTAAGTATTCGTAGCTCAAAACTGAGCTCTGCTGCATCCTGTTTCCACTGATCATCCTTGCGATGTTTCTCAAAGTCCAGGGTACAGAAACATTTCTGCAGCATTGAAGGTCCAATTGAGCACTGTGGCCTCCATCATCTGTAAATGGAAGACGTTTGGAACCACTCGCATTTTTCCTAGAGCCTGGCGGCCAAACCGGGAGATCGAGGGAGAAGGGCCTTAGTCAGGAAGTGACCCGATGGCCAGTCTGAAATAGCTCCAGTGTCTCTGTGTGGAGAGAGGAGAACTTTGCAGAAGAACAACCAAACTCTGCAGCACTCCACCAATCAGGCCTGTATGGAAGAGTGGGCAGGTGGAAACCACTCCTCAGTAAAAGGCACATGACAACCCACCTGAAGGACTCTCAGATCATGAGAAACAAAGTTCTCTGGTTTGATGAAACTAAGATTGAACTCTTTGACCTGAATGCCAAGTGTCATGTCTGGAGCAAACCAGGCACCATTCACCACCTGACCGATACCATCCCTACAGGGAAGCATAATGGTGGCAGCATCATGCCGTGGGGATGTTTTCAGCGGCAGGAACTAGGAGACTCATCAGGATCAAGGTTAAGATGAATGTAGCACTGTACAGAGACGTCCTTGATGAAAACCTGTTCCAGAGCCCTCTGGACCTCAGACCGGGTCGAAGGTTTCTTTCAACAGGACAACGACCCTAAGCCCACAGCGAAATTAACAAAGGAGTGGCTACGGGACAACTCTGTGAATGTCCTTGAGTGGCCCAGCCTGAGCCCAGACTTGAACCCGATTGAATCTCTCTAGAGAGATCTGAAAATGGCTGTGAACCGATGCCCCCCATCCAACCTGATGGAGCTTGTGAAGTACTGCAAAGAAGAATGTGCCAAGCCTGTAGCATCATACTCAAAAAGACGTGAGGCTGTAATTGGTGCTAAAGGTGCTTCAACAAAGTACTAAGTGTTTTTGTGTTGTTTTTTTTTATTACATTTACAAAGATTTAAAAGAAACTTCTTTCATGTTGTCGTTATGGGTTATTGTTTTTGAACTTTGAGGAAAATAATGATTTTAATCCATTTTGAAATAAGGCTGTAACATAAAACGCGGAAGAAGTTAATGAATACTTTGTGTGAATTCTTTCTGGATGCACTGGATGCCGCCTCAGTGCATTGTCTGGTTAGTACCAGCTGTCCTTGATTTACTTGCCTCTATTTCTGATTTTTGATAAGTCTGAGTTTCTAAATGTCTATAGCTTGAAGCCTTTGAAATAAAGGCCCTGGGTTCATTAAGCACAAACGGTTCTTTAAAAAAGGTATATTCACATCAAGAATGAAACATTTTGTGCATTTTAAAAGGGAAATGTCTTCTACTGTCAATGCAAGTGTTGTCCCTTAGTTAGATGATGAGTTGCTTATTCCATTAAATGAAAAATAACAAACGACCTTCTTCTTAAAGCGCTTTAGTAAAGCATGCATTGTATTTTTAAATGAAAGAGCCACGGTGTCTTGGGATTTTCTTGACGTTCAGTTTCTCTCATCAAAACACAATGTGCTTAACCTTGAGGTCCAACAGCTAAGTTTTAAGTTCCAAACCGGTTTGACACAGCTGCTGTCACGGCAGCCAATGGCTGATACCTGAAGTCAGCACCATAGCTATGGGCCAGTAAGTACCTGCTCCACATGGTAGTGGGCTCATTGGGTTCGGGTTAAAATACAAAAACAGGACTGTGGCTCCAGTGTGAACATACAAAAATGTAAAACTCTCCACAGCTCAGACAGTCGTCAAAATTGATTTCCAATGCATTTCTAAATATTTAAACCCTCGTACACTTACTCGCTGTTACAAGGACTTAAAGTGTAGCTCTCTAAATTCTGCAGAATGATCTGTCTAAGACCAGGCTCACACAGAGTTTCACACTGCTTCAAAAAAGAAAAGAAAAAAAAGCTCTTCTTATTTATTTGAATGGTGGAGTGTGTTGAACGCAGCAGGGACCAGCACCACAGGGGGGCTCGGGTAAAACAATGGGGCCTCACGCAGAGAAAAAGTTAGTTCCGCTTCAGCTTTTTCCTTAACGTGACGCCGCATCCATCAAGTATCTGCGTGTATGTAATCACATATGGACCAGAGCAGGTTCCCGTTGGACGACTGTCATGGCCGTAGACGTGACCACCGCCCTGGGGTTAACTTTACAGAGCTCTGTTGTTCTTTGTATTACTGGGTTCTGCGTTCTACGTTCCTCCATGGATTGTATTTCGCTGTCTCTTTGGCACACGAAGCCATGCGCCCCCACCAACTCCTGCCCCCAGCCCCCCCTGCGTTGTTCTGACGGCGGCGCAAACCTCGGCGTGGATATGTGGATGCAAGTTCAGTGGAGCGATTCAACTCAGCGAGGCCCTCGTGGGTCCCCAGGGTCCCCCCCCCCTTTTTTCACTCCGCAGTCTGTTAATGTTGAAGCCAACACCTCGATCCCAGGCAACAAACAAAACTACTCCAGCCGGTCGCCGTCTGTGTGTGTAGCTGTGTGAGTTTTGGCCACTACGGCTCAGCAACAAACACTGACTTCAGGAAATTTTAGGGAAATAAAAAAAAAAAAAAAAAACATTATTGGAGACCTAAAATAGCAGCGGACCCCCCGGTGCGGTAAAGTTTGATAGATAAAAGGCTCTGCCTGGGGCAAAGAGTGACGACAGAGTCTGCTGCTTCTTCCCTCTACTGTCTGTTGTGACAGAAGATTGAAAGTTTTAATGTCTCTGGGCGGCTTTTACTTATCAAAATAGAATGTGTTCAAATGATTTCCTGAAGATAAACAGCTGTAAACAAGGCAGAGAATCGACTTCCAACACTGTCACTTTTAAAAGATCGTCGCTACTTTAAGATGCCTTCAAAATCAGCACTTGACAGCTAAAATCAATAATCAATATGCAGCATTTTGAATAACCAACAAAAAGTGGAGGTTTCGCGAATAAAAAAAAAGCGTCTTGTCAGTGATCTGTGACAATATTTTTGTAGCTTTTCCCTGCAAGAAAATGACAATTCAATCTTGAATGAATTCTCAGTTTATTCACACGCATAAAAACAATTAAAAACATAATAAGATGACTTTAGAGAGAGTTTCTTAAACAGTAAGCGGAGGAAAATTTAGCAGAAAACATGGACCAGCTCAGCAAAGATATCCGATTTAAAACAATTAAAAATAAAGTTAGAATTGAATTTAAGCAGCACCATGATTAAATGAGCAGTCCAGTGATTTATCCTTTGAGTTTCAGAAAGATGAAATGGGAATAAAAAAAGAAGAACTAAAGCAGCAGGCTGAGACATCCCGACTCGATCCCAGCATGGTTCAAGCCTCATCAAAACTGGCTCCTTCCTTCATCCGTCTATTTTTTTTTTGACCGTCATCCGGGTCCGAGCCGCAGTGGCAGCGGGCTAAATTAGGGAGCCTGCTAGTCCGTCTCTGTAGCCATGTTTTTCAGCTGTTCTGGACCCACCTCGGGGTCTCCTCTCATACAGCCTTAACAAGGAGAAAGCTCATCAGTTTGCTGCCGTGCTTCCATTAATGCCGAAAAACCTCCCGTCCATCCGGTGCTTTATCCTACAGTAGCGCTGGGAAGTTGCTAAAGCCTTAAACTGTTTCTCTATTTCTGCACAAATGTGACCTAGAACTTAATCTCCTTATCACGCAAGTCCTTGAACCACACATTCATCCTTAGTCCTACGTATTTGTGTGTGGCAAACGTTTGTTAAAAAACTCCCCTGAACCCCTTTAACTTAGCACCAATCACTTCAACCGAACATTGGAGGAATGTGGGCCTTCCAAGCAGTTTTCCATCCTATTTTTTACAGAGCGAGAGAAAATTCTAAAGGCTTCACAAGCTCTGTAGATGAAATAGCTCTTTGCTCGGACCTGACAATAGATGCTACCGTTTGTGTAACGCATTTGTTAGTCTTTCTGTCTTTACAGCCTCAACACCTTTCGCACTCCGTTCCTCCGGTGTGTAACACAGGCTGCCTGACAAGAAATTGCAGTTTCCAAACCCATCATCAGGGTTATTTTCTCAGGGTAGACAAAGCTTCTCCAGAGCCACAAAAGACGCAGTTTTCACCAGCCGAGTAGAGAAATCCTAATGTGATATTGTACACTTTATAACACAACATGCAATTACAACATAACTGTTATTATTATTCATTGGAAAATGGCAACATAAGAACTGAGTCCGTTTATTAGCTGGTGTTTTGTGGGGGATTTCTTCAGTCTGCTGCAGCTGCTCTCCCAAACTCCTCCACTCTCCACCTCTGTGCTCCAGCCCACACAGCAGACTGAAAAACACTGAAACTCAACATCAGCGTGGTGTATTTGCATAGAGACCATTCTTTACACGAAGCACAAACTGCACCTACTAATGTAAACCGCGTTGATGGGGAATCGAACTCAAATCCAACATTTGCAGCCGAGTTATTCTACTTGCAGCCGTAAAACAACTGACGTGACGTGGGCTTTTTTAACGGGAGGACGGACTGACGAGGTGTTTTCGTCGATGTGCGATTCGGCTGGTGAGCTGGATGATAAATTAACACGGGCTGCTATCTAAACTCTGGCAGTTTGTGACTGCGGCCACACACTTGTCTGCTCTGCCAGACGCTCGGTTCAAGTGCCAGTTATTATCAGAGGCTGAATCCTGCTTTCCAAATCAGTTTGGCTCACGGATTACTGACTGTGGCAGGTGAATGCTGGAATCCACCAAACACTGTTGATGGAAAATCTGCTCCAGTTAGTAGTCACACTTGAACTCTGTGAAATTTCAATATGTGCTCTGAACAGGCAAAAAAGCTACTTTCTTCTGATCAGATAGAAGCCAAACAAATACCTTTGGATTACATTAACGTCTACCATCCTTAAATCCCTCTAATCAACAGTTTGAGTGTTGGGTATTTGTATATCAGCTTCCATAGTCCTGCTACATATTTAGTCACATATTTAACCTGTAACGCAGGAGCAGGTGGATGGCAAAGGTGATCTGGTACGAAAAGCGTGAGTGGGGACAGGTTGGTTGGGTGGCACAGCAAAATCTAGCATGTTGTTATTGTAACCATGCTAACGGTCCAGCGCTAAATAAGGGGCTACTGAGGGGCCTGGATTCATCTGATAGACATCCACTGCGAGAGGACGCTCTTGGTTCCCAGATGATAACTTGTGCTCAGTTAGGTGACCCCCCCCTCCCAGACTTTTCCTTCAGTGCCCCAGCAGGCCTTCGAGTGTGTCACAGTTCTCCGACTTGACCGTGGCCTGATGGGTTTGTGTCTTTGTCTGGGTCTGTGTTTACTTGTCTGCCTTCAGGTCCTGGCAGGCAGCGCCTTTATGAATGCATCTGGATGCACCTTGCCAGTCCATTCCAGAATGCATTCGTTCTCATTTCCTTGTTGGATCTCAGCCCAGCGTCACATTTTTAGTTTGACTCTGCCATTATTGTGCACTGCAGAACGGTACATGTTCACACAGTGTCACGACTGATTACCACAAAACCGCAGTTACAGACTATGTCAGTAAACAGGCTTTATCTGATGTTCCAACTAAACCCATGTGCATTTCCTTTCTTTCGCAATGACCTGGTACAGACACACTGGCACTATTCATACTACAAGTAGGAATGCGTACAGAGGCACTTTTCACAAGTGCACTAAAAGCGAAACAAAGAAGCATCTACTTTACTTACCAGGCACATGTGTGGTACGTGATGCACTTGCAGTATCGGCAGGTCGTGTACTGCATTGCACACATTTCTGGGCTGCACGCGGGCAACTAGACTGCAGTTTAACAAAGATTGGTGTGACACATTTCCTGTCACGGACACCCTGCCAGACCCAGAAGGAGTGAGCTGACCTTTAGAGGAGCGTTGTGGAACTGCTAGCATGTCTCATTTTCTGATTGACGTCAACGAATCACTGTCTTTCACCACAAATTTTCGAGTCTGAGTATTAATTGTTGTCGTTTTTACCTCATGATTTACTCTGACGTGGTGTTTACAGATTTCAGTTTGAAGCGGAATGGACCCCCCCCAATCATCACAAACGTATTTTGAAAAAGATTTCAAATTAACCGTCTTGGCAAATTATTATTTAGTTTTAAAGGCTTCACTGCCGCCTTTTTCTTTGTTGCACGATTGTAATTTATTTACTCTCGTGGACAAAGTACAAGACTGGGTTTGTTTTGAACTTCTCTAGTGCGTCTCACTGTGCTATGTCTGCATCTAAAGACACTGAAGCCAGTATATGCTTAAGCCCCACCCGACTGGTGCTCCAGGAAGAATAAATCAAACATCATTCTGAGCTGCTGCTCACCTCACCTCAACTCTGCTGAGGTTTCCAGCGCCGGGTAAAATGGGAGATATTTTTGTGTTTAGAAGAGATGAAACTTTTTTTTCCTGTATGTTTGTGTGTGACCGCAGATGGATACACCAACCTCATGTTTTGCCAAAACCACAAAGATCAAATTTGTGTAAAAAGGAAAAATACATGTTTCCCACAACTCTTTTCAGCTCTACTACTTTATTCTTTTTTTTTTACCAGACTCATATTTTTTTTTTTTACTTGTGCACTTTGGGTTTGAGTTGCATCTCCCTGCATGAATGTGCGTGTGCGTATTAAATTCCTTATCGCACTTAACCTTTTTAGAACTTGACATTTACACTCTGCTGAAAGATAGTTTGTTCCTACATTTTTTCCCTTAAAACACAGGAAAGTAAAAAGTGTCAGAAAACCAAAACCTAAAAATCCTCTTCACAACTGAGGAACATAATGTGATAATGTGGTTTTGAAAAAAAAAGCGATAATTCTGTTTAAGTTTGTAAGTAAGAATGGCGCCTTCCACACTACAGCTTTTATTGACTTTGTAGTCAATAAAACCCAATAGTAACCTGAGAAGTGGTCATCGCAAGCTCTCGTAAAACATTAAACCATTGAGCAAAACATTATTGAAATCAAATATACATCCCTCAGTATTATCCTGAATTGGTCATAATTGTGTTCTTTTCGGGAGAAGGCCGAGTTAAATGGAAGATAAAATGCTATGGTAAGAATAACAGCTGTGAAACTAATTATCAAGAGTTGCCTGCTAAAAATAAATAAAATAATAAAACATTTGCACATTTTTTTTTAAAATGATGAGAATGAAAAGGGCAAATTAATGAATGGAGCAAGAAATGAATTAAAAACATCCAGTGTGTGAAATGCTTGAAAGGTATTAAATCGAAAAATCAGTCTCTAACACTGAGGCTCGATTCAAATGTTTTCTCTTTCGTCTGCATGTTGGATGGTTCAGGTCAGAGGTAATTCACACCTGCAAGCCCATATTGATAAGGAGCGACGAAGAGCGATGCTACAAGATTACATCGAGGAGTTTTAATGATTGATGGGGGGGAGGGGAACATTCCTGCAGCGCAAATTGATGTAGTGTAATGTCTCCAGCGCGTGTGTGTGTGCGTGTGTGTGTGCGTGAACGCTGCAACCATTGTCCTGTCTCACTAATCACTGCAGCTCGGGGCTTCATTTAATCAGCCGAGCGCGCCGCCGCATCCCATAATAACTTATCAACAGTCGTAGCTTATACGTGGATGAAGGCTTAATTGCTGCACTGCTTCTTTTTTTTTTTTCCTCCCTGTCATTATCATAATGTAAAACACAGAGGCAGCAGACGGTGGAGGTTACCTGTTTCCAGGTAACTGCAATCATTAAATAAAAATCATAATTTGCTTTAATTTCAGGTAATATGCGTTTTAATAAAAAGGGAGTTTTTCGAGGCTTTTTTTTTCCCCGTGTGAGGACTCTGTGATTTGAGGAGAGGAAATGATTTTGAAGGCAGACTCACGAAAAAGCTGCAGACTTAATGTTACATCCGATCCACTTTTTTTTTTTCTCCCCCTCGTAAGACAAACGTAGTAGCGATGAAGCTCATGACTGATCCAAGGCTGCACAGTAATGCAGTAATGTGGTACATTTTAATAAAAGAAAAACGCTCACAATATTGGTATCTGCCTTTTTGAAATCCAAACACACACGGCGACACCATGACACGGATGTATTTCATTCAAATCACTGCATTAGTCCACGAGGGAACCATTCAGTGCTGTGTCCTTAATTAAAAAAATCTGCGTCCAAATCTTTTTTGCTTTGTTTGTTTTTTGGGGGTCTTTTTTTTTTTTTTTTTTTTTTTTTTAGTATTTCAATTTTTTTGATGTACTTTTTGCACCTTAACACTGTGGCTAAGGCTACATTTACATCACAGTGGGCCAAGTTCCCACTGAGTTTCTCACATTTTCTTTCTCTCTGCAGGGAGAACAAACCAAATTGGATTTTTATTCAACTTTCATAAGTGCTCCTAGATCTAATTTATATCCAATCTTTGGCTCTGTCAGAACCGTCAGATCAGGTTGTTTTGTGTGTGTGTGTGGTTATTTTTTTTACATCTCATTACTCTTCACTTATCATTAATGCTTCTTTGAGTGTAAAAATACACACGGAGTAGAATAAGCAGGGAGACGGGGGTCACTGAGGAGTCGAGTACGCTTCTAATTAAATATTGTGACCCTATTTTTCTGAGGATAGTACACCAGTTACCACACGTGCTGTTATTGTTGTTATTCCTGTTCGCATCTTAGTCAAACGTGAACGTGCTTGGCAGAGAAAGACCAACCACCACATTTGGGGATGGTCCGATTTGGACACACCACGAATTAACAAACGCTCGGACTTTGACAGAGTGAGATTAGTGGATTTAATTCTCCGTTTCCCAGCAGGCTTTTTTTTTTTTTTACTGATGGAATTAGTTCCGTGAAAATGATCGTTCTTTGAACTGTCGTTTGGCCATAATTATGCTTCAGCAGGTGACTTTCTGCCTCCTGGTAGGTTCAGCAGGTCTTTATCCTCCACTGTTTTGGCCACAGCTGTAAGTGCTGTAAGGACAAACTCTGGGTTCAGGTTTAGGTGCAGAAATGTAAAATACTGATGTGGAAATATTCGCTGTCACTGTCGAATAGGAAACTAACTGTCCCCCACTTGACTTTTTTGGCTCATGGCCTCCCGTCGTCAACTGATATCCTCCCACCAGTGTGATAACATCAGCTGCTCACATGTGCTGTGAAGCTTTGCTTTTTATCTGCACCCAAGCTCCATCATCAAAGACCCATCACGACCCATCATAGTATTGACTTTGTTTTGTGTGTGTGCAGCCTGTATCAGGTTTTTGCATCCACCAGTTGCAGGACACAATCATTCATTCAGAGATGTGTTTTTGATCCAAATGTTGCTCTTCAGCTACTGGATCTGCCTCTGCTGCTATTGTGTCGTCGCCTTTTTTAACATTAGAAAGATTAGGCCTAGAAAGTCAAACTCTTGGATTAACCTTTGACCCTTTCTTTCATAAATGGCTGTGTTTTTTTTTTTTTTTTGACTTGCAGATTTATTCAGACTTGGTCAATTTTGTTCTGGGCAAAACAATATTTCTTTTTTATGAACTTATTAACTCAGTTCCATGCAAAAATGCTTTGTATGGAAATATCTGAATCTGAATATCCAGGACTCCTGCTGGATGTATGTTGGTTTCTTTCTACCAAAGAAGTGCAGCTGCTTTTTTTGTTGTTTTTTTTTTTCCACTGACCTACTGACACTTTCTACTAAAATATGATTAAATATACTTGGAAATCAGAGAGAATACTGTACACACCTATTTAGGAATTCAGAGCAGTTTTTGTTTAAGAGACGAGTGTGTGTGTGTGTGTGTGTGTGTGTGTGTGTGTGTGTGTGTGTGTGTTTTGCTGTCCCTTGTCCTGTTTTTCTAATCGCAGTGACTGTGGATTCTCATTTAATCGCTCCAATACAAAACACAACTTTACCAGTTTTCCTCTTTGCTGGATTAGGAGAGAGTGGGTCCAATCAGATCTGCTGTCGGTGGGGAAGCCGTTATTTCACGTGTCCCAGTTCCCAGCAGCACCAGGCGACCCGGGAACACCGGCTCCTGGCCCAACAATTGCTTTTTAATCCCCCTCTCTTTTGTTCCTTTTTTTTTTTTTTACCACCTTCCTCCTATTTTTGCCGGGAATGATCTTAGTTATTGTGAAGCTGACATTTCTCTTGTGCCAGAAAAGAGTTTTTTAATGTATTTTTCCGTCTCTTCTCTCTCCTGCCCATTTCAGGTGCGAATAGGATTTGTCACCATCGCCGCTGCCGCCGCTGCTGCTGCTGCTGAGAAACGTACAGGAGTAAAGACAACAAAGAATGGAGCAACAAAAGAAGAGTTTTTAATTATTAGATATTGAATTTTTTTCTTTTTCTTTTTTACTTTTTTTTAATATTTTCTTTTATTTTTTGATTGTCACATCCCAGATCACGCACACCATCCTCCTCTGTCATATTGGAGGTAATCCCATCAGTGTTCTCGACCTAAGGTCACCTCCCCCCCCTCCACAGATGTGACGTTCACAACAAAAGCACGAGTTTAAACATGATAGAAGCTCTGTGGTGGTAGATTTTACTTTGGTGAGGGGTAAACACGCTCCCAAATTGAAATCCAAAGAGTGCAAGGAGAAATTCAGGGTCACGATCTGTGAAGATAATTGAAATTGCCCTCTCCTACAGTGAATCTCAAATTGCTGCTTTCTTTTCATTTTTTCGCAGTGATGTGGATTTTACAATAGTTTCACAATACAATACAGGAGTGTATTGTATGCAGGAGTGGCTGTAAACAAAGGTTCGACAGGATTCTCAACACGTTCAGGCATCCTTTTGAGGTAGAGTTGGGTTTTGATTTAGTATAATGGAAAAAATCTGTGAATTGGTTTAGAACCGATTAGAACTTTATTGTTCTCCAAAATGGAAATTGGGCTCAATGGAACATAAACACAACAAAAACGAAGTGACTTAGAAAACAAATAACAATGAAAGATCAGCACAGCGGAAGGTCTTGCAAATAGTGGAGCTACACAAACAGTTAACACGCACATAAATACATAAAACAATATGGGGATAATTTACAGCCGCCTGTTCGTTACACTTACTGCACAGGGTACAAAGTGTTTCTTATCTTTCCACTAGTTAGACGTGTCCTGTGGCCTGAAAACCTAAGTGCACGATTAAAGGGGAAGTTCAGGGTGAGTAACAATGAGCCAAGTTTTAGAATCAGAAGTTCTCATAATTATTTAACTTTCTTGATCCTGGATTATTTGCAAATAATTTGAACACTTATTGATGTTCAGTAGTGTGAAGACGACATACCACATGTTAAGAGTAAGGATTCTTTTTTTAACCATTTTCTCATTTGGAATTGGATGCGAGAACCATGTCGTTTTAAAGTCAGGGACATCAACACTCTGTAATCTTTTGAGACCTGAGGAGACATTTAGCTTTTTGAAAACTATTTTGCAGTGTTCATGATTTCCATAAAAGCATTTCGGATATTGATTCAACGGGCCACAGGACACGTTTCCACTTCACCTCAGTCTATGTTAAATGAGTTTAGGCTCAGAGGAGGTGGCAATGTTCCCAGATCTTGTTTATGTATGGTTGTTTCTCTACATGGTAGAGTCTTAACTTACAGTTGTGGATGCAGAGACAAACTATGTTCACTGACAATGGTTTGCTGAGCCCATGCAGTAATGTTAACGACCCCCTGGGGGCCAAAAGATCTGTGGATTCTCTTAAGGTTTTAAAATTTACATTGTGTTAACTGCTCTGGGAATGAGGTTTATACAAACACCGTTGTATTAGATGAAACTAAGCCACGTCGCCTTTTTAAAGTCTAGATACTGTCCCTTTAAAACCATCCTCACATCACAAAGCTTCCCTCTAAGAACCCAGAGGAAGGAAAGGATGATTTCTACCTTTTCTAATCCTTCTCCTCAAAACGAAGCTTGGTTTTGTTAACACCCTAAACTCTCAAGATCAATAAGATCTGTTTCTTACCATTTTGACCTTTGCTTTTATTAAAAAGAAGCTTATTTGATGATTAGCAGTCTACTGTAAAAACCCCTAAACTTCTCCTTTAAGTGGCTCTGTAGGAAGTCCACCGCGCGAGAGGGAGATTAATGGGTTGTGAACTCAGATGGGTGGATGGAAGTCTATGGCTGAGGTAATGTTGTGTGTGACCTGTGTTGCCGTGGAGATGTGAGGATGAAGAGGAGGAGGAGGGTGAACCAGAGCACTGAATGTGTGCCTGCAGCAGCAGTCTGACTGTACACGCCAAGCAACTGACTGACCGACTAACCGACCGACAGGGTGGATTCAAAGAAACAAACAAGAAAAAAAAAACCCCATTGCCGAGTGCCAAAGCTGGGATCTGCTGCATTCTCACTACACTTTTAAAAAAAAAAGGGTTCTTCTTCTTCTTCTTCTTGTAAATATGATATATATGTTTGTTTTGTTTTGTTCTCCTGTATTGCTACAGATTTGTAAAATTTTGCAGAAAAATTTTGTTACATTTTGTAAAATGGGAGCAACTCGTCCCCCCGAAACCCTCCTCTGTTTTTTTTTTTTTTTAAAAACCTCTTCTCAGTCTCTCTCAGCTCTTTTTTTTTTTGTGTGTGTGTGTGTGTGTGTGTTATTGTTGATGGACTTTTAAAAAAAACGCCAGCAGTGGTATGCGTGCAACTTTTTTTTTTTTTTTTCCTTTCTCCGTCTCTTTTTCTCTTTTTGTACTCAACCAGAGTGGAACCACTACAAAAAACAAAAACACACACACGAGAGAGACAAAAAAAAAAAAAAAAAATGGACGGACCAGTTGGCAATACTTCAGTCACTTCTTCTTCATCTCACCGGCACTGGACTTCCGCCCGCCACTTCCCTGCTGAGAGGAGAGGAGAGGTGGTGGGAGGAGGAGGAGGGGGAGGAAGAGGGAGGAAGAGGGGGGACTTCGCTTCACATCAAATCAGATTTAAAAAAAACAAAACACAAAAAGGCACCTTTGGACTTTATTCCTTTTTTTTACTGTGCTGAAGTGAAGTCAAGTGCTATTATTATATTATTATTAGTAATATTATTATTATTATTGTAGCCACTCTGTCTGGAACCCTTTTTGGAAGAAAAGCTAAGGAAAAAAAAAAAACCACACTAAAGCCAATCTGCACTTCTTGTTCCGACAAACATGCTTGTAAGACCAAGTGACTGTCGTGCATCTTTGTTTAAAACCGATAAGGAACAAACACACAACGTAACGAGAACAACGGCAAAAAAAAACGAAACAAAAAAAAAAAAGTGGGGGGGGGGGGGGTCAAACACAGTCAATGGTAACGATCTCACAACACACACTCTTAACAGTAAAAACCCACAATCCAGAATCATGCTGCCTGAATCATACTTTCAACCGTTTTTGGTTTTTTTTGTTTGTTTTTTCTTCCTCGCTGTCACTTTCTCTTACGTTCCTTCCTTTTTCTTCCTTTGTCTCCGTGTCTTTATCTGGCCGTTTTACTTTCCTGTGGTCTCTCCACATGTTTTGTCCTTTCTCTCCCGCTGTCGCCCTGCACACCATCGTACACATCTGTAATACACAAAAACAAAACGAAAAAAAAGATAAATAGCCTTTTATTCAATACATAACTACATGTTGGCTTGGTAGGCTTAGTTGAATCTAGTTCCATTCCGACAAAAAAGAATAATAGTAAAAACAAAGTATGAGCTTCTTTATGTATTGCTTCTGCCGCTGTAGTGTCCTGGTCAGATCTAAAGATGATAAGACGACATATATCTGAAATACTGTATTTACAAAGGCATATCAGGGCTGGCCTCAACAAAAACAGACAACACAACAGCGGGTTGGGGGGCGTTCAACTCCGTCCAATGGGCGACTGATGGTAGGCAGTCGGAGGTTTCCTTCAAAGCTCCGGCTCCATGTTTGACGTGATGGAAATGCTTGTTTCTTGGCTTAAAACTCGTAGCGCTCAGCATCACTAGCTTCAAGCTTCAAAGAGACTTTTATTTTTGCAAGTGTACAGTTTTAAATATTTTTCTGATGAATGATTGTATTTGATTGTAACGATGTATTTGCTTTGGGGAGATGAGTAAATGTTGTGCGTCTATCGCCTTGAATGTTTGAGCGGGATGGAGTCGAGCTCACTAGTTTTCTGGACAACCCACAGAAAACAAATCCTCGTTCTCTGAACCTCTGTTGACTAATGAAAAGTGAATGTGGAAAGTCGATTTTGAACCAGCTGCTTGTGGCCACAGCAGTGGCCTCAACTAAGACACATAATGTGACAAAACGGCTGCTCGAAGCATTTTCCTTTAAACCCAGGAACCTTGTTGAAGACGGCTCTTCTACCTTTGTCACTTTCTAAATTAAAGGTGTTTTTAACAATCCCCGTATAGACACGTCAGTCATGCTGAACCCTGGATTAGGTAAAAGTCGGGACACACCTATCGACTGTGCGGCCAATTCTGAATGTGATTCAGTCGTGATGAGCGGTCGGACCTAGTTTGTCCAGCTCAGTTGATTGTTAATTACGTGCTGTGTAAAGATTCTAGTGTTTAGATCCTGGTCTCTGTCAGTTGTTCTCAAGGTTTTTTTTAAACATGTTTAATATTCACGATGGACATTGGAGACCGATGACGTCAACTGAGGCAGATCTACGGTGAACTACAGCTTTACCTGAACTTAGCGTTGTTTTATAAAGTTATTCTAGCTTCATTTCCCTCTGAAGACTCTATAGTCCACGTTGTACTCACCTTTTACATCCATGATTATGCTGCTTTTTTTTCTTAAAATCATTTTTTTTGCTCTTTTACTCCGCAGTTGTCAAGTTAAAAAGTCAAAGTTCCTGGTTGCCGCCACATTTGTTCTGACGCGAGGTCAGGTGTGTTGCTACTTCCAGACTGTCGGAGACTAGAAATATAGCAGGTGGGATAGTTGGTGTGAGCTGTCCACTCTTTGACAGTCTTCAGGTGTGTCCCCAGCTTTATTCGTCTGTGCCGCAGACCTCCACTGAGGCTCCACCGAGTGACCCGTTCCTTCATTCCAAAAACACTAACGTCTTTAGCACAGATGAACCAAACCAGTCCCGGTTGCAGACTGACTAGCATCAGTAATGTGGCAGAACATTATTGACTTCAGTGTCTTTATGGGAATTTCTGATAACGTGATTGATTTAGAAAATTATGATCCGACCAGCATGATTGAAGAGCCGTCGTTCCTGGCTGCTCACTGTGTTAGCAGTTAGCTCGCTGGCTGCAGCCGTTCACTAGCGAGACACTGCTCTGTGTCAGGGTCTCAGGTTTTGGATGAACTTTTAATAAAGCTCTTGAGATTTAGTCGCAACAGAGCAAAAGAGAACACACAACACTATTAGTGTGCACGACTCGTTCCTTCATGTCCTTTAAACTCGCTCCGTTTGCTCACGTTGACATCTGTTCCACGCGCCTGGTTTCCCCAGAATATTTTTATGCAATTGGGTGATGTTTCAAAAACCAGCAAGGTTCAGATCTTTACAAACTGAGTGACAGCAACAAGGCTGAATCGTTTTTTTTCTTTATACCCTGAAGTTTACTCTGATTCAATACTACAGGAGATGCTGTTTTGACTATTTCCAGCTCCAAGAAAGGTAAAAAAATGCAAAAAAAAAAAAAATATATATATCCATCTTTAGAATTTAGCTCTGATATTGAAGCATCCATTAACCACGTGGAGTCTGGATTTTACAATGAGTACAACCTTGAAACATCCACACGACTCCATTGTTGTTTCATTTAGAGACTTTGCAGCTCGAAATGTGGAGTCTGCAAGTTTCAATCGAGTAATGTCCAATTTATAGCTATAAATATGAAAACGTGTTCCAAAATACGTGCATATTTCGTAATATTCTGTATATATTTGTTATACAAATTGCAGCCACGTGTGGACACAGCGTCTCATTCGATCCGTTCTTGGGTTTTGAGCAAACATCAGGGCTCTTTATCCGTCCTCAGCCTTCAGCTGTGTTCAGTGTTTTAACTGCACTTTGCACTTAGATTTTAATGTCAGACCTGACACCTGTGAAACCCAATGCGAAAATGCTCATAGACCAAGCAGGTGAAAGCTCTGATTGTTTTTCGGATTTCAAAGTCACTTTAAAAGCCGGGAATGGGGATTTTAAAAGATTTCGACAATCAAGACACAACCACACTAGACGGAAACAGTTCCTCATTAGAGAGAGGATCCACTTATTTAAATCGCTCTGTGAAAGGCTCATTTTTCTCCCCCCAAAAAAAAGTGTCTGGGCTGTCACACTAAACACAAACTGTCTGCAATGCAAATCAAAATGCTGTAGGTACTGACAGGGTTCTCACAAGCTGCACTTTCAAATCCGACTATCTCAGTAAATACGTGGAGGGAAGAAAACAATGGAGCAAACTGTGGTGTAATATTTGGCAAAATTATAATCATCACACACAAATATCCCGACCAAAATGCACAACAGTCCTCCATTAGACCGACCAGGCTGTTACAAAGGTCTCATGAATATTAACAGTCGGGAAACCGAGGAAGAAAAACAAGTCTTTAGGCAAAGAGGACTCAGTACTCAGACAGCAGGAATTACAAGGTTTTAGCTGCTAAGAGTTTCTAGATGTTTCTTTGCCCTCTGCCTGTGTGGGAGGACAATTTAAGGTTTCTAGTTTTTGGGGAAACCAGGTGCACAAAGTGTCTTTTTAAAGGGGAGTTGAGGCCAGCCCTGCTTCTTAACTGAGGTTCTGCTTCTTCTACTACTGCTAATATCAAACAAGCAGCCCTGGGCACAGAAACAGGCCCGAACACTCTTCCAAATGTTTCCCTCCAATACTCGAGGTGCGCTTGGATTTCTTTTTAACTTTGTATACCAGCATTTGTGAACGTCAGAAGCCCAAAGGGTGGACAGCGGGTCACGTTTGTGGATCATCTGAGCTCGGAATGAGGCTACGTTCCCTCACTTTTTCGGGCCCCCACAGGCTGAGTGTGTCTTTGGAAAGTGTCTTTGGAGTTTTGTGACAAATGATAAAAAAAGAGCCATCGGTTTTTTGTTTTTCGTTGTTTGAAAAGTATTCGAGCTCTGTTTCTGTTGCCCGGGTCTGCAAGACAACCTGTTGATGTCTGCTGTATTTCAATAAAACAGCCTTTTTCAAAGGGTAAGTGCTCTTGACTTTGTGTGTGTCTCACGTTGTTACTCGCCCGTTACAGTCGTGTTACAGAACGAGGGGCAGCTGCAGGCGAGTGTGCCGTCGTTCCTGCTGAGCCTCCTGGTGGATTTATTCCCTGTTCATATAAACTGAAAATGAGTGAGTTTGCTAAACGACCGTGATCCATCAAAAAAAAAAAAAACAGGTTCTGGAAAAACAGGTTGACCCTGATTACAAACTCCATAGTGTGAGCAACACGATGACATAATCTGAACTGAAGGTTCCTCCAAGTGATGTCATCTGGAGGCATTTTTCACCTAGAAGAACAGACGCATTCGACAATACGGAAGTCAGAGGGAATTTAATGGCAATTATTTAGACGTCCCACCCAAAGTACATCCCAAAGAAGCAAGTTCGATATCAGTGAAGTCGTAGGTGGTGTCCTCCTGCAGAAGGGGAAAAGGGGGGATTGAACTTCCTGTCTGCTTTGTGTCATGCAAGATCAATTGTCACCAGCTTAATTGTTCAGTTATTATCTGGGCCCCAGATGTTTCTTGAAGTGTGTGTTGAACCTTCTGCTGGCTAATTTATCAGCCCGTGGTTGCTGTGTGGACCTCCCTTCTCTGTTTGGCCTCCTCTGAGCCAGGCGAACAAACCATTTCGCTTATTCACTTAGTCACATAACTAAAACGTGTTGTTGTGTTCTGTTGTGCATTTGTGACATTAAACACAATCTCCACACATTACTTCTCATAGAAAACGAATGTAATATGTAGGTGACAGGGTGACGAGTTGGCCTCCATCTTGCATTTTACCCTATTTAACATTTGAGAAGTTTTGGTATCAGTGCTCTGTTGTGACTGATAAGAACTTGTTGTTGTGCTCTAGTTTTCTACAAATTGCATGTGTTGGATTGTGTTGAGGCTGAAATCAGCATGTTAGTATTTTTTAAATCTTGGTTACAGGTTTCAGATATGGAAACTCTTTGCAGCAAGTGGCAACTTAAATGTATTAAGCACCGATTGGCACAAAGCGATTTCAGCTGGCGCTGAAGGAACATTTCTTTAAATAAAACTCCAAACGTTTCTGACCTTGTGAATGAGGTGAACGCGTCGAGCCTCAGCAGATTTCACCTGAACGAGCGAGAGTCCGTAACAGAGGGAGATGGTAGAAATGAGAATAAAGGAAACGGGTTAAAGAAAATGAAATACTTCTGCGGCCTTGAAACCGAGGCGTTTCCTGCCTGCTGCTTTTCTTCTGTTTAGCATTTCGCTCCTGCTCATCCTGGATGTTCTCCACGTCGCCAAGCCCATCCCAGGCTGTAATATCTGGTCTGTATTCTCGGAGGGATATCACGGTGCTGGTGTTAATTTAAGATAAGCTCTGCCTTTGGAATCACAATGAGAATGAATGGGGACTGTAAAAAAAACATTAAAAATGAACAAGAATAAAGGTGAGGAATCACATTTCGGCCTGATAGCAGCACAGAGCGGATTGAAAGCTGTCGTGCCCTCAGAGCGCACGGTGTGTAGCTTCGCTAGTGATGTGTGCAGTGTGTGTGTTTCTAAATATTCATGTTGAGTGTTTGGGGCTTGCGTTCATGTCTCAGCAGATAAATCGACCTGTGAAAGATGAACATTTTTACAGAAAACACCTTTTGTGTCTGGTGCTGCATTCAGGCCCCGTGGGAAATCAGGTAAATATGAGTTCCCTGCTTGAAACTGTTTTTTTCCCCCCTGCTTCCCAGTGGCAAATACTGCTTTAAAATTCACACCTTGATAAAAATTTGTATTGCCTCATGTAAAGAAACTTGAATATATCATAATATATTTATTAGGTATTAGTTACATTTTTGGAACATCTCACAGGTGAATTTGTGCTCATAAGGTGTAAAAATTTCTTTTATTTGTTTATGACATTGAGAAATGAATTCTAATTTGCAGCTTTAAGTCACTGAAGGGGTTCAAACTGATGTGGATCTGCTTTACTTTGCAAATACTTTTCTTGCAACTTGCAGTACATTTAATGGATGTAAGTGTGCAAAGTGTAAAGTTAGCACACACACCGCTTTGGTGAGTGAACAGCAGGTTAGTCAGACATGCAAAACATGGACAAATGTGAACAGGTGAGTGTCTACATGGGATTCAACATTCAGCAGAGAGAGAATAATGTTTGTAAATGAATCATTTGGGTGAGATTGATGTCAAATCTGTGAATGTTTCCAGCACTAAGATCTACAGTCTGAGCTGTTTTGTTGCATTTATTGTGTGTGTGTGTGTGTGTGAGATCACATCTTCACTGGAGCACAAACACTCATCTGTGACACACAGGCCACATTAAAAACATCCACAACTATTGTTTCCAATGTGAACTCACACTGTTTTTTTTCCCCCCAAAGACAAACACTTTGTCCTAAATCCCAATGTTGGTAAATGTCTAAGCTCCAGGAAAAACAGCAACGTTATGATAATTTATGATAATATCCCACATTTTGTACATCGCAGAGTATTTCTTCTGAATATAGTCTTTCTTCTGAATATTTGGCAAAGGTTTCACTGGCAGTATAATCACATAATGTGATACAATGTCAACAGTGCGTTGCTGTTCTCCAGGTTTTCTTTCAGCTCCAGATGTGTGGATTAGATTATCTGTAAAAGCTGTTTCTGTGTGTGTGTGTGTGTGTGTGTGTGTGTGTGTGGATGTTGATAGTTTAAGTTACCAAACCATTTGGTTATGTGTTCATTTTAAGATGTGGGAAAGGAATAAAGCTAATTACTAAAACTCCCAACTTTGGAACGTTTCTCCTCTTGCACAATGATCCCAGGACCTGGATGAGTATACGATGTAAAATCTCATTATTTGTGACTTTTCCGTTTGCAGACTTTATCAGATGTGACCTGCGCTGTCATGAGTCTCAAGTGCTCAAGTGTTTAGTTCATGTGTGATTTTTGGTTGTTGTGTGTGTTTTTCGGTAAATCTCTTTCTGGTCCTTTTGCGTGTTTATTATTTCTTTCAAACGAGAATGTGAACAGTGACCTCGGAGGCTCTGACCTCTCGGGCCACTTGGGCCTGTGTCTGGCAGGACCGTTCAGTAACACATTGGTGCTCGTAGGGCCCGTAATTGTTTGCAGCGCAGTTGTTGCAGATTTTATAGCTCGAAGGGGAAAAACCAAGAGCGAGTTTATCATTCTGTTCTGCTAAACGCCTGATTAGCGTATTAACCTGTGTCGTGCATTTCACCTTATTCTGAGCTCAGTGTGTCTGTACCCTTGCAACCCTCTGGCTCACTGGTGGTTTGTTGGACTGCTGGGTTAAATCCCCCCACCTGCCTGGATAATCTGGGCCTGGGACTCTGAGAGATGCCTCCCCTCCTCCAGCTTCCCCTCTGAGGCTGTTCGGCAGCAGACTGCAGTTGTACTCTGCAGCTCCCAGGTGTGAACAAGCGTAGCTGTGTGAATGTGAATCACGGTGTTGTTGAGAGGCAGAACACATGCTCAAATAAGCTTCCCTGCATGAATAAAAACTAAAGGGAGGAAGAAAAAAAAAAAATCTTAGGCAAGGAGTCCCATGAGGTGTCTCCGCCTAGATTTCTCCGGGTAAACTCCAGGGATTTAAAGCAGCTTCCGCATCTCTTCAAATGTTCAACATGAACCAAGCTGTGCCAGCAGTGAGTCTCTGAGCCCTCTGTCCTTCATTTGAGAAGGTTGACACACCACTGGTCAAATTACCCAACAGCACTCGAGACGCTAAGCTGTATCTGCTCGTAAACATAATTACGTAACGTGCCTGTGTGTTAATTGGCCGGTAAGACGCAGTCGCCATTTTCTTCGCATGTCAGATTCACACAGGATGTCGGTGGGAGATGGCTAGAAATTCTCAGAAAGGCTTATGCAATTCGTCACTGTGTGGCCGTGTCCCTTCACAGTACCGTTGGGCCTTTAATTGGACGCTGGTTTTCTTCAGAGCAGCTCCAAGTCGTTGCATCACCTCTGCTTGTGCAACCAGCTGTGTGGTTTCTCTGTACGTTCTCTGCTTATAATCCAATGCAGATTCATTCACAAATGGCTCTGAGCTTAATGAGACGTTTTACAGCTGCAAAATCGCGCAGACGTACTGTGAAAACCGACTGAAACTAATCACAGGATGAAGTGCGGAGAGCTTTTTTTTTTTTTTCCCTGCTAAACTTGAACCTCGATCTGAAGGGCAAACATGAATCAGCATTTGAAACATGGCAGTTTGATTTGTTGTTTAAATGCCTTCAAAGACGTGACAGAGACCTTCTTGTACTTGTGACCAAAGCTTGTCACGAAACAAATGTGCTTCGTTGTAACTGGCTGTTTTTCCAAATACAGAGTGAGCAGAGATGCAGCATGTGCATGAGAAGCACAGATTAAAAACACAGCCAAACACGGCTGCTGATCTTTCTCTTCATATTACCAGCGACTGAGCCCCCTCCCTGTCTCCAAACAGATCTCCACACTGTGCAGAATAATAATCAAATACTGTATCAGGCCTGTAGAGAAATGCTCGTTTTGGGCATGGAGGTCAGAGGTCAGGTGAGCCTTCGGGGTCTTTAACTCAACTCTTGCATCTCAATTCAGGACCGGATCCTTGGAAAAACGCTCCTCACATGTGCGTGACCTTTTGACAGCCCAAAGTCTCGACTGAACCCCCACCAGACAATGAAGCCTCGTACAGACCACAACCAAGTGCGGATCGTGTACTGCGATTATTGAGAAATACCAGTGTTTAAATTAAAGAAGAAGAATATGTCCAGTATTGTAGCTGAACCAAACAGAACTGCATCAGCTCATAGTCTTAGGTTGTCTTGAGTTCGTCCGCAGCCCCAAGTCCTGGTGCTCCCTCCCCCGTTATGCCTCATTATTCTTCCCCATTGAAATGGATTTCACTGTTTTCAGATGTTATGTCCATGCTTATGGTACAGCAGTGCATCCATTTGGCGAGATCCAGCAATTTTAGGAAAAATGACACTTGGTGACATAACATGTATAAGTATGTATTTACTATACTACATCACAAATCGACCGACGCCAGAGACCAGTACCTCCAGGAATTTGTAATGTTGCAATCACAACAAATAATTTACACACCATGAAAACAATGAAAAACATGAAATCCTGGAGGAGCTGAGAAATGAAAGAAATACGCTGTGGCTTCTCAGACAAAAGGCCTCCGCGTTCTCCTTCAACAATTTCGATTGGGAGCAGAAAGTGTGTTTACTATTTGGCTCATTTGCCCACAGACAGGAAAGACGTTCAGCCATGAAGGCAAGCAAACAAACTGGATTCTACCTGATCGGCTGCTTGGGCAAAGCTCCATGAACACGGGCGATATATTCAAGATACCATAAAAAAAAATGAGACATTTTGGAGCCCAGAAGGTTTTAATGATGGATGTTGACAGTCAGTGTATTTTCTTCTGACCAGGTTCAACTAACCACAACTATTTTGTCTAGATCGGCATTTTAATTGAACATACCAGCATTCAAACTCTGTCGTCTGTGTGCAGTTGCGTTATTAGGACAGAGAGTCACACAGCTGTCATACTGTGGACTGGCTACAGCAACAAGCAGCGTGTGTTGCTCTTTGAGGGTCAGTATGTAGCACAGAGACCAAGTCCACATACGGATGAGGTGGGGGATTAAATGGGGGACTATGACCTACTCTGCCTACTGGCAGGTAGAGTAGGTCCTTCCTAAGCCTGATAAGTACAGAGAATGAACCACTGAGTAGCTTGATGTTTTTTGAGTTAATGAAATAAGACGTTAAGAACCTTTACTGATTCTTTTAACCATTAGGTGTTAATCTAGGCTTTTGTTTTCTAACTTTAGAGCCTCTGAGTTGTGTTAAATCGGGGAGCACAGAGCTAAATATTCTCTATTTTTGTTGCAAACTCTTTCCCAAACATGGCTGATGAACATCTAAACTTTTCTTCTTCTACAGCTTCCTGCAAAGCAACAACTCCCGATGCTGATCCTCAGTTTTTTTGACGCATGCCTCAGCAGATGTGTCTCGTGAACGGCAAACTCCAGATGTTTTGTTTTTACCAGTCGACTTAGCTCTAACCCCCACCTGCAATCTGGTCTGACCGATTGGACTCCAGCTTCGTTAGCTCCTGACTCCACTGTTGATGCCGTTAACCGAAGAGCTCACACGCTTTTTCCAACCTACACAGTGAATGTTTTACGATTTATTCAGCAGAGACACCACCAACACAATGATCATTATCATAATTTAGGCTCAAATATGTCCATTTTCCATCGTTTAGAAATAAATGCATTAATTATCTTTTCCCATCGGAGTAGATTGTCTCACAGATTCACCTCTGCACTTATCAGTTAACCAGACTTTAAACATCACACTCGGCTCATGCGGACTGCAACACAACAACAACTCCATCATCATCATCAGGAAGTTGACCCTCTGTGGTTGAAATGTATCATGGACATCTTGGGTGCTCTCCAGAGTCTCTAGGTTGCAGTCTCATTCCGCCGTTTGAAGACGATACTTAAAAGGCTTTTGTGCTGCTCGTGCATCAGTATAAAAAAAAAAAGACTGTTTCTGTCTATTCAAGGCTGGTCTGTTGTCTCCCTTTGAGCGTCTTCCTGCTGTTCAGCCGGCTCGCATCACAATTTGTACCAAATGATGAAACACGGATCACAGAATAGCAGAGTTACATCTAAAAAAGAGAAACAAAGAAGACAAGGGAAAATTAAAACAGAAAAATTAATGTTCTGTGCTCGTCGTCATGTTGTGATTATGTTAAAATTTTAAGTTTAGACTCATAACAAACATTCATATATTCAGTTCCAGCTGTTGGTAATAAGTAAATAAAGCGTCTCTCTGGAGCAAACTTTCTCAGCCATTTTGGTTTTGTTGGGCGAGCAGTCGAGGACGTTTGTGATGAGAAATTTAATCAAAAGTTGAACTGGCGTGTGAATCATGTTTAATGGGCTCTGCTCGTCAACAGAGAGGCAGTTACTCCGATCAGACGAGATATTGGTCCTCGCCAGGAAGCCTACGATGAGCCATCCTGCTGCACTTGATTATTTTTTAACCTTCTGGCGCAGCAGGTTTGTGAGCTGCAGAGACCCAGCTCCCATTCACGCGGCTCCACACTGGGAGCTTCCCATTATAAGAACGGCTCCATACTGGGAGGCTCCTGTTATAACTGCAGCTCGTAACTGGTCAGCGCTGAGCGGATCCACTGAAGCAGCTGTTGGAGTTTACGAACCCCCTGAAGAGAAATCCCTTCTCTGTGTTCAACCCATCATAAATATTTAGGAAGTGGTTTCACTGTAGGACTGAGGTTCCTTCAAGTCGAGCCAAACGTAATTTATATCAAATATAATCACGAAAGTGGCAGCATGGCGGTGCAGTGGTTAGTCCACCTCATGGCACAAAGGCCAGATGGGCACTGGGTTTTCACTGGATGCTCGTGGAGATGTGCAGTTCGGGCCTTGATCTGGTCATTGTTCTTTCTTTACGGTGGTTTTTATTATTGGCCGCCTTGTACCGCCCCAGTGCTGTCGGTACAAAAAACCCCAGATATATGACGGTATAGTTAGTCATTTAGCAGCCTAGGGACAACTTTGGCATTTAGTGTCTTGCCCAGGGACACTTCAACATGTAGCCACGAGGACCAGGAGTTGAACAACTGCCCCTGTGGTTCACTGACGAATGTTCTACCAACTGAGCTGAAGCCCCATTATGGTCTTTGTAAATAGAGGGTGGAGAACACACCCCTGCCTGCTGCTGTATGACTGCATATCACTACTAAAACAGTATTAGCACATAAATACCCGTGTGGGTTGGCTTGTTACAGCTCACTTGTAAGTTGCTGTGGATTAAAGTATCTACTAAAAATGTTCGCAGAGCAACCACGGTGTTGGTAGCACGTTTCCCAACTCCTCCAGTGCATAAGTCAAAGTGTTTTCGTGTGAGACGCTTTGGATCAGCTGCTGTAAATGTGGGGGTCGGGTTGGCTTCCATCTTGTTCAGCCAGATTAATCTGCTGTAAAAATAGCCCCCATCCTCCTGCTTGTTTGGTAAACTAAAGCCCCCTTTAGATGACTTTCTCTTTGTGAGGTGCTCGTGGCTCCATCAGAGCTGGTTGCCTCGTGTTAAGAACCACACAGAATAACTCCAGCTCCATTTTATTTATTCCCCAGCGTCTTTAGCTTTGTTCAGAGCTCCTACCAGAAGGACGAGTCAAAAATCGCTCAGGGAATGAAAAATAATCAACACCGAGAGGTTTCGAGTTTTATCCTTGGTGGCTTATCCTGACTAGAGGTTCAACACACTAGTCCCTAAACATTCCACTCAACCTCCACCCTGAAGTTCCCCCGCTGGCGTTTGAACAGATTTAACTCGACCTGCAAGGTGTCAGTCACGAGGCGCCGATGAGCGAGTGTTTGTCCCGTTTGTCAGGGGAACATGTTCGCCCACAAACCCCTAAGTCACCCCCGACTCCACTCCATGCTCACTTCGAGTGTCAGCATCCGTACGGGAGCTTAATGTTAGTGCATCTGCATCAACTGCAGCCTCCAAAGACACACACACTCACACACACACACTCACATGACCTTCTGTTAAATGGAGCAATTCACGGGAAAATCTCCGGCTCTGTGAGGAGAAACACACACTCACAAACACACACACGGTCTGCATGAATATGGAGCTAAAAGGCAGAACGATAAACACACTGTACACTGGAAGCACTCACTTGAACACACACACATTCACAGCTTTCGGGGGCACGGCAGCTTTCATTCCTGACTGCAGCTCTATATCGCACGGAAATGTGATTTCACGCTGAACTTTTCAACCCGTTCTTTGAGAAGAAGAAGAAAGACGGAGGAAGGAGGGAGAAAAAAAAGCGAAAAACTCTGAACACATCAGTATATTTGGCAGCTGGTGAGTGAGGCGATGCTTCCACGTGGAAACCCTCCACTCTCCCCGTCCCCCTCCCCCGACAGCAGCCTGAGCTGTTTTTAGACCGCGTGCAGGATAGCGGGGTGGCAAATTGTGGGTTTTTGTCAGATAAAGTAAATAAATCTTTTCAACAAAAAGTTGCTTTTTTCACTGCTGCTCGGAGAGTTTTGTTTTTTTTAATTCCTGAAAAGGACAATTAGTTTTTTTTGCCGACATGATGCTACCGTTCAATCCCCTGCTGACTTTTTCAAGCTCCACACAAGGTTCTATCTCCTCCAAATAACCCCTGATATTTCCAACATATCCCTTAAATTTCCTCTTAAGAAGCTGCAGATTTTCATTGCTGCTCAGTTCTACCTAATTGAAATATTTCAGATTTCTTGTGCATATTGTATAGTTACTTCCTCCACATTCACCTTGATATATTTGGCATTTTTTCAAACATTTAAAACTCCACTAGAATTTAAAGACTATCTAGTGCCAAAGGAAAATATGTGTAACTATTGAATAGAAAAGACTTAGAAACAAGACAATATAAATTCTTCAGGCTTTTTAAAAAAATATGTACATTTCTTTCTTTCTTTCTTTCAAATATGACCAATAAAAATGATATAAATCAAATCATCTATGAAGGATGAAGGAGGAAATCATGTAATGGTTCACATCTATGTGAGCAGGGGGCTCACAAAAAGGGTCCACAGTCCAAAACAGTTTGGACCCTATAGTCTAAACAAGTGGGTTTGGACTCTGTTCATGCTTTGTGCATCTGCGTTGATCAGATCAAAGATGTTAAGCGTAAATGCAAACAAGAAGGGCTCGAGTTGGAGTGAACTCTAATGGCTCTCACCAGATGTTAGAAAGATGCGAATCCATCTGTTTCTCCAGCCAATTTATTAGGTACACCTGTTCGTTAACTGAACCATCAAGTCACGTTGCAGCAGACGCTCGGCCGTGGCTCAGAAGGAGGAGGAAATGGACTGGTTGTTGGTGCCAGACCGCGACGCCCCTCCCACTGTCATGGAGCCTGACCCGGCTGTTGTGGGCGAGGTGCCATTCATGTGGGCTTTCCTGGCTATAGAAACTAGTCCGTGTGGTCATTTGTTCTCTCCCTTCCACTTGGCCTCGTCTTCTCCTTGCTGTGTAGTTTGCTTTGTGTTGATTTTAGGTTTAATGAATTGGACTCCTTCCATGATAAATTTTGCAACAAACTGCTGATCCCTGGGGGATTTTCATGCACGGCAACGAATCTCTGGAGTTCGCAGAGAGGATGGTGTAAAAGCAGCAGCTCTGTGGGTGAAAAAGCCTCGTTTATGAGGGAGGTCAGAGTAGACTGGAAGGAGAAGAAATAACAAGGTGTAGCAGCAATTCTCTGCAGAAGAGTGTCTCTGAACACACAGCAAGATATGGAAAATATTTTCCCGGTGCACATTAATACCAGCTGAGCGTGCTTTAAATGCCACAACCTGTCTGAGCACCGCTGCTGACTATTTGCATCTCTTCATAGCGACAGTCCAGGACACAAAGCGCTGCATTTTTGCTCGACAACGAGTTCGGTGATCCAGTGACCTCCAGCAGGGCTTCAGAGCAGCTATGGGATGTGCTGAAAGAGACATGTGCAGTCGACACGTGTGTAGCAAGTGGCTGATGCTATCAGGGACCAGGAGGTGTCCTGGTGCTACTGCAATATGCCGTATCCAACGAGCCTCACGTCGTCAACGACCATCTGAGCTGTACTCACAGCCCGTTTGCGTCGGTGATCGATGCTCTGACCCTCTGGTGTAATACGACAGAAAACCCTGTGCTTCAATATTTGACGCCTAAATCAATGACGTAGTAAATAAAGCAAAAATGTTTCGTATGGAGTTTGACGGGGTGATGGACGACGCGACTACAGGGTTCGACTCTAGTGCGAGACGTCGTGCTGACAGCTGTTACAGTTACTATAGTAACAAAGTAGGTGTGTGTCACTGTTATCTTGTAGGATAAACTTCCCCTGAAGTTGTTTGTGCCCAAACCCGACTCGTGTTGCCTCGTTGCTACTGACCACATCTTCTGCAGAGTTTGTCCAACTTCACAGAGATTCGTAAGTGAAAAGCTGGAGGATGGAGAGAACACACCAAAGTGATTAGAGCCTTTAAAAATACTTCACATTTTTACATCCGAACTCCTAAAACTAGTGACTGGTTTCTGTCCCTGGAGGAGGGAAAGTGTCTGCAGGTGCTGAAAATTCCTCAAGCTTGTTAATGTGAGACAAACGTCACGACTGATGTGATTTCTCTGAAGATAACTAATATGTTGTGCAGGGACGATAGAGGAGGTTTTTCATTTATTTCTTTTGATTTTTGTGTCCGTTCACATATGGTGAATCCTGGCATGTGCATGAATAAACTGCAGAAAGCTGAAAAACACTGACTATTTAGTGCCTTTTTGTTTTCTTATTAACTATTTTCAGTTTTATTATTTTTTATTGTCTCTGAGTGTTGCTCACCATCTGGCTGCAGCCAAACTTTTCTGGTTTCCAGTTGACAGTGTGGGAGCGTAGGGGAGGATATTGTGAAGTTTTTTTGTTCTTAAATAAGATAAATTTGTGTTTCTGATGCCACAGTTGGTTTTTTTGTGTGTTTGCTGCAAGAGAGTTTTGTTCTTTCTCCACTGAGAGGAAAAGCAGAAATAACAGCTGGAAGAGAGCAGAAAGGACACACACACACACACACACACACAAACACACAATCTTCTTCATACTCGCACATTTTTCTCCCTCTCTTCACACACACACACACACACACACACACACACTCTCTGTACTCAGTCACACGTTGCATCTCTTTCACACATATTCACACATTTCTCATTTTCACATTTTTGCCTACACACACACACACACACACACACACACACACACACACACACACATTAACGCTTCAATTTTTCTCAACCTCACAACATGAACACACACTTACTCACTTAATCTACTCTTCTCACTTTCTTTCTCTCCTCTCTCTATGTCTCAGACATTTCTCTCTCTCACACACACACACACGCACACACAGTCATTCACAAGCTGTTGGCAGATGCCGGGACGTCCCCGGGGAAGGGGCGGGGGGTTGCGGTTGCATTAGAAATGTGAATCCCCCCCCTCCAACTTTAAAACCTGATACTGGACATACGAAGCCGACTGAGCGTTCAGGTCTCTGGTGTGAAACACTTTCAGACCAAACACTACAACAGAAACTGCCTTTGTCTCTCTGCCGGCTCAACTGATGGTCATGACCAGCAAGTCTGAAGCCTCCAGTGTTTCCAAATATATATTTGCGTCTGCTCCAAAAGCTTTAGAATTTAGCCAGTGTGTTTTGTTCACAGGCCATAATGTCGCCCAGAATCAAAAGGCTCCTGTTCTTGAAGCCTAAGGATTATATTCACGTGCCTGGTCTCTTTTGAGAGGTGGGTTAAATTTGTGTTTCTAACCCCACCCCACTGTGCAGGTCACACTGTGGGTCGGTCACAGCTCGACAATTAGTTTAAGCCAACAGAGGCAAAACTCAATACCTTATTTTTGAGGAGGTAAATGGAAAGTTATGTGTCACCAAATGAAGTCAGAACACATGGTGAACAAATGAATGGTCTGAATGTTCTGCACTTATATGGCACTTTCCTACCTATTGGCACAGTCGCCCCAAACAAATGCACTAGTATTGGTCTAAACTAAGCATTGTGCATTGTTAATGTAAGATTTTATCCAGGCAGCCAACAAAATGGACATTTAATTACAAAGTGACATTATTGGTGTTTCCAAGAAATCGTTGTTTTTTATGTGAATTTAAATTAATCATACAACAGTTTGTTAAATAATTTTTTATTTTCCTTCAAACTACCGTCTTCTGATCTCCTGAGTGATCACTCCAAGTCTTCAGGCTGACAGCCTTATGTGGGCTACAGTCTCCTCCATAAGTATTGGAACATTGGAAGTATTGGAGCACAATTCATTTGTTTTTGCTGGGATAAATCATAGGATATAAATATGAGATGAAAGTTTAGAATCTCATCCTCAATTAATGGTATTGATACAATTACAAGCACAGAACGTAGCCCGCTGTTTTTATCAGATCATTCCAAATTTAAGAGACATTAAACACACACTAAAAAAAAAAGTATTGATTAAAAAGTAAATACATGTAATACTTGTTTGCAGTAACTGCATCAAACCTGTGACTCACTGACTTTACCAAACTGTTGGTTTGTACTTTTAATGTGTTTCCTAGGTTTTTGCTGCAGGCTCCTGTAGTTGTGTGTTTCCAGGTGTTCTCCCTCTTCAGCAGGTGAAGTACACGTTCAGTTGGGTTAACGTCTGGTGATTGACTCCCTCAGTCTGAAACCCTCTGCTTTTCCCTCCTTTGTTTGTGTTTTTTGGATGGTTTTCTTGCTGCAGGATGAAGCTCTTCAACATATTTTGGATGCATTTCTATACGAATCTGCAGACAACACGTTTCTGTTGACCTGAATTTGTTCTGTTGCTACCAACACAAGTTAAATCCTTCGAGCTTTACAGAAGAACTTGAATGTTTTGGATCATGAGCACATCTTTTCTTCCCCCACACTTTGGCCTTTCCATCATGTTGGTAAAGGTTCATCTTGGATCATCTGTAGACTCTTTCTGATTCTTCCTGCTGATGAGAGGTTTCCATCTCTGTGTTTGTGCTCATAAAGTTTTCTTTAAATGGTGGATAGTGAGTCCTTCTCTCCTGATCTGTGGAGGTTGATTGTCACTTACACTGACTGAAGTTGTTTTTTGCTTTTTCTCCACAGCTTCTTGACCATGTTTCCGCTGCTGTTGTTTTCCTTGCTCATGACACCAAAGGATTCTTTCTTTTTCAGGATGTTCAGAATTGTTGTGTTGGCCACAACCAATGTTTCTGCAACACCTTTAGTTCTTTTCTGCCTTTTGTCCAAGAGCCACCTTGGTGCCAGTCCCGAGCCCAGATAAAAATTGGAGGGTTACGGCAGGAAGGGCATCCAGCGTAAAAACTCATGGCCGTCGTTTGTGTGTGTGTGTGTGTGTGTGTGTGTGTGCAAGTGACAGGCGAGGTGAAGCAGAAACTGGATGCACTGCCAGAACAGTCTCACCATCACACAAACACACACACCGATACATCAAACATGCACTCCACTGCCTCACACTCCCTTCATCAAAGTCGTCCAGCAGTTCCTCGCAGGGGGAAGTGATAAGCTCACAGAAACCAGACAGACAGACTGACAGAAAGCTCCAACAGGCTGCTGACCTGTGTGACTTCTGACCTCCCAGTGTGTGTAGGCGTGTGTGTTTGTCACGTGTTCACCTTGTAATCAGATGTGTGTCTGATGAGCTGCTTTTGAAATTTTGCTGCACGCAAGTCCCATTTAAAAGTCCCATTTGTGCTGCAGCAGGGTTTTAAACAGGAGCTGATTTTCCATGTGTCCAGTTGTTGGCTAGTGCTGACGTCCTGTTACCTCATGAATTTAAGGTAACTCCTGGACCATTGTGTGATGAGTCACTGCTGCTTTAACAAGCAGGCGAAACAGCAACACGGTTGAGCTTTACTTTCATTTCACTGAATCCGAATCCATCCACAGTGGCTTCCTGTAAGAGACAGACTCAAATCGAAACTACAAACACTTCTTTATACAGTACGTGCACAAAGAAATGTCACTAGTCTTTTCGTTGACTAGTCCCCTAATTGTCTTCATTCCTTAACTCCACTGCTGTTTATGATACTGTGTTGCATATATGAGGGACTCAAGAGTGTGGCAGGTATTTATGCTGCATTTCCAAGACGTGCAGAGACTCTTCAGGTAATGTGGACTGTAAATAAGGTTTAGCTTTCAGAACAGCTACAATCTTGAATACATAGAAATAATGAACATATATTTATTGATGCTCTAATGTCTTAAGTATTAGATTTGTTTGAGTAATTGTAAAATGTGTAAATAAGGCACTGATTCATGTTCATCATCCTGTTAAAAAAATATAAAACACACACATTTTGAATAACTACAGTAACAAAATTAGGACTAAATGTCAAAGTTTGTCATAGACACTGAATCCAGGAATATTCCCAGCGCTTAACAACATCCAACCTGATGGAGCTTGAGAGTTACTGCAGAGAAGAATAGAAGAAACTGCCCTAAAATAGGTGCCAAGCTTGTAGCATCATACTCAAAAAGACTCGGGGCTGTAATTGGTGCTAAAGGTGCTTCAACACAGTATTAAGCAAAGGTGAATACTTATGCACAGTTTTTTATTTTTAATAAATCTGAGATTTTAAACAAACTTCTTTCACGGTATTGTGTGTAGAATTTCGAGGACAATAATCAGTTTAATCCATTTTGTAATAAGGCTGTAACACAACAAAAGCTGGAAAAAGTGCTGGGAAAACTAAATGTAAATATTGCTGATTATTATATATTTGTTGATGTTAAAGCTACAGTACTTAACATTTTAATAATGATTATTTATTAAACACTAATTAGAAAAAAATGTAATTAAGGAAACGGAAATATAATAACCAGATCTCCTTATAAACACACATTTCTTTGTCTTAAAAGTTCTTAGTCATCTTCATCAGATGAACCCGCGTTGATATTAAAATCTCATTTCCTGAGCAGTTTAGTTAATAGAAAAAGATATTTTACCAATTAGGAACAAATAAAGCAAGTGCAATCCAAACAAAAGTGTAAAAAAAAAAAACCAAAAGTGAATATCTGTTTTAATTATTTGGCAAAAGAAGAGACAATAAAGGCACAAACCACATGAGGAAACGTTTAAAAAGAGCCACTGCAAAGACAGATTAATCTCTTTTACCTGTAACGGCAGCAGGAGTGAGAAGAAAACAAAGCTGTGCACTGTGTCATTAGACGCAGCTTTTTATAAACTCAGACCTGAATGCTGTTGTCAGAACAGAGGAGAGTGTGGCGGCCGCATCTCAGAATAACTTTAATCATACAAACAAACTAAGTGACACCAGCACATTTTTGTTTTGTTTTTTTAATATTAGGAGTCAGGCGCTCAGTCGTCCCCACGAGGCTCTTCAGCTCCTTCAGCACGTTTTTCTAAACTACCTTTGACTCCAGATTTTTATTGTTCCTCCTCTAAACCTAATTTAATCAAATATAAAACCAAATTAAAAGTGAAATGCTGGAAAATGAGACAACAAGGTGTGAAGTTTGTATCAAACTTGCTGTCAGGATGAAGGTCAGTGCAGTTTCAGTCCCGCTGAGGACATGGACGTCTCTTCAGCTCAAACATCAAATTTGTTCAGTTAGGCTTTTTAAAAAAAAAAAAAAACAGAAAATGAGACTGTGTTTGAACAATGCAAAAATATCTGCAGCAGGCACGTCCACAAGGATTAGAACGAACAAAACAGCAATTTAACAACTTTTAAATTAGATTCTGTAATTTAACCAAACAAATCTTTGATTCTCTTTATCCACCTCGTTCCTCTTTTTGTCACTGTAGGAATGATTAAGTGAAGTTACAGTAAGTGTAGCGAGTCTATGGGGGAAATCAGGCATCAGACTTTGAACTAAAAATGACTGACCACAGAACCAAGAGTTTCATTTCAGATGTTTTAAGATGTACATTACTCTAGTCTGTCCAAAAAGGACAAAAAGGGTCCATGAGAAAAGAGGGTCTGATGCTGGTGAGTTCAGCTTTCTGACAGTGGAAGTGTTGGCAGACACACCCCCGGTAACTGAGAACAAAAACTGCAGCGTGGTGCAGCTTTAAGACCTTTGGTGCAGACAGCTTACGCAGTTATTTCCTAATGTGTGTGTGTGTGTGTGTATGTGTGTGTGTGTGTGCTATTAAAATGTGATCTGAAGAGTTGGATTGATACCAGCTGTCCTCTCCTACTTTAATCAATGTGTATCACTCCTACTACATGTGTAAAGGCAACTGAAAGTAGTTTTGGGTTGTTGTTATTTTGTCTGTGCACCGAAAACGCTCCACAGATACGATGCAAAATATTTCATCAGCAAACAGAGAAATGTATTTTCTGTTTCCCTTTCTGTTTTCTGTACTTGAGTGAACGGACTCCTGATATGGACACAAATGGGTTGTTTTGCACAGTAATACATTTTCCTTACACGCAGTGTGCAAAAGCTCTCGTAAATGCCAAAGACCAATCATAATTTATGTATATTAAATGTTGAAAATATTTTTGCTTAAACTACACTGAAGAAAAAGACCTATAAAAAAATGTGTTGTAAGACTCAAACAAACATGGATTTTCCAGAAGAAATGTTTTATCCAGCATCAGGCAGCAGTGGTGGTGGCAGCGGCTTCAGTAATATAGTCCAGTTGTCCCTCTTTGTTCTAGTCTGGCCCGGTGTATTTTACGAGTTGTAAAGGTCTGAAAAACCTCAGCCGGCTTCTTTTGACACAAATGAGCAGCGGCTCCTGCTGTGAGCCAGGCCACCCTTCGAAGGAAGCACCCTTCCTGATTTCAGTCTTTCTCTCAGGACCATAGATGAGGGTGGTAGCTCATGCTTTGTTCACCTTCACTTGCAGGACCAACTCACTATGGCAGAGAACTACGGGATCACCGTGGAGGTGCTGACGCTCAGTGCTCAGCTGCAAACGGCCCTCGTTCATGGTGTGAAGGTCCCCTCTGCTGAGGCGAACACGATCACATCATCTGCAAAAAGCCGTATAAAAGGCTTTGTTACCTCTTTAAAGTGTCTTGTGACCCAACATCGCTGTGAGTTATTTAAAATGTACCTAATGTCAACCTTAACATCTTTAAAAAGCCACAGTGACTGAAAGAGTTTTCAGATTAAGTCTCTCTGCCACCTAAAGTTGACAATCTATTAGAATGTAAGAAAAGGAAAAAGAGAAAAAAAAATCATCTTTATACTTTCACTTTTTCCCGTATGGCTTAATTTCATGTTCATTCTTTGTGTGTCGTCTCCTGTCATGTCTTTGCTCCCTTCACATATTACCTTTTTTCATCTTTTTGTGCAAATGCCCACCTCGCTTCTTCCTCTTTTATCAGTTTTCCTTTATGTTCCTGAAGTCGTCTTATCTAAAGTCTTTGTCTTCACCCATACTGTACCTCTCATTTCCCTTTTTCTTCTTTGAGTGATCTTACTTTTCTTTTACATTTCCGCCAGACACATTGTCAGTATTAATTACATTAATGTGCTGTAAATGTTCATCAGCAGAGGTAGTGATGACACCTGAGACGAGGAGGACAACCAATACATACAAAAAAGTCTGCACTTCTTTTCTCCCCAGGATAGAGGCCAAATGAAGGGTTTTTACAGGAGAGAAAGAAGAATAGAGGACTTTAACATAAGGCCTTTTATAAGGAGGGTTTCAGGAAATGGGAATCGACTCTGCAGTTTTGTTCTGGAAGGTTTTTGCGGTGTTTTTTTTTTTTTTTTGCTCAAGCCGAGACATAGAAGAGTCACAACCGGGCGAAGCAACATCTGGGTCAGTGTGGAGCGTCTGGTAGCAGCCAGATACAGAATCACAGCCTCTTTATCTTCAGGTGGCATCTGAAATCATATTCAACCTTCATCAACCTCCATCAACCCAGATACGACACCATGGGAGGAGCAGAAATGTCAGAGGCAGATGCGAGGACGCCGCGTCCTTATTCGACAAACCGCCGCTAAAACGACTCCGGCGTTTACAGGTCTGCAGGCAGGTTGTCAGACGCAAACCAACACGTAGACATATTGAAATCCACAGCCGGAGCATATCTGATAAATGTGAAGCCGCCAGCTCTGCACTGATAAAAATATCAGCTTTTACTCGTTGGAGATTTTAAACTGACACACAGAAAACAGCCCTGACAGCTTAGCTGAGCGTGTGGGCACTTGTTGTGACAAGATTATAAATGAAGGGTTTTCTCCTGATTATCAGACGGCTATTTTGGGACCCTGGGATAAAAGTGTGTTCTGTAGGTCCTGTAGTAACTGTCAGGTAGAGAAAATTTTACCAGAGTAAGTAACATGAACACTTGCATGGTCTGTGATTATGGAGACAGATTGAGTTTTCTCCCCTGACCTTTTCTTTCCTGCCCGCTCATGGCCTCTGTCCGATCTTTAGGCGTCTGATTCCTCCTGTTCAAAGGAGAAGTCCACTGGTTTTTCTGTGCTGCCCAACCTGCATTTCACTCGAGCACAGTTCTTAAGAACATTGCTAAGATACTTCATTGTAGCCTTTTTCTGTGTTATTCCACCATAATTCTGAGGGAAATATTGTTTGTTTTTTGGGTTCTGCTGATGTGATGATGCTTCCCCCACATTTGCTTTTTCATTGCTACTGACTAAAGTGTCAACGAGTGAATTGAACAAATTAAATCAACACTGATGCTTTTTCACTGTAAATAGTCAGAACTCTGTTTTTTAAGTGGTCCTCTCCTTGACTCTCTACACAAATACCTCAAAATACCTGAAAATGTTATATTTCTGCAGAAACTTTATTAATGAGGCATATGTGGAACAAACTTGTGAATTCAACAACATCCATTTCAGCGGTGTTTCAATTATTAGTTTTTAATCAGTGGGACTGATCAGAGAAATCACTTTCCTTACTGGAGTACCTGGACTTTTGTACGTTCGGGAAAGTACTTACTAGTAAAATATTTCGAGTGTTAGTCCTTGTATCTGTGTACTACTGCCTCGCTTTGAAAAATGTTTTATTGGACTTTGTCACAGATTCTACAGTTCCAAATACATCAACAAGTAGAAGATCGTTCAAACAAAAATCTAACTATGTACTCGACATTTGAATTTATAGCAATGGAAAATCAAAAGTTTGATTTGGTTTCACATTTGTGCCGCAACCTGTAAATAACTTCTGATTAGAGAAACATATGGCAAAGAATTTTACCTAATAATATTATATTTTACTGACAGATCACTGTAGTGAAATTAAATTAGTAACTTCAAACTGTGCTTTGTAGTTGACTGAATTCATTTAATTAGTTTCAAACACAGGAAGTTATGCAAAAGTGCCCTTTCAGTTTCCCAACTGAATCCAGTCACAATGAACCTACCAAACGTAACTGCCGTGTCAATTGAGTTTTATATAAATGTAATTTTTCAGAGACGAAAGCTGCCTCCAAAGCTCTCTGACATGTTTTATGCTATTTATTCAATCCAAACGCTCCTTTGTTTGCAGAAGTGTTTGTGTCATGCGTTTTTTTTTTTTTTTTTTTTTTTTTAAAGACAGTCCTGTCTCATTTTGTTTCAACACAAACAACCTCCGAGCAGGGAGAACTCATTTCCTTTTTTAATTGCATCACAAATCGTTTTAGGAATTCATTCTTTGTTGAAGTGGGTGTGTTTTAAATCAAGTGTGAGCTGCCTGATTATGAGACGTCAACACTTAATTTAAACTAACACCTGAAACAAGCAGAGTTGAATTAAAAACACAGTGAATTATCACTCCTGCCTTTCAGTTACTTTAAAACGAAAACAAGACTAAACACAGCAGTAAATAACCTGACATTCTGAATTTATACAGGACCTTTTTTGTGCAGCGCGGCACGCTGGGAAGAAAAATGTGGGTTTGGGGATTTTATGTACAGTGTGACAGGAGTTGCTGGAACAAAGATGGTCTTCAGAAGTAGGAGGCCTCTGGGAAATTTGAGGAGTTGTGACGATAGCGGAGAGGTCACGCAAAACACACATAAAACACACAGATACAAACACATTCTGTATGTACCATTACTGTATGTTCTTTGTTAGGCGACATGATTCTCTAAACCACAAGTTGTGACCTTAAATGCCCTCTGGCTCAGTTAAAGTCGAACCGACGGCGGCACTGAATAGCGAGAAAAACATTCTGATGTTGAACAGATGTTGAGTCATCTGCCTACAATTAGAAAATAACCCATATCGCCCACTGCTGCTATCTGCTCTAAGTTTAGATGCCTGATAAGGATCTTAGCTGTTTAGAAAAGCTTTAATATGGTAATATGTATCACTTTTTCACATGCAAATATTCCGTTCGGGAAATGATGAACCATGCCTACTTCTTGGAATATGTTCTTTAAATATAAGCCTAATTCACCTTTCTTATACTTTACATGTTAAATGAGAATTGACTGCAGAGTCCTATTAATATGTTCTATAAAATGGGATGTTTGAATCTGTATAAATAAAGTTACCGTTGTTCCACAGCTTCTAATAAGAAATAAACGGAGCAGGTCAGGTTTCACTTTCTGATGGACCAGTCCTGTGATTAATAAGCCAAAAGAACACACTTACACACAAAAAAATAAATATATATATTTAAATCAATCAATGAAAAGATAATAATATGACGAAAGGAATTATTTATTGTTTGAACGTGTTTTTATAGAAAAAATACAATGGTCAGTCCATAATTCTGGTCCTGGTAGCTGACATTCTACCAACCAGTAGGTTCAGTAGGTCTATTATCACTCATATGTAAAAATGAAGGCAAGATCTAGCAAGACTGACCCTTGGTGATGCAGCGACAGAAGCGACAGAAAAAAGTCAGTTTATGTTAAAGACGGGTTAGTTTTCCACATATCAGAGAGTAAATGTTTTTACTGCAGTATATAAACCACAATCATAAATCACAATCGTTCCCTAATCCTAACCATAAGGTTTATGTGCCTAAGCTGTGTTTTTTAATTAAAGCCGTGTGCAAAACATTGGACCTCCTTATTCTGCGAAAGTGGCCAGATGAGTAAAACAAAGAAAATCTTTTCATTATACGTCATAATAATGCACATTTAGCTAGACGTCGGTCTCTGGTAGAGTTATGGCCTTTCAAAGCAAATGGAAAATTCTGTATTTTTTTTTTAATGTCTTGATGCCTATGGTAACATTTTAAACATGTCACCCAGTGAAGTGTTGTGACTGGCTGCAGTATTTGAATCCTTTTTTTGGACAGCAATGGAAGTCTACAGCACAGAGGAATAGACCGACAGACATTAGACTTGCCGAGAGGCAGTTCGATGTTGGAAGTGGACCGTAGAAAATGTTTCATTAAAATAGTAAATAACCACAAGTTATGATTTGATTATGTCGATGGAAAGTTTTCGGAATGTAATAAAAGACTGTGGTCTGGACTATGGGAGAAAAAAAAACCTGATGGTAGCTTCAGATAACAACAACACCAGGATCGTTCTCTGACCTTAACCAAAGTGCTGCTGTTGCCTGAACCACAAACAGGACTCTGGTGTCAAAAGTGGGTCTCTGGTGTGACAGTCTTGTGCTTTGCCCAACATCCGCCCCCACATCTCCTCCCTACGGCTTTGTCTCTGTTCGTAAATGCAGCACTTTTTAGTGACTACAGTCTTTGTGAAGTCTCACAATCCTGTTAGTTTCAGGAAGTTCCTCACCATATGGCTCCAAGCTACATTAGGCACAACACTTCGAAACTGAGAACACGGTGGTGTTTTCACAGGTTATTTTATATTCTTGTTCAAGCATTAGACACTCATTGGAAATCACCACTGGGCCCAATTATACATAGTGTATCCTACAATGGCACTTGTTAAAATACTACAGTCGTCCGTGGATGCACAGAGAAAACTGTATTTTAGTGTGAACTGACCTTTGAATATAGGCCCGATTTTCTATCATTTTCAAAAAAATGCCCATCGTGTTCATGATATAATTAAAGGAGGCTGCAATTTTCACACATTTCTTCCAACTGCCTAATGGAGGCTTGAGCTTCGGTGGTTGGTTCCAGATTAAAAAAAGAAAAGAAAAAAAAAAAGCATTCAGAGTTTGACTGTTTGCTGTGACCAGCGTTGTTTTTGCTATCACATGAGTTTCCAGCTGTTATTACATTACTGATATGGACCCAGCAGATCTTGCAGCACATTTTTTTAAGCCTCTTTGACCCCTTGTTAGTTTAATATCAATGGACACATTTCTCCTCCCACAATACCTTCAGGTCATGTCTGGAAATGTCAGAGGACACGAATGCGCTGACGTAAAGGTGCAAACACACGGCCGAAAATTGATTTCTTGTTTCACCTCATAAACTCACACGTCTAAGATTGTAGGTCCCAGTGAACACGTGTCTCACACTCAATAGTCTGTAGTGCAGTAACTCACTTTGCTCACTGACTAATCAGTTTAAAAATTAACCTGCAATGGATTTTTCTTTATAACACTGAAATTGATTAGGTCTGAGCACAAAACAGCTTCTTCTACAGCAGGAATAGATGCTATAACACAACCTCCTGTAACCAGGGCTCCATTCATCCAGATCTTTGAGAAGGTCAGTCAGAGAAATTAGATGTGGACACCTGAGGGAGTAAACACCTCGGCTAGAGTCTGTTGATAAAGTAGTGTTGGTGAGACATTAGCCCTGTTGTATTTTTGGATCGTGCCCTATATTTACGGTTGTTTTGCTCCTGTTTCCAGGTGTGGAAAAGTTTCCATCAAATGCAAATGGCATTATCTCTTATTCTGGTTATCTAGGCTCAGATTGTAACGTGGACAGGGTGGACTATCTCAGAGTATATGTATATAAATGGCAGAAAACCTTTCTCTACCTTTCCTATAGGAAAAAATCTCTTTGTTTCTACCCGAAAAACTCCAAATGACATTATCGAGGATTTTTTTTTTCAATTCAGATGCGTTCTTCTAATTGTTCATACTACAGAACGTACTCTTCCAGGACTCCTCCACATGACATAATCTGAATGATAAAACTCCAAAGTTGTCATCTTGAGGTGTTTTGTTTAGCTAAAAGTGTAGAGATACTTTAATATAAGGAAGACAATACAGCATTTAAATGCATTAATGAACATGTAGCCCCCAAACTAGAACCATAGGAAGCGAGTTGAAAAATACTAAAGTTCACCTTTATTAATGTCTATTAATCTGCAATGAATCCATCCTCATTTTTAAACTTAAAATAACCAACCTGCACGTTATGGCCCAGCAAGTTTTCAGACTTCTGTGAAACCTCAAACCACCTCGATAACGTGGATGTCAATGGAGGCAAATTCCATTCATCTGTACTGTTTCCGGAAAGAGTCAAAATCTCAGAGATGTGTCAAAACCTGGCAGAAGTGGTAGTAAAGTGAAGCACAATAAATTGTACTTAAGTTGCCTACAGTAAAGATAAAATATTAAGGTGCATCCATTCTGTATCTGACCAAATCAAGTAAGGTGAGCTGTAGGTGTGACAGAGGAGTTCAAGGTGGAGGTGGGTCTGCATCAAGGATCAGCTCTGAGCCCCTTCTTGTTTGCTCTGGTGATGGACAGACTGACAGATGAGGTTAGACAGGAATCTCCATGGACTATGATGTTTGCAGATGACATTGTGATTTGTAGTGAGAGCAGGGAGCAGGTGGAGGAAAATCTAGAGAGGTGGAGGTCTGCTCTGGAAAACAGAGGAATGAAGCTTAGACGCAGTAAGACAGAATACATGTGTGTCAATGAGAGGAACCCAGGTGGAACAGTGAGGTTACAGGGAGCAGAGGTGAAGAAGGTGCAGGACTTTAAGTACTTAGGGTCAACGGTTCAGAGCAACGGTGAGTCTGGAAAAGAGGTGAAGAGGCGAGTGCAGGCGAGTTGGAACAGGTGGAGAAAAGTGTCAGGTGTGTTGTCTGATAGAAGAGTATCAGCAAGAATGAAAGGAAAGGTGTTGAAGACGGTGGTGAGACCAGAGATGTTGTTCGGCTTAGAGACAGTGGCACTGAAGAAAAGACAGGAGGCAGAGCTGGAGGTAGCAGAGCTTAAGATGTTGAGGTTCTTTTTGGGAGGGACGAGGATGGACAGGATCAGGAATGAGGACATCAGAGGGACAGCTCATGTTAGATGTTTTGGAGATAAAGTCAGAGAGGCCAGATTGAGGCGGTTTGGACATGTTCAGAGGAGAAACTGTGAATGTATCGGTAGAAGGATGCTGAGGTTGGAGCTGCCAGGGAGGTCTAGAGGAAGACCAAAGAGGAGATTTATGGATGTAGTGAGGGAGGACATGAAGTTAGTTGGTGTGAGAGAAGAGGATGCAGAGGATAGGGTTAGATTCACAGTGGTAACTCCTGAAAGGGAACAGCCCAAAGGAAAAGTAGAAGCCTTTAAAAGGAATTTTATTGACGTTGATGCTGTTGATAAGAAGTATAACCCCAATTCCAAAACAGTGGGTGCGATGCAATGGGACAATGTGTAAAATGTAAATAAAAACAGAAAGCAATGATTCGCAAATCTCATCAACCCATATTTTATTCACAATAAAACATAAACAACATATTAGATGTTATATACTGATATATTATCATTTAATGGAAAATATGAGCTCATTTTGAATTTGATGGCAGCAACACTTATCAAAAAAGTTGGAACAGGGTGATGTTTACCACTGTGTAGCATCCTCTATTCTTTTAACAACTGTCTGCAAATGTCTGGGAAGTGAGGAGACCAGTTGCTGGAGTTTTAGCAGAAGAATGTTGTCCCATTCTTGTCTGATGCAGGATTCTAGCTGCTCAACAGTTCTGGGCCTTTTTTGCTGGATTTTTTGTTTTATGATGTGCCAAATGTTTTCTATTGGTGAGAGGTCTGGACTGCAGACAGACCAGTTCAGCACCCGGTTTAGAACTGTCTTGCTTAAAAATGCAAGGCCTTTCCTGAAAGAGACGTTGTCTGGATGTGAGCATATGTTGCTCTAAAACCTCTCTGTGCTTTTCAGCATTGATGGAGTCTTTCCAGATGTGTAAGCTGCTCACAGCATAGGCACTAATGCACCTCCACACCATCAGAGATGCAGGTTTTTGCTGATAAAAAGCTGCATGGTCCCTCTGCTCTTTAGTCCACGGGACAGGGTGTCCATGGTTTCCAAAATGAATTTAACATGTTAAATCATCTGACCACAGAACAGTTTTCCATGTTGCCTCAGAGCATTTTGAAAGAACTTTGGCCCAGAGAACATGGCAACATTACTGGATCCTGTTCACATCTGGCTTCTTCTTTGCATGGTGCAGCTTTAACTTACATTTCATACATTTGATTGCACAGTGAACTGTGTTCACGGACAGTGGTTTCTGGACGTGTTCCTGAGCCCATGCAGTGATGTCCAGTAGAGAATCAGACCTATTTTGTAATGCAGTGCCACCTGAAAGCCTGAAGATCACCCACATCCAGTTTTGACCTTTGGCCTCTTCCCTCGTGCACAGAGATGCCTCCTGACTCTCTGAATCTATTGATGATATTATTTACTGTAGATGGTGGGATCTTCAAAGTCTTTGCAGTTTTACATTGAGGAACATGAATATGAGGAACATAAAATAACTTGCAACTAAAGCCATCGAGTAAATGTAGTGAAGTAAAAACTACAGTTTTTTTCCTCTAAATCGTATCAGAGTAAAGAATAACAACGTAAAAAATAACATCAATGGAAATAATTCTGTAAAGTACCTCAAACCGTACTTAAACAAAGTACTTGAGTATATGTACTTAGTTACCTACCACCTGTGAAATATGGACAGTCTGCAATAGGTGGACAGATGAAATTGAGTAATTGTGCTTTTTGTGAGATTTAGATGAACTGATCTTTCACAGATGAAGCCAGTAGCTTTGTGGGGACTAAATTATACATAAATTATAAACTAGTTCTCATCAGATGATCCCGTATATCCACGACTTGACAAACACACAATGACTTCTTTTCTGGGGCATTCACTCTAAAAATATTAGGCTGGATTGAATTTCAAAGTCTCATAAATGAAGATTTTTGCGATAATGTTCTCGTCATTCAGTCCTGATATATGCAAGTGCATATTTTGCAGTGTCATGTCACTGTGATACTGTTCACATGTGAGGACTAATCTTCAGTTATAGACCGTAGTAGCCCACAGTCTTATTAGAAATCACAAACAGGATGCAGAGTCTGGTCTCCACAATAATCCAAGTTGTAATGTGGAGCCAAAAATGGAGCTGCAAAAATGTTTTCAAACCCCGTTTCCATATTTTTGGTTTTCGGGGTTTTTTTTTTTTTTTTTGTTGTTGTCTCTTTTTGTTGAGTTTGCTTAGATTGGGTTCTGAAATTTTAATGTTTCTTTCATAGATTTCTTTCTTTTGTTGCCTTAATCACCCACCGATTTATCCTTTTCAAGTCGCTACTTTTTATTAAATGAAGGCGTCCAATCAAGCAGATCAGCACCTTGTCAAAAACCCAGACATTAAGTTTCTGAAGCCCTTCAAGTGAGAAGGTTTTGTTTTACAACAGACGGTTCAAAATAATCCCAGACAAGCAGAAGCATCCTCCAATTCACCGGCATAAAAGAAAAAGCTGTTCACTAATTTGTGAAGAGCTCGAATCCTTTATGCACTGATGGTAAATGTCTGGTTGTATTTTTAAGTGCCGGCAACTAAATGAAGAAAAACTATCACAGAATACTCTTAGAAATAATTAGACTCCGTGACTGAATGGGCCGAGAGCTTACATAAAGAACTCGAGGTCACAGGTTCAAGTTTCCTTTCAAGTTCTTAATTTGCAAGCGAGTTTGCAAAGCTTACATGTAGTAGAAATAAAGAAAAGCTTTAAGAGAGGAGAGTTGAGGCTGTGCAGAGCATTAGCTCAGTGCAGTACGCAGCTGCGAGTTGTGGCTTGTTTGCATTTGACACAACGCTTTTGCTTTTGACAATCAGGAGCCGGCATCTGAAGGGAAAACTTGAAAAAGCTCTCGCATACGAAGCCTCAATGGCTCAATCAGCAAAGCAGACAGGTTTAGAGGTGACGGGATCAAGTCATGTCTTTACTTCTAAAGGGCTGTTTGAAAGCCGACAACAGCGCAAAGACTGAAAAGCTGCCAGTGAGGCAGCTGCTCAAGTATTAAGGCTGTAGCTGCATCAGCTGTGGATGTGAAGGCCGTGGGTTTGAGTCCCATTTGCAGCCTCAGACGCTGAGAATCGGCCAGATGTTTAGCGGCAGAATGATGTCCGCTCAGTCACCAGAAGTAAGAAAAAAAACGACAAAGTCCAACAGAGACCTGACGTCCTCCCTCCAGAGCCGAAGTCTTAATGGTGTCATTTCCACTGAAGGACCAAAAACTGTGGTTTCATGCTGGAGATCCACAAACTGAACCACAGTCCCACTGGAGAACTGAGACAATACGATGACACTCTAACAGCAGAACCAAGCACATGACAACACCTCCACTGAAATATTAAAAATATATATTTTTGATTATATTTATGGCTAAACAGGCCGCTTTACTGTAGTAAATCAATAACAAACTGATTTGACCTTTGGAGAACCAAACGTTCTATGTTCCTCCACCAATACTGTTGCATCACGGCTGCAATTAGCTGCACAGAAAATGTGGACGTCAGGAAAGTCAGGAAGTGTTGTCCTCATTCAAATGAAGGAAAATACTTTATCCTGAATGTCTCACATCAGAAATGGTCTGACTCAGACAGCTGACTGCACAAAGTGGACTGAAACCTTTGAGTCTGGAGAGCTAGAAGAGTCTTTGAGGGTTTGGGAAATACCTTTTAGAATTGAGGTGACTTCTTAATCCAAACCTCACAGAAAATGTACAAAATGTTCAGGAAGAGAAGTTAAAAAGTGTTATTCCGTGTTCAGACGGTCTTTGTTTTTCTATGCTGATCTTTTGTCCTCCTCTCACGTTGTTCCGGCATTTTGACAATCGGAGCACAAACTGTCCAGTTGTTTCTGTGTTTGCCAGTTTTCACTCTGGAAAAAAATAAAAGCCTGCCCCATTTTTCTGCTAATAAGTCTTGTGTGTTTGCCGGCAATCATTTTGCTTTTCCTCATCTTTGTTGAACTGGCGCAGCTCTGATACCGTATTGACCGGGCGTTATCTCGACATGCCAACACGGGTCAGAACTGCGATAAGGACTGAGGATTACTCCGCTACGTATTGATCCCTGAACACGTTGTTAGTGAAGATGCGGTTTATGATTCATCAGAACCAGCTGGTTTCACTTTGAATCCTTCAGCGTGGAACAGATTGTGTGTGTGTGTGTGTTTATCAGTGTTTTGATCATCTGTCACCTCCTGCCAAATGAAAACAATGCTTGAGATTATGTGTTTCTTTGAAATCATAAGGAATATCGTAAAGTTCAACACGTAGAAGAGTTTGACCTCTAGTTTTGTCACTTTATAAAAGCCAGCTGTAACCAGTGTTTAATGAATTTTCTCGTGTGTGTGTGTGTGTGTGTGTGTTTACCTCTCACATTAACAAACCCACCACAGTAATAATGCTCCTCAGTCCCCAGTCAAGAATCAAACAATGCTGAGTGTGATACTGCTGAGCGTTCAGAGGCTCTTCTTCTTCTTCTGTGGTAACCAGGTAATAAAGTGCAGTGTTTTACATTGGTGGGGTTTTGATTTCAGCCTCTTGATGTGTCCCAGGTATTTTTCTCAACCAAAGCCTGTATCACCATCCAGGAAGCAGACGAACATCCAAACCGCATCTTTATTTTCCCCAAGAGTTTGTGCATCCTGCTGAGCTTCGCCGCTGCTTTCATCTTCCTCCTCCCGCAAATGCTCCTGCATCCACAACAGGAAAGCACATGCCTTCATCCAGGCTGTGCACTTCTCGAATTTGCTTTAACAACATAACAAGAAATAAATAAAATCCCGATACAGATTTATCCTACAAACATTTCTGCAGTTATTGTTTAAATCGGAGTATGAATCACTGGACCTGATGGGGGATCATGCAGCTGCAGCTTAACACGGAAAACCCACGGCATTGTTTGCAGCTTCCTGCTTTTCTCCACCAACAAAACACAGTCATCATTTTCTGGCCATTAAACATACTTTTCCTTGTGACTTTTACTTCATGAGGTACAGCTGTACCTCATGTATGTTATCTTTCAAAATAGGAAGGAGTATGAACGGTACTAAAGGGTTAATGATGCATGATATATTACTGATACTGAACTTGATTGTTTTGGGTCTAGTTTGAGTAGTACGTGTAAATGAAAGCTTTTAAACGTCCCTCTGACTTCCCCTATATTAAAACATTTCTCTGCTTCTAGCTGAAAAACTCCTCCAGATGACATCATCCAGGGTTTTTCATCATTAGAAGTTCAGATGATGTCATGGGGAGCTCTGGAAAAGCAGGTTCACTATGATTACAAAATATGATTATAAACTCCATACAAAACATAACAATCTAAGTGATGTCATCCGGAGGCGTTTTTTATTTATTTATTTATTTATTTTTTTACTAGACGTAGGGAGATATACTAATGTAGGGAAGTCAGACGGAACTTAAACAGCATTCATTTACATGTACTACTCAAATTAGACCCAAAACAAGCAAGTTGAGGGTCAACTTAACCCTTTCTGCATCGTTAAACCTCGTCTCATTTCCTGTCAGTAGATGGTTTCTCTGGTAAAAAAAAAGTTTAGTTTTCTGTGTGAAAACTGAGCAAACTGACCCAGTGATGAGGTGAAGAAGCTGAAAATGGACCTTGAGCTAAGCTTGTTCTGTCAGAGGAAGTTAATGAATTCACAATTGGTTAAAATAAAAATTAAAAAAACAGGGGAAAGCTTTCTGCACGGTGCCGAGCTGAAGGTGTGGGCGACTGTAATATGAGCAAAAATAAACCACGAGTGTTTGTGGTAGAGGCCTTGAACTCAGCCTGTAAAAATAGGATCAAGGATTCCACATTGATGAGCCTGATGATGCTCAGACACTGGTTTTCTTTCCTTTTTATCATTTAATGGGCCAGTGATGACGGATTAATGGGAAAATTGAGACTAAGGTGTAAAAAAACACATCAAGGAAGGTAAAAACAAATGTAAATGATTATTTCAATGCAAGCAAATACATGGAAACAGTAAGTAATAGTAAGTATGTTTTCCCAGCAGAATTCCAGCATTTAGAACACGAGTTAATAGTATGTTTGTTAGTATTAGTACGTTTTTCTTATGTTTGGTAGATGGTTATCATCTAAAAATAGAAACTACATTTTCTGTAACACTTTGAAAAGGAAGCGTAATAAAGTGGATTCAGTGACATACGAGTGGCCACTAAAGCCTGTATTTGTTCCCGTTTTGGCAAAGTCTTCCCATTAAAACCAAGCCGAATTGGCCAGTAGAGGTTCTGTGATAGTGAAGAAAATGCTGGATTAACACTGTATTTCTCTTTGATTTCTACACCGATTGATAGTTATTGGCGATGGACACTGGATCTAAAGGCATCGTTGACATGTGTAAGTCCCACCGACTTTAAAAGTGTGTGTCGTGTCTCGCATTTGTCCAAGTATGGTCCCAGTTTGTCACCCTCCCATGTTAGCGTACATGCTAGCATACATGTTAGCATACATGCTAGCATATATGCTAGCGTACATGTTAGCATACATGTTAGCATACATGTTAGCATACATGTTAGCATACATTCTGGCTAAAGGGCTAAGCTAACATTCAGCTTCACTAAAAGTCACCGCTCTTGTGTCAGGCAACGTATGAGAAAGCAGAGGTTGGTAAAACGTTAAATATTGCTGTTCTTCACAATCCATGGAGACTCTTCTAACCACCTGCACACAAACATTTTGTCTCCTGCACGAAACTAAGTTTTAACCTGTTTCCACAGTTGAGACTCAAGCTTTGCTGCCCAGATAGTCGGCGGCTGACATCTTCGCTCGAACTTCTGAAACTTGTTAAAATGAACTTACTAATTTTGTTAACTGAACGTTTCGGCATCCAGATGACTAAATTAGTCTTTGGAAATAGTAGAGATGCATTCAGAACAAGAGTATCTTTCTGGAAACCAACCCTGGGCCTCAATGACCCCCCTGCTCTGTTTCCCTGCACTGCCCACTGCTGATCACCTGGGCCAGGTGTGTTCAGTCAAACAGAAGTAGAAGGATACATTTCACCTTGTACATCAGTGTATAGTGGATAGATTTACACAGAACATTTGGATATTACTGTATACAGTGAGGATACAATAGTGTGCTGGCTGCCCCCCTTCCACCCTCATCTAAGATGGTATCTTCCAGCCTCCCGTTGACTGAACACACCTGATCCAGGTAATCAGCAGTGGGTAGTGCAGGCCTAGTTAAAACACAGGCAGAGTAGTGATCTTTGAGGATCAGGATTGAGAATCCAATGGTAAAATAACTTGTACAGAAACCAACAATGTGACCTGACTGTACGTTCATGGCAAAGGGCCACAGACCAAGAGCAGGTAGAGTTTCTGTTTTTGTTGAAAGTATCAGCAGTTAACGCACTGAGGATATATCTTGTGTATGGGTGTGAATATACCAACCTTATCCCTGCTAGAGTGTCACTTTTCTAAACTTCCAGTAATGTGAGCCAAGAGCCAAAGCTGCCAGTTTGTTCATTTTCACATCAAATAAAATCCCAAAGCTCCAAAGAAATTGAAAGGAATGAGTGATTAATTCATACAGCTGTGTTCTTGTCATAGTAAAGGGGGGTTTGCTGCATTTCTCACCTCCATCAAATTGGTGACAAATTGTGACACCCAGCTGATGTCAGGAGGCGAACGTCAGCCCTGATGAATCAGCCTGACCTTGAACCAGCTCTGTCAAAGTCATTTAAAACAACTTCACACAGTTTTTATAGCAGGAATCCAGGAATAGACAGACACGGATTTGTCAGCTCTGTTCCTGAGACACGTGAATTGATGCGAAGGTGCACGAAACTGAACTGCGAAACATCATCTGACCTCTTCTTGTAGCTCCCTCAGCTCCTCCCCAGGTGAGCTGAGGAGGGTGGGAGGGGGTGGGAGATATCCTGAGCTCTGCGAGGACACGCTATAATTCCCTTTGACAACATCTTAAATGGCTGCTGCTGATTTTAAATTTTTTTTTTTTTTTTTTTTTTTTTTTTAGCCGAGTGTAGCGGAGGGGGAGGAGGAGGTGGTGGGTGGGTGGGTGGGGGAGGAGGGGGTTGATGTAACCGGGCTGAAATCACAGTTTTAACATCCCAATCTGTCAGAGTATCTGAAGACGAGACATCTGACAGGCTGCGGCGCTGCAGAAGGTGTCAGAAACACCAAGAAAGCAAACACACACAGACACTCACACATATTTACTCTGCCGTGTGCTGAACCTGCTGATTTCCGAGCTTTCGCAGCATTATCTGTCCCATACTGTACAGCAGCACTGACTTCTCTATATTTGGGGATTTAGTTAAATGTCTTCAGCTCTGATCAAATGCTCTTTGAAAACCCTCCCCTCCTCTATGGTTTGTTTTATGTTGCTTAAAAGAAGCTGAAGTCATCAGTGACTTCAGTCTGTCTCTGCTGGTGATCAGTGGCACAACTTATGTCCCGTAACATCGTTAAAATGCAGGGTTTTTTTTTTTTTGTCACATGCTTTGCTTTTTAGTTTTTGGGTTCTTCTTTCTATTGTGATCACACACGAAGGACCAAAAAATAGAAACACCGGCTCCTGGAAAGGTGCTAAAATGTTCAGTAATTGTTGATTGTATGTGTTTTTGTGCATCTGATGATCATTAGCGATTAATTTGTGGATTATTTCCTGTTAATTTAAAGTTTTGTTTTGTTTTTTTGTTATTGACCTCAGGATGCTTCAGGGGAAATTTGACGTTTTCACATTTTAAAAATAATTTAAAGATATGACCTCACCAAATTGTTTTTATGTATTTCAGTTGACAGCAGTTTTAAATGCAGTTCTTACATTTTGAGGCTGTATTTTATTGTTTTGTTTTTGTTGTCTGGATTATATTAAAATGTTTTTAGAATATTTTGTTCACATATATGGAAAAGTTCTGTAACATTATGCAATACGATGAAGTCCAATGCAACAAAAACACAAAAGCTGAAACTTTAAGAAGTAAAACTTCAAGAATTAACCAGAGATTTTATTTCTATTTATTTATTTATTTTTTAAACCAGTGCAAAAATAAATGACTGCTTTAATATCACATCAGAAGTGGTATTGTTGAAGTACACAGATTCAATATTCAAGTAGAAGCATTGTTACTTGCCCAAAACAGTACTCAACTTCAAGTACCACTCTAAAGTCTTTGCAGAGGTTAAAGTACTAAGTGCATGTTCTACAAGGTTCTGTAAGCTTAGCATTCAAAAAGCAACACATTTTAAACGGTATTGAATTTCATACAAATTCTACATTAATCAATAACTTTATTTTTATGGTCTATTTCGTACAGATTAGTGTAATTCAAGTGTTTAACAGATGACTGAAAAGCTGAAGAAGTCCAGATCTGTAGAACTTTTAAAAGGGAAAATGATGGAAAATAATAATTTGAAGAAAATGTGAGTAATTAATACAAATAAAGCACTTTGTGTTACATCAGTTGATTTGATCGTTGTTACATACATCGTTAGTCCTACATCTGCAAAACCTACAAATAAATGCAGTGGAGTAAAAAATACAACATTCCCCTCTGATTTGTAATCGAATAAAAGTAATGTAAATACAGTAGAAGATCCTCAGAACTGTACTTGGCTACGTAGCAGCTCTGAATCAAACACAAACAGAAAAACATATTTAAAAAGATCACAACACAAATGGAGAGAGGAAAAATTCAACCTTTCAATCCACCAATAAACAGTCTCCATCAAATCGCATTTACCTTATTTGCAACATCAAATATGCTTTGAATGAAACATAAATATGACATTTCCTTTAAAGCTAATGTGGACGTGTTTTTAATTTATGCGGACACTAGTCCAGAAATGTCAGTTTAGGGAATAGTTTGTGCTGAATAGCTGTGAAAGTGCTCCTTTGTCTTTGGAAGCTTTGCTTTGTGTGTGTGTGTGTGTGTTAGACAACAATTATGAAGATGTCTCCTCAACACCTCTCTGCAGTTTTGAGCATGTTATCTGAACACAGGACTTATTAATTAATGTATTTGGCAGGTTGCAAAAATCCTCAAGATCTGAGATGTTCACAGATGCAAACCACGTACTACTTTTACTGCTCGAATCAAACCAGTTTTATTGTTCTCAAAGGTGAAATGATCAATATCATGTTTTTAGTAACAAGTTCAATTCATGTTTCAGAGCTGCAAAAAAAAAAAAAAAAAAAAAGAAAAGAAAAGGAAAAAGACCTGGTCCAAGATGAGCCAAAAAAAAAAAAGACCTCTCCAGCTGCATCCACTGTGCACTAAGGTAAGATCTATTGTGTGTTTTTCCTCTCTTCTTCCCTCTGGATGAGGATGATAGAAAATGTGACCACACACCATTACAATGACCCAAAGAGCCTGTAAATTAAGGTAAATTAGAACAATTTTACTTTCAGTTATTATAGGGCTGTTGTGTTGGATTGAGGATGATTGTTTTCCTGGTATCTACGTGCATAGAGAGACTTTCTGAAAGGCTGTTTGAAAGCACTCGTAGCTTTTTCTCATGTTAATTTTGAAGCTTTGTCCTGAGCATAAGTGTCTCCTTCCAAGTAGTTGGGTTCTGTTTTGAATCTTAGAAGCTTTGGTGCAAGAATTTGGAATTGTTAAATTTTCAACCAGCCAGAGTCAGTGGGGGAAAACGGTGATCGGTAAGAGGATGGAGGTGCGAGACGTTTCCTTTGACCATGATCCTCCCCTAAACTTAACAAAACAGGTCATTGCAGCCATGACAATAAGTCCCCTGATCGCAACAAAGTAGTTATTTGAACCCAAACCATGGTGTTTTCTGACCAAGTGGGTTGTGGTGGTCTCGAATTCCAAATTGTTCTTTTGGTTTTCATGCAGAATTTCCGCAGGGGAAATCGTGTTTCCCCACCGACGGGAGCTGTGAATCTCCATAATGATTCGGAGCAAAAAGAAATGGCAACCAGTTTTTTTTTTAAACTTATTTTTATCAGATTATAGATTAAAATAAGCTTTTCTGGTTTCACTGACAACTACATTGCAACACACTCAAATAATGTTACCGTCTACAGTTCATATTATTGTGAAAAGATTCAGGGAATCCCAGGAAATGCATGAAGGCCAAAGGTGGAAACTACTTCTGCACGTGCAAGGTCCCCAAGGCAGCAATGCATGAGAGGGCGTCACGTGACCTCAGCTGTACTTCATAGGAAAATGGTTGTGACTTGGTACAAGCTGCAGTTTTAGAAAGCAATGCATGAACTGTATGAATGAAGGAGTGTGTTCTTCCCGATATGTCTCATTTTACAGTCATAAGGCCTCAGGATCAGATGTCTGCAAAATGTCTAAAAGTCGTGTGTGTACTTCAGGTAGTGAAGACACATCCACTTGTGTCTTTGTATTAGCTTTACTTTAAAGCCACCACCTCAGAAATGTAAATACTTAAACCTGATCATCAAATGACTAAAAAGGTGTCAGAAGTCTGATGATAAAACAAAGTATCTACCATCCAGTTTCTCTTGTATTTCAAGTGCATTTCCAATCAGAAACATTGCAGGCATTGCTGCTGTAGTTTTAAATGAAGCAAACATTTTTAAAAAAGGGACGTATTGGCCCTTCTAGCAGCATATGGACGTGTGTTTGTCTCGGCGTGTTGAACCGCGCCCATCTGCCGCCCCGCCGAGGTTAAAGCGAAATGCTAAGAACATTATATAACATTGCTGCAGCGCCACACATCTGCACACAGATCTGCCTCCTAATGCAGGCGCCGCTGCCACAATCGCTCTTCAAACTCTCCGACATTACACAGGGGAGTTTGCATTTTGCTCTGGCGACCCGACGGCGCGCGGGGAATGTAAAGGAAAACACGTTAGTCTAGTTAAATGTGACAGACTCAAACGGCTGCGGCGCCTTTGATGAGGCAGAGTCAGGCGGTTGGTGTACGCCACTTCACGGTGTTAATATAGGTTAATACGACACAGGAACACAAAGGTATACAGCCGAGAATAGACATGACAGCAAGAAAGGAGGGAAACGCTGACGCACTTGTCCAAACGTGGCCTGACAAGAGGAGCAGAGCTGACGGGAGCATGAACACACACCTACTCAGAAATGCACACATATATATATATAAATATAAATACACACACACACACACACATGTTGAGAGCAGCGCTGAAAGAGAGAGAGAGTCTGTGTTGGTGTAACCGTCTGTTCCTGCGACAACACTTTCGTTTTAGCTCTGACCCAAATAGGTCCACGCTGCTGGCACCGTGTATGTGACGAGGTTTTGCTTCATCTGTGAGGTCTCGCAGCTTCAGGAAGCGTTTTTCGTTTTTTGTGGTTTGGGGTTAGGAACTAGATTTGTGTAAGATCAAGGTGACGTGCCGAGGAACAAAGTTCACTGACGGACGGAAACACAGGGCTGAACTGTGGGTGTGTGCATCATTTAAAGACACTGTACACCATGATTTCACAGCCGCGTGCACTTTGTTGATGTTGAACAATTCGATCATGATTGTTTCAAAAGTTTTGACACCCCACCCCTGTATTTTGGTTCCCTGCAGGTCTGAATGGGAACTGTGTTCAGGTGACAGAGGGCACAAACACACACACACACACACACACATGCACGCGCACACTGTAAACAAACACACACTGTACATGTGCATACACACACACACACACACACACAGCAGATGGTAAGAACGATTTTATGTTGAGCCCAGTTCCTGAAAAATAAGAGGTTTGAATGCAGCCTTTGTGCACCCAAGACCTCAATAGTCTCAACACAATTGTGTAACGGACCTCCTTTCACAGCGATGGAGAGGCAGAGTGAGTGGAGGGGAGGAGGAGGAGGAGGGGGTGGGAGGAGTGAGTGAAAACCAAACTGAGGAAAGAGTGATGGACAAAGAGGAAAGGAGACAGAGGAATAGTGCTGAAAAGGCAGGGAATTATAGGAAAACATGGAGGAAAACCATGTGGCCATACGTGTGTGGGCAACAGAATGCGAGACCTTGTAACACTTGCACAGAGCCTGAACTCTTCTGACCCTGTCTGCAGGGATTTGGGCCTTATTGAGTCAGTTTGCGTTTACACGCACTTACGAAACCTGGTTAATGGAAATGCACGTATACATGCAGCAGAAGAACTTTTCAGCAGTGACCAAAACGGGGAATTTTAAAAATCTACTTGGACTTATTTAGACTTCTTGGAGGCAATAGTTCCAATTAAATTTACTGTCGGACTTTAGACAGACTTTGTATAAAAAAAAACGAGGTGGCGTCACCCTGTTAATGATCTCTCCTTTCATTCATTCGTTCACTCAGCTGCTTGTTCCTGTCTGCAGCCTTTTGTTACTTAAGTCTATGTGAATATACCCACTGATGCTGGGTGCTGAGCTCTGGTTTATGGAGTGTTGGAGCAGGGTTGAGGTCAGGGCTCAGTCGAGAACCAGGTCAAGTTCTTCAACACCCAACTGGGAGAAAAATAAGCTCTTTATGGAACTGGGTGTTTGCACAGGGGCAGAACACAAGACACACAAACTGTTTAAAAAGTTTGATTCATACAAATCTTTTTGGATTCACAACAAAATCATCTCAAAACACTTTACATAATCAAGTCAAGACTATCCAGCCTCTTCCACAGGAGAGGAGCTTGAAAGCTAAAGGCTGTGCCTCCCATTCTACCTACTCTGGGAACCAAACGTAGGCCTGCATTCTGAGATCAAAGTGGTCTAGTTCAGTCTAGATTACATCAACTGGTTTTTTATTAGGAGTTCAGACGATGTCGGGAGGAGGTCTTGAAAGCAGGTTAACCTTGATTAGGAACTTGGTAGTTTGAGCAACAAGAAGAGATCATCTAAAGTGAAGGTTCCTCCAAGTGATGGGTGTTTTTCAGCCAGAAGTGGAGATATTTTAATGTAGGGAAGTAAAAGGGAATTTTAAGGGCATTTATTTACATGCACTACGAAAACTAAACTCAAAAGAAGCAAATTCTAAATTCGTGAACAGATTTGAGAATCTGCACCTTTTAAAGTAACTAAAGCTGTCAAATAAAGGCAAAAAGTGCAGTCCTCTAAATTCCACTGAAACAAAGAAATGAGAAGCCAGAGGATGCAACAGCAATTATTTCACTAGAAATGAATATAAAAAGTAAAAAAAACAAAAACTTACATTTGTGTAACACAAGAATATGGGCCCCCAACATCATTTGCTGGAACATTTCTCTCTACTGGATGTTTCCAAAGCTTCGCCCGTCTTGTTTAAGAGGCCGAGAAAATCAAACTGAGAAAACTAAGCATAATAATAAGCTCACGTTCACAGGAAAAGGCAGATTTGTCCTCAAGTCCCAGAGAAAACAGTATCCGAGTGTTTTAGCTGTAAAACTAACAGATTCTTTTCTCACCTCAGAGGGTGTCATGTGTAGCATTTTAACATATTTAAATCATTAACACATTCAATTTGAGACACAGATGTCACAGTTAGATGCTTCCCTGGATAATGCAGCTGCACACAACACTTGTACATTAAAGTTAGTCAAAGTGGAGCCGCTTTGGTAAAATGGGAAAAGAGAAGCCTGACTTTCTGGAAGAAAGTATGAGCAGAGTCTGTGCACTGAACGGAAAACAGTCGGAATAACTGTGGAACAGGTGATTCACTTAACGGTGTGTGTGTGTGTGTGTGTGTGTGTGTGTTTGTGTGTGTTCTGAAGACAGATCAGTGGCTTTTGTCGGTTTAGGGCAAAAAAATGAACTGACACAAGTCTTTGCAGTTATCAGACCCAAGTGATTCCAATCAGCAAAGTGGTTTGTGATTACACAGCAGATTTTCTAAAGAGAACCTGATTTCAAAGGTGGGAGACTGCAGATCTCAGCAGGAAGTGGTCAATACCATCCTGAAGTTGTTAATGGCGATGCTTGGATTGAGTGGTCAGTTAGGGAAGGTTAAGTCCTTCCTCTGTGTCGCCAGGTAGCTGCCTCTCCGTTATCTCATGAACTAACTAAGGGAAAGTGCATGGTGGGTTTCACCACCCTGTTCCAGTCCCTTCAGGGATTTGCGATGTTGTGATCGCAACAGTTCAACCCAACCAATCCCACGTCAATGCCGTGAGTCGTTTGCTATTTAAAAAATCATTAAAACATTGCGACACGCATCAGAATTTTGTTTTAGAAATCAACGATCGTAAAAATGTCTGCAAACTGCTGGAGGGGCTGATGTCAGTGCATGTATGAGAATCACCCCCTTGGAGATTTTCCCCTTTTTGTTTTATTAAATTAAGTCAAGGTCAAAGGTCCCTTTTTGAAAATACCTCACCTGAAACCTCATCGATGCAGTTGGTTGGTTTTAGAAGACACGCAATTAGTAAAACGGTGAATCGGTGTCTTGGCCAAAAACTACACCATGCAGACAAAAGAGAAAATTCCAGTAAACTCTTTAAAAAGATTATTGAAAGGGAGAAGTTGGGGACGGATACCAGAACATTTCGTAGTCCTTAAATTAGGCATTAAGGGGGTTAAGCGCATAACAATATGGAAACAGACTCAATCATATCCACGAACGCGGGTTGCTGTTTGCAGAGAGAGTAAACCAGAAAAGTGTGGGACCGAACTGAGCACTTGACTCCGTTCTGCTCTCAATTATTTCAGTGATGTTTTGTATACATACCAGCAAAAATAGCAACTCAATTTGTCAGTTTTTGCTTTGGGAACATTCGGAAATCCGAGTGTTGTGCCAGAAAAAGAGGCAGAGAACGGAAATGAAAGGTTTCAGAATGAGGGCAGACTGCGAGAGAAAGATCAGGTTATCAGAAGAAAGGAAAGAGTGTGTGTGTGTGTGTGTGTGGGGGGGGGGGGGGTAAAAGGGGGTGATGAAATGGAGAATACAACAGAGGATGGAGAAATAACGTAACAACGAAGCGAGACGAGAAACAAAAAGAATACTAATAGATGAGCACTGGCTTTTCTTCGGTCGAGTTTCTTTGTTTTTAAGGTCCTATGTCGTCTTATAGTGTGTGTGTGTGTGTGTGTGTGTGTGCGCGCAGAATGTGTAACAGGTTATCAGCATCATCATCCTGCTCACAGCATCCTGGGCTGCAGGAATTAGACACAGCCATTGATCCAGAGGAGGATGAGCCCAGTTGACAGCTCCTACACTTTATGAATTCAGATGATCACTGTTTCTCTTCTGCAAAAAGCTTCTGTGGCCTCTAAGTATCTTTATCACTGATAAATATTTAAGGTATAATTCTGATGCATGCAAACATCACACACTACAGATAAATCAAATCATCTTCAACTTGCTCTCTGTGGCTTTAGTTTGGGGTGTAAATGTACATTAATGCTTTTAAACTTCGCTATATCAAAATATTTCTCTGCTTCTGGCTGAAAAACTCTATAGAGGACATCACCCGGAGGAGTTCAGATGATGTCATCTGGAGGCATTTTTCACAGAGAGGTATAGAAATAGTTTAATGTAGGAAGGTTCAATGGCATTTATATACATGTAGCCGTCAAACGAGAACCAAAAGAAGCAAGTTCAGTGAGGATGTTGCAGACACAATTAATTTAATTGCATTTAAGGTGTTTTTAAATCTACCTGGTTGATATCTGCTACATCAAACACCGCAATCGCAGCCAGTTTGGAACAAATAACACCAAGACCCTTTACAATGATGTGGTCTCTGTCGGGTCCCAAATGAACTCTGAGGCGGTTTGTTTGTGATGAGAACATGATCCACTCTCAATCCGCCTCCAGGTTTTAGCTAATCAGCTGGTATTAACTGTGTTTTGTGTTCATTCATGGTGCATTGAGTGTCTGCTGTGATGTTGTGCTTGGTTCACTGCACAGATAATGGCCACGGTTATGAACTAATGGAAAGTGTGCAGTAGTTCTGTCTCAGTTTTAACTCGTGGAAATCTTCCAGCCTGATCTCGTACCCGAGGTGTTAAAAAGTGCCACTTTGTCCATGCTGACCCTGACGGTACCAGTGTGTGTTGGTGACTGACATACAGACTTTTCAGTGTGATACAATGGAAACTCTGCTTCGATATTTTTTGCCAGGACTTTTCCACGAGAGATTGGGGTTCGACTTTAGTGCGAGATGTTCTGGGTCCTAATGACTGTACCACAATGTGACACGTGTGGTTCCTATCGTGTGAAGCTTTGCTCTGTTTGTAGCGTGTTGCTTTTTCCTGTAACGTAACCTGAAGGAACCCTGAAGCTGTTTACCCTAAGTCTAGTCCAGTTTTTGTGTGTATGTAAAGTTGTTCTTGTGGCGCCCTTTGACATCCAGTGATGAACTGTGGCATCAACATGATACACCAAAGGGTGTAAAAAGAAAAAAAGTGCTACACTCTGGCACCTTGGGAAGCGTCGTTACCTGAGGCTGTGGGATGGGAATGTGTTGAATAATCATTGGTAGGGAACAGCATCTACTTCCTGTTTACACTTTCCTGTTCCTGCCCCAGATCCATTTAACCAATGAGCAAACGAGACAGTTGTTGTGCAAACTCTCGTGATACATTTTGATTCACGTGGGGTTTTTCTTTGTCTTTTAAGTTAGTGGCACCGGTGAACGTTGATGTGCGTCTCGGCTGCATTTTGCTCAGAATGAGGACCCACATCTTTACAGTGTATTCAGAGTGAACAGTGATAGGGGGGCCTCAGTGTTGGAGCATTGGGTTTGGGATGCAAAAAGCCATGGGTTCAAATCCCATCCCCCCCAGTCACCAATGGCCACCTTGGTGCGAGTCCTGAGCCAGGATAATGGTAAGGTGGCAGCAGGAAGGGCATCCGGGGTAAAAACTCTCATGGAACACAGTTTGCTGTGGCGACCCCTGAAGGGACAAGCCAAAAGCTGAATGTCTTTCTGATTCAGAGCAGGTCAACTGCTTTGGGCTTCTCCTGTCAGGGGTCGCCAGGGCGGCCCTTGGTGGGTGGCCCTTGGTGGGTGGCCCTTGGTGGGTGGCCCTTGGTGGGTGGCCCTTGGTGGGTGGCCCTTGGTGGGTGGGCGGGGCCACACATGGGCTGGGATTCGAGCCTGCGGCCTTCTGGATCCCAACCCAACGCTCTACCACTAATGTTTTTGATTCAGAGTAAAATTTGATAAAACACGTGGCCATAACAGTGAGTTTTAACAGCCAAGACCTTTCTTCCATACAGAGACTAACCAGGATTATATATAAACCACCTTTTGAAAACGAAATTATTCCTTTAAAGTCTTTAATTTGCGTCCACCTGGTGACCTTAGTTGCATGTTGTTGCCGATATTTTAATTTAATAAATAAAGCTAATAGAAACTTCACCTCACACAGTAATTAGCCTAAGTCCTGGAGATTTCAAATTGCAATGCATTTGAAAAGGTTTGTATACCCTTTTTATGAAACGGCTAAAATAGTTTTTTTTTTTTATCAACGTAATGTTTTTTTATGGTAAGAAACCTTTTTCCATGTTACAGCAGCAACATTTTTTAATGGAAAAACAGAAAAGTCTATAAATAAAAGAGAATCTATATAAATAAATAAAAAATCAACAATACAAATTAATATACAATCATCAAAGAAACAATTGCACCCAGGTGCATGTTATTATGCAAATGTTACTGCAACGGTTTATGCACATTCAGCTGGTACAAATGTTCCTTCATCATCAGAAGTAGCAAAAATGGTGAAACTTGAAAAGATGGTAGTTAGTTAGTGATGTCGTACAGATTTTCAACTTCATGACTTGACATGAGCTTATTTGTATTTATTTCCTTCCCCTGACTTTCTTTGGTGCCGTGTACGTGCACGTGCACCACCAGTTATCTGCGATGGTTTGCATTGTGTAAATGTCATCACTGGCCATGTGACCATCAGCTGCTTGCACAAGACAAACAAACCTGTGGTCCGTGCTGATTTTATGCATTGAAGGTAGGTGGTGTTTGTTCTGACGCTTTTATTTCATGCACGTCATTTTTAGATGAGAGAATATAAAAAACACCGCCGGTGCTAACTGTCAGTTGTCGCCTTTACTTTTTGAAGTGCGCGTGAATTAAGTCCAAGTAATTTTCCATGATGGTATAATGCATATGTGTCTTTTTTTGCATAGTATCGCTTGTTAATATTTGAGGCTCATCTTGAACCTAGTGTCCGCTGGATTATTGATTGCTGCTTTTTTTTTTTTCCTGGGCTGAAAAGCTTGTTTACAGCTATGAAAGTTTCCACCCAGCACTTAAATTGTTCGCAGGGTCACTGAAGGAAAGCAGTCAGTCAGCGATGAGCTTGTCACCGTGTCGGGCTGCCCGGTTGTTCCCAGTAGGTCACTGGGATAAAAGCGCTTCTATTTAAAGCTGCATACGTGGGGTCACCTGAGGACGCCCAGCTGGCCGCTCGCTCGTGTTCACAGATCATTTTATTTTTTTAATTTATTCTTTCCTTACGGGAGGATCAGCGCACCTGTCCGCTCGTGCCTGCATTCGTACATACGTGTCCGCATGGGCGGAGGACGCGTGCGCAGGTTTAATGCTGCACTGACCCGAAAGGCCACGTATGGTTTTCAGAGCCTCGGCGAACACAAGCGACTGTATGTGACAATGTTCAGAGCAGGTGACTCACACGCTGAGGCGGTTTATTCGGCGTCTGCAGGAGCCCACGTGCCAGCTCGGAGTGTGCGTGTGTGCGTGCGTGCGTGCGTGCGTGTGTGTGTGTGCGCCCAAACGTGAGAGCATTGAGTACATGAGCCGGTGTGTACATTCAGCCGACTGGCCGGTGTCCTGGGAAGAGCCGTCACGAACGCTGGGTTTCCAGCACATCACACACCGTGTTTTCCACTGCCTTAGACCAATACTGTAGACTGGGGACCAAGAGTCCTTCATTATGGGAAAAGTTCCTAACTGTGAGCTCCTTCTTAAAAACACAGACCATCTGTGGGTGGGCTGATCGTGCCGCATTAGATGCATCATTTCACTTTAAATTGCTAAAAAGAGGTTCTAATACACACAAGTGAGCCGGAAGCTTTGATGCGTCTGCAGGTTACGGTCAGGTGCTTTGATTATCACGAACTTGACTGGGCTCCACCTGTGATGAATTGAAGGGACTGGATAAAGGCCAAGGAGGGTTTTCTTGAGGGAGGTGACAGAGATTTCTTCCTGCAGACAGGGAAGCTTGGCAGTGTGAGCGTCTTCAGGCCTTTGCAGCAGAGTGGTTAGATGGAAGCAGCTCGGAGGGAAAGGTTTGCACATCGCGTTTAAAGGTGATGGGACTAAACCATCAGTACTACAGTATGTTTAGTGCACACTAAGCACTGCTCATCACGAATATCACCGGCAGCAGCAAGGTAAAGACATCTCAAGCGGGACAAAGTGGTCCCGAATCCAGAGAAGTCCTTGCAGAAAACCTGAGACTGGGCTGATGTTCACGTACAGAAAACTGCGTCTGTGGAGACACCTGAAGACGGCAGGTCAGACGTTCCCATCGGATGTGCTGCATCTGTTAAAAGGATGAGATAAACTTCCCAAATCCAGGTGTGAGATTTAGGCCTGTGGTTGTCAGCAGGTGAACAGACAGAACACAGCAGACCAACAGCCGTCTTAAAAAAGTGACAATTACTTTTTGACAGAACAGTTTGTCCCGTTTCAGTTTCTCATTTTATTTAGTTTTCTTCTTAGTTTCTGCAAAAAAGCTCCATGATTTGCTTTGGTTCTGTCATTGCGACTTCTCTTTTATTTCTAATTTTGATGGATCACTTCACTTGTTCCTCATTTATTCTAAATTTGCAGAAATCTGAGATCACATCAGTGGCTAAACCCACTTTCATTATGGAAAAAGATTTGGCTTTCGTGTTAAGCAGCTATTGTTTCAATGTTGCGTGTCTACATACATGTATCAGATCCTCGGTTGAGTTGTTTGAGTTGGAGATGTAAGTAGTAGGTGCAAAAAAACCCAACCGAATAAATAATTTCACATGTGAAGATTATTTATTCTTGTTCATTGTTTTACTATAACATGTTTAAAACAAATACTATTTACCTAATTTGGCTGAAAATACTTTTTTTTTTTTTTTTTTTGTGCAAATGCAAACGTCAGTGCTGGTGTAAATATAATTCCCCCCAAAGCTCATAAGTAGCGTAAGAAATTGACTATTTGCACAAACGCGTGTTTTGTTTAACCTTCAGAATATAGACTGGTGCAATGTTTTATTGCACTGACGATCAGAGTCTGTTGTGTGCTGTGTTGCCTGTGTGTGTGTGTGTGCGTGTATTATGAGAAAAAAAGTGTTACACACACTCGATTTTGGTAGTAAATGTTATTCTGTGTTTATAAAAGGCAAAGAAAAGCAGCAAATTAAGAAATTAACATGGAACTGCAATTAAGCGCCTCCCATTGTATAAATACAGCCATGAGAAATACAGAAGTAGTTAAAGGAGCCAAAACTTTAATTATCTCTTCAATCATCTGCTATCACCATGACAACAGGGGATGGGGATTCTCACACAGCTGGTTGGGTTTGTCTGGGAGTTCGTTAAGTTTGCAGCAGTTTTCCCTACGTGTGGAAAAGGAAGCCACCAAATGTCCTGACTTCAGGTCCGGCTGTAAATGGGGGGGGTTTCTGCAGCCGGAACTGTAAAGACAAGTTCCTGCAGGAGGAGGAAGAAGAAGAAGACGCTGTTTCATTGGAGAGGGAGGAGGCAGGTTCTGCAAAATGACCCTTCATCTTTCCAAATCTCTGCCGGCTTTTGTCGGCGCACTCGCTGTACTCAGAGCTCCGACTGAAGTGATTTGTTGAGTTTTAGGTTTTATTGTTAGCAGCGACATAATGCATGGAAGCACATTTACTCAAATCTGAGGAACTTGTTATTAACTTTTTTTATCACCTACAACTTTATACTTGCACTAGTCCTCTATATTTCAATATACTTTTGTTTTACTTCTCTATTTATTGGACAAATACACCAAATATATAATTTTCAAGCTTGGAAAATATAAATGCTTTGTATGTACAATCCAAGCTGACAAGAAGGAAAATGAACTGACACTACAGTATTAACTGGCAGCTCCTTCAATTCAAAGGATTTAATGTTCATTCAATAGTTTTCGGCTCCTCAGATGTGAAGATTTGCCATTTCTCTTATTGTAATTAGCAAAATAACTGAAGTTATAATCGTAATTGTCCAACGATTTGTTGCTGTCACTCAATTTCTGAGTAACTGGGACAACATTTCTATTTTCAGAAACTGTACGAACTAATCAATCTGCTAAACTATTTTCATTAGAACAATGAACAAGAACTTCATACGAACAATCACCAGCTACAGCAGGAAAATGCTGCTTACACATGGATGCATCAGCAGCAATCCAACGACATAATATATACAGTGCAGTGACAGTATCATCAGTCACAGGTGACATGGTCTTTGTTCGCAGTATAATGTTTGCACACTTCACTGTTCCCACTTGAGTGGAAGCGTTTTCTGCGTGCAGTGATTTGATCAGGAGGGCTGCTCTGTGTGAACGGAGCCTGTCAGGGGTCTCCTGAGGACACGGAGGTTGAGCCAACCGATCCGTCAGAGCTGAGGCATTCGGACAGGCGGCCATTAGTTCCTTTAGATGGGGGAGGGGTTTCAGGCAGGCAGGGTCAGATTGACACGGCAAATGTTCTCATGTTAAAGGGATTATCGGCGAACAGAGAAGGGGAAGCACCGCTATATTTGACTGCTTAAAGAATGGGGACGACAGATTAAAAAACACAAGGGCTGCATAATATGACCTAAAACAGAAATCACATTTTTATGCAAACAATATTTATCTATTGATTAAATGTTTCCAGTATGTGTTTGTCAGCCCTGCACGTCAGCGGCAAAGGAGTTCAGCCAGCTTTAAATCCCTTCTGATTTAACCGTTCTTTGGTAGAACAACTTGTTTATGGTTCTTGTCTCGCTGCGTGATCCACGTCCAGCTGAGCTTCATTTCTGATGGATCCCTGGACATTTTTCTGTAGAGATTGGCTTTAGGACTCTGGTCCAGAGGCAGCAAAGCGGGTCCGAATCCCTAACTGCCCACCACCATGTTTCTCAGATAGACTAATGTTCTTGTACTGGAATCTACAGCTCTGTCGTCAGCAAATGTAAACCTACAACACTTACATTTGGCGTCTATCTATCTGATCTTAGAACATTCTTCCAACAGTGTCCTGGTTTGTGCACATGGCAGTTGAACAAACCTTGTTCTCTTTGCAGAGTAGTGACTCAGATGCTCCACCGTTCTTCAGTGTTCTCCTTATCTTTGAACTCATAAACATTGATAGCAGTTTCTGCAAAAGAGGACTTTGGGTTCTCAGGGTTCCTTGTGACCTTCTGACCTGAATGTTCTCTAAATGGTATTGACGCCTGAGTCTTTAATCTTTTGAAATACTTTTGCTAAATTTCCCAGCCTGGTGATCATCAAGAACTCTTTATAAATCTCCTCTGCTGGAGCCGTGACACACTTTTACAATCCTGAAGACACAGATCGTTCTTCTGTAAATACGGCAGGACCTCCCAGACTTACACCTGACTGTTTCCCCTTAAATGACCTGCGATTCACATATTTGCCACAAAACTATTTAAGATGGATGAATTTCCAAAATAAAAAATACGGTGTCGTAGGTCGAATTTCTGCATAAATAGAGAAAATTCGGAGGGGTTTCGCCTCCATATTTTCTACGGCCCAGCACAACGCCACCTTTAGGTCTGACCCCAATAACAGAGCTGTTGTTGATGTGGACTGGACAGGTACCTAATAAAGTGCTCCGAGTGTAAATCCAGCATGTAAACTTATAAAACCAGGGGAGGAGAAAACCGAACAAAGCTGCAGTGACGTGTGTGTGAGCTGACAGCGGTGAATTATTTATTCTCATGTTGGAGGGGATTATCAGCGAACGGGGAGGACGACAGAGGAAGCGCGCTGACAGTTAATGGTGGAGCGGCGAGTCGTTTCGTGGAGGGACGGAGGAAAGAAACGCTGTGTCGTTTGCGCCGTTTCCCCCCCCTTTTTTTTTTCCCCGATTGAACAGATATAATGAGAAGTGTGATGACTGTTAGCAGGTTGCCAACCAGCGTGTTAGTGTGAATAATGAATAATCTCCCATTTCTCTGAGATGACCACGATTTGACTGGCAGCATAAAATTCAACATTTTCTCTTTTTAAAGGACAGCTGCCAACTGGAGTCCTCCGTTGACAAGGAAGTGATATTGTTGCAAAATGCAGCCAAGTGGTTTGAAGGCTCATAAATAGTTAAATTGGACATAAAACACAGAAGCATGTCCTCATGCATCAGTGTTCACATCAAACCCTGCAGTCCCAGACATGCAATACGACTTGATGTATCACATGTACAGACGGCAGCAGAGGGAGATTTCATTACACAGGTCACAGTCAGCTGTGCATCCACAGGCCGAGGCTGAAGAGAAGTTAAGACGGTGAACGCCACACAAGTCGGCTTCTGGGGAGAATTTAACCACCGGATGTGACTATTTTACAGAGATTTAGAAATTTGTTTTCAAGTTGTAGCAATAATTTAGCTACATGTCTATTGGATTTATTGCAAGTGGAAAAATGTGAATGCAGACATTGAAGGATGTCGCAGCTCCTTCACATCCCTGTTAAATGCTAAAAGGCACTGAAACGTTTGTCTGCGCTTAACATGAAGCTTGAGCAGTCTGTTAGTCAAATAAGTGGATCAGGTTTAAGTCTCATTAGCATAACCTTTTGTTTGAGTGGAAGGAAAGCGATGCAGGACGTCCTCTAAATGTGACTGGTTTGGAAGCTTAAAGCCTCGTACACACTGATGCAGGACTTTGGGTTTTCAGAGGAAACATCTCAAAGCATCTATTAATGGCCTGTTTCACATTCACGTGTGCACTGATTATTGACCTAAACAAATGCATCCATGTCCTCTAAAGCCACATTCTACAAATGGTAATGATCATTGAACTATCATTGAATGCCAGGATCTGAATGTGCTAAAACTGCTTGAGTTTAAAACTGCAAAGTTATTTCAACAAACACGCACACTGTTTCTAATGCATAGGAAGCTGCAGAATTAATGAGCGTTTACACCCTGTTCTCACTTTGGTAAATACATCGTTACGCTATAACATTAAAACCACTGACAGGTGAAGTAAGAACACAGGTTACCTCATTACAGTGGCACCGTTCAAGAGGTGGGATGTATTAGGCAGCAACAGTTATGGCAAAAGTGTCGGAAGAAGGAAAATGGTGGTTCGGAGCAACTTGGGTCGACTGGGTCAGAGCGTGTCCAGAACGTGGTCCTGCCAAACGTGGCCTAAAAGGGGGGGTGGGGGACAGGGTCACGGGCATCAAAGGCTCGCTGATGTGTGTTGGTAGTGAAAGCTCCCACAGAGGAGCTGCTGTAGCAGAAACTCCTGGTTACAATCGACAGGTGTCAGAACACGGTGCAGATTGCACATGCTGGTGTTAATGTTGTGGCTGCTCGGTCTATAGCTTGTTAAGTGCTTAGCAGATTTTTTTTTTCTCCCACCTGATTTACATCAATAATTAAACACTCCAGTAAATATTGGAGGATATAGTAAAGCCAGAGCACAATCCAATAACTTCCTCGTCTATCAACAACAGGTTGTGCACTGGGCTCTTCTGACACTTTATGAAATCTTTAGCAACTGCATGTTATTCTTATACGAGTAATATGCATCTGTATTATTGGTATTATATTTGTACTCTAAGTTGCACCTGTAAGGACGTGTAGTTCATCTATAATATTCCCATAACATCCCTGTGCAGCGTGACGGTGCAGCTGGGACAGTTTAAATCCGTCCCAGTCTTTCTTATTCTATCATAGAAATGAATCAACGAATGCATGAATGAATAAAGTGCCAGAAGTGGTGCATATACAGAGCTATGCGTTGGTGCTGCAGTCGGGTTTGCGTGCAGCCAGTCATCCAGGCGTTTGGATATGTAGGCCGCCGCAGCGAGCAGGCAGGGACTGCGGGCACAAGCAGCAGACACATGGGAGAGAGGAGGGGAGGAGGTAGGGGGACGTGGGGGGATATAGGAAGAGAGAGCGTGTGAGGGGAGGGTATAGGAAGAGGAGGAGGAGGACGGTGCAGTGAGGGGAGGAAGACAGCGATGGGGTGAAGAGAGGAGAGTTGTCCTCAGATTGACCTGCACCAGTCTCTCTCTCTGTCTCTGTCTCTGTGTCTCTCTCTCTCTCTGAAAACTTGCTCGCTCTTTGCTGCGTAAACCGGCTGAAAACGGGGGGGAAAAAAATAGAAAAGCACGGCCGGGACATCTGCACTGTTAAAAATTCTGCCTTAAAAAGGTTCAGTGAGGAAACTCAGAGTTCAGTCCCTCAAACCAAACAACATTTTTTGTCATTAAACAGCCATTTAGTTTGAAAAGCAAATCCATTATTCATTTTATTGTTGTTCTACTTACTGTACTCTGACCTGGATGCGGCTGGAACAGCTGTTTTTAAATTGACAACATAATGCCGCCCATCACATTAGAAAGGGCCACAAATGTCGAGAGCTGTGTCTTTTCACAATCATCATGTTATTATGTGCATTTATGTTAAAAAAAAAAAACCTGAGTGAAGTGCAGACAATTCAAAACTTCAACTATGACAGTTGGGGGAGGTGCAAATTTTAGTCCACAAAATGTTGCTTCCTCATTTAGAGCGTGTAAAAATGAAACGTTTAACATAATTATAGAATCACAGCTTGTGCTTGACTCTTTTACCAAAAATATATTAAATGTAAAACTGACATGAAGAAGTTTGACATATTGAGCTGCGGTGGTTAAACAGTGAGGAAGGTTATTTAAAGTTTCCATGTCTTGCAGTTTTTACGAAATCAGTCAAGCTGCTTTCAAAACTTTGCTTTGGCACAATTTGAGTCAAAAATCATTATTTATCCTCGACAGCATAACCTTGTCACATCACATCAACACATTCAGTGTGTTTACATGGACTCAAGGTTGCAGTCGGCTTTCTCTGGAAAGCTGATGTCATGTAAACGGGGAGACTCGTTTCAAAATGCGATACGCGATTAGGAAAACCCGATTTTCCCGCAGGTAGATTTCTCCCGGTGAGATGTGCAGACAGGACAGTAAAACGATGCTGCCTCACATTCACATCCCAGTCCTCACAAGTGAAAATGAAACCATCACAAAGAGCCTTGTAGAAGTCTAAATAAGTCGCTTTCCAACCACAGCAAAAAGGGGAAAAGTCCGAAAGCAGCGTTTGTCGGTCACTATACAGTTCAGATGTGAGAGGCAGGTTTCCAAAAAAAAAAAAAAAAAAAAAAGTGTGAGGTGGAGAAGAAACCAGGTTACTGTGCTGCTGCATGTGTACGTGGAGCAGGTTTGTTGAGTTCGTGTGAACAGGATTCGTACAGCGTGTACCCTCTACCTGCAGAGCTTCTTCAGTATAAAAGGAAACCAGAGGTTGCTGTCTCCACATCAGCGAACACAGAGAGACAACACGAAATGCAGCTACCTACCTCTGCATACTTTTATTTTCTATTTTTGTGCAGCGCTTCTTAAACATGCGCTTGCACAGAACCTAAAGAGATTCGACATGTGATCACTTGTTTTAGAGTGTGCTACAAAGATGTGTTGGTGTGTGTGTGTGTTTGAGATTTAGCCCTCGTCGGTCGGACATATAGACTCAAACACACACGCGAGTGTTAGTGGAAGTAGGTCAGTAGTGAACGGGTTCTCGGTTGTCCTCACATGGCCTCTGTTCGGCCCATCACACCACTCGTGTCGACTCTAATTTTCTCTTCCTCATCACTCCTCCTCCTCTGCTTTTCCTCCCCTCCCTCTCCCCCCCCCTCTCTCTTCTATGCTCCCTCCTCCTTCATCCCTTTCTCTCTGCTCTGATTAGGGAAGAGAGAAGGTCCCACCCCTGGTTCTGACGGGTCTTGTGCAGGTTAACTCTTCCTTTGCCGTCCTCTGTTTTCCCTCCCATTTTTTTTTTCCTCCCCCTTTTCTCTCCTAAAAAAACACTGAACTTTTATCTCCTGCGACTCTGGCGGTCAGCTTGTGTTTTCACAGAGGCTCCTGCCAGGCCATTTGCGGTGTGTAACTGGTGTTTTCGAGGGAGACCCGATGCCACAAAATGGGGCAGAGCTCAGTGTTGTGAGGGACATAAATCAACCCTTTTTCCCCCCGTGATGTTTCATTCAAGAGCGGTCGGAAAAAGCAAAAGAAAGCGGTACAGAGAAAATAATAAGTAGGTAGGCGGCCAGTGAACTTCCAGGAAGGCTGGATAATGCCCAGATATGTGAACAAATGGTGTATTACCTAACCCCAACCCGCTTTACATGATTTACAGTAGAGTTTGGAGAGGTGGGTGTTTGAGCTCACACTGCCATCTGCTGGCTGAAGCAACGAGGAGACAAACCCCTCTGTTCACCACACAGACGTGCCAAAACGCCTCAACATGGCTCCCAAATGGTCTGTGGCAAACAAATACATAAACGCAATAAATCGGCCCCAAATCCGCACCGACTTTTGACCGAAATATCCACAACAGGCTTCCGAAACGCAGAGCCGGGCCTGTTGGAACCAACAGGTGGAGCGAGGTATGCAAAGGCAGTGGTTTGGAACGGCATGTTCTGGACCGGCTAGACTGGTTTCTATGGTGCTTCTGGTTTCTATGGCATTTCACCAGGCGCACTTGGCGACGGCGCTGAATACCTTGAATGATTTAGGCGGGTCAGAGGAAAACAGGCTGAGTGTGGGAACCGGAGTCAAGGAGAGAAGCTGCTGTCTACAAGGAAATAAAAAGAGGTTGAAACAGGACGGTGAATATTTTGGATGTTTGTTTGTTTTGTCATGATATACTGGCGTTTTTTTTTTTTTAAATATTTGTAATGTATATCAGATTTAAATATAGTAGTTACCTTGGAACATACAACTGTGGATTTGAATCAATTTAAAGAAGTGACAAATTAAATAAAGACAGGGTTAAACAACTTTCTAGGTTTTTTTATCCTAAATTGGTTGTATTAATGAGAATATGTAATGGTTAAGACAATAAAAGCAGCGTGAATGGCAGAAGTACTTTTAACATACTACTCAACTACTACTAATAGAAGTAGCACTTCAAATTGTTACCTTAAGCCGAGCTACTAAGTACAGGCTCTAAAAGTACAAAAGTAGCAGTAGTATTTTAAATACTAATAAACTTGATGCGGATGATAACATAAACGTACAGGGCCTAGTCCAGATGGACTATGACAGGTAGTTAATGCACAATAACACCTCATCAGTTACTAGTTAATTATCAAGCTGTCAGATAAATGTAGTGGAGTAAAAGTAGTAGTACATTGACTCCACTAAAATACAAATACCTCAAAATTGTACTTAAGTGCAGTACTGGAGTATTGAGTGTTTAAGCAGCATTTAATGATACGGGCTGTTGAGGTAGAAGCAGCTGAGTAGTTTAATATCCTTTTTTTTTTAAAGGGAAATTTAGTACTTTGAGATTTATTTGCTGATACGTAGAGAAATGGTAAAAAGCTACACGTAAAGTAAAACGTAAAACCTTTTTTTTTTCACTTTTCTGAATCTGTTTAATATCTTGGTCAGCAGTTTTCAGACAGATTAGAAAGTACAAGTAAACTGTGAGGGTGTATTATTTAAAAGAAGCCGTTTGTGCCATTTAATGCACAGAAAACGTATAAAACACTTAATGTAAAGATGTGTATCAGTCCTGCTTCCCTGACACAGTCGGAGCAGATGTTCATCCTGATCTCAACTCTCTTTCTGCTCTCAGACCAGCACCTGCATCTACAGTCAACCTGACAGTGCATCACGTGACACTTCTGGTGACCACAGATCATCATTATCAGGTAATTTAATTTTGCACAATAGAGTTTTACTTGGTATGAAAATCTACTGTATTTGCACTAAACGAGTTTGATTTAACAGCAGAGACGGACCTTCTGTTAAATGTCGTGTAAGAAAAAAAACCCAGCAGCCACTGAAAAGAATAACTACACTGTGTGATTTATGTTATCAGCAGCTCTAATAACACGACAGGTTTATAGTCAAGTACGTCTTAAAATAGACACAAGTCAAATGTCCATAGAAACACTGTAACAGCTTTTCCTACTGTGATCACACTCCTAATTTAAGAATACGAGATCTCTAAAAATAAGGAATATTCAAATTGTGATTTAGCATGGAATCTATTGATGTCATTTTTATCCCATAAAATATACTGTTCTCTCAACACGATCTCCACACGTACACGGTTCTAGTATTAAAGTTCTAGTGACAGTAACCATCTCCCGTCCAACCCGTCAAATTTCATCGTCCAATATCTCACTTCCTGAGCAGGTTTCACAATAAGATGCTGGGGATGATTCTTCATCTGTGATTATTAAATAATCATTGAACAACAAGTTTAAATGAAAAACAATAACAAAAAAAAAAAAACACACACATACTTGAGGCCAAAATCCAAAGTTGTCCCTCTGCAGAAATGTATTAAATGTTCACCTGAAGACAATATGGGGCTTGACATTTACAAAATAGTCGCACCCCTTCAGAAGTTGCAGAGTTTCTGGTGCAAAATTTGGTTTTTGCAGCTCAACAGGGAATTTCATCCTAATAACTAACATTGGACGGTATCCACCTGGTTTGATTAACTCTCGCTGTCAAATCCTCGTTTCGGCTCTAGATACACATTTTCACACAGAATAATGACGGTGGGCTTTCAGTTGAAAGGGCTTCATTCAGGAGCAGGTGTGAACAGGTGGAAAGATTACAGCAAGGAAAAACCTCTTCTGGTGTTTATAAAAGCTCCCAACTGTTTCGTGGCTTAAAAAAAAAAAAAAAATGTATTGAGTCTTTCCTCTAAGCAAAAGCAGCAGTATTAAGTAACATAATACTCAATTACAAGTCCAAGAGTTTAACAGTATTATTAGCAAAATGAGCTATATTTATTACGGATGCTTTAAAATGTGATAGTTGTAAGTTATCAATTTAATTTAAACTATTTAAGGAATTGAGTGAAATGTGTGACCGTCGTTAATCACACTGTCTCAGCTGATTAACCATAGAATTGCTTTTATTGTTGATTATCATTTGGTCAATAAAATGTCAGAAAACTCAACTGAAAACCCAACAATGAACTTACTGGTTAGTTAGTTAGTTAATGAGTGAAAATACCAAAACCTCCGTTTCCAGTTGATTAAAAATGTTATTAGTTTTCTGTGACTGTAAACTGTATTTTTGGAAAGTTAATCGGACAAAAATGGATAATCTCACTATTTTATTGATTGAAAAATGGTGACGGTCATCAAAGAGCTACAATTGCGCCTTTAGATATCATTTGGACTAACCCTCAAAAACTCACATATCCAGTTTACAGTCGATAATTAGACATTTTTTATTAAGATTTATTTAAACCAAAGACTGTTTGTTTGGTTTTAAAACCTTCAGTGATTCCAGATAATTAAATAATGTTCAAGTGTATAAAACATCTAAACTTAATGCTTTAAAGTCTTCAAGCAAAGAGATGCAAAAATAAAGTGGGTGAGGAAAAACAAAAGAGCTGAATCAAACCCGTTTTTTCACTTTTTATTTTTGCTTGCAGACAAAAAAAAAAGAGCTCCATAAAGTCCAGATGTAATAAATAAATAAACTAAAAACTGTTGGCTATTAAAGCAATTTTAAGAATGGCAGAAAGGCTTTACGTTTGCAAAATTACAGAGCTTGTATAAGTTTCCCATATCACTGATGAAATCATTTAAAAAAAAAAAAAAAAAAAAAAAAGAATCAAAGATTTTACAGATCACTGTTGCTCTACCTGCTGATTTGTTCTGTGATGTTGCATATCCTAGCATAAGAGTCCTACACGGGTCAGTAGACACAGGAAGAGAGAGAGAGAGCAGGGAAAAGCAAATATAAAAGCTTATGTCTTTCTTCCCCCCCCCCCCTTCCCACATATTAAAAGTTAAAAAGTTCCCGTGGGAACTGAGCCAAGTGCTTGTGAGTTTTTGTCCCTAAAATATTTTCTCTATTCTTGTGGAAAACCTGAACGATATTATTTCTAGTTCACCCGTATCGGAGCAAATATACGCACTAATAACTATGTCTTCTTTTTTTCCTTTATAGTGATTCACTTACTTTGGTGGCGAAGACAAATAATAATAAAAAAAAAACAAAAAACAAACAAAAAAAAAAAAACGCCATCTGAAAGACATAATTATTATTGTGTACTTGTATTATCATGCATACAGTATTGAGTTCTGTAGAAAAACTGTCAAAGTGTAAATGTCACAATCTTACCCAGTTTGTAGCTTAACGGACTGAGGTATAGTTGCCTGTTTCCTGAAGTAGAGCAAACACGCTTTTTTTTTTTTTTTCTTTTTTCTTTCAGTCTTTTGGACAAAAACAGGAACAGTGTTTGGGTTCATCTCCATTTCGAGTCGATCAACTCTGATAATAAACCTGCTTGTTTAAAAAAAAAAAAAAAAAAAAAAAAACCCCAAGAAGAAGAAATTGGAATAGATGTGGTGACATTGAAGATCTAAATGTGCCGTTTTCTTTACTGTAGAGCTGGACATTAAAGGAAAAATCCACCTTATTACTTATGGGTCCATTTTGTTTCCCCCCCTTCAGCAAAAAGCACTATGTACAACAGATCAATGTTTAGTTTTTAGGCGACAAATAAACAGGTTAATCATTATGATTTTATTAAAATCAAGATGAATATCACTAATAACATCTCAGCTCGAGGTCCAATTACTAGGTTTTCCCCGTAACCATATGTTATGGTTTGTCAGCACATCAGATCTCATCATGTGAAGTGTGAGTATGTGGGACTTAATTTGATGTGTGTGTGTTTTACGAGACTATGTTGGAAGTTTACACCATATTCAGCTCCTTTTTATACGTCCTCAGTTTAAATCAAAGGTGCTAAAACAGGCTTTTCCATTGCAGCAGATTTTGCTGCTGTGGGTGTAGAAAGATTCTCCCTGAATTAAAAAAGCCCAGCTGACTCACGCTAACATGTTGCACACTGACCGTTACCATTTTTGTCTTCTAACTTCTGTTCGCTGTTTCCAGGTAAACACGGCATCATCTTTTAAGTTCTCCAACCTGTTGCCACACACGAGCGTTTATGACCCGACACCATAACAGCCACAGATGACGTTTGCAGCATTTACTAGCTCACAGCTAGCTGATTATATGGTTATATAATTATAATATATATTATATTAAGATCAGATGCTTCACTTGTCAGACGGTGGCTGTTGAACTTCTTTACTGATATCGTTTGCCACAAACAAAGACACGTAACACTTTAAGTGTATGTGAAAAGTGTCGTGCAGCACTGAAAGGGAGGCAGTTACAGTTAGTACAGCAAAGTTTTGTTAATGTCTCAAGTTTTAGTGGGTCTTAGTCTATAAATATGTATGAATGACTTTAGCTCTGTAATAATATTGATGTACTATAAACTAATTAACCTTTTTCACAATAATAGCATAATCTGGATAGTATGTAACAATTAACCAGATAAATATGACATAAAGTGTAAACAAGCATTTAGACTGCTGTTGTACTGTTTTCATATAGTCATCACACACGTTGAAAACAAGCTAACACATTCTCACTGCTGTGACTTTTGAACAGTGAAATGAGCAGCTGACGCCGGCACCGCGTGGCCTGTAACTAATGTAATTAGCGCTGATGTGTAAACAGCGCTGGCCGTTCCAGCTCCGTCAGTGCTTCAGGTTTCACTGCTCTGATACAATGCAGGTGAAATTAAGAAAACAAAAAAGCCGACACGTTCACACTTTAGATGTAGACAGGATGTTAGGAGACAGGAAGTAACTGACTTGGTGCATATTTCTGGCCTTAAACGCTTAAAGTCAATACATGACGTGTTGGATCGTTTTCAGTCGGCGACTCGTGCACAGCAGCTTCGACTTCGTGTGTGCTTCTGCCACACGACCTTTTTAGGCATCTGTACAAAGAAATCCAGCTGTTCTGCCAAAGACACCTTCCACTGACGTCAGAGCTGTAGCTACTTAAACAGAAACGCACAATTTCTTCCAAGGCCAGTAATATTAATTTAAGGAATAATGCTGAGAAACTCATCAAACAAAGAGTTAACACATTTCTGACGACTCCTCAGCATAAACTTTCTTAAAAGTTTCGCAGTGCTGTGTTAGATTGTACAGCTGTACCTAATACACCCCCCCATGCTGCTTTCACTCTTGATTGCTCCCTCTTAACGGGATTCCTGAAATCCAGCAGCAAGCAGCCTGCAGTCATCCACATGCTGCGTGGTAGTAAATAAAATCGTTTTCTACCATTTACATTATAGCATGCAAGTCGTGCAATGAAAGCCTATGTAAAGTTGAAAGACAGGGAGAGAGCTTTGACGTGATGACGGCTTCTTCATGGCTTATTGTAAGATGTCAATCATCAGGCCTCTCAATTTACCCAATTACACAATGGTGAACAAAAATGAGGTGTGTAGATTGAAGCATTTTGCGCCTGGTGTGTTTGTACAATGTCATTGAAAACAATTACTATGAATCTGCTAAAACATGTTCTAACTTATCTGTCTGATAGTTTTCAGCATTTTAAGTGAATTTGTGTTGGCGAATAACGTGTAGATAATGACCATCCAGTGTACATTATTTTCTCATTGGACTATTGTAATTTAAGTCCATTATGTAGATAACAATAACTGATTAGACGTCCAAACAACAAATGATTCTGCAATTGTTTAATAATGAACAGAAGTGAAGTGGATTTTGCCTTTAAGGATTATGCTCCTTCAGTGATTTGTGTGATTGCAGGTAAATTCAGACGGAATTGATGTCACTGAAACTGAATGGACCCAAACACCCGAAAATGTTGACATTATCATTTTGAGAGAAATGGATTCAGTTTCCATCATTTTGTAAAATGACTTGTTGACGTGGAATTAATTCCAGCATTGATTATCTTTCTTTGTTTTAAAACAAAACCGCTTTTTAACAGAATGGCACTATTTTGAGTTGACTTCACGAAAAAAAAAAAAAAATCCTTTCTTTACAACAGCAAAATGTTTCATGGTTGGGGAGAGGACGTTCCCTTGAGAAAAGGTCTGATGGTTCCTGATATTCTGAAAAATGGATATTAATGAGAAAACCATGCGAGGTCTGACCTCTTAGAAATTTTTTGGATTTTTTTTTTTCCTTTATACAAAGTTTACCTTAAAACATTGATATTTTTGTAAGAAACATGGCAAAAGGCCAAAGTAAAAGCCCTGTCACTCTCACCAAATTAAAAGCCTTATTTGTACAGGAGCAGAGCTTGAACTTACTCTCGTGTAGATGTTTGGTGAGAGGCCTCGTCCTGCACGTTCACTTGGTCCCCACAGTTCATCAGCCAAAACAAACTACATCCTGACACTTTGTCCTTTAGCTCAGCTCCTTTGTCTCAGTGCTTCTCAGCTCCATCAGGACCCAAAGTGCATCGCGAAGGCACGAACCCGTCATTTGAGCAACACGTAATCCCTCTGAGCTGCGGATGTGTCCCAATTCCCCGCTACCATCTTTGGGTCCCAGCCCGCCAGCTGAGAAACACTGACATATTTTGTCCTCCATGTCCTCTCCATGGTGGGGGAAGCAACGCTAATTCTGTAGAATGAAGGAAACGGGGAAGGGGAAAAAAAAAAAAAAACAATCAGGACAAATCAACCACCTGTGCTGTACAAGATGTTCTAGCAGCTGCTTATGAAATGTCAGTTTCATTTTAAAGATTATTTTCTGCATCACACTCAAATTTCATTCGGAACAAAATGTCCTTTGACAAAGTCACATTTATATCCTTCAGATTCAGATAATATTAGATCATTGTCTTGGATCTAAATAGTGTTAAGTACGCTGTAAGGAGCGAATGCTCTGATAAAATTCTTCCTGCTGCACAATATTGGAGCATTGCTTTTTACTCCCATCTCCCCTTCAGTTTTAAGCTCTTAATTAGTGTGATGCATCTGACTTTACTTTAGCAGGGCTTGACATGAGGCTTTTTTTAAACCAGTGGCCCTTTGGGTAGTAACAGATGTTTTATTTGCCCAATAGCTAAAACTAATTGTCCAAAATAGAAGACAACAAGCGTATCCAAAGATAAATTAAACAGGGATTTGGACAACTAATTAACATACAAACCCTAAACCTGAGAGCTTATTATAAATACAGTAACATAGATCTCTACTTTTTATTTTATTTTTTTTTCAAATTTAGTTTTTCAAAATAGCTCTTAAAGTCAGGGCATCTGTGGCTCAGGTGGTAGAAAGGGTGATACACTAATATCAGGGTCACAAAGTGTTCTTCCTGCGACTAAGGGATTTTAGTTTTCAATCATTTACTGAATTTGTCTTGAGATGTGAAGTTTTGTATTAAAGTGAATATGGATCTCAGATATTAAAACTGAAAATTAGATGGACAAAAACATTTAGACACAAATAAACGTTATATTAAACAAGCTAACGGATCTGATTCACACGTTGTTCAGCTTAAAACACTGACATGATGTCATTAAGACACATGCAGGCAGTGAGTCTAATTCCACCCTTTTATTAAATGGAGGTTACACGGTGTATTTAAAGAGAACATTTAACAGGAAAAGATAATCTATGTTGCTCGAAACAAGTTGCTGATTTTATTTGCAAATGTATGCTTGCAGAGACCAGTACATGGCAGACGGCCCCTAACTTGACACACCAACAGCTGCAGAGATACCTGCAGGTAGCACCTGTACTGTGGATGGGTATTTATAGTAAAATAGCCTACTTCATAGTGAAGTTTGAACAACTGCAAGAGTTTCAGCCATCTGGAAAAATTGTTTCTGTGCTGTTGACACACATCACATTTTAGAAAGTTGCAGTGCTTTGCTCATTAACTCTACTCATTGTAGTAAAACAACTAATCAAATTATATTCAAGTGACAGGATTAATCTATATGAACACGTTCCTTCTAGTTTTGGACTGTTGGTGCGGCAAAATTAAAGGTAAAGACATCAGCTTGGGCTCTTGGTAAACCTAACAGTCTTGTCACTAATGAAAATGTTTTTTCATTTACAGCCACCGTCCTGCATTGGAATGTTGAAATCACACTTCTGAGTTGACATCGTATGCCTGACACTCACCTGTGTTCATGTCTGCTCCTCTGCCTGAGGCTGTGATTGGCTGGCAACTTCCGACTCTTCCTGTATGGTATCATCCTCCTCCTCCTCCTCCTCTTCCTCCTCCTCCCCCTCGCTGCAGTCGTCATCTGAGGCCTCCTCTCCTTGTTCTTTCACCTCCATGTCTCCTTCGCTGTCTGCCTGCTCTGCTGCTGCCTCCTCCTCGTCTTCCTCCCCCTCCTCTCCCTCCGCCTCGTCGCTGAAGGGCTCCTTGCCTTGCTCTACTCTCTTGGCGGTCTCTGAGAACCAGTCCCTCACCTGCTCGTAGCTCATGCTGGACTTTGTCACCAGATCGTCCAGATCTTTCTCACTCAGGGATCGGTGTTTGAGGTAGTAGTCCTTCAGAAACTCCTTACCGGACTTCACCTGCAGGAGGAAGGAATTAAAAAGAAAAAAATACGGTTATCTAGTTGTATCATATACACAGAAGTCCCTTTAGTGTCTCCTAATATTGTTAGAAAAGATCATTACTACTTTATACTATAATTTGTGCATTAGGTATTTGTTTTTCATCAGTGTGATAAAGACCCAGCCATTGCATTAGTAAAAACTAGATTCTTTTTCAGATTTTCAGATTTTTTTTGCAGTGTCATGAGATTTCAGAAGACACACAATGACTAAACACAGGAAAAACTACACTTAAAATAAATTTAACATTATTTGCTTTATTTATTTGCTTGTGTATCCATGAAAAGACGAAAGACCAAAATGCAGTGCATACAATTTTCTAAGGTTTAAGGTGTTTTCTTATAATGTGTTAGAGCAATAACTGATTTGATGGGATATAAAAACAAAGCCACTACAGAAACTGAAACTAGAGAATGTTTCATATTTTCAGTTTTGTGCGAGAAATGTACCAATTTATGTTTTTAAGTTAATAATTCACCGCTGGTGCTGCATGTTATAAAAACAGCATGTTGCGTTCACTTTGTCCAGCTGTAGACTTAGTGCAGGTGTTAGGTACTTGAGTTGTAGTGAGGTGAACACCTGCATCTAGTCTGTTAAGCCAAACTCAACACATCTTGTAACTATAGTATCTGTGTACTAGGAAAAAATAAAGCTGTCTGTAATCATGACTTCTAAGAAGAAAGCATCAGCTCTACATGAAACTATGTTGCTCGGTAAATATTAAAGCTTATACTTATAAGTGGTGGAATAAAAAAGTCTTGTCTGCCATATGTCTACTATTTTTGTGAATGTTAAAATTCATAACTTCAGTTATGTGCAATCCAGTGCTCATGTTCCAAAAGCAGTTCCATTCATTTCATCATGTTATAAATACAGTTTTTGGTAACATTGTCAGAAACATAGTGTGAAATGCAATATATTTAGATTATGTTCATATTCATAAATGGGAAGGAAACAAAATTACAACCTCTGTCTGTAGTGCAGTCCTCACCTCAATGTTAAGTATAACTGAATTAAAAACCTATATAAGAGAAACACTATGGTAACACTAAGCATCCTAAGAGTCAACTTTTTTGCAGAAAAGTTGTATAGGAATTGATTTAACTGTACCTCAAGTACAGTTTTTTCTTCCTTTATCTTTTCTCTCAGCAGCCAGTCAGTAGTAAATAGGTAAATAATGTACAGTCCACACTGACCTTGATGGCAGTGGCGCCCTCCTGTGGCGAGCGTTTGCAGGGATAAGGCCTGCGTGTCCTCCTGGACCAGCCCCGGAAACGTTTCCTGGACTTCTTCTGACTCTTGGCTCCGCCATTCAGTGCCTCATCGACCTTAACAATATTTAAAGTAACTACATGTCAACATCCTCTAAAGACGCACAGGTTGTTACTTCGATAGAACTGGAAGAAGAACCAACATATCATGGTGCTTAAGAAAATATGACTGAATTGTATCTAATGAGGCTCTAACCTGTTAAGTACAGCTGGAATCATCATATGATCACAACAGTTTTACCTTTCCACTCTGGTAGAGGTAGTACCACTTGAGGTTGCTGTTCTTGCAGGCGTAGCGAGTGTCTCCGAACCAGTTGACGATATACGTCCTCGGCAGACCGCTCTCCTCGGCCATCTGATCGTACTCCTCAGGTGTGGGCCACTGCGTGCGTACGAAGGCCTTCTTCAGGATGTGAAGCTGCTCTGGTGTTTTCTTTGTAGTTTTTCTGCTGACAGGTGGGGTGGTCTGTCTCTCCTGAGCTGAGGACAAAGGTGCAGCCACTGCTTTCACCTTGTCAGCGTCCAACTCAATGTCTTCGTCCTTTGGCTGCGGTGCTGAAGGCAATTTTCGCCTCTCAGTGAACCAGGCATCCACCTCGCGCCTTGTCAGCTTGGTCTCCGCTCGCAGCCGGCTTAGCTCCTCGTCTGAGGGCATGTCCGATTTCTGGTAGCTGGCCTCCAAGACAAGCAGCTGCTCTGGGGTCTTCTCTTTAAACTTTTGTGGTGTGAAATCAGGGAATGCATGGCGGAACTTAACCCGTGGGTCACTGGGGGAACCTGACGACCCTGAGGCATTGGCAGAAGTTGGGGAGGAGTCGCTGGCGTCATCACTGGAGTCGATGACAATGGTGGTGGTACTGTCAGTGTAGTTGCTGCTTTCGTTAAGGCTGGTGCTCTTTGCTCCTTTGCCTCCTCCCGATGTCGCCGGCCTGCTGGATGGGGCTTCGCTGCTCAGCAGGACACTGTGATGATCCTTGGAGTTCCTCTGGTTGTAGCGTGTGTCGCTGAACCACTTTTTTATTGCTCGTTTAGAGAGTTTGGTGACCTGCATGAGACGTGATATCTCCGCCTCTGTGGCAAACTGCCTCCTGCTGTAGCTCGCCTTCAGCTCTGCCAGCTGCTCTTTGGACTTCTTCGGTTTGGTTGCTGCTGTGTCCAAACTAAGCGACGTGCTGGCTGATGAAGCGGACACCTCGGTCTTCGATTCGGACGTCGACGGTTCTGCAGCTTTGGGCTGGTTTCCGGGGACGCCTGCCACCGTCAGGGTAATCGGAGACGCGACCGGCACGGTGCTGCCATTACCGGCCACCTGTGTGAGGACAAGGCCCGGCTGGGCGACAATCTGACACGTCTGGAAGATGGACTGCAGGCCGTTTGTGGCTGCTGCAATGTTGGCGGGGATGACTGTAATAGTCTGAGGGACAGTCTGCACCGTGCCGTTAAACTTCTTCCTTCTCGCCTCCTCAACCTGCAGAGAGGAGGAACAAAGACCTTCAAGTTTACTCAAGATTTTACTGTAAATACATCAGATTCCCCTTTTGTCTGCAGGGCACAACTGGGGAAAAAAAAACCCTGTAGGACATATGTTACAATAAATTGTTTGTGTAATTTACAGTTAAATTGAATTTTAATTGAAGTTACTTTTAACGGATATTTTTTTGCTAGATGGTTTAAAAGCTTTAAAGTTTGAAGGCCTTGTCCACATGTGATGAGACTTAAAGCTCCGGAAAAGCAAGTTTTTTAATTTAAAGTAGGATCATATTGTCCACAGCTTGTGAAGGATAAACTACGACACAGCTGTGAAGACATTTCTTACATGACTTAAATACATCTCATACACAGATCTGTATCTTAACACAAATGTTTATTATGTTGTTTGATGGCAAACACACATAGCAGGGATATTAAATGTTATTCACTTAAAAAATGTGAAAATGAATGAAATGTGTTTCTTAAAATCCACCAGAGACAAACACTCCACATCTTACATGAGAACAAGAAATGTCCTTCAAACCAAACATAACTTAGATGACAACAGTTCAAAAACTACAGCAAAATAGTTTAACAATTTGAGGAAAACATGCAGTAAAAATGAGATGCCACTTAAAAAAAAAGCTTACAAATGATTTCAGCAGGTCTATAAACATTTTATGAAGTGATTTGATAAATGACCCGCAGTGTGGGACTTAATAAGGCATAGTTGTTGAGATCTTGGGGCATGTAAAACAAAACCCAGTGATTTCACACTTTCACTTTAATTTTTTTTTTTTCCTAACAGCCTAACTGTTAGTTTGGAGACACTGAACCTTTCCTCACAAGTGCAATCACACTCAGGAACATCTGATTTTGTCACCATCTGAGAAATTTTGATCAAACTCAGATTGAAGTAAAAGTTGTTAGAATGCTGCACGTCTTGATCACCTTTTTTTTTTTGCCTCAAATGAGTGTGAAACCTGACAGTGGTTTAGGGCAAGTTGAGAAACATGCATCATGTGGGGGACTAAAGTGTAAAGCCTAAAACAGGGTGGGGCTGAGAAATGTTGTGTGAAAGCATGTTGCGATGCACCGACCTCCTCCGGCGTCCAGCTGACTCCGTGTTTCAGCCTCTGTGCAGAAAACCAGACCTTAATCTGCTCCTCACTGAACTTGGTCTGTGATGACAAGCCCATGATCTCCGACACTGAGGGATACGGAAATCTACAAAAAAAAAAACAAAACTCAGACTCTGATAATCACACACACACACACACACACACACACACACACACACACACACACACACACACACACACACACACACACACACACACACACACACACACACACACACACACACACACACACACACACACACACACACACACACACACACACACACACACACACACACACACACACACACACACACACACACACACACACACACACACACACACACACACACACACACACACACACACACACACACACACACACACACACACACACACACACACACACACACACACACACACACACACTCTCTTGGTTCTTTAAGCTTATTATTTAATTTTCTGTTAATTCATAACAAGCTCATAAGATTCTCTAACAGCAGTTTTCATGTTGGAAACAGTTCCAAGTTGCTAAAACCAACAGAATTTTGAAGCTTTTTGGCTAAAAGAATCCAGTGTAAAATCTTTTATTCACATTCTTGTTTAGTCTCTCCTGCCTCTCTCACACCACAGGTTTCAGAGGCTGTGAATGGCATCACCACATAACACTGATGTTCCACACATTCATGTTGGGTCTTGCAAACATGTGAACCTGCAGAAGCGTGAAACTTGCTGCTGGTTACTGTTCTATCGAAGTGAACATTAAGTCACATTTACTGTGTATTTTCACTATTTGTTGACACATATGCTGACAAAAAAGTAAAAGTCATGATGATAAATAATCCTTTGCTAAAAAAAACTCAAGTATTTCTGATGCACTTAAAATTGGATTGTTCTACATTGAGAGACATTTAGAATAAGAAACCAAGAGTAAAGTCATATGTTTTTATACAACACACACTACGAAGTTTATTAGGAAGAACATGACTATACTGAAAAACTACAGCATAGGTGCAGTTACCTGTTGTAGGCGCTGACCAGCAGGACGTTGTTGTCCATGGCTGTGTTGTAGGTGGGGATGCTGCTGATGGGAATGAGGAGCTGGGTTTGGGCCTGAGTGCTGCTCTGCTGGTTCTGCAGGGCCGACAGCACCTGGGCCAGGGTCCCCGGAGGCAGCACGGCGCCACTGCTGGAGCTGCCTTTTATCTGCAGCATGTTGGGGCTGTTGACCATGATGCTCTGGGGGACGGCCTGGACCTGCACTGGCGCAGAAACAGGGATGAGGCGAGGGGGGATGTTAGCGGGGATCATGGGGGCCGGTGACAGCGTCGGAGGCTCCTTGTTCTCGTCATCCTCATCGTCGCTCTCCACCTTGATGACGTCATTGGCTGCCAGTTTGTGCACAGCGCTGAACTTCTTAGGCTCTGACCTGCTCTTGATCCTCATGATTGGCGTCTTGCTAAAGGCGATGCCTTTGCGGGATGTCTCTTCCACCTCCTCGTCCTCCACTTTGATGAAACTGCCGTCAAAGGTGAGGTCGTTAACAGTCTGTTGGAAGATGGTCTCATTGTTTCGTTTCACCATTGTCCTAGTGAAGTTGTCCTCACCCGGGTGGAGACGAGCGTTGTGGGCCAGCAGTGTGTCATAACTAGAGGGGAAGAAACGTGAAGAAATACTTCATTAGTCAGTAAATAAAAATAGTTTCTTCATGTGTGTAATGAGGCTACATCGAGTTTTAGAATGTCTTTATTTAGCTGATGGTGTATGTGTGAAGAATTTGCTTTGCTGTCTCAGCGGTTTAATAATGTTCTGCTGGTGTGTTCATATAAAGCTGCTTTGGATACTACTGATACATTTACTGTCCCCTTATAAACCTTCAGTCCAACCGCGTCGTGACTCAGACAAAGCTCCTCTTTGCTGAGAATAATCATATTTTGCACAATGCTGCTTTAGTCAGCAATGTTCTGCTAAAACTTTGGTGAATACAACTCAAGGAGATCTGAGCTGTTCCTCCACATTTTCCACTTGCTGAACTAAAATAATTCTGAATATGAAATACTTTAGCTTTATTTTGCATGTCTGAACTTCTTGTGTTGGAATTAAGACGAACAGAATGTGTTTTACAGCTTGTTGGACATTTTTTCTGATTGATTCTCTTAGAAAAGCTATGTATTTAGAGTATTTACCCCGCGATGACATTTTAGTGGTCAAACAAACTTGACTAAAACGCACAACTCTTTATGATGCAGTCATTTCTGCTGTATTTATTCTGGCCAGGAGGGGGCAGATAACTTGAAAATAAAAGATTGAATCAATAAGCTAAACATTGGAGCAAAAAACAAACAACTGCTCTTGCAACTTTAATGGCATTATGTGTATAACTTTGAACCTGGGAGAAATAATAATGCACATTATTTTTTCCAATAGTTATGTTTTGTGTGAAAATACTGACATGTTGGTTGTAGCCCATTCTGAAAGATAGCAGCAGGTATGTTTCACTATAAAACAACTGACAATTTCTTTCAGTACTGATTATTTGGAAAAGTTATAAAAATGTAAAAACACGACAAGAAAATGTCCATAAAAATGGGGACAAATACCAAATGTTTGGTAAATGAGCATTACATGCCCTCATATGGCTATATTTACCTCTTGGTGTGGTAGTCACACTCCATGCAGACGTAGGAGGTGTTGAGGATGACGTCGGGATGCTCCGTGTCCACGTGCATGGTGAAAAGGTTGAGCTCTGACGTCTGGAAGCTGCAGTATTTGCACTCATAGCCTCCCTCTGCCATGTTCAAGTCCAGATAGGGATCTGACACCGGCCGGACGTCGGCCTCCTCGCCTCGCTCCTCCGGCACTCCAGAAACCTCAGAGGAGACGGTAGCTACTCCATTGCTGTTCTCCTGTTCTGCTGTGCTTGTAACATCCTCCATCTCCTGATCGGAATCCACAGTTTCTCGAGGAGGAACCATGCAAGGGGTGGTGGACTTCCTCCTGCTCGCCATCCTGAGAGTTGCTAAGTGCTGCGTCTGGCTGAGTAATAAAGCTCTGTCAGTTCAAGTCCAGCTGTGGCTCCATAAAGTAGGACGTCGTCGGTTGAAATGTTTCCTCTGTTATCCTTAATTCCTTAAGACGAGAAAATAAAAGTATCAGAAAATGATGATAGTACAAGTCAGTTTTCTTTGAGTTCAGGTGTAGACAGAAAAATCAACTGTGGTGCGACTAAATAACAACACGACTAATGTGGACACGGAACTTTAAAACTTTAAAAAAGACATTGTGAGCAAAAAAATACATTTAAATCTAGTTTAATCATTTCGGTTATTACAACTCCGCTGATTACTAGATTTGAAATTAGTTGGTAAAAAAGACATTTGCAGGAGTTTCAAAGACATGTTTACTATATTTCACACTAGAAATGTAAATCTGTGTATGTTTTGATATGAACTTAAACACAGCAGCACCCTGATTGGTTCCAGATTCATTCTGCAACACAACTACAATCCCAAACATCTAAGCAGAGTAATGTTGACAAAGAAGAACAAGGACTCCAATGACTGACGGATGATGTGACCCCCACAGTGACCTGATGAAGTCAGTCACAGTCAGTCTGAGATTGCATGAAGACAGTAAACCCACTGTACAAGTTGTTCAAGATGCTTGAACAGCCTTTTGCTGAATTCCTCAATTATGTCCAAGTGTAACAAGAACTAGCTCAATTTCAAAGTGGCAGTTTTTTTTAATTCACTTTGTGTGAAGCGATAAATGAAAATTATTGATGGCATAATTTTAAAAAGCATGTGTCTTAAGGTTTGTGTGCAGAAGGTTTTATTTTTAAATTGATATCTATGAAGCCTTGATTTTTGTGGTAACTTCTATCATTGTACATTTTTAGTATTACTATGTAACACAGCACCAGAGAAGATTCACTGTATGTGAAAACATATTCGTTAATAAACCTAAATGTATTTTCAGAATTACAGAATTGAGAATTACATGGCTGCTTTTTCAGATTCAAACATTTATGTTGCCATGATGAATACATAATTGTAAGTGGTTACTTAAGGCTTATTTTGGGTAATAAAATGCTCCAACATTTCCAACTGTGTGGAAACAATGAATACTTACGGTTTAGCTTAGTGTGAATGTTATCAAGCTTTATATTAAGTCAATATGTACAGAATGCAACACTGTCAACAAAACAATGCCTCATTTGTTTCCTTGATTAGTTGATTACTAGTTTTGCGCCACATCTTTTCTATTGTGACAATGAATAAATTATCTTATGAGCCACTTGAGCAGGGGCCCAAAAGGGTCAGGGGCCCCTGAGTCAGAGCATCTGTATGAAGTCTGTGAACCACAGAGAGACACCGATGAATCACCAGAGGCTGTTCTGCGTGTCTGGGAGTGTGGGTCTCATAGCGCTGTGCATTCGCTCTCAACTCATCTCCGATTATGACACTTTATTTCAGTCCAATATAAATCATCCCTCAGGTCAGTTTTCGGATCAACAGGGCGGCTCGTGCACCAACAGTGGAACTGCCCTCTTACACATCACCTGATGAGTTCATGTAGGAACTTTTCCTGCAGTTAAAGTGAAACTCCTGGTGTCTGCAGCCCTGTTCGCGTTCAATCAAACCGCGAGGCTGCAGCAGAAAATGCACTTCCTGTCCACCACACAGAGAGAAACACCCAGTCGCCGTAGCCTGCACATTCAAGGCTCCAGCCGTGGAGTAACGGATAAAGGGGAACGGCAACACACGCACAGCCGTACCACCATCCTCCCAGCTAACGTTCACGTTAAGCTAGCTGCAAATTTGCTCCGAGCGTGCAGTTCTCCGCCAGTGGTAGCGGTAACTGTCTAAGGGCGCCAACGCTCCTCCGCGGGCGCCGTGTGTATTTACCTGCTGAAATGGCTCCCGTTTACCTGCATCTTGGAACACAGAGTTAGCTAGCTGGCTAACGCTTGTAGCAGTGTAGCATCACTGGCTGGCTCTGTTGATACGCAGTCTTCCGCCTTTTACCCAAATACACCGAGGAGCCCATCTGCTTCAGCCGGACGCAGAGCAGCTCTGACGGCCGAGGAACGAGCTCACCACCGCCCGTTAGCTCCGGTTTCGGCCACAGCCGCCGCGGCTCGCATCGCTTACGCTGTGGTTGTGTTAACAAAAAGGACAGTTTAATAAAAAAGGTACCGATAGTTCAGAGAACGTGACGATGGCCATCTTTTATACCGCCGCTACAGGCGAGCAACGGCCAAGAAATGTATCCGGTTGGAACGCTTCAAAATAAAAGCGTTTTTTTTTTTTTTGTCTTCATCAAATGTCTTCAGCTAACAGCAACGGTACAACAGTGAATCCACCTCTGAGGACAGACACGTTCAGAATAGTCCTACAGGAATATAGAAAAACCCAAACAAATCCCTTGCTGAATATTCAAGTCAAAAAAATAATGTAACTCTTGACTTTACATGGCTTGCTCTAAACAAAAAAAGAAATGAAACCATAAACTGTTATTTTCAAATGATTGTTACCAATGATAATTACAAATGATTGTCCAAACCAAAATTATACAGATATTATTAATGTATAGAACTGTTTTTACTGTTTCTTAAACATTCTGCATTATGGTCATTGTATAGTAAAGATTTGTGTAATTGTGCAGTTCTAGACTCCTACACACTAAACTACAACAATTTTCATAATTTACATTATACATAAAAGGAACGAAGTACATTAAAAGTAGAACTAAAAGTATGAAAAACAACGTAAAAATATTGTGATGAATTAATGTCTTGTGTCCTCTGAAGGGTCCGTCTGTGCTTTTATTGTGAAGGTGAACAGTAGTAGCCGTTTGACAGATTTATTCGTTTTTTTCTGAGCAGCGTCGGGGCAGCAGGTTCATGTGCGTCATTGCGTCACAGACCGAGCACAGGAGCGTGCTCCAAGCAGTGTGTACTATCGCAGTAAAGTAGGCCGTGTACTGGTGCAGTTATGCAACAAGTTACAGTAGCACAGTGAACCAAATGGTGGAACAAAGATTCAGATCCTGAAAAAGTAGCAATGCTGTCATAGGTTGAGTAATAATAGCAAATAACAGATTACATAAGTATCAAAAGTACCCATCACAAAGCAGATTGGAACCGGCCACAGTTACTCTTATACTGTAGCAACACTGATGCATTAACATATCAGAATTTTGAACTATAAATATTGAATCTACAGTAGGATAAATTACTTAAGTCAACTGGACATTAACTGCCAGTGGTTCCAAAAGATCTGAAGATACAAAGCTACTATAAACAAAAGCAGAACGACTAAACGAAATATCAGACAGAAGTGGTACATGTAGAGAATATCCAGATGTTATTCACTTTCTTAATCTTGAGTCTTCTGTATAACGCAGTGGAAACAACCTGCTGCACAGCGTGTAAACTAATAGTAAAGTGTAATAAAGTAGTAATAAAGTGCTGTGTGATAAATAGTGTGTGACACGATAAATATTGCGGTATTTCCGATACGTGACATGTTTCAAGGGTGAATCAAAAAGTAAAAAGTAGTAAAGAGCTTAACATTTGAATGCACTGAGTATTTATTAAAATAGACCTGGTTTGAGTTATTGGAAGCTGTCCATTGTTTTCCTTTTCTCCTGTTGAAAGAGAGAGAGAGAAGAGGGAAATAAAAATGAGCTATATGAATGAAAACATTTGTCTTTCTGTGATGTGCATCCTAAAATAAACTGTAGATGGTAAACAACTCATGTTTTTATCAAGGCCAGAAAATAAAGAATGATGAAAAAATAAATAAAAGATGTCTAAAGTAAAACATGAAGTACTAGAATAACAAGTAATATGGGAGCTTTTCCTTTGTGATTTCTATGATTTACGATGAAATGTGACAGATACTTGGTTAAAAACACTATTAGAAGTTTATAGGAAAAGCCATTATTAAAGAAAATGGCAAGAAAGCACCATCGATGATTATATTTGTGTAAGAACAAAAATCTTTATGAAAAAAACGTCAAATAACTTCAGACAATACAAAGCACAATTTCAGAATAGACTGGCAAAAAAAATCAAAAACACATTTTTTAAATTAATTGTTAAATCTTTAAGGTTTTAAGGCTACAATATGTAACTTTTGGTAAATATTGCTTTAGTAAAAATATGCTCCACAACTCACTGAAAGGCGGAGAGGTTCTGTGAAAGCCTCCAGTGATGTAAACTGACAGAACAGAAAGGTTTTTGAACGAGGCTCATCCTTTTAACCAATCAGAGAAGGATAATCCCTGTGTGTCAGATGCTGACATGAATGGTTACATTATGGAAGAGACAGATGCTTTATTCTTTACTCTATAGCTCCCAAAAGTAGCATACATCATTAGCAGGATCTTTTAGGTTGAAGAGATCTTTAAGAAAAGTCATTATCACTGATCATGTTGAAGTTTTCACTCCTGTCGTGAAGCATTTGTATCATGAGGCTGTACATTTGTTTGAGACTATGATAAGATATCAGAGCTCAGTGTTGCGTCAGCTTGGCTCAGGTCGCAGAGTTCTGCAGAGTCTCCCATTGTGAAGCTTTGGCCCATTAAACCTTGTTGAGCAGCAGCGGAGCCATTTTCATAATCTATATAAAACACTTTTCATCTGCAGGGCTTTGAAGGTGAAGCACTGTATCCCAGTCGCAGTCCAATGAAGACCACTAAGTCAAGCAAGGCTCAAACAAGATTAGAGCTCCATAGGCATACAGACCTAACCTGCTCAAAGTGAACTGCTGCTCACCCTTATCGTTAGGTTCGGGGGAGTCTTTAAAGTCTGGAGTTGATGCCTGAGGTTCAGCCTGATGGTGATGATGCAGTCATCTGGCTGAAGGTCAGGTGGAGCACGAGGCTGGTTCCCATTCATAAGGACCCAGTTAAAACCGTGGCAATACCCATTCAGGTGCGTCTGGTCTCTGCTCTCTGATGTGGTGGAGCAGCTTGTATCAGCTGAGCTCAAATAAACAGCTTAGAGAACAGAAATACAGGTGGAGAAAGAAGAGAAAAGGTCAGGGTGGAAACAGAAGGCTGGAGGAAGTCAAGCACAATCAAATGTCTCTTTCCTCCATTGGTTCCTTCTTCTCTGACTGTTGCATTTCACTATCTGCACTGGCCATCTTGTACCTTTTTTCTTTCTTGGCACTGTTGCAGCTGCCTCTTCCTCTCCTCGCCTGCTGTTTCATCACTATGATGGTTAAATTAAGACTCTGCAGCTTCCTGTCCACGAAGCTTCACTTTTTTTCAGTTGGACCACACGATGTAAAACTTGTCTGAACTTTTTTTCTGGGCGCCTTTAAAACATTTTTTCCACACTGCGGGTGGTGGTGGGAGGGGGATGTTTTAGGAATCACTTGTTTATATGTACCCCATTTTGAGGCTGTGCAGAGGCTTTAGTTAGTTTAGTTGATCCTTCAGAGGTTTATTACAGTATACATTACCAACTGATTTAGCCCCACAATTGTTAAATTAAAACATTTTTAAAGGCCTACAAAGACCAAACAATCCAGGGTTTCACAACAGGAGTCATTCAGTGTAGCACTCCAGTGTTGGACTCCAGTGTTGGACTCCAGCTTGAAAATCACTGATTTAGAGGCCGTTAGTTTTCTTAAGAGGTGTCGTATTTCCTAGTATTCATTAGATTACTGTTTCTCTGCAGGAAACAAATTGGATTCATGGTGAATGCAGAGCTGCATATGCCGCCTGCCTCATCGATGTTGGCCTCAGTACCACAGCAAGTGGTTAGTCTTAGTTTGTGGGTCATGGGTCACATCATATTCTTAGGATTTATATTTTAGAAATTTGAATGCTGCACTTATCCGCATTGAATTTCAGTGACAGCTGCTGATTTACTGCTACATACTCTCAATTATTTGCCCATTTAAACAGTGGATTAAACAATATGTTGCAGAAGCAACCTACTATCCAATCTTTTTGTAACTGCAATTTAGCTGAAGAGGCTGATCTAACAGAAAGAAAAATCTTTTTCAGGAAGTTTCAGCTCTGTTGATTAAAGACTCCGACATCCTCAGAGTCTGTCAAAGTCTTCGTCCGGCTTGAAACATGTCCTTCAGACCACGGGCGCAGTGACAGATTTGATGAACTGACACACATACAGTTACACAAACAGAAACTACCAAAATATACTGTTTAAACTTCAAACCAATGTTTTATCCTTAAATATTTTCACATTTTTAGCTGGAATTTATTTATTTTTTGACAAATTACGTAATTGTTTAGTCAACACTGAGCGATGTTGAGCCAAATTATCAAAAGTGACAGACACAGTAGTCCAATGTAGTGCGTCTTCAGATATTTTGTTGACCAACAAAGTAAAATTCTAAAGCATTGAAATTAAAATGATGAAAGAGGAAAACAGCAAATTAGACAGATTATTTCTCCGTTGATCAACTAATTACTAAGAGTGAGTCTTTTAATGCAGCTGTGAGACAGTAGTTGAGGAATTCTTAGTTTAAAAGTCCTCTTCACAATGAGCAGATGAATCCAAAAGAAAGTTCTACTTCTTTGCTTTTTTTGTCCAACGTTAAACCCACTGCCCTCATCAGACACAGACAGAAAGACTCAGATGGAATTTTTCAGCAAATAAAACCTTGCTGGCTTTACAGTGAACCAGACAACATCTACTGTGTTTCTAACAGAAATGCCAGACTTCTGTCTGTCTCAAGGATAGAAATCCTTTTGAATTTGTATGCTTTATGACGGAAGAGAGTGAAATCAATGCAGCGACAGAGCTTTCACCTGGGCTCACCTGCTTTGGCTGTTTCATAGAGATAGTCAAGAAATGAAAATTCAAACTAAAGATGAATGTCCAGATATTGAATATGGCCTAAAACGAATCCTAAGAATTTGTAACCGTGGCTAAAATCATCCAGCACAGAGGCTCTTGCATCCAGTTTACTTGAGTGTACTGTGATTTCCTCTGGACATGTGGGAACAGTGTTGCTTGTCAACTCTGATGGTTTACAGACTCACCTCTTCTTTGTCAACCAGCTTGGTGAAGGCCTTGAAGTGGTCTAGAGTCACATGCTTCATTGCATTCCACAGGAAGAGAACGTTCTCGCAGCACATCCTCCTCCTGCTCCTCCACACAGAGGTGCTCCTGCTCTCACAGCTGCCAGGGGGGGGAGTCAGGGGAGTCAAGGGAAGGCTCTCCATGGCCTGAGCCACTGAAAGTTCAAAGTTAAAAATATACTGTGATTTATTTTGTTTTTAAGGCTTTGGTTTACAAGTTATCTGGCAGTCAGTGTGAGGAGAAAAGATGGAAAATCTCTGTCTCTCTCTCTCACACACCCACAAAAAAAACACAAAAGATATCTTTGGTCTATCTGGCAGAGTTTCTCCCGATGTGAGAATGCTTTTAACTCGAACTTTCTCCCGATGTGTGTGACACTTGAAATGAAAATTTCAGGCAATAATCCAGGTCTTGTGCAGAGTTCTTATGGGTAAAGGGGTAGAGTTTGTTGGAGGATGAAGCCTCAGCTGCATGGTTCAGAATGATAACATCGCAGCAGGCTGTGGATGATTAAATGCTCCAGAGAGTGCAAAACCGCAAGAGCCAGATGGGATGTTTGACCAGCACCAGGACAATCAGCAAGGAACTTCCTCAGACGGTGGGACACTGATTGTTCGACTGCACTCAAACAAGTGTTGAGAGTTGTAGGGAAGAAATTAGGAAAAATTCAATAGTTTGAACATCAAGAAAATTCACCATTTTCTCATAAATATTTGAAAATTATTTATTGTATTTTTTTTTTAATGATTGGGGTTTGGGAGATGAAGCAGCAGAGCACTGAGAGCTCGGCAACACCTTCCTCGTGGCCACGACAAAGTCTGGTGGTGATGGTGGTAGAGAGATTCAGCAGGAGCCTCTGGAAGGTGCCATAGCTGTGTAGGTAGTGGTGACGCAGAGCGCACAGTGCTGCCTCCGTACACACTGCCCTGATGTCAGCACCACTACAACCTGAGATACGAAAGGAGGACAGGAATAACTTCACAGGGATTGAAGACTGTACCACAGGGATGGACAATTAAAGATACAAAAACTTTCTTCTTCTTACCAACACATTTCTCAGCCGGTTCATCCATGACTCCACTGAATTTTCACAGTCTCTTTACGAGACTGAAAAGCAGAGAGTGACAAAACAACTAAGCTTAAATGTAGTCACAAAATTAACGGATACAAGCAAAGAAGTGAGCAACAGCAGTAGAGAGAGTTACAGGAACTGCACTGAAAACGCTTGTCCTGGCCCAGGTCAGAGAATTCAAAACCAGCGTTACGTAGCGTGTATTTTTGACTGATGAACAATCAACACTTCAATTATCCACTATCAATTATATTGAAACGTTTTTGTTCGGTGGGATTCAAACTTGTCCCGTTGTTATTTTAAGGTAAATACAGAATTAATTGTACGCGTGTGATTTGTGAGCATAAGCATGTGTGAATCACAAAATAAAAGGTTTTGCACATACAAAACTGGAACTGCTTGATTAATGAAACAAAGCACAGCATAAAAAAAAAGCCTCCAAATGTGAGACACTATATTCTCATTACAATAGAAGATCAATTAAACCTTGATCTCCCTGTCAAAGCGTCCAGGCCGTCGCCGCGCTGGATCAATGAAGTCCAGCCGGTTTGTTGCTCCGATCACAAAGACCTCACGTCGATCGTCCAACCCCTCCATCAGAGCCGGCCAGCCGACACACCGAGCTGCAAGGACAGAAAAGAAGATAGAAAACATGTTTTTTCTTTAATTGGCTTTAAAATATGAATTCTGTGTGCAGAGGGATCAAAAGGCAAAACATGCTACAGAGCTGTTGTCTAAAAAGACTAAAATGGTTGTAAACCCAGCGATGCAAACATTGTTGTGTTTCTCACAAACAGATCCGGGAACAGTAGCTGCAGTTGGCTTTTGTTTGTTAGTTTCATGTGTAACTATGTGTGTTGTGTAAACCACAAACCACAGTCGACTACAGGGACTATCATTGTTTGCTCAGACACGTGGTCCTGTCTGCTGGATAGTATGCATTCAATTGTATTTTATATTCAAAAAGTTTTTTTTTAAATTACTGAATAGTCACAGTATTAGATATACTGGAAAACAAAATGAGAACTTATATATATTCAAAGGGTATTTAAATTAATTCCAATGAGTATTTATGGTATAAAGCCTTAGAGCTGTTACGGTACATTAGAGATAAAACTGCTGTCACAGAAACCTGGTACCAAAATGAGGCCTGAGCCACCGAAACAAAGTTTAAGCTGGTAATACAGAAGGGAGGACGCCTTTTATTAAATACTATTCACGCTGTAACCACAGCCCGGCTAGCTCAGTCGGTAGAGCATGAGACTCTTAATCTCAGGGTCGTGGGTTCGAGCCCCACGTTGGGCGCTAAAACTTTTTATACGTCTACACATGTGAGCGGTCAGCCAGCAGGTGGCAGTAGATGGTTGTCAGTTTTGTTTTGCCCCGACAGACTTGCCGACCCACTTGAGGAGAATGTCGGTCCCCTTCCTCATATAGAAAGCCAACTTCCTGTTGCTGTGCCCAAACTCATTCACCAGTACCCAGGCAAGATTCTTGGAGGAGCATAAAACAGACGACCTATATTTCTCATTGATTTGGAATAATTTAGAGATGTTTTTAATTTGACATAAGATGGTCTTTTTTAAAATGATTGTGAAATACAGCGGGGTAGAGGAGCGGGGAGACAACCACCTCCTTCAGAGCTGAGATGTGACCTGACAGACCTCCGATGCTGCTGAAGCCCACCTGAGGACAGAACGAAAGAACGGACGTGAGGGTAACGAGGAGACAAACCAAAGCAGATGAACGGGAAAGACCATACGGAAATATTGTTTCATAGACAGATTTCCTACTACATCTACAGACTGTGGGGTTTTATTGTTTGAAAAGACAATGTTTTAAACATACGGACTTGTTGCCCACCATGGGATCAGTGTCTGCCCGTCCTGCTCCTGCATGCATCCTGGGTCTGTAATCCCCCACAAGATCCTCTGTACACAGACTGAGCAGCCAGCAACTGGTGGAAAACAAAACACATTTAGCGAAACTGTTGTAAGTTCCAGCACTGACAGTTATAAAATCTGATAAAAATAGTATCAGCAGTAACATTGTGTGAGAGCACACACCTTTTTTCACCAGAGATGAAGATTATGAACGATGACGTGCGTCTGAGAAAGGCAGGGCCCATTTTACAACAGTGGCAAAAATCTTGGGACCTTAAAAACTGCAATATTTTGGGGACTGTACCAAGTTTATAAGGTCACGCATCTATTTTAATTTGATCTTTTTTTTAATAGTCAAGAGGGCAACAGCAAGTGCAATTATAATCATTAATATAACAATAACACATACAAACAACATAAAGAGACAAGAATCTACATTTTAAGGCTGTACTCAATATACAGCATGTAAGTAATTAGGCAGTGCCAGCTACCAGCGGCAGCCAGATGACATCACCTTTTTTTTTCTGACTTTCTGACGTATTTCTTGGTAATGAGTGAGCTTTAGAGGTGCTGGTAGGTGGATTTTATCATCTAGGACGGAATCAGAATCATCTGTCTTTAACTGGGATAAAGCATGTCTGTTAACTAAGCTCAACTAATTGGCTGCTGGTGTGTTATCCAAGTAAGTGTTGTAAGTGTTATCTTCTTGGGCTCAGCAAAAAAAAAAAAGGAAAAAATAAATAAAGCAAATAACTGAATCTAACAAAATGTCAAACAAAGACCTAAAAAGACACGACATTTCTTTACCTTGGTATTTGTACAGAGCCTAATTTTGTTGGCTGCATTCAGGGAAATTAAACTTTTCTAAAAGAGTGTGAGGTTTTACGAGTTCATGCTGTTGTCCCTCCGTAAAGACAAGACGCCCTCTGGAGACACTTTCTAACTTTAGCTCTTCATCATCAGTTGTCTTCATCAGATTTGTATTATGTGTATGCTCAAAGTGGTGGCTGTAGAGTTCTGGTGGAATTAAAACTTGGTTAACTTAAAAATTGTCTCATTATTAGACGATATTTTAATCATTTTGGACAACTGTCTTGTTTGTTTTGTTTTTTGAGGTCAAACTTGTTTTCTGAAAATAAAAGGTAATGCAATTCACAGTATCTTATTCCAGTAGATAGTCAAATATAAAATATATAAATAAAAGGGGGAAAATAGGAAACTATGTAGCAGGAACTAGGAAAACTAGGAAATTATGTAGCAGTTGTGGGGTTTCAGAAATCAGAAATTCTGACAGCTACTTACACCAACTCCATCAGGCCATTTGTGGTATTTCCTTTCAAATGCTGCATGCATTTCACAATTTCTAGCAGACACTTGTGTCTTTCTAAAAGTATCTTGCTCTGTCAAAAGTCTGGCCTGAATGCTTCTCTTCACATTGTGTTTGTACCAAAGGTGCTGATCCGAAAGGTTCTTCCCAGGATCTAAACAAGGGAGTTAAGAGGTGCCTGGGCCCGAACGTGTGAAAAGTTAACGTAACAGAAATATTAGGGTTAACAGAGCTTGTGCCGAATTTATTAACATCAAATATAAATGTGATTTTTTTGGGGGGAGGGATTTAAATGAAAACCAATAAAACTAAAGAAGCTGCCATTCATGCTAAACAGCTAAACGATGCAGTGTTACGTCCACTGTTAAGGCAAAAAAACAAAAGCAGGATTTGTCTGGATGTGTTCTGGATGACTGCTGTAATCGTGTCAGTGGATGTCGCCGTGGTTTGGCTCCTGTGATGACGAGTGTAGTACTGACCTCTGCTGGGTCCCTGGTAGAAAGACAATGCTCTGCTCATTTTGGCAGCAAAGTTCTGCCTAATGCTGCATTTGCTGAAATGATGTGCAGTCACTTCCTGCCTACTGCCCTCGTCGTTTAGTGAAGCTGTTTATTTAAAAGATTAGTTTCAGTTTTTTTTTTTGCCATATTGACATATTGTACACACCATTTTCTTCCTTGAGGTCACTAAACTCACTCACCACTACTGGTGTTCTTCTCTTCCTTTGGGCTTTAGAGTAAATCATCTGCAATGTCACACAAGCACAATACCACTGCAAAAAAGATAAAAATAAAAACTCAAACCTGCTTATCAGGAGGTTGAGTCATGTCAACTGGATGCCTTTCTTCTTGTTTGGAAACTTTTTGTATCTTAGATAAGTCCAAGTCATTTAAGAAACAAACAAACCTTAAGATTCAGGCATCCAGAATTTTGTGTCTTTCTGTAGTTGCAATTAAGTGATACTCTGACCAAAATCTAGGTTTTTGCAGCTGGATCATATTTAAGATGCCTCTTCATAAAGTGCACTTTCATACACAAGGTGCTTTCTGAGTGTAACTGAAACATTTCTGTTTTATGTTGTCTTGCTCATCCTCTCTCGCATTTTTATTTCTTGTTCCCATCGTATTGTAAATCGCTGTGTGTTCTACTCTACTTCAGTTTACACAAACCGTAAAAATGTTCTTTGGGTAAATAGTGTATTTTACGCATACCGCATGTAAACACCACCCCCAGCTTGGACACAGCAACTTCACCTTGACTTGTGTTCCAACCATCCACCACCAGCCTGTTTCTCTGGTCTAGCGTTGCAGGGTGCTGTAAGCCAGTCCCAGCCTGGATTATTCAGAAGGCAGGATACGCTCACGACAGCCCGACAGTTGATCACAGGGCTGACGCATGCATACGTACAGAGACACACAGCCATTCAATATTCCATGTTTCTTAACTTCTATAAATGATTTTTAAATATTAGGTAACTTACTCAAGCTGGGCTTTAGCTCTAGTGTGCTTAGCATCGTCTACCACAAGCTGCTATTATGATTGTGGACTTAAAATGGTTTGGGAAAAAAACAGTGTGCTGAGTAGGATTTGTAAAACTTGGCAAACACCTGTATGTGCTGTGCTGTATGTCACCTTTATTTTAATGCTGCATTGAGCAATCAATTCCTTTTTTTTTATGTTTCTAAAAAATAAAAGGCAGTCAGGTTCCATCCCAGCTCACATTGGATCAGAGACCATGTACAACCTTTACAGGTGACAATTCTATCACCGGGCAGAGACAGAGATAAGCAGTCATACTCACTAATTAGCAATATGTAGTTTCCAATCTATCTGGCCTGCACATCTTTGTATTTCCAAGCACCTGGTGACCTGGAGAACGCTTGGAATGTTAACATAACAGAAAGGTTAGGCTTAACAGAGCTTGTACTGAATTTAATAACAAATATAAATGTATTCATGGGAAATTATATATCATATAAATCTTATACTCACTCACGTACAAATCTCACGTTACATTAGAACTGTGTTTTACAGCAGGATGTAGAGGAAAACGTACAAAGCCCATTATTTGTTTGCCATATTTGCCTTTATTTGATAATAAACAATGAAGAAAATATGGCGTTGACGTCACACAGTGTTAACTGTTAGGGGACCTTGTGTTATTTGATCTGCCTTTCTGCTGATAAGAGACCTGCCCCTGTAGCTCAGGGCTAACGCTTTATCAGGCCAGTAGAGAACCGCCAGCTTGTGGATTAGCAGATCTTGCATCAAGCCACTAGAAAACTGTTTAATTATTGTCATTTGGGTTTTTTCTCTAAATACCATTGCTTACAATTAAAATTTGAGTCCTCCAGGTAGTTTCCCTTTTCTTACCCTGCATCTCTTCCCATCGCCATCGCATTTGAGTTAAACAACTTTATAGCAAAACAAAAGATACGTGTTCACCCAGTTTAATCACTGCAGCACACTGATCACAATAGGGTCCCGCGTCCCCCAACAGTTCTCATGCTGTGACGTCATTTCACATTTACTGTATTCAGGGAAACAAACTACAACACTACGCGTCCGTGCTCCTGGTCCCCAGTGGAGAAGGCGGCAGTGTCCTGGTGTTACGGTCCGGACTCCGCTGTTGCTGTTGCCCGCTGCAACTAGCACGTAGCGTCACTGTGTTAGCGCCGTTCACACGGGCTAACGCACGTTAGCTTAACGTTACAGCTACATTAGCCCCAAAATAAATCAAAGCGCGGTGAACGACACCTCGGTGTCTCCAGCGGTTCTTTCGCTCAGATGATCGCTCTGTTGCTCCGTGGTATGAGGCGGAGATGAAACCCGAACACAACCAAACAAACCCTCGATAAACCGGAGCTCCGCCCAGTGACGTCATGCCGCACTGTGCGCGTGTAAACCAAAAAACTACAGAAACCTTTGTTTTTGTCACACCGCAGTTGAAACCAGTGTTTTCTGAGTCTGTGCCTACAGTCAAACACTCTGTGTTGACATTCACGACTTTTCAAACAAAAAGGTTCCTATAGTCAAAAACAATTGTCAGGATAATATTTGCCAACATAAATGTTTCTAAGGCAGGAAGGTAATATACACTCCAGCATTTTACCACCTTATTATTGTAATATTATGATACTAAAATTAGTATTAGTAATAAGTTAATTGCATAAAATATATTTCAAAAAGCCCTTTAATGAATTTATTTCATTTTTTATAATACTGACAAGATTGTAAACAGTGGCCTGTGTTACACATCCATTTTTATAAACGTATAAAGCTATAGTTACATACTGTATGTGCAGGGTATACATTTCTAAAAATAACATTTACAACAAAAATAATATGTTAGCAAAGATATATGTCAAAAGATTTGTTTGTGTGTTTATGATTTGTGATGATTACATTTCACTGCCCCAGAAATGGATCTAAAACTCACATATAGTTGAGTCGCTTGAGACTTGAACTGAGTTTTTGTAAAATACATTTTTCTAATTTCTATCCACTGAAAGAGCAGGCTGAGGCATGATGGACTGCGATGGAAATGATCATAGGTATTTGCAGAAATTTCAAAGTCAATCCTTCACTTGCAGCTTGTGGTCTGGGATGGGGTCTTGGTCGGGCCGGGGTTTAGCTACAGGGACAAAAAGAGATTATTTTTATTTCTCTACTAGGAACTGCTTCACTTTCACTTATTCTTGTTATGGGCATCCCACTTTATGTTTCTTTAACAGTGTAACTGCTAGGCACTGACCAATGTCACCATTTTTACATCATATGGCAAAAGATTAATTGTATTTAGGCAGATTATTATTGAATTCTGCCAGACGTTTCTTATTCAGAGGTAATGAGCAGTTGAGGTGTTATTGCAATCTCTAATAGTTTTAAATAGCAGAAAAACATTTTTGTGTTAGATTGTGGAAAAAGTTGCTGCCTCTGTAAACAAAGACACGACTAACACAGACTAATTCCAAAACTAATTTCAGAACTTTACATTCATTTTTGTGTTTTAATTTTAAAATGTATTATGAAACTTTGCAAGCACTCACAGTGGGCAGTCAAAACAAAGGTTAAAACATGGTGCAGGTATTTCTCTACATAACCAATAATGCAACTCAACCACAGACAGTCGGGTGGAAGATTGAGAGAAAACAGCTGAAACGAGCAGCAGGTCAAATTTTGGTATAATGTAAATTCCTGCACTGAGTTCAACTTTGGTGAACTTTGACCTGCTATTGATAAAAAGTAATAATAGCCTTGAATACCTAAATGTTCCTGCCAGAAAACTTTGCAGTTAAATGAGGAAGATGCATTTTTCATGGAAACACAAAATGTCTACACTGTCAACACAACAGTTACATGTTGGACGTACCAATTGTGCATCTTTGAACCACTGCAGTACAATGGAGAATTTCTTGGCTATGGATTCTCCCCATGAAGGGCTGTGAACCTTCCGATCTAAAACACGAAGACATTAGTTTAAACATTTAAGTCATTTTAAACTGAATTTCTGATTGTTAGTTAGGAAAGCATCCAAATATAATTTAATTTCTTACCCCAAATCTTAATAACATATACATCTGTTGCCCTATGAATGACTTCACAGGTGTACGTGCGCATGTCACTCCTTAAAATCTCCACACTATCTCTTCTCTGGCAGGTGTCGTCTTCATTTGGTAGAACTCCGGTGGTTATCAGTCCATCCTCTGCAGTTAGAATAATACCGTTCCTTCGGATCTGCAGGATGGTGTCTCTTGAATAGAAACCTGTGGCAAAGCACGTCAACCTGACGCTTGTGTCAGTCTTGGTGCTTTTGGCAAACAGGTAAACATCAGGTGGAGCTGGCAGGAAAAAAAACAATTATTTAAGATAAATTGTTTTTGTCACTTGTTCATTTAAGTTATGGTTTTGTTCACACTGTTGCTGGTATCACTAGTCATGATGATCTTATTTAAGTGGCCTTTGTTGAGTGAGTATGTCTGAATTACAAAACTCAACTCAGTGTTGTCACACTGCAGGTTTTTTGTTCAGTTGTTGTTAAAATTCTCTTTTACATGTGCTTTTACTCCACTATAAAACTACTCACTGTGAGCTCACCAAGGTTATTCCTCAGGATTTATGTTACAAAGCAACTCAATGAAACGCTGCCATTGATCAAATACAAATTATAAATACAAATCAGGAACAAGTGATATTGTGTTTCATATTTAAAATCTTCAATTAATAAAGGCACTTTTGTGATTTCTAGCAATATAAATATACAACAAAGAAATTCCTCTCATACTTACAGGTCAGCTTTGAGTCACTCTTTCGATAATCCATGAAACTAGTTAACCAATTCATACACTCATATTCCAGGTAGCCTTTGATGTATTCTTTCAGGACCTGGACACCATCCCACTTCCTCTTGGTCTCGACTGCAGCGCGATTTGGGGCAACCCAAACTAAGTCCTCGGCATAAAAGGACAAGAAGTCCTGTCCATCATAACTGTACATGTTCATGCCATCAGCGTATGTGAGTTTGCCGTCAGGCTGCATTTCACCCTTACAGCCAACCATCCACTGAAGGACATGGATGTCTGAAAGGTTAGACAGTGAGACAGATGAAATAGATAAATACATTTTAATATCTGGTTTTCAGCTTAACACAAAAAGGAGTCAGACAGTATTTGAAAAAAAAATACACAAAGCATAAAAGGTTTTACTTAGGAAACAGTGTTAAACTTATGTAAAAAAAACAACATGTTTTTCTATTGATTTCAAAACTCTACAGCATCAAGATTATTCATAAATTAGACATAAAAATCTATTTGTTCAGATGGATGGTTGTCAAGGACGGTCACGTTACATTTTTACAGGTTGTTTCTTCAACTATCTTACCAGAGTCATTTTGTCTGAATCGGTCCTTCAGGATATTGATGTTGACCTTGAACCACTGCTGCTTACTCTTGCGGGACTCTGTGCCTTTGGTCCAGTATTCTGCATCAAGGTTGTTTTGCATCCAGTCCTGCTTAGGAACTTTTTGCTGGTGGTCACTGTCAAAGTAATCGATCATCTTGTTATCCAGCAGTCCCATGGCTGTGAACTCATGGAAGCCCTCGAGACCAAGGGGTCTGGAGAAGGCTGTGTAGATGTATGTGAGGGAATGAAGCTCTGAAAGTCACATATTTGTAGACAAGCAGATATTTGATTAGAGTCATTATCAGAAAGTCCACCGTCAAATCCAAGTCCTGAACAAGTCATTATTTATGACTCACCGTAGAAATTGCTGTTTTTTTGTTTGTTTGTTTACTTATTTGCAGGTCACACTAATGTACAGTTCAGTTTAGAAATGATCACTGCTAATTGTTACTTTTTAAAAATAACAGTGTTACGGCAAGTGTGCCTCGACTGGTAGAGAGGGTTGTCCACTTATTGCAGGGTGAAGTCAACACCAGCATGCAACACCCTTTCTCAAATAGTGTGTTAGAAAACAGACAAGGCATAAAAACACATTTTAAGCACAGATTGGATTAGAGTCACTTCTGTAAAAACTCTCATTTTGTCTGTGGCAATCGCTTCCTCCTTAGACTGTGTTCAGCTTTTCCCAGGTTTCGTTCTGTCCGGTATAAATTTAGATTCATTTCTTCAGTCACCTGGGAAGTTTGTGTTTGTGGCTTAAAGCCCCTGCCACATTTTTGTGTTCCCACATTTCTCACCAGCCTCTTCAGTATCAAACTATCAAATAAAGGTCAACGTGTCCCAAAATATGTCTAGAAAAGGCAGTTTTTGTAGTTATTCACGATGAATCAGCCCATTATTTAGCTTCTATAATTGTGTGAGGAAATGTGTAACTTACCGCTGTTCACCAACAGCTGAGTCCCAAGCAGGATGAAAAATGCACCTAAATACATTTTTAGCCCACAGTTCACTGACTTTCCACTTCTCGAACTACAGTGTGTAGATTCATGTGTTGGAAAAGAGCAACTCCTTCCTGTTTCTCTTTGCTGTTATACAGCTGTGCAGTGCGTTCATGTGCTGCTCCTAATTAAGGAGGAAAATACAAAGTCTTTCACTGGTTAAACCTACTAACATGCACGAACTGCTCTTTCTGTTTCACACTGTAAATCAACAAGTTGTTTTCTCATGGTTATGAAAATAAATTTGCAACGTGTAGACTGTGTTTTCAACATGCATCTGTCGTTTATGAAATTCCCAAAACCAAACAATTAAACACATTACTACTGTACTTCCTCATCATTTTCACTTGGATTTTTGCGGTGGTCCTGCCCCAATAAGCACATTCAACGACAGGCTTCAACTAAATCCACTGTCCCCAATAGACTATAGACCCCCCACACCCCCCAGGCCGTGTTAGCGCCGTTCACACGGGCTAACGCACGTTAGCTTAACGTTACAGCTACATTAGCCCCAAAATAAATCAAAGCGCGGTGAACGACAGCTCGGTGTCTCCAGCGGTGCTTTCGGTCAGATGATCGCTCTGTTCCTCCGTGGTATGAGGCGGAGATGAAACCCAAACACAACCAAACAAACCCTCGATAAACCGAAGCTCCGCCTAGTGACGTCATGCCGTACTGTGCGCGTGTAAACCAAAAACTACAGAAACCTTTGTTTTTGTCACACCGCAGTTGAAACCAGTGTTTTCTGAGTCTGTGCCTACAGTCAAACACTCTGTGTTGACATTCACGACTTTTCAAACAAAAAGGTTCCTATAGTCAAAAACAATTGTCAGGATAATATTTGCCAACATAAATGTTTCTAAGGCAGGAAGCTAATATACATTCCAGCATTTTACCACCTTATTATTGTAATATTATGATACTAAAATTAGAAAACTACTGCATGTTCCCTTTTGTGAAAAAGCTAAAACAAAACACTAGCAGACAAAAGTTAATTGCATAAAATGTATTTCAAAAAGCCCTTTAATGAATTTATTTCATTTTTTATAATACTGACAAGATTGTAAACAGTAATTGTGGCCTGTGTTACACATCCATTTTTATAAACGTATAAAGCTATAGTTACATACTGTATGTGCAGGGTATACATTTCTAAAAATAACATTTACAACAAAAATAATATGTTATCAAAGATATATGTCAAAAGATTTGTATGTGTGTTTATGATTTGTGATGTGTGTTTCTGTGTGTGTGTGTGTGTGTGTGTGTGGGAATGTTTCTGAAACACTGGCACAATGTGGTTAAACTGTTTCACTGATTAAAGTGTTGGTAGCTGTGTAAGAAGCAGGAGTATTGTTAATACTAAAAGACATAAGTTACCTACATTTCACTGCCCCAGAAATGGATCTAAAACTCACATATAGTTCACAGTTGCTTGAGACTTGAACTGAGTTTTTGTAAAATTAATTTTTCTAATTTCTATCCACTGAAAGAGCAGGCTGAGGCATGATGGACTGTGATGGAAATGATCATAGGTATTTGCAGAAATTTCAAAGTAAATCCTCTACTTCCAGCTCGTGGTCTGGGATGGGGTCTTGGTCGGGCCGGGGTTTAGCTACAGGGACAAAAAGAGATTATTTTTATTTCTCTACTAGGAACTGCTTCACTTTCACTTATTCTTGTTATGGGCATCCCACTTTATGTTTCTTTAACAGTGTAACTGCTAGGCACTGACCAATGTCACCATTTTTACATCATATGGCAAAAGATTAATTGTATTTAGGCAGAATATTATTGAATTCTGCCAGACGTTTCTTATTCAGAGGTAATGAGCAGTTGAGGTGTTATTGCAATCTCTAATAGTTTTAAATAGCAGAAAAACATTTTTGTGTTAGATTGTGGAAAAAGTTTCTGCTTCAGTAAACAAAGACACCTGGTGTAAAGTAAATTCAACTTTGGTGAACTTTGACCTTCTATTGATAAAAAGTAATAATAGCCTTGAATACCTAAATTTTCCTGCCAGAAAACTTGCAGTTAAATGAGGAAGATGCGTTTTTCATGGAATCACAAAATGTCAAATGACTAATACTCCATCAGTCTACACTGTCAACGGTTACATGTTACACGTACCAATTGTGCATCTCCTACAAAACACCACTAGCATGGCCGCCATTGTCAGAGCCACAGCAGTAAACCGCACTATGTTGGCTATGAATACTCCCCATGAAGGGCTGTGAACCTTCGGATCTGAAAGACAAAGACTTTCGTTTTAAAATTAAAGTCATTCTAAACTGTTAATTAGGAAAAGCAGCAACCAAACACATCCAAATATAATTTAATTTCTTACCCCAAATCTTACTAACATATACACCTGTTGCCCTATGAATGACTTCACAGGTGTACGTGCGCATGTCACTCCTTAAAATCTCCACACTATCTCTTCTCTGGCAGGTGTCGTCTTCATTTGGTAGAACTCCGGTGGTTATCAGTCCATCCTCTGCAGTTAGAATAATACCGTTCCTTCGGATCTGGAGGATGGTGTCTCTTGAATAGAAACCTGTGGCAAAGCACGTCAACCTGACGCTTGTGTCAGTCTTGGTGCTTTTGGCAAACAGGTAAACATCAGGTGGAGCTGGCAGGAAAAAAAAACAATTATTTAAGATAAATTGTGTTTGTAACTTGTTCATTTAAGTTATGGTTTTGTTCACACGGTTGCTGGTATCACTAGTCATGATGATCTTATTTAAGTGGCTTTTGTTGAGTGAGTATGTCTGAATTACAAAACTCAACTCAGTGTTGTCACACTGCAGGTTTTTTGTTCAGTTGTTGTTAAAATTCTCTTTTACATGTGCTTTTACTCCACTATAAAACACTGTTCTGTATGTTCTATTCACTGTGAGCTCACAGCTGACTCAGTAAATCAACTAAAATGCAGAATTGCTCAATGCTGGTGAACATAAAACTCTATAAAATAGCCTTGAGTCATACATACAGTTGTACTTACAGGTCAGCTTTGAGTCACTCTTTCGATAATCCATGAAACTAGTTAACCAATTCATACACTCATTTTCCAAGTAGCCTTTGGTGTATTCTTTCAGGACCTGGACACCATCCCACTTCCACTTGGTCTCGACTGCAGCAGCATTTGGGGCAACCCAAACTAATGCCTTGTGATCGAAGGACAAAAAGTCCTGTCCATCATAACTGTACATGTTCATGCCATCGATGAATGTAAGTTTGCCGTCAGGCTGCATTTTACCCTTACAGCCAACCATCCACTGAAGGACATGGATGTCTGAAAGGTTAGACAGTGAGACAGATGAAATAGATAAATACATTTTGATATCTGGTTTTCAGCTTAGCACAAAAAGGAGTCAGACAGTATTAGAAAAAAAAAACACACACAAAGCATAAGAGGTTTTACTTAGGAAACAAATTAAAGTTTCTCACTTATGTAAAAAACAACAACATGTTTTTCTCTTGATTTCAGCAGCACAGCATCAAGATTAGTCATAACATAAAAATCTATTTGTTCATATGGAAGGATGTAAAGGACGGTCACTTTACGTTTTTACAGGTTGTTTCTTCAACTATCTTACCAGAGTCATTTTGTCTGAATCGTTCCATCAGGATATTGATGTTGACCTTGAACCACTGCTGCTTACTCTTGCGGGACTCTGTGCCTTTGTTCCAGTAATCTTCCCTAAGGTTGTTTTGCATCCAGTCCTGCTTAGGAACTTTTTGCTGGTGGTCACTGTCAAAGTAGTCGATCATCTTGTTATCCAGCAGTCCCATGGCTGTGAACTCATGGAAGCCCTCGAGACCGAGGGGTCTGGAGAAGGCTGTGTAGATGTATGTGAGGGAATGAAGCTCTGAAAGTCACAAACACAGAGATATTTGTAGACAAGTAGATATGGGTTCAACTTATTTGTAACCACTTAATTTCTCTCGCCCAGTGACACTGCTGGCCAGCCAAGATTTGAACTTGTGACCTTCTAGCTGTGAGATAACAGGTGGCATTGATAGTACTTCAGATACCAGAGTTGGGACAAAGTCATTGAGTTGCAAGGCTCTTGACTACAGTCCCAAGTCAAGTCCAAGTCCTGGGCTTTATGTTGTGAGTCATAAATAAAGTCATAATTGATGACTCACCAAAGAAATTGCTGTTTTGTTGCTTTTTTACATATTTGCAGGTAATGCTAATGTACATTTTATTTGAGTTTTTTTGTCCTTTCAGCTTATCGTGTGAGTTCAATGTAGCCACACCGGATCATTGTCCGCGTGTTGATTTGGAACAGTTTTCACCGCATACCCTTCCTGACGCAACCCTCTCCAATTTCTACCGGGCTTAGCTTGTGTGGTTTTCCTCCGGGTGCTCTGGTTTCCTCCCACAGTCCAAAGAAAGTTTGGTTAATTGGTGAACTGCCTGTAGGTGTGAGTGTGAGTAGTTGTCTGTCTTTGTATTGTATTTCCTATATCTTTGTTTGTGCCAGTCACGAAGAAATTCCGTCAGCATGGGACACACAGACAACCTGAAAACATTAGACCTCTTGCCACGACTGTCACAGGTGCACAGGCATTTCAACTTATATTATATATTATATTTCAACTTCAGATTTTGTCTATACAAACTTGAGAGAACGTTTTGTATCAAACTTTTTTGTTGCTTTTGTTTTTTGGACACAGTTTGACCATAACTGCATGTTTTATGTGTGTTTCCACATGATAGTGTATGTTTCCTCACAGTTCTTTATGGGTAGGTAGGTTATTTAAACTACAGTAGAGATGTAACGTCACTTGTCATGTTAGTCTTTCTATAGATATTCTGCACTTCTCTACAACTTCCCTGTTAACCATGGTCATGTATAGTTGCTGGTTTCCTTCCCTTTTATCATTAACGCAGGGAACATATAACTCTGATCTTTAATATTTCATGTTAAGTTATCTGTATGATATTCATAGTCCTTAGAGTCATTCTGTGAGGACATTCTTCATCTCTTTGTAATTGTTTTGAGCTTCTTTGCTCATTTTGTATCTCTTTCCAGGTCATGTCCTTCGACCTATCCCCAGCAGGCCCACTCAGCAATACACTTTAATACTTCATCCAACTAGTGAGACTGAGGTCAGTGGACATTTCTAAAACAGCATTCAGCACCCTCACTCAAAGTGTTAAAAAGCTGAAATAGCATAAAAACTGAAATAAAGTACATTATAAATAAACATTTTACTTCCTCAAAATGTTTTTCTTTGGAAGTAGCTTCCTGCAAACTGCAAACGTTTTCACGAATGCTTGAGGAAATTTATAACTTACCGCTGTTCACCAGTAGCTGAGTCCCAAGCAGAATGAAAAATGCAATTGAATACATTTCAAACTCACAGTTGACTGACTTTCCACTTGTAAAACGACGCTTTGTAGATTCATCTGTCGAAAATCACTGAGTCCTTCCTGCTTCTCTTTGCTATTATAAGAGCAGCAGGCGAAAGCACCACCCAGTTGGTAAGAGTTGCAAAATATGAAAGACTAAAGACTAGTAACCAAAATGCTGTCAATTAAAAACAATTCCAAAGGAAACATTTATACTTCAATTCAATTCAATTCAATTCAATTCAACTTTATTTATATAGCGCCAATTTACAACAAAGTCATCTCAAGGCACTTTACAGAATAAAGTCCAGACTACACAAGTATGTAGAAGCAACCCAACAAATCCCCCTTGAGCAAGCCCTAGGCAACAGTGGAGAGGAAAAACTCCCTTTAATGGGAGAAACCTCCAGCAGAACCAGGCTCAGGGTGGGCGGCCATCTGCCTTGACCGGTTGGGGTGAGTGGAAAGTGAAGAGAGAAAAGAAAAGAGCAATGAAAAGCAACAACAAAACAACAACAAAAAGCAACAACAAGAAAAGCAACAACAAAACAACAAAAAAGCAACAACAAAGCATTGCACAGGTTGTAGGACACAGAATTAATGGTATACAGTGGTGACAAATAAATGTATAGAGAAAAGCTAGTTCAGGTTGAGTGAGCAGTTTTAACTATAAGCTTTATCAAAACGGAAGGTTTTAAGCCTAGTCTTAAAAGTAGAGAGGGTGTCTGCTCCCCGAATTTGGATTGGAAGCTGGTTCCACAGGAGAGGAGCTTGATAGCTAAAGGCTCTGCCTCCCATTCTACTTTTGCAAACTCTGGGAACCACAAGTAGGCCTGTATTCTGGGATCGAAGTGGTCTAATCGGGCGATACAGAACTATGAGATCTTTTAAATATGATGGAGCTTGACCATTAAGAGCTTTGTATGTAAGGAGGAGGGTTTTGAACTCTATTCTAGATTTTATGGGAAGCAAATGGAGAGAAGCTAGTGAAGGTGAAATATGATCTCTTGCTAGTTCCAGTCAGCACTCTTGCTGCAGCATTTTGGATTAATTGAAGGCTTTTTAGAGAGTTATTAGGACACCCCAGAAGTAGGGAATTACAGTAGTCCAACCTAGAAGTAACAAATGCATGGACCAGTTTTTCGGCATCACTTTGAGACAGGATGCTTCTAATGTTAGCAATGTTCTGTAGGTGGAAGAAGGCTGTTCTAGAGATTTGTCTTATATGTGTGTAAATGCCAAATCCTGGTCAAAAATAACTCCAAGGTTCCTCACCACAGTACTGGAGGCCAAAGTTATGTCATCTAAAGTAACTATATTGTTAGACATCATATTTCTCATGTTTTTAGGCCCAAAGAGGGTGATTTCAGTTTTGTCTGAATTTAGAAGTAGGAAATTGTAGGACATCTAGGTCTTTATGTCTTTTAGACATGCTTCAAGTTTGACTAATTGGTTAGTATCTTCTGGTTTCACAGATAAATAGAGCTGGGTATCATCTGCATAGCAGTGGAAGTTTATGCAATGTTTCCTAATAATTTTAAAGGTGACATATACAGATTGAAAAGTATTGGTCCTAACACAGAGCCCTGTGGAACTCCATAGCTAACTTTGGTGCATAAAGAAGAGTCATCATTAACATGAACAAGTTGGAATCTGTCTGACAGATAAGATTTAAACCAATGCAGTGTGGTTCCTTTAATCCCAAATCCATGTTCTAGTCTCTGTAATAAAATGTTGTGGTCAATGGTGTCAAATGCGGCACTAAGGTCTAGTAAGACGAGTATGGACACAAGTCCATTATCTGAAGCCAGGAGAAGATCATTGGTGACTTTTACCAGTGCTGTTTCTGTACTATGATGAGCTCTAAATAATCTTCATTGGTTTAGTTCATTGAACAGATTCTTTAGGCTCAAACTCAGGTTCCATTGAGAAAACTGTCAGCAGGTTAACTTCCTAGTTAAAGTATCACAGTAACTGACAAATTTTTGTTTTCTGGAAAACCAACATTTAGGATCAAGTGTTTTCATTAAACCCCCTTCAACATGCTTAAGAGTCTCGTAATTGCTGCCACACACAGATTTCTTCTTCATAAACCTGTACAAATCTCTCGTTCAGTACAGCTCAGCAAACAGCTGATTTCAAAATGATTTAATTAATGGATCACACACAAAGAGAACACGTAATAATCTAGTAGTTTACCAACAGACAAGAAACAGGTTAAAATCTGCTATTTGTAGGCACGAAAAATAAAATATGTCATTGCATCAAAATAGTAATGACTTACATTAGTCAACATTCCTAATCTGATTAACTGCTTTAAATATTCCAAGCTACCACCACAAACCATTAAAATTGCACTTCAACCATGTACTTCCTCAAATACTGTTTTTAATTGTTAGATTTCCAATTCAATTCATTTAAACCCTTTTGTGTGAACCTCAGAGATGTTTTCATATAGGAAGAACCTCTGTATCACCATAAAATTGGCCTCCCTCTTTCAACACACTTAACTCTTTAACCCACTTTGAATGCTTTCACTTAATTGACAACACAATAAACACCTGGTCCATCCAGGTTTGATTATCTGAAGGTTGAGACATGCAACCAGATCTTTCTTCTTGGTAACGTTGGAAACGTTTTATTTAGGACACAGTTATGTCCTACAAGGTTGTCCTTTCTTTCTCACCTGCCTTGAACAGGCCTGTTGTCTGGATAATAAGGGGTCAGAGTGGGGTAGAGTCATAATCTAAAGTGGTCTTACTCTTTCTGGATGGATGGATGAAAGGGCAGCATGAAAAATGGGAGACAGATTGAGCCTGAGGCCTCCTCCTCTGTTGAGAGAAGGATTCCCCGTGTGAACACTCTCTCCTTCCACTTTTTCCTCAAATGAGGTGGTCCTGAGGTGTTGCTTCTCCTGTGCTGGGCCATCCTCTTGTGTTTTCTGTAATGTAGAGCTATATTGCTGTGCTTGTGTTTGGATTTTTCGGTCTCTCGGGTGGATGAGTCTCTGTGTCAATGTGATAGTGGTTTGGAAATAAACAGGTACGTGGTGTTTTCTGAAAATCTGTTGGAGAAGCTCCAGCCAGGTTTTTCCTTTCACAAACTCTAATCCTTCTGCTGGATCTGGACGCGATCTTGATTAAGGCCCATTTAGGAAAACCACAGACCTTGAGAGTTGTCCTCAGATGTCTGTCTTCCTTCTTTTCAGGTAACACCAATGTACAGTTCAGTTTAGAAATTATCACTGCTAATTAGGACTTAACAGTGTTTATGCAACTGTGCCTCAACTGGAGGGTTGTCCACGTATTGCAGGGTGAATTCAACACCAGCATGCAACATCCTTGCGTATATGAAGTGTTAGAAAGCTGGAAAAGGATAAAAACACATTTTAAGCACAAATTGAATGAACTTCTGTAAAAACTCTCATTTTCTCTGTGGCAATAGTTTCCTCCTTAGACTGTGTTCAGCTTTTCCCAGGTTTCGTTCTGTCCTGTATAAATTTAGATTCATTTCTTCAGTCACCTGGGAAGTTTGTGGTGGTCCTTCCCCAGTAAGCACATTCAGTGACAGGCTACAAGTAACTAACTTCTGCAGTTGAATGAGGATGATGAAAACTTGTATCTACATTAGGAACGTGGCAGGTTCCAACCAGAAACCAAACATATGTCAGAGCCTGTAATGTGAATAGATTTCACATTTAGGGGGTTTTGGGACTCCTGGGGCTGTTGCCTAATGTACATGCAAGATGTTATCCAATGAATTACTTCCATTCCACCGAGCTTGTTTCTGGCTAAATGTCATATCCAAATGCAATAGAACATTGTTCTGAGACTGATTTCCAGATGAAGTGTCATGCGTTTGGTGTTTTTCCTTACATTCGTTCTCTCTTGTCTCTCTTGTCATGTCGTCATCATCTAATTAGCCAAAACTACACTGATGATGATCTTGTCATGGAGGACTAGGTTCAGCATGGCCACTGTAAGCGGCCTGCAGCTACACAGCCAAATGGGATAAACTGTGTACAGAGGTGGTAGATATACACAAACTTGGACTCCATCAGTACATTGATTTTTCCACCCTCACAAAAGGGCATATTCTGGACTTAATCTGTTGTCCTGGTCTCACTGCATCCAAACTGACAGCTGATGAACTTCAAGGAACTGACCATTTCCTCCTCTCATTCAACGTCACACTCTGCCTCTCTGTAATAAGCCACCACGTCTCATTTCAGAATATTAAAACATTAATAGTGATACTCTGTTCTCTAGCACCGACAATTTTCTTATTCCGGACTGTCTCTCCACCCCTGATGACCTGGTAGCTCAGTATAATAATGATTTAATCAACCTTCTTTATTCTCTTGCCCAAGTGAAAACGTGGTTTCCTTTTCTCAAACTGCTTCCTGGTTTAACCCTGATCTCCTGGCAGTGAAAGCCAAAGGTCAACAACCTGAGTGACTCTTTAGGAAAAGTGGACTTACCATTGACAAAAACGTGCACAAAACCCACATATTACACCACGAGGACTCAATTTCTCAAACAATATCAAGCTACTTTTCCGATACCAAGACACTGTTTTCTTTATTAAATAAACTTCTCCAACCAGCAGACTCCTTAACTCAACTGACACCTGTAACTCCTTAATGCTGTTTTTCAATGAAAAAACTCATCTCATAACATTTACCAGCACCTACGTTCTAATCCTCCACCTTTCTCCTCTTCTGAACCGAAACACACTGTCATCCCTTCTCCAGTCTCCAACTGCCCGATGCTTCATAAATCCAAGCCCTCTAATACTGTCCGTTCTCCCTGATAGACTATACTCCATTGGCATCACTCACACCCCCCTAGACTTGTTTCACTCGTATCTCTCAGGCCGCACTCAGTCCATCCATCTCAAATCCTTCAGTTCCTGTTTGCTCCAGGGCTCTGTCTCTTCATCACCTATCTCCTTCACCTTGGCAAAATTTTTCACAAATTCAAAATACATTTCCACTGCTTTGCTAATGACACCCAGCGTTACCTATCCAGCAAACCCAACTCCACACTCCCACCCTCCTCCCTTAGCAACTGTTAATCTGGAATAAAATCCTGCTTCACCTCAAACCACCTAAAATAAACAGTGATAAAACTGGTCTCCTCCTTATTGGCACAAAATCCACATTATGCAAAGGAGTTTTTCCCTCACAATTGACAGCTCGTCTGTTTCCCCCTCCCCTCAGGTTGAGTCTGAGTGTCATCTTTGGCACCTCGTTATTCTTCCAATCCCACACTAATAATATCACAGGTCTGTTAATTTCCATTTACGTAACATTCATTATCTCCGTCCATCCCTCATCGTCTCAATTCTCGTTCACAGCCTGGTCGTCTTCGTATTGACTATTGCAACTCTCTCCTCTTCAGCCTCCCTCATAAATCCCTTGATGAGCTCCATCTGGTTCAAACAACCACCAAAATGTCCTGATTTCATCACATCACCCTTCTCCTTCACCACCTCCACTGGCTCCCGGTTAAATACAGAATTGACTTCTAAATCCTTGTGGACACCTTCAAGTCCATCCACAAGCTTGCCCCTCTAGATCTGTCTGATCTCTTCCACATTGCCACCTCCTCCTGCTCTCTCAGATCACTGTGCCCCCTTCTTGCCTCAACACCTCTGGAATTCACTCCCATTGGACATAAGCTAAACAGTGAGTCTCTTCTGGTCTTGAAATCCAGAATCAAAACCTACTTGTTTAAGATATTATAAGTGCTTATAAATGAAATGTATTATTATTATAAACTTAGTCAAATAAAATAGCAAATATTACTTAAAAGTCCAAAGTACTCCACTAAGCAAACATTGTATTTTAAGCAATACTGATTATAGTAATTATTTTTTTTAAATTACGATCCAAAATCCCTCTGGGTAAATGTGGAGCTGATTTTAACCCTATATTTGCTGACAGGTGGTTTAACACATAATAATTGCATTAATTAATATATATTTTTAAGTTAAAAAACATCATGTGGCGTTAATCTCAGAGAAAGTGTATATTTAAATATAAAACCGTATTTGTGACAATCGCAGTTCATCAGGATGCAGGAAAAAAAATGTTAGAGCTCTGGCAGAAACCAAAGGAAACACTTTAATTAAAGATGATTCCATGCAGATTTACTTAAGTTGTTTATTCATACATTTTCATTTCAAAAAGAGCAAAATGCAGAAATCTTTGGATTCAGAAGAAAAAGGTGAACCAGAAAATTGTTACTTTATTTATAGTGCACTTTTTACAACATGTAATCTACAAAGAAAGGACACCAAAGATAAAAATACTGTTTAATCTGTCCACCACACAGGAAGTTAAACCCAAACAAAACAGATAACATTCATTTTGAGTAAGTCAGGCAAGTAGTTCGTGATGAAGTAACACAGACTAGATTCTTGCTGCCTTGTACCTCACGTGTAAGTCGCTTTGGATAAAAGCATCTGAACGACTAAATGTAAATGTTACCAGGATAAAAGCTTTTCCTCGTTCAAATGCCTTTATTCAATTTTCAAAAGCTCACTGACAACATCCATCTTCATATCAAATGTTTGCTAAACCCTTGCACCAAAACAACTATCAAACATTTTGCAACTGAAAACTAAATTTAGAAGCTTAATAAAAACTATTTACAGCAAACAAAAACAGTAGTCATTCATAAGTAATATAACACTTTTCTTCTTAGTTAAACTTCAGAGTTTTAATTTCTACCCCCTCTGCAGTAATAAAAGGACTGATTGCATTTACTGAGTTACATTAAAAATTATGAAAAAAAAAAATAGTTCAGCTTAATTTCAAATTACAAATTGGATGTTTTCCACAACTTGTGTTACTTAAAATTCTTAAGAGACAAACCTGAATTGATTCCACAATAGTATAGATTTTAAAAGCTGCATTCTGGAATCCAACGCTAGTTACATTTGTAAATGATGCTTGATGAGCACAGAGGCTTGATGTGCACTGATGTGGATTATTTTTGAAGCATTTGGACACTCTCCGCACTGTCTTGCGATTGTTGGGCTACAAAGATAAAGAGTAGTGTTATTCTCCTAATAAATACTGAGCTCATGCTCCAATACGCTCACTTTAAACGTTACCATCCATGCAGACAAAAATAATTAAAATGTAGGTTTTTAAAAGCATATGATAAATGCTGTGGTTACTCTACATCATTTATCAATTCAATATATTTTCACAAAACCTTTTTCTACTAAAGTAATTCTTATAACAATTTCCTCCACAAATATCTAATTATCCAGTATAAACAAAAGCAGCCAGTGCTTCAGAAGTTTTATGACATATTCTTCAATGCTTGGCTCACCACAAATTAAATTCCATTAACCCGTGTTTGATTTGAGTGGTGAAATATTGATGAGGTGTAACTTAAAAACTGTGTTCCTTCATCCAAAACTATCAAAACTAGTATTTTAATTGGTTATATTTTACTGCCACAGTATGAAACCAATTGGTGCGTCATTAAAGCAGTTAACTAAAGACTTACTCTCTTTACTGCCACCGCTACTGCTACTGCCAGCGACAGACTCTTTTGACCCTGTGAGGAAAAGAAAATGTAGTTACATATATAGTTCAGCATATTTAGTTTCTGGTTTACGTTATGTCACAACTACGTAGAAAAAAAAAGGGAACTAATCCAAGGTGTAATACTGAAAAACAGCAGGAACTGCACTGAAGTCAGTTCCACCAGATGTTTCACTTTTTATTTTCTACCAAATTAGAATAAGAAATATGATGATACATACTACAGTTATACTACAATAGCTTAAGACTTGACTTATCAATTTACCCCTTTATGTAACAATCTTCATTTATTTTTTAAAAATACATGGCAGAGAAATAAAGCTGTTACCTTTGTTGAAGCATTGTCCTGTAGAGAAAACATATACACATTAATAATTAGATAATAGATTCCACAACTAGAGTTTTTTTTAATCTTAAAAAGTTTTAGCACTGAAGCACTGAAGGACACATACTATGACTCAGTAACTGGAGTTTTTATGTAGCAAAGCTGCATTGAGTTCTTTCAGTCAATAAAGAGTAAGAAGAACCTTTCCACATAAAGAACGACACGTGTTTCTGTGTAGCCTAAAAAACCCTCATGGTGTCAACAAAAGCAGCTGATAACTAATATCAGATAGTGACAAATGAAATCAATCTGTCAACACATCTGTAAGTGAAATGCAGTGAAATGTTGAGCAGTGAGAGTGAAATGACTTGTTCTCACAAAGTCCACAGGATAATTTGCAGGTAGCTGCAGTGATAGTCAGCCTCTCACATGGAAACAAACTCATGTGTGGATGATGAATCCAGACAATGAGCTGCTAGAATGTGGATCCCTATGTGGTTTAGCTTTAATGGTCATTGTAGGCCGACAACTTTGTGTTTACTCAGAAATTGACACTGTAATATACAGTTGGGGCATTAACTATTCAACATGCCAACATTTTTTATTAAATATATTTCCAGTGCAGTTTCAAATAATAGTGAATAAAATCATCACCTTAGAATGTTATGATTGAATATTAGAGGTCAACTGGACCTGTTTTATATTTATCATTTTGTTTATTGGCTGATTCTTAAAAGTAGACTGAAAGTTGCACAGAGTGAAATAGTTTTTAGTTTTGTTTGAATATTTGTGAAGAAAACTTTCACACAAACGAAGCACAACAAATGTCTCCTGTAGTGATTTTGGGGGCAGTGATTATGCTAAAGCTCAAATTTCAGTAACACGCAGTTGCACATGGTGGTATTCAGCTATTGCTAACGAACAATTTGTGACAAGTTTGTGTAGTTGAGAGTCTGATGATTCCTAATCATATGCTGGTGCCCTGATGACAGAAGATAATAGTTGTAGATTTCACTTACCTAGTTTGCCCTTTTTATACAGGACTGTCAGCACCACACCAATGATTACAACCACTATGACCAACACTGCTGCCACAGCAATGATAAGTCCATGACCATCAGAGATGCAAGGAAGTTTCTTATCTTTAAAAAAAAAAATTAATAATGTTGAATAAATACAACCAATTAACAATATTTGTGCAGGCAGAAAACCTTTGACCTAAAATATGAAAACATAGACGTTATACTATGAGATGTCGGAACTTTAAAAAGATCCTGACTTTCTACAGGAAAAAAAAAGGCAGAGCTACTAATACAAAAACAATGTAGCTCCTTCTTAGATAAAGTGAATGTTTTACATATCAATTTCCAAAGAATAAATGAAGTTATTTCATTAATATGCAGCTGTTAGGGACATTAATTGCAGTCCACAATGAACCCATAAAAAATGATTGTCTTCAATTTATGTAAACAAATTTTGTTCTATAGAGTATAGTTGTGTTTTACCCCCTAATTGTTATAGAAGTGTCCACCAGCTCCCTGACGTCCCCCTGTCTTGCTTATAACATGTAAATATCTAATCAGAAGCATTTTAGCTCCTTTTGTCTAGTCATGTTTCCTACTTGTGAATTTGTTTGAAAAAAAAAGATAACAAATTATTGATAGAAGATAGAATATAAAATTTCTTACCCCAAATCTTACTAACATATACACCTGTTGCCCTATGAATGAATTCACAGGTGTACGTGCGCATGTCACTCCTTAAAATCTCCACACTATCTCTTCTCTGGCAGGTGTCGTCTTCATTTGGTAGAACTCCGGTGGTTATCAGTCCATCCTCTGCAGTTACAATAGTACCGTTCCTTCGGATCTGCAGGATGGTGTCTCTTGAATAGAAACCTGTGGCAAAGCACGTCAACCTGACGCTTGTGTCAGTCTTGGTGCTTTTGGCAAACAGGTAAACATCAGGTGGAGCTGGCAGGAAAAAAAACAATTATTTAAGATAAATTGTGTTTGTAACTTGTTCATTTAAGTTATGGTTTTGTTCACACGGTTGCTGGTATCACTAATCATGATGATCTTATTTAAGTGGCCTTTGTTGAGTGAGTATGTCTGAATTACAAAACTCAACTCAGTGTTGTCACACTGCAGGTTTTTTGTTCAGTTGTTGTTAAAATTCTCTTTTACATGTGCTTTTACTCCACTATAAAACACTGTTCTGTATGTTCTATTCACTGTGAGCTCACAGCTGACTCAGTAAATCAACTAAAATGCAAAGATTGATGCAAAGACTCAATGCTGGTGAACATAAAACTCTATAAAATAGCCTTGAGTCATACACACAGTTGGTTTTTTCCTCTCATACTTACAGGCCTCTTTTGTGTCACTCTTTCGATAATCCATGAAACTAGTTAACCAAGTCATACACTCATTTTCCAGGTAGCCTTTGGTGTATTCTTTCAGGACCTGGACACCATCCCACTTCCTCTTGGTCTGGACTGCAGCAGCATTTGGGGCAACCCAAACTAAGTCCTTGTGATCGAAGGACAAAAAGTCCTGTCCATCATAACTGTACATGTGCATGCCATCGATGAATGTAAGTTTGCCGTCAGGCTGCATTTCACCCTTACAGCCAACCATCCACTGAAGGACATGGATGTCTGAAAGATTAGATTTCAAAACTCTACAGCATCAAGATTAGTCATAACATAAAAATCTATTTGTTTATATCATATTTAGGATGTGAAAGTATATAGCAATATACAGCAAAAAATACAATATAATACAATTTCTACAATATGACTGTACTGTATATGTAGTAATACATAAATACAGAATATTTATCAGTTTGCATCCTCTTATTTTGAAATGACAAAAAGAGTCAAACAGAGTTTTGATGCACAGATAACTAGAACAAATCTTTAGTGGAAATTGATTAAAGTCATTTTTTAAATCATTTATTAAGATGGATGCAAATTTTTACAGTATTTTACTACAACTGTTATTCAGTCCTTGATCATTTTCTAAGTGGTTTTGCTACTTCTTGCTCTGATTGGTCAGTAGGGTGAGTCTTGTTCATATTTCTATGTAAAACATAGGGCACGGCCAGTCCAGATGTGAGCCTACTAGTGCTAATTGTTCCACTTTGAACACTGCATATCACGTATGAATAAGTAGCACAGTTGTCAGTTGTTTGAGGGTATTTAAGTTTGAATGTACCATTAAAAAAAAGTGGAAAAAAAAATATGTTCATCATAGGATTATTAAAACAACAAATCTAATAGTGGCCTAATTTTGCACAGTTCTGTAAACATATAACTTTATAAAGTATTTGTATATTTATATTAAATATATAATAATTGTAGTATAAATTGTAAATTAATGGAAATTTTGTTCTTTCTTAAAAATGTGATTCAAATATAAAATTACAAATACAATTAAAGTGGATTTTTTGTGTCAGTAGGCTCAAACAGTCACTTTTGACAGGTTATAAACTATTCATTTATTATAAGTGACTCAGTTCCATTCTTCAACTATCTTACCAGAGTCATTTTGTCTCAATCGGTACTTCAGGATATTGATGTTGACCTTGAACCACTGCTGCTTACTCTTGCGGGACTCTGTGCCTTTGGTCCAGTATTCTGCTCCGAGGTTGTTTTGCATCCAGTCCTGCTTAGGAACTTTTTGCTGGTGGTCACTGTCAAAGTAGTCGATCATCTTCTTATCCAGCAGTCCCATGGCTGTGAACTCATGGAAGCCCTCGAGACCGAGGGGTCTGGAGAAGGCTGTGTAGATGTATGTGAGGGAATGAAGCTCTGAAAGTCACAAAGACACAGATATTTGTAGACAAGTAGATATGGGTTCAACTTATTTGTAACCACTTATTTTCTCTCGCACAATGACACTGCTGGCCAGCCAAGATTTGAACCTGCGACATTCTAGCTGTGAGATAACAGGCGGCATTGATAGTACTTCAGAAACCAGAGACACTTTGACATATAGCCAGGACTGGGGATCCAGCCACTCAGCCTGTGGTCCGTGGATGACTGCCTTACCAACCGAGCTACAGCTGCCCCTTAACGCTAATGTTCAGTACAGATCAGAAATAATTCCTGCTAAAACTATATACTTTTTATAATTCTTATTTTAAAATAAGAATTTTTTCAGTGTTAGTGCTGCTGCCTCACAGCTAGAAGATGGCAGGTTTGCAGGTTCAAAACCCTGCCTCCTTCTGTCAAAATGCCCTGGAGATATTGAACCCCACTTTTCTCCTGGTGGTTCAGGTACTTCCCACCTCTGGTAAACAGACCACACTATATAAAATGTGCAAAAAGTGAAGGGAAGAGAATACTTTGTAATTCTTTAGAGGCGTTGTACTGCTACACCGTACACATTTGTCAAATATTGTATTTTCCGTGTAAATTCCGTCAGGCTATTGTTGTAATATTGCACTCACAAGCATGGGACACACAGACAACCTGAAAACATTGGACCTCTTGCCACGTCTGTCACAGGTGCACAGGTATTAAAACTGAAGAGATTCAGGTAATGTTTTCCAACACTTATAGAAAACTGCTATACAAAATTGAGAGAACGTTTTGTATCAAACTTTTTTGTTGTTTTTGTTTTTTGGACACAGTTTGACTATAATTGCATGTTTTATGTGTTTTACCACTGTATGTTTCTACAGTCTGTAGATTCATGTGTTGTAAGTGACCAACTCCTTCCTGTTTCTCTTTGCTGTTGTACAGCTCTACAGTGCAGTCATGTAAATGGTAAATGTTCTGCACTTATATAGCACTTTTCTACCTATTGGCAGTCAAAGCACTTTACGCTGCTTCTTATTCACCCATTTACACTCACAACCACACACACATTCATACACCGATGGGGGACTGAGCTTAATACATTTCAAACTCTCATCTGTTGCAAATGACTGAGTCCTTCCTGCTTCTCTTTGCTATTACAGCACATAAAAGCACCACCCAGCAGTTTAAGGACATACACTACTTAGAAGAGAGAACTGCTCTTTCTCTGTTCCACATTTTAAATCAACAAATTGTTTCTTTTCCTACATGCAGACTGTCTGTTTGGGTCTGTTGGGTAAGATGCATTGGCTTCTGTCATTTTGATGTTTCCTAACCCCAAAACTTTAAGGTTTCAATAAACACATTGATACTGTACTTCATTATTTTTAGGTGGATTAACAAGGTGGCAGGTTCCAACCAGAAACCAAAAATGTACTGAAATCAGAGCCTATAATGTGAAGTTTGGCAGATTTCTAATACTGTGCGTCACACTTCTAAAAAGAGAAAACTGAAAAGCTGTCTGTTCTGCGTTTAAGTGTTTTTTTTTTTCGGTCCTTTCGGCTTATCCCGTCAGTTCAGGATCGCCACAGCGAATCATTGTCCGCATGAGTCTGCATAGCATTGTGAATGGTGTAATTAGTTATTGTGATTATTTTTCCTTTTAATTTAACCTAAAAACTGCAAACGTTTTCACGAATGCTTGAGGAAATTTATCACTTACCGCTGTTCACCAATAGCTGAGTCCCAAGCAGAATGAAAAATGCAACTGAATACATTTCAAACTCACAGTTGACTGACTTTCCACTAAAACAACGGTCTGTAGATTCATCTGTAGAAAATGACGAGTCCTTCCTGCTTCTCTTTGCTATTACAGCACATGAAAGCACCACTCAGCAGTTTAAGGACATACACTACTTAGAAGAGAGAACTGCTCTTTCTCTGTTCCACATTTTAAATCAACAAATTGTTTTTTCCTACATGGTCTTGGAAATAAATCAGCAACTTGCAGACTGTCTGTTCGGGTCTGTTGGGAAAGATGCATTGGCTTCTGTCATTTTGATGTTTCCTAACCCCAAAACTTTAAGGTTTCAATAAACACATTGATACTGTACCTCATTATTTTTAGGTGGATTAACAAGATGGCAGGTTCCAACCAGAAACCAAAAATGTACTGAAATCAGAGCCTATAATGTGAAGTTTGGCAGATTTATAATACTGTGCATCACACTTCTAAAAAGAGAAAACTAAGAAAAGCTGTCTGTTCTGCAATTAAGTGTAATAATGGAAAATAATTTTTCCACCACATTCTTTATTTTCTTAACCAACTTATAAATGAACTTTTATAGTAGTTATATTACCCAGCATATGTACATATATTTTTATTTTTTGCTTTTTACATTAGTACAAATAATATACTTATATAAGTTTCAGGCTCTGCAAAATATGAAAGACTAAAGACTAGTAACCGAAACGCTGTCAATTAAAAAACAATTCCAAAGGGAACATTTATACTTCATTTGTTCAGGTCATTGAATAGATTCTTCAGGCTCAAACTCAGGTTCCGTTGAGAAAACTGTCAGCAGGTTAACTTCCTAGTTAAAGTATCACAGTAAGTGACAAATTGTTGTTTTCTGGAAAACCAACATTTAGGATCAAGTGTTTTCATTAAACCCACTTCAACATGCTTAAGAGTCTAGTAACTGCTGCCACACACAGATTTCTTCTTCATAAACATGGACAAATCTCTTGTTCAGTACAGCTCAGCAAACAGCTGATTAATAAATATTCTGGTAGTTTACAAACAGACAAGAAACACTCTAAAATCTGCTAATTGTAGTCATGAAAAATAAAATATGTCATTGCATCAAAATAATAATGACTTAAATTTTTAAGACACAAGTTGCAAATATCAGTTTCTTCTTACAATCCATACAATACAGTGACAAACTGATAACATAGCTTTTTTTAAATGGTGAGAATTTTGGACAATTTCTTCATTGAAATTGCACCTTTTAAGCAAAGCAAAGTATAAAACACACACACACACACACACACACACACACACATATACATATATATATATATATATATATATATATATATATATATATATATATATATATATATATATATATATATATATATATATATGTATATATGTCAACAATGCAAAAAAAGCCCCAAAATAAGAATAGAAAGAAAACAGAATAAGTAGCAGTTACTTATTCAACTTTAAGTGGCTACTTAAGAGGATATTTTAGTTAATTTAAGTTAATTTAAAAGGTGATTTTATCTAGTTAGGTCAGTGATGGGCACCCACTTTGATTGCTTTCACTAAATCGACAACACAATAAACACCTGTGGTTGAAGGGTCTTTGTCATCCAGGTTTGATTATCTGAAGGTGGAGACATGCAACTAGATCTTTCTTCTTGGTAACGTTGGAAACGTTTTATTTAGGACACAGTTATGTCCTACAAGGTTGTCCTTTCTTTCTCACCTGCCTTGAACAGGCCTGTTGTCTGGATAATAAGGGGTCAGAGTGGGGTAGAGTCATAATCTAAAGTGGTCTTACTCTTTCTGGATGGATGGATGAAAGGGCAGCATGAAAAATGGGAGACAGATTGAGCCTGAGGCCTCCTCCTCTGTTGAGAGAAGGATTCCCCATGTGAACACTCTCTCCTTCCACTTTTTCCTCAAATGAGGTGGTCCTGAGGTGTTGCTTCTCCTGTGCTGGGCCATCCTCTTGTGTTTTCTGTAATGTAGAGCTCTGCATACACAGCTTACTCTATATTGCTGTGCTTGTGTTTGGATTTTTCAGTCTCTCGGGTGGATGAGTCTCTGTGTCAATGTGATAGTGGTTTGGAAATAAACAGGTACGTGGTGTTTTCTGAAAATCTGTTGGAGAAGCTCCAGCCAGGTTTTTCCTTTCACAAACTCTAATCCTTCTGCTGGATCTGGACGTGATCTTGATTAAGGCCCACTTAGGAAAACCACAGACCTTGAGAGTTGTCCTCAGATGTCTGTCTTCCTTCTTTTCAGGTAACACCAATGTACAGTTCAGTTTAGAAATTATCACTGCTAATTAGGACTTTTTCAAAATAACAGTGTTTATGCAACTGTGCCTCAACTGGAGGGTTGTCCACGTATTGCAGGGTGAATTCAACACCAGCATGCAACATCCTTGCGTATATGAAGTGTTAGAAAGCTGGAAAAGGATAAAAACACATTTTAAGCACAAATTGGATGAACTTCTGTAAAAACTCTCATTTTCTCTGTGGCAATAGTTTCCTCCTTAGACTGTGTTCAGCTTTTCCCAGGTTTCGTTCTGTCCTGTATAAATTTAGATTCATTTCTTCAGTCACCTGGGAAGTTTGTGTTTGTGGCTTAAAGCCCCTGCCACATTTTTGTGTTCCCACATTTCTCATCAGCCTCTTCAGTATCAAACTGTCAAATAAAGGTCAACGTGTCCCAAAATATGTCTAGAAAAGGCAGTTTTTGTAGTTATTCACGTTGAATCAGTCCAAATATTTAGCTTCTATAATTGTGTGAGGAAATGTGTAACTTCCCAAGCAGGATGAAAAATGCACCTGAATACATTTTTAACCTACAGTTCACTGACTTTCCACTTCTCGAACTACAGTCTGTAGATTCATGTGTTGGAAATGACCAACTCCTTCCTGTTTCTCTTTGCTGTTGAAGTTTCCAAAACCAAACACAGTTACATTAAACACATTACTACTGTAGTTCCTCATCTTTTTCAGATGGATTTTTGTGGTGGTCCTTCCCAAATAAGCACATTCAGTGACAGGCTACAAGTAACTAACTTCTGCAAGTAACTAACTTCTGTAGTTGAGGATGATGAAAACTTGTATCTACATTAGGAACGTGGCAGGTTCCAACCAGAAACCAAACATATGTCAGAGCCTGTAATGTGAATAGATTTCACATTTAGGGGGTTTTGGGACTCCTGGGGCTGTTGCCTAATGTACATGCAAGATGTTATCCAATGAATTACTTCCATTCCACCGAGCTTGTTTCTGGCTAAATGTCATATCCAAATGCAATAGAACATTGTTCTGAGACTGATTTCCAGATGAAGTGTCATGCGTTTGGTGTTTTTCCTTACATTCGGTTTCTATTGTCTCTCTTGTCATGTCGTCATCATCTAATTAGCCAAAACTACACTGATGATGATCTTGTCATGGAGGACTAGGTTCAGCATGGCCACTGTAAGCGGCCTGCAGCTACACAGCCAAATGGGATAAACTGTGTACAGAGGTGGTTGATATACACAAACTTGGACTCCATCAGTACATTGATTTTTCCACCCTCACAAAAGGGCATATTCTGGACTTAATCTGTTGTCCTGGTCTCACTGCATCCAAACTGACAGCTGATGAACTTCAAGGAACTGACCATTTCCTCCTCTCATTCAACGTCACACTCTGCCTCTCTGTAATAAGCCACCACGTCTCATTTCAGAATATTAAAACATTAATAGTGATACTCTGTTCTCTAGCACCGACAATTTTCTTATTCCGGACTGTCTCTCCACCCCTGATGACCTGGTAGCTCCTGTAGCTATAGTAACGGTTTAATCAACCTTCTTAATTCTCTTGCCCAAGTGAAAACGTGGTTTCCTTTTCTCAAACTGCTTCCTGGTTTACCCCTGATCTCCTGGCAGTGAAAGCCAAAGGTCAACAACCTGAGTGACTCTTTAGGAAAAGTGGACTTACCATTGACAAAAACGTGCACAAAACCCACATATTACACCACGAGGACTCAATTTCTCAAACAATATCAAGCTACTTTTCCGATACCAAGACACTGTTTTCTTTATTAAATAAACTTCTCCAACCAGCAGACTCCTTAACTCAACTGACACCTGTAACTCCTTAATGCTGTTTTTCAATGAAAAAACTCATCTCATAACATTTACCAGCACCTACGTTCTAATCCTCCACCTTTCTCCTCTTCTGAACCGAAACACACTGTCATCCCTTCTCCACTCTCCAATTGCCCGATGCTTCATAAATCCAAGCCCTCTAATACTGTCCGTTCTCCCTGATAGACTATACTCCATTGGCATCACTCGCACCCCCCTAGACTTGTTTCACTCGTATCTCTCAGGCCGCACTCAGTCCATCCATCTCAAATCCTTCAGTTCCTGTTTGCTCCAGGGCTCTGTCTCTTCATCACCTATCTCCTTCACCTTGGCAACATTTTTCACAGATTCAAAATACATTTCCACTGCTTTGCTAATGACACCCAGCTTTACCCATCCAGCAAACCCAACTCCACACTCCCACCCTCCTCCCTTAGCAACTGTTAATCTGGAATAAAATCCTGGTTCACCTCAAACCTCCTAAAATTAAACAGTGATAAAACTGGTCTCCTCCTTATTGGCACAAAATCCACATTATGCAAAGGAGTTTTTCCCTCACAATCGACAGCTCGTCTGTTTCCCCCTCCCCTCAGGTTGAGTCTGAGTATCATCTTTGGCACCTCGTTATTCTTCCAATCCCACAGTAATAATATCACAGGTCTGTTAATTTCCATTTACGTAACATTCATTATCTCCGTCCATCCCTCATCGTCTCAATTCTCGTTCACAGCCTGGTCGTCTTCGTATTGACTATTGCAACTCTCTCCTCTTCAGCCTCCCTCATAAATCCCTTGATGAGCTCCATCTGGTTCAAACAACCACCAAAATGTCCTGATTTCATCACATCACCCTTCTCCTTCACCACCTCCACTGGCTCCCGGTTAAATACAGAATTGACTTCTAAATCCTTGTGGACACCTTCAAGTCCATCCACAAGCTTGCCCCTCTAGATCTGTCTGATCTCTTCCACATTGCCACCTCCTCCTGCTCTCTCAGATCACTGTGCCCCCTTCTTGCCTCAGCACCTCTGGAATTCACTCCCATTGGACATAAGCTAAACAGTGAGTCTCTTCTGGTCTTGAAATCCAGAATCAAAACCTACCTGTTTAAGATGTTTGTACAGTGTCCTCAAGCATTTTGAAATCTTCTTCTTTTCCTTTCGGCTGCTCCCTTTCAGGAGTCGCCACAGCGAATCATGTGCCTCCATCTAACTCTATCCTCTGCATCCTCTTCACTCACACCAACTAACTTCATGTCCTCCCTCACTACATCCATAAATGTCCTCTTTGGTCTTCCTCTAGACCTCCTGCCTGGCAGCTCCAACCTCAGCATCCTTCTACCGATATATTCACAGTTTCTCCTCTGAACGTGTCCAAACCAACTCAATCTGGCCTCTCTGACTTTATCTCCAAAACATCTAACATGAGCTGTCCCTCTGATGTCCTCATTCCTGATCCTGTCCATCCTCGTCACTCCCAAAGAGAACCTCAACATCTTAAGCTCTGCTACCTCCAGCTCTGCCTCCTGTCTTTTCTTCAGTGCCACTGTCTCTAAGCCGAACAACATTGCTGGTCTCACCACCGTCTTGAACACCTTTCCTTTCATTCTCGCTGATACTCTTTTATCACACAACACACCTGACACTTTTCTCCACCCGTTCCAACCTGCCTGCACTCGCCTCTTCACCTCTTTTCCACACTCACCGTTGCTCTGAACCATTGACCCTAAGTACTTAAAGTCCTGCACCTTCTTCACCTCTGCTCCCTGTAACCTCACCATTCCACCTGGGTCCCTCTCATTGACACACATGTATTCTGTCTTGCTGCGGCTAAGCTTCATTCCTCTGTTTTCCAGAGCAGACCTCCACCTCTCTAGATTTTCCTCCACCTGCTCCCTGCTCTCACTACAAATAACAATGTCATCTGCAAACATCATAGTCCAGGGAGATTCTTGTCTAACCTCATCTGTCAGTCTGTCCATCACCAGAGCAAACAAGAAGGGGCTCAAAGCCGATCCTTGATGCAGACCCACCTCCACCTTGAACTCCTCTGTCACACCTACAGCACCTCACCACTGTCTTACAGCTCTCATACATGTCCTGCACCACTCTAACATACTTCTCTGCCACTCCAGACGTCCTCATACAATACCACAGCTCCTCTCTCGGCACCCTGTCATACGCTTTTTCTAAATCTACGAAGACACAATGCAACTCCCTATGACCCTCTCTGTACTTCTCCATCAGCATCCTCAAAGCAAATACTGCATCTGTTGTACTCTTTCTAGGCATGAAACCATATTGCTGCTCACAAATGTTCACCTCTGCCCTTAGCCGAGCTTCCACTACTCTTTCCCACAACTTCATTGTGTGACTCATCAGCTTTATTCCTCTGTAGTTGCCACAGCTCTGCACATCTCCCTTGTTCTTAAAAATTGGTACCAGTACACTTTTCCTCCAGTCCTCTGGCATCCTCTCACTCTCCAAGATCTTGTTAAACAAACTAGTCAAAAACTCTACTGCCACCTCTCCTAGACACTTCCATACCTCCACAGGTATGTCATCAGGACCAACTGCCTTTCCGCTCTTCATCCTCTTCAATGTCCTCCTCACTTCACTCTTACTAATCTTTGCTACTTCCTGCTCCACACCAGTCACCTCTTCTACTCTTCGTTCCCTTTCATTTTCCTCGTTCATCAACTCTTCAAAGTTCTCCTTCCATCTTCCCATCACACTCCTGGCACCTGTCAATACATTTCCATCCTTATCTTTAATCACACTAACCTGCTGCACATCCTTCCCATCTCTATCTCTTTGTCTGGCCAACCTGTACAAATCCACCTCTCCCTCTTTAGTGTCCAACCTAGCATACAAGTCCTCATATGCTCTTTGTTTGGCCTTTGCCACCTCTATCTTCACCTTACGCTGTATCTCCCTGTACTCCTGTCTACTCTCTTCAGTCCTCTCAGTGTCCCACTTCTTCTTAGCTAACCTCTTTCTCTGTATACACTCCTGAACTTCCTCGTTCCACCACCAAGTCTCCTTGTCCGCTTTCCTCTTTCCAGATGACACACCGAGTACCCTCCTACCTGTCTCCCTGATCAAATTAGCTGTAGTAGTCCAGTCATCTGGAAGCACCTCCAAACCACCCAGAGTCTGTCTCAGCTCCTCTCTGAAAACTAAACGACATTCTTCCTTTTTCAACTTCCACCACTTTGTCCTCTGCTCTGCCTTAGTCCTCCTTATCTTCCTCACCACCAGTATCATTTTACACACCACCATCCTGTGTTGTCTGGCTACACTCTCCCCTACCAATGCTTTACAGTCACTGATCTCTTTCAGAATACAACGTCTACACAAGATGTAGTCTACCTGAGTGCTTCTACCTCCGCTCTTGTACATCACCCTATGTTCCTGCCTCTTCTGAAAGAAAGTGTTTACTACAGCCATTTCCATCCTCTTTGCAAAGTCAACCACCATCTGACCTTCTGCGTTCCTGTCCTGAACACCAAACCTGCCCATAACTGTCTCATCACCTCTGTTCCCTTCACCTACATGCCCATTGAAATCTGCACCAATGACCACTCTCTCACCTCTGGGGATGCTCTGCATCACTTCATCTAACTCACTCCAGAATTTCTCCTTCTCTTCTAACTCACATCCTACCTGTGGGGCATAACCACTCACAACATTGAACATCACCCCTTTAACTTCCAGCTTCAGACTCATCAACCTGTCTGATACTCTTTTCACCTCTAGAACATTCCTCACAAAATCCTCTTTCAATATAACTCCTACTCCATTTCTCTTCCTATCTGACCCATGGTAAAACAACTTAAACCCTGCTCCTAAGCTTCTAGCCTTGCTACCTTTCCACCTGGTCTCCTGGACACACAGTATGTCCACCTTCCTTCTCTGCATCATGTCGATCAACTCCCTAGCCTTCCCTGTCATAGTCTCAACATTCAAAGTCCCTACTGTCAGTCCTACATTCTTAGCTTTCCTCTTCTCTCTCTGCCTACGAACACACCTTCCTCCTCTTCTTCTTCGTCTTCGACCAACAGTAGTCCAATTTCCACCGGTACCCTGTAGGTCAACAGCACCGGTGGCGGTCGTTGTTAACCCGGGCCCCGACCGATCCGGTATGGAAGTCTTTGTCACGATTCGCATGTTTGGTTTGGCATGTGTTTTACATCGGATGCCCTTCCTGCCACAACCCTCTGCATTTATCCAGACTTGGGACTGGCACAAGAAGACACTGGCTTGTGCCCCCTTGCGGTTGCATTTCCTCAAGCATTTTGAAAGGTGCTTATAAATGAAATGTATTATTATTATAAACTTAGTCAAATAAAATAGCAAATATTACTTAAAAGTCCAAAGTACTCCACTAAGCAAACATTGTATTTTAAGCAATACTGATTATAGTAATTATTTTTTTAAAGTACGATCCAAAATCCCTCTGGGTAAATGTGGAGCTGATTTTAACCCTATATTTGCTGACAGGTGGTTTAACACATATTAAATGTATTAATTAATATGTGTTTTTAAGTTAAAAAACATCATGTGGTGTTAATCTCAGAGAAAGTGTATATTTAAATATAAAACCGTATTTGTGACAATCGCAGTTCATCAGGATGCAGGAAAAAAAATGTTAGAGCTCTGGCAGAAACCAAAGGAAACACTTTAATTAAAGATGATTCCATGCAGATTTACTTAAGTTGTTTATTCATACATTTTCATTTCAAAAAGAGCAAAATGCAGAAATCTTTGGATTCAGAAGAAAAAGGTGAACCAGAAAATTGCTACTTTATTTATAGTGCACTTTTTACAACATGTAATCTACAAAGAAAGGACACCAAAGATAAAAATACTGTTTAATCTGTCCATCACACAGGAAGTTAAACCCAAACAAAACAGATAACATTCATTTTGAGTAAGTCAGGCAAGTAGTTCGTGATGAAGCAACACAGACTAATCCCTGGATACCAGTGGTTATTCCTGGTTTGCTTTAATGTTTTTCTCCTTCACTTAGATTCTTGCTGCCTTGTACCTCACGTGTAAGTCGCTTTGGATAAAAGCATCTGCTAAACGACTAAATGTAAATGTTACCAGGATAAAAGCTTTTTAAATTCTATTAACCCATGTTTTATTTATGTGGTGAAATAGTGATGAGGTGTAACTTAAAAACTGTGTTCCTGAAACCAAAACTATCCTCCGAGTGAGAAAATGTTTAATATTTTAAATGGTTATGTTTTACTGCCACAGTATGAAACCAATTGGTGCGTCATTAAAGCAGTTAACTAAAGACTTACTCTGTTTACTGCTACTGCTACTGCTACTGCCAGCGAAAGACTATTTTCACCCTGTGAGGAAAAGAAAATGTAGTTACATGTATAGTTCAGCATATTTAGTTTCCGGGTTACGTTATCACACCTAGGTAGAAAAAAAAGGGAACTAATCTAAAGTGTAATACTGAAAAACAGCAGGAACTGCACTGAAGTCAGTTCCACCAGATGTTTCACTTTTTACTTTCTACCAAATTGCAATAAGAAATATGATGATACATACTACAGTTATACTACAATAGCTTAAGACTTGACTTATCAATTATCCCTTAATGTAACAATCTTCATTTATTTTTTTAAAATACATGGCAGAGAAATAAAGCGTTACCTTTGTTGAAGCAATGTCCTGTAGAGAAAACATATACACATTAATAATTAGATAATACATTCCACAACTAGAGGTTTTTTTAATCTTGAAAAGTTTTAGCACTGAAGCACTGAAGGACACATACTATGACTCAGTAACTGGAGTTTTTATGTAGCAGAGCTGCATTGAGTTCTTTCAGTCAATAAAGAGTAAGAAGAACCTTTCCACATAAAGAACGACACGTGTTTCTGTGTAGCCTAAAAAACCCTCATGGTGTCAACAAAAGCAGCTGATAACTAATATCAGATAGTGACAACTGAAATCAATCTGTCAACACATCTGTAAGTGAAATGCAGTGAAATGTTGAGCAGTGAGAGTGAAATGACTTGTTCTCACAAAGTCCACAGGATAATTTGCAGGTAGCTGCAGTGATAGTCAGCCTCTCACATGGAAACAAACTCATGTGTGGATGATGTGCAGTAATCCAGACAATGAGCTGCTAGAATGTGGATCCCTATGTGGTTTAGCTTTAATGGTCATTGTAGGCCGACAACTTTGTGTTTACTCAGAAATTGACACTGTAATATACAGTTGGGGCATTAACTATTCAACATGCCAACATTTTTTTATTACATATATTTCTAGTGCAGTATTAAATAATAGTAAATAAAATCATCACCTTAGAATGTTATGATTGAATATTAGAGGTCAAATGAACCTGTTTTATATTTATCATTTTGTTTATTGGCTGATTCTTAAAAGCAGACTGAAAGTTGTACAGTGCGAAACAGTTTTTAGTTTTGTTTGAATATTTGTGAAGAAAACTTTCACACAAACGAAGCACAACAAATGTCTCCTGTAGTGATTTTGGGGGCAGTGATTATGCTAAAGGTCAAATTTCAGTAACACGCAGTTGCACATGGTGGTATTCAGCTATTGCTAACGAACAATTTGTGACAAGTTTGTGTAGTTGAGAGTCTGATGATTCCTAATCATATGCTGGTGCCCTGATGACAGAAGATAATAGTTGTAGATTTCACTTACCTAGTTTGCCCTTTTTATACAGGACTGTCAGCACCACACCAATGATTACAACCACTATGACCAACACTGCTGCCACAGCAATGATAAGTCCATGACCATCAGAGATGCAAGGAAGTTTCTTATCTTTAAAAAAATAATAATAATAATGTTGAATAAATACAACCAATTAACAATATTTGTGCAGGCAGAAAACCTTTGACCTAAAATATGAAAACATAGACGTTATACTATGAGATGTCGGAACTTTAAAAAGATCCTGACTTTTTACAGGAAAAAAAAAGGCAGAGCTACTAATACAAAAACAATGTAGCTCCTTCTTAGATAAAGTGAATGTTTTACATATCAATTTCCAAAGAATAAATGAAGTTATTTCATTAATATGCAGCTGTTAGGGACATTAATTGCAGTCCACAATGAACCCATAAAAAATGATTGTCTTCAATTTATGTAAACAAATTTTGTTCTATAGAGTATAGTTGTGTTTTACCCCCTAATTGTTATAGAAGTGTCCACCAGCTCCCTGACGTCCCCCTGCCTTGCTTATAACATGTCTAAATATCTAATCAGAAGCATTTTAGCTCCTTTTGTCTAGTCATGTTTCCTACTTGTGAATTTGTTTGAAAAAAAAAGATAACAAATTATCGATAGAAGATAGAATATAAAATTTCTTACCCCAAATCTTACTAACATATACATCTGTTGCCCTATGAATGAATTCACAGGTGTACGTGCGCATGTCACTCCTTAAAATCTCCACACTATCTCTTCTCTGGCAGGTGTCGTCTTCATTTGGTAGAACTCCGGTGGTTATCAGTCCATCCTCTGCAGTTACAATAGTACCGTTCCTTCGGATCTGCAGGATGGTGTCTCTTGAATAGAAACCTGTGGCAAAGCACGTCAACATGACGCTTGTGTCAGTCTTGGTGCTTTTGGCAAACAGGTACAAATCAGGTGGAGCTGGCAGGAAAAAAAAACAATTATTTAAGATAAATTGTGTTTGTCACTTGTTCATTTAAGTTATTGTTTTGTTCATACTGTTGCTGGTATCACTAGTCATGATGATATTATTTAAGTGGCCTTTGTTGAGTGAGTATGTCTGAATTACAAAACTCAACTCAGTGTTGTCACAATGCAGGTTTTTTGTTCAGTTGTTGTTAAAATTCTCTTTTACATGTGCTTTTACTCCACTATAAAACACTGTTCTGTATGTTCTATTCACTGTGAGCTCACAGCTGACTCAGTAAATCAACTAAAATGCAAAGATTTCTCAATGCTGGTGAACATAAAACTCTGTAAAATAGCCTTGAGTCATACATACAGTTGTACTTACAGGCCTCTTTTGTGTCACTCTTTCGATAATCCATGAAACTAGTTAACCAATTCATACACTCATTTTCCAAGTAGCCTTTGGTGTATTCTTTCAGGACCTGGACACCATCCCACTTCCTCTTGGTCTCGAATGCAGCTTGATTTGGGGCAACCCAAACTAAGTCCTTGTCATCAAAGGACAAGAAGTCCTGTCCATCATAACTGTACTTGTTCATGCCATCAACTAATTTAAGTTTGCCGTCAGGCTGCATTTCACCCTTACAACCATGCATCCACTGAAGGACATGGATGTCTGAAAGGTTAGAGAGTAAAACAGATGAAATAGTTAAATACATTTTAATATCTGGTTTTCAGCTTAGCTCAAAAAGGAGTCAGACAGTATTAGAAAAAAACACACAAAGCATAAGAGGTTTTACTTAAGAAATAAATGAAAGTTTCTCACTTATGTAAAAAAAAACAACAACGTTTTTCTCTTGATTTCAAAACTCTGCAGCGTCAAGATTAGTCATAACATAAAAATCTATTTAATCATATGGAAGGATGTGATAGTGTATAGAAATATACAGCAAATAATACAATATAATACAATTTCTAAAATATGACTGATAAATATTATGTATTGCTACATTTACAGTTTGCATCCTCTTATTTTGAAATGGCAAAAAGAGTAAGACAGAGTTTTGATGCACAGATAGCTACAACAAATCTTTAGCAGAAATTGATTAAAGTCATTTTTTAAATCATTTATCAAGATGGATGCAAATTTTTACAGTATTTTATTACAACTGTTATTCAGTCCTTGATCATTTTCTAAGTTCTTTTGCTACTTCTTGCTCTTCTCTGATTGGCCAGTAGGGTGAGTCTCACTCAAAACCTTTTAGAAACCACATGTTCAATGTGTCTGTGTCTTCAGAAGCTTCCACTGAACCTCTTCACATTTAGATTAAAAAGTGTTGGAACATATTTCTATGTAAAACATTTCTGCACAGTGTAAATTTAATTCATCGTTGGGTATGTAATACCAGACTTCCTTCAGCTCTTCTTTAGACTTAGTCTTTTATGTTTTCCTCTGTTCAGATGATCCCACACTGCCTTTATGAATACCTTTAGGTCTGGACTCTGGAGGCCAGTCCAGATGTGAGCCTACTAGTGCTAATTGTTCCACTTTGAAGTTTGAATGTACCATTAACAAAAGTGAAAAAAATATGGTCATCATAGAATTGTTAAAACAACAAATCTAATTGTGGCCTATTTTTTCCCAGTTCTGTAAACATATAACTTTATATAGTATTTGTATATTTATATTAAATATCTAATAATTGTAGCATAAATTGTAAATTAATGGACAATGTTTTTTTTCTTAAAAAATGTGATTCAAATATAACATTACAAATACAATTAAAGTGGAAATTTTTTGGTGTCAGTTGGCTCAAACAGTCACTTTACCTTTTGACAGGTTAGAAATTATTCATTTATTATAAGTGACTCAGTTCCATTCTTCAACTATCTTACCAGAGTCATTTTGTCTGAATCGTTCCTTCAGGATATTGATGTTGTCCTTGAACGACTGCTGCTTACTCTTGCGGGACTCTGTGCCTTTCGTCCAGTATTCTGCTCCGAGGTGCTTTTCCATCCAGTCCTGCTTAGGAACATTTTGCTGGTGGTCACTGTCAAAGTACTCGATCATCTTGTTATCCAGCAGTCCCATGGCTGTGAACTCATGGAAGCCCTCGAGACCGACGGGTCTGGAGAAGGCTGTGTAGATGTATGTGAGGGAATGAATCTCTAAAATTCACAAAGACACAGATATTTGTAGACAAGCAGGTAACAGATTTAATTCAGATATCTTTGATGCTCCCTACCATTACTCTGATTATCTATCTAAACATGGATTTAAATCACAGAGCAACGATTAAACAACAGTATAAATATATAATGAAATTCATTTATTGTCATGGTAAGAACTGCAAACAATGAAATCAGGAGTGTAAATATATTCTGGTGCTTAAAAACAGACATAAAAACACAGGACAATGAACAACAAATAATAGTAAAACTTAGTCTGGTTTATAACAACTATAAAGTGTGAGAAGAGATGCAGGAGCATTGACTCTTTAACAGTGCATATTGGAGTTAGAAATGGCCTTGGAAAAGAAGATGCACATTTGTGTAATGACTGGCAAGCTTAAGAACTTCCTTAAGTTATCAGACCTGACCTTGACATCTAATGGCATTAAGTGAAACTAGAGAAAATAAAACTTGCATTCAGAAATTTTATTTTCAAATTAAAAATGTAATAAAAAAAACCAAAACAAACAATACTATTTTATCTTTGTCAGGAACACCCTGATCACATTGACATCTGAAGTTGTACAACCAGTACAAGCAGTTAGAAACTAAAAAGTGTCACATGAGACGTGATTCAAGAGCCCTGTTCACAGGGCCCATAGTGGTATTGATGAGAGAGAAAATGAATTCTTTAAATTCTGCATGAGTATAAGACTTGAGCTCTGAGCAGAAAAAAAAAAACAAATATGAAGAAATTAATTTCATGTAAAAAAAAAAATAAAATAAAATCTACCCTTTACAGTCTAATCTTGTTTATGAGCCAATGATTGACTGACCAAAATGGTTTACCTATTTTGATAATAGGTCAGCGCAGAGTGGCCAGCGCATGAGGCCAGCGCACCCCAGCCGCCTCATCGAGACCATCGCTTTCCAGCCCAGGCCGGGCAAGAGGGGCAACGGAGACACCGTGGGAGCCGCACAGCCAGGGCCAGCGTACCCCAACAGCCACCCCCCTGTGCCTCTGCTCCTCCCTCTGATGAGACTGCTGCCGCTGTTGCGGAGCTAGCGCAGCGGAGCGGTGGACAACTTGACGCAGCGCAGCGGCAGCAGCTGAACAGGCTGCTGCAGGACTTCGTAGACATTTTTGCTGCCAGGGACGAGGACTGCACTAGGACGGGCCTGGTGCAGCACCACATTGACACTGGCCATGCGCCTCCCATTCGCTTGCGGCCCCATAGACTGCCGTTGGTGAAACGCCAAGCCGCACAGGAACTGATTGAGAGCATGGAGGCCAATGACATCATCGAGCCCTCGGACAGCCCGTGGGCTGCACCAATGGTGATGGTGCGGAAGAAAACAGGGAAATGGCGCCCCTGTGTGGATTATAGGCGTTTAAACGCAATAACTAAGAAAGACTCTTACCCGCTGCCCCGCATCGACGATGCCCTGGACTATGTTGCTGGATCCTGCTGGTTCAGCTCTTTGGACTTGCGTAGCGGGTACTGGCAAGTAGAGCTGGCACCAGAGGCCCGCTCAAAGACTGCTTTCACCATCGGGCAAGGACTGTGGCAGTTTAAAGTAATGCCTTTTGGACTGTGCAATGCCCCGGCCACCTTTGAACGGTTGATGGAGCGTGTTCTTAAGGACATTCCTCGGAGCCGCTGTGTTGTCTACCTGGACGACCTGCTGGTGCACGCCAAGGGCTTCGAGGACGGCATCAATAACCTTGCAGGCGTGTTCATGGCCATTCGTCAGGCTGGACTGCGGCTTAACCCAGCGAAATGCCACTTGCTGGCGAGAGAGACTCAGTTTCTGGGTCACGTGGTCAACGAGCACGGGGTGACCACGGACCGGGCCAAGGTGGCTGCAATTAAAGAGTGGCCCCAGCCAACCACCACCAGTGAGCTGAGGAGTTTCCTTGGCCTAGCCTCCTATTACCGGAGGTTTGTAAAAGACTTTGCCACCATTGCCAGTCCCCTCCACCGAGTGACTGAGAAGGGCCGGCGGTTCGAGTGGTCTGAGGCCTGCTCAAGGGCTTTCCAACGTTTGAAGGTGGACCTCTCGGAGGCTCCTGTCTTGGCGTACCCCGACCCCCAGCAGCCGTTCATTGTGGACACGGATGCCAGTGGGGTGGGAATTGGAGCGGTACTCTCTCAAGGGGGGGAGACAGGAGAACGAGTGGTGGCCTACTACAGCTGCAGTCTGAGCCGCCCTGAACGCAACTATTGTGTGACTAGGCGAGAACTGTTGGCGGTGGTCCTGGCTGTAAGACACTTTAGACCATATCTTCTTGGCACCAGGTTCACTTTGAGGACCGACCACGCCTCTCTCACCTGGCTGCTCAACTTCAAGCAGCCCGAGGGCCAGGTGGCAAGGTGGCTGGAGATCCTCCAGGAGTATGACTTTGATATCCAGCACCGGCCAGGGCGACAGCATGGCAATGCTGATGCCCTCTCACGACGCCCCTGTCTTCTGGACGAGTGCCGCTACTGTCGCCGCCATGAGGAACGAGAGCTGGGGCCATCAGCAGCTGCAGTCACCACCAGGGAGGGAGAGCCGTTCAGCAGAGAACAGCTGCAGCAGCATCAGGAGATGGATCCGGTGCTGGCTGAGGTTCGCAGCTGGCTGGAGACTCAACAACGACCGGAATGGCCGGCCATTTCAGCCAGAGGGCCAGAGATCAAGCTGCTTCACTCACAGTGGGGCAGCCTGGAGCTCTGTGACGGTATCCTCTACCGGCGGTGGCGGGCACCAGGTGGGGGGGCTGACCGCCTGCAACTCTTGGTCCCCAGTGCTCTTCGGGCGGAGGTACTCCGGTGGGTCCATGGATCTGCCGGGGCTGGCCACTTTGGAAACTCCAAGACGGTGCGCCGTTTGCGACAGCGCTTCTACTGGCCAGGCTGCCGTCAGGACGCGGAGCTTCACGTCCACTGCTGTGATGACTGTACAGCTCAAAAAGGACCCACCCAACGCTCCCGAGGGCCTCTGCAGCAGTACCTGGTCGGTGCGCCTATGGAGAGGGTCGGCGTGGATATCCTGGGCCCTTTTCCCACTACCGAGGCTGGCAATCGCTACATCCTGGTCGCAATGGACTACTTCACCAAGTGGCCTGAGGCATATGCAGTTCCGGACCAGACTGCCACCACAGCTGCCCAGCGACTGGTGGAGGACATGTTCTCCCGGTTTGGGGTACCGGAGGAACTGCACAGCGACCAGGGGCGGAACTTTGAGAGCCGGATGTTTGCTGAGGTGTGCCAGCGGCTCGGGGTGAGAAAGACTCGGACCACACCACTCCACCCTCAGAGCGATGGTAGCGACTGGTAGAGCGGTTTAATCGCACCCTCGCAACTCAGCTTGCCATTTTAACCAGCCGGCATCAGAAGGACTGGGACCAGCACCTACCCCTGGTCCTGTGGGCTTACCGGACTGCTGTCCAGGAGTCCAGCCAATGTACCCCAGCCACACTGATGTTTGGGAGGGAGCTCCGGACACCAGTGGACTTGGTTTTTGGGCCACCCCCGGAGCCTGAAATTACGGGGGGCCCAGAGTTGGATTACCTCAGGCAGCTCAAGGAGCGCCTTAGTGTGGTCCATCAGCTGGCTCGGGAATCCCAAGGGGATGCTGGGGCCCGACAAAAGCGGGCATATGATGGACGGTGCCATGGACACCCTTTTTCAGTTGGGGACAATGTCTGGGTATACTGTCCTGTGAGGAAGCGGGGGCTCTCGCCAAAACTCACCAGCCACTGGCAGGGGCCCGGAGAGATCCTGGACCGAATCTCTGAAGTGGTGTATCGGGTTCGCATGCCGGGAAGGGGGCGGAGGGTGGTGCTGCACAGGGATCGGCTGGCGCCATATCATCCTCTGGCTCCGAATCCGGTGACAGAACCGGAGGACAGTCTTTTGTCGGCCACTCCCAGTGCCAGCATGAACAATGGTGGACTTGGGGCTGAGCCTGGTACGGTGAGTGGGCCGCTACAAAGACCGGCGCTTGCTCGACGTCTGCCGGGACAGTTAAGAGACTTTGTTGTGGAACTGAGTGACTGAGGGTTGTGGGGACACTGAACCCTCTTGGGGGGGGCAGTGTAACGGCCCAGGAAGTGGGTTAGTGTGGGGGCAGATGCAATCTGCCCCGAGGGAATTATGGTAAATGTGTTCTGAATAGTTCTGTGCTTTAATTGCTAAATGTTAAATGTTGTTAAATGATTACGTTACAGTTAGTGTTATTAGGTGTGTTCACATGTTTAGGTTTGTTATGAAAAGTGTATGTGTTAGCTGGCACCGTGAGGGAAGGTGATGGGTGTATGAATGGCCCTCACGGTGATCGGCTACTTGTGGGTGTGTTCAAAATAAAGCTCAGCTATCTCTGTTGTGAGAGGTAGCTGTGAAAAGGCAAGAGTTGTGTTGTGATTGATTCTGTCAAACAACTCGAGGCACTTGGGGTCGTGCGGTGTATGGGGCGCAAGTGTTCTCCCTTCTGCCTGCCATTTTGAACTGTTCGTTTGACGTTAGCTTGCTAGCACCCAAGCTAGCCGAATAGGTTAGTTAAGTCAGTTAGGGTTAGCTTCACCGCCTCCCACAGTTAGCTCCCATAAACCGTGGGTTGCTACAATATTGTGGACTTATGATCTAATTTTAAACCAGTACAATTGTGAAAGGCAGTACTGAAGTATTTTTTTTTTGTCTCAGAAAAGGCAGCTCATGAACATAGCTCTTCACAGCAAACTATAAATACTGATTTACAATAGATATTTTGTCAGTTTGTACCAAATCTTCAATGTACAACACTGAATTCAGCTGAATATAGTTTGTGTGTTTGTATACTGGTAAAACACATTGTATTATCAGTTCTTTCTTTAGCTTCCCTCACTTTCCTACGTTCTGTTTCTTTTTTCTAGCACCAAATAAAATTAAGTATATTCACGTTTTGTAAATAAAGTTACACTGAAGAAAACAAAAAAATGTTTCCATAACAAAATGTTTAAATTATTAATCTGCTGTGCAACATTAAATATTAGCTTGCTATATTTTAGCTTTCTATGGAAAAGTTCTGAAATTTTTTTTGTAAAAAACAAAAAAAAACATTTCTAAATTGAAGATGACATCAGTCCGTGAACGCACCACCGCAACTTCCTGTTATGTGCGCTTGTTCTGTGCAGTGTTTTCGTGTGATGAACACTGAGGTCACACTGAGGTCACAAGCCTTCAACTACAGGTCTATTTGTGAAGACGTGTAACGGATTTCATGCACAGCACTAATCTACTTGCTGATTTACAATTTGTTGATCAAATTAACAATGGTAGAAACGTCTTTTTCCGTCTTATATTAAAGTAAACATTTCAAAGTTTGACTCTCACCTTTCACATTGTGGCCAACAGGTTGCAGTTCTAAACAACTACAATTCCTACTATTAAAGTCCTAAATCAACAAATAGATAAGGAAAATAACAACTGAGTAATTAATTGTCAATATACCTGTCAGCACTTCATATTGTACCCGTGCAATACAATGTAATTAGTATTCAGACTTTAAATAGTAAAAAAAAATAAAAAGTGTTAAAATGTATTTCAACACATTACGTCCTAACCTGCCGACACTGGAGAACTAGCTGGTTTTAGCTAACGACTCGAAAGTGCATCGAAATGGACGAGGGTCATATTTAAGGAATTACGGGCCTGGAACTTATCAGAAATGTGAAACTGTGTTAAACGGGGCAGGTAATGATCGCCACACGTCGTCCGACTCCTGAAACACGTCGGTGGATGCAGCCCGTTGGCTTTTTTCGTGAAAATAAACTGTCAGCGTTCAGTAAAGCTGGCGTTAAGCCGACGTTAGCTGGAAACTAAGATGGAGACTGGATGTTGTTGTTTTTAAGTTTCGTTTGACAAATGTGACCGACGACAGAGATCTTACCGCCTCCCGTTAGCTGCAGGTTCAGCCACATCAGGGGCAAAAACAAAATTATCCAGGTCTTCGGTCGCTTCATGGTTGTACACCCCAAAAACAAATGGGAAGTATGTAACGAAAAACAAGGTGTTGACGCGCGGCCTGATACAGTGCTCTGTTTCAATGTTACGCCCGATCGGCCAATTAAGGTTAGGTTTGCTGGTGATAAAATATCCAGATCCATGTTGGAGCCTCAACTGAGTTGTCAGAGAAGGATTGAGATGGAAGATCAAAATAAGCCTGTGTTAGTTTTTTGTCAAACTAGAGAAATGTTTCCACAATGTTGTGTTGAGGAATTATTTACAAGCTAAACTGCAGTGAATTCAAGGCTGGTGAAGTAACCACATCAACAAAAAGTGATGCAGCCATTTCCTAGGCACAAACAGTGACCGACTACTACTGTGTCTGAAGACTTTCCTCAGGTCTAAAAATGTGTGTTATGATTTCGACTACATAGTTCAGCCCTTCATCAAACGGTGTAACCTGATCCTGCGCTCAACACTATTAATGGCAGCATTTTAAGTTGTTGGTAAAACAATTTCTTCTACTGTTATTCACAGGTGTTTTAATGAAACCTTAAGGATTATAAAACATACACTTTAATTTTTTACACTTTTGGGAATTTATCCAGAAATTTCTTAAGACACAAATAATATCTATACAATAAATCTTGGAAAAGAAATTGTGCACAATCGATTTTAACTTTCTAATTAATCAGTGTGAGCAGTGCAATTTTACCTGTTAAAACCAGTTGCGACATCTGAACAAAAACAAGTTCTGTGTCACAGTCCGTGGGTTTGGACTAGTTTTGTTTAAATTGATTTCCTGTTTTTGGCTTTTATTTTGTTGCTCCTCCTGTGTCCATTCCTGTGAGTCTGTTTAGTGTCTTTACCTTCCTCGTTTTGTTCTCATTGGTTTCACCTGTTCCCCAGTTTATTTATACCCAGCTTTCCTCACTGCCAGATCATCTTCCCAGCTTCCCTAGAGAACATGCCTGTGAATGACCTCATTGGACTTTGCCCTCTTGTGCCCTGTTCCTTGTGTTTTGGCCTGAGGTTTGGTTTTCCGTTTATTTCAGCGTAGTTTTGTTGTTTAGGTTTCCTGTGTTCTTCTCCCTAGTTTCTTAGTTCCCTTCCCAGTGTGGTTATAATTTAGTTAATCCCCTCTCTCCAGCTTGTTTAAGTTCTCGGTCTGTTTTACCTAGTTTATGTTGTGAGTGTTGGCGTGTGCTTCCCCGTCCTCCTCACGGAGTGATTTTCTGTTGTTGCCTTTTGTTTAAATAAACTTTAATTTACTATAACCCCTTCCCTTGCCATCTCCTCCTTTTCGGGTCCTTCAAAAATTAAAAGTGTGACATTCTTACAGTTTTCTGAAACGTAGTCTGGGATTTACAAAAGAACCCCCACACAAACCCCAAAAAACAATGTAAAAAAAAAAAAAAAATATCACATGAATTGTGCACAATTTGGGTATATTTTAGAGGATCAGTGTTAACAATAAATAAACAAAGAGAGAGATTGAAATGTTATTGAGTGATTCAGTTATTAGTTTTAGTCATATCAATAATTCACAGATGAGCAGTGGTTCGATTCTGACCTCCTGCTGCTTCCTGTTAAAACACTGCACACAACAATAAAGAACTATTTACATTTAAGTCTCACATTTATTGTTTTCAAGTCATTACGCACTAATGAAAACATTATGATGACTACATTTAATTTCTGCTGATAGAATCACGTAAATCAGTGGCGACCAACTGGTGAACTTAACTTAAATGTACTTTATTTTTTTTAACTCATCTGTGATTTGCCCAAAGAGTCTGAACATACACTTATTGTACTATACAAGGCCATTGTTGGTAAAAGCGGAAATTTGCACGGAATATTAGTGTTTAAAATGCACACAGTAATATTTGCAGGTTGGTCGACTTTTCAGCTCAAATATAACGAAACTCGTTCTCATCTTCAAGCCACAGCCCTGTCCTACGTAGGGATAATTCAAAAACAACATTGACAATTACATTATATCATATTAATCTCTCTAGAAGAGAGCGGGATGTGTCTGCAGCTCACAGACACTGTGCCACACCCTGCCTGCACCCAACAGGAAGATCGGCTCCTGGATGGACAAGGCCGTCAGAGACACATTTCAATGGATTCATTAATAATTAGAAATATAAAGGCCTTGACTGCATGGAGTGATTCACAAGCATTTTATTTGGAGGTCAGGTTGAAAGGACTGAGATCTCAAAGCAGCAACTTGAGATGCTCTGTCAGCATCACCAGGCAAGTTCCTGCTTTTTAGTCTTTGTCTTTATCATCGAGGTGACACAGTTTCTCTAGCTAAAATTGTAATGTAAAAATGTTAAATATATAATTTTGGATATGCCACAGTAAATAATGCTCTCCCCTTGGAGGATCAGATTCTAACCTGGTGCAAGTCGTACTCGTGATACTGAAAAGAACATGATGTGATGAGTCTCCAGAGGCTCAGAGACTGTTTTCAGACAACAGACTGTGATGTGTGAGCCACATGGGGACGACATTGACTGTCTCACACACTATGTTAGAGGCTTCATCAGTTTCCGTTTTCACCAGCAGAGGGCAGTGTTTCACAAGCCTCGCTCAGGCTCATACCTGAAGTGGAGGCTCTGCTCAACCAGAGACACAACTTTCAAGTCTGGGGACAAGGAGAAGCTGTCAACAAGCTAAAAAGTTAACATCAGGAAGTATAAGAACCACTACAGGAGGATGAAAGGCTGTGAAATAATGAAAGTGAAAGTAGAACACATTGTACCCACATTTGTATCATAACTGTCCAGGTGAGGAGGGAGATAAAGAAAACCACAGTGGGAAAGGCAGCCAGATGTTATCAAGTCAGCATCAGATGTAAAATCAGTCAGAATGTGTTTAATAGGTAACTGTTTAACCTGGTACCAACAGAAAGATGGAGAACGTCCCAAACTAGTCATTTACCTTTCTACCACTCGAGCATCAGGGATTCCGGATCGTTTTTCAGGCAGTGGATCAAACTCTGACTTCACTCTGAGCATCAGTGGAGTCCAGACTGAAGATGCAGCAGTTTACTACTGTCAGAGTGAACATTACATCAACAGTCAGTATGTGTTCACACAGTGAAAAAGCATCGTACAAAAACGTCCTTCAGTCAAAGTGAACAGAAACTAAACTGCTCTTGCAGTTTATGGAGGACATGTCAACTCTAGTAAATATTTATAATCTATAGAGTTTGTTTACTATATTTCTTAAGAAAAACACGAACATAAAGCAACTAGAACATTAATTTGTTTTCCACTACATACACTTTTATTACAGAGCTTCGGGGAGACTTGGGCTCACCATCAACGGACAATTTGATGTAAACAAGAAGAGCAGGAAATTAAAACATGGACCCTGTGAATAATCTACTCTCTCTCTCGCAGCTCTGCACAAAGACACAGATATTTGTAGACAAGCAGATATTTGATTATTTGTAACCACTTATTTTCTCTCGCACAATGACACTGCTGGCCGGCCAAGATTTAACCTTGGACCTTGTAGCTGTGAGATAACAGGCGGCATTGATAGTACTTCAGGTACCAGAGTTGGGACAAAGTCATTGAGTTGAGTCTTGACTACAGTCCCAAGTAAATGGTAAATGTTCTGCACTTATAAAGCACTTTTCTACCTATTGGCACTCAAAGCACTTTACACTGCTTCTTATTTACCCATTCACACACACGGGGGAGCTGCTATGCAGCAGGCCAATGCTCACCAGGAGCAACTAAGTTGGAGTTCAGTGTCTTGCTCAAGAACACTTCAACATGTGATTGGAGGAGGTGGGAATTGAACCAACAACTTTGAAATTGGTGGACAACCGCTCTACCTTCCTGTGCCACAGTCGCCCTAAACAAGTCAAGTCCAAGTCCTGGACTTAATGTCGTGAGTCATAAACAAGTCATAATGCATGACTCACCAAAGAAATTGCTGTTTTTTTTTCTGTTTGTTTTTTATTTGCAGGTACATTTTTTTATTTTTGTCCTTTTTACCCCGTGAGTTCAGGGTCCTCACAGCGAATCATTGTCCGCAAGTTGGATTTGGTACAGTTTTTTTTAACACCAGATGCCCTTTCTGCCACAACCCTCCCCAATTTCTACCGGGCTTGGACCGACACTGCACAGCTGGGGAGGGGCTGTTAGGGGTTCAGTGTCTTGCCCAGAGACATTTGGACATATAGCCAGGACTGGGGATCAAATCACTGAGCCTGTGGTCCGTGGATGACTGCCTTACCAACCGAGCTACAGCTGCCCCTTAACGCTAATGTTCAGTACAGATCAGAAATAATTCCTGCTAAAACTATATACTTTTTATAATTCTTATTTTAAAATAAGAATTTTTTCAGTGTTAGTGCTGCTGCCTCACAGCTAGAAGATGGCAGGTTTGCAGTAGCCTTTCTGTGCAGAGTTTGCATGTGTGGGTTTTCCTCCGGGTGCTCTGGTTTCCTCCCACAGTCCAAAGAAATACATGTTTGGTTAATTGGTGAATTGCCTGTAGGTGTGAGTGTGAGTAGTTGTCTGTCTTTGTATGTCTTTCTGTTTTGGACAGGAGATAGACTGGAGACCTGTCCTGGGGGGGTCCCCGGTCCCCGCCCTATGACAGCTTGGATAGGCTCCAGCCCCCCTGCCACCCTACATGGGATAAGCGGTTACAGATAATGGATGGATGTTTTGGAAATCCACTTATTGCATGGTCAGCGGTCAAAACCCTGCCTCCTTCTGTCAAAATGCCCTGGAGATATTGAACCCCACTTTTCTCCTGGTGGTTCAGGTACTTCCCACCTCTGGTAAACAGACCACACTATATAAAATGTGCAAAAAGTGAAGGGAAGAGAATACTTTGTAATTCTTTAGAGGCGTTGTACTGCTACACCGTACACATTTGTCAAATATTGTATTCTCTCTCTCTCTCTCTCTCTCTCTCTCTCTCTCTCTCTCTCTCTCTCTATATATATATATATATATATAGTATATAAATATTCGTATATATCAAATAATCTTAACTTTTTTTGTAGTTTTTGTTTTGGACAGTTTGACTATAACTGCATGTTTTATGTGTGTTACCACATGAAGGTGTATGTTTCCTCACAGTTCTTTATGGGTAGGCAGGTTATTTAAACTACAGCAGTGATGTAACGTCACTTCTCATGTCAGTCTTTCTAGAGATATTATACACTTTGATACTTCGTCCAACTAGTGAGACTGAGGTCAGTGGACATTTCTAAAACAGCATTCAGCACCCTCACTCAAAGTGTTAAAAAGCTGAAATAGCATAAAAACTGAAATAAAGTACATTTTAAATAAACATTTGACATTTGACATTTGACTTGTTTTTCTGTGGCAGTAGCTTCCTCTTCAGACAGTGTTCAGCTTTTCCTCAGACATGTTAGTACCACAAGCAGGTTTCAATCTGTGCTGAATACATTTACATTAGTTTCCACAATAACGGTTTGTTGGTTAAAGCACCTGTCACGTTACCAGCTTTGTTTCAGTCCAGCTCCATGTACCCACATTTCTCACTTGCCTCTTCAGTAGCACACTATCAAATAAAGGTCAAATTGTTCAAAACAATGTTCCATAACAAGCAGTTTATGTTGTTATTAATGTTGAATCATAATTACTTTTATTCAGACAACATGCAAAAAAATCATACAGCATTGTGAATTGTGTAATTAGTTATTGTGATAATTTTTCCTTTTAATTTAACCTAAAAAGTGCAAATGTTTTCACAAATGCTTGAGGAAATTTATAACTTACCGCTGTTCACCAGTAGCTGAGTCCCAAGCAAAATGAAAAATGCAACTGAATACATTTCAAACTCACAGTTGACTGACTTTCCACTTGTAAAACGACGCTTTGTAGATTCATTTGTCAAAAATGAGTCCTTCCTGCTTCTCTTTGCTATTATAGGAGCAGCAGGTGAAAGCACCACCCAGTTGTTAAGAGTTGCAAAATATGAAAGACTAAAGACTAGTAACCGAAACGCTGTCAATTAAAAAACAATTCCAAAGGGAACATTTATACTTCATTTGTTCAGGTCATTGAATAGATTCTTCAGGCTCAAACTCAGGTCCCATTGAGAAAACTGTCAGCAGGTTAACTTCCTAGTTAAAGTATCACAGTAAGTGACAAATTGTTGTTTTCTGGAAAACCAACATTTAGGATCAAGTGTTTTCATTAAACCCACTTCAACATGCTTAAGAGTCTAGTAACTGCTGCCACACACAGATTTCTTCTTCATAAACATGGACATATCTCTCATTGAGTACAGCTCAGCAAACAGCGGATTTCAAAAAGATTTAATTAATGGATCACACACAAAGAGAGCATGTAATAATCTGGCAGTTTAACAACAGACAAGAAACAGGCTAAAATCTGCTATTTATAGGCACGAAAAATAAAATATGTCTGCATCATAATAGTAATGACTTAAATTTTTAAGACACAAGCTGCAAATATCAGTTTCTTAGACTTTTCTTACAATCCATACAATACAGTGACAAACTGATAACATAGCTTTTTGTAAATGGTGATTGCTTTATATATAGTATAGTCATATTAGTATAAAAAAACATATATATTTGTCAACAATGCAAAAAAGCCCCAAAATAAGAATAGAAAGAAAACAGAATAAGTAGCAGTTACTAATTTGACTTTAAGTGGCTACTTAAGAGGATATTTTATTTAAGTTAATCACCTTATTTTTAGCAAGTTATAATTTTACCTTGGTCAAATTCTCCAATTAAAAAGGTGATTTTGTCTAGTTAGGTCAGCGATGGGCGCCATGTTTTTTTCCTAACAAGTTGTTAGATTTGTTTTATCAAAACTTTGTTAATATTTAGATTTAAATAGAAACTGTATTTACAACAAATAGATTTACAAGAGATGTATTATACTCAAAGTAAAACAAAAGCAGAACAGTCCTTGATTTCTATCCCATCTCACACTTAAATGGCACAAAATACTAGATGTAATTACCTGTTACCTATAAAGCAGAAGAAAATCCACATCAACCAAAGTCAACATTCCTATTCTGATTAACTGCTTTAAATATTCCAAGCTACCACCACAAACTATTAATATTGCACTTCAACCATGTACTTCCTCGAATACTGTTTTTAATTGTAAGATTTCCAATTCAATTCATTTAAACCCTTTTGTGTGAACCTCAGAGATGTTTTCATATAGGAAGAACCTCTGTATCGCCATAAAATTGGCCTCCCTCTTTCAACACACTTAACTCTTTAACCCACTTTGAATGCTTTCACTTAATCGACAACACAATAAACACCTGTGGGTGAAGGCTCTTTGTCATCCAGGTTTGATTATCTGAAGGTTGAGACATGCAACTAGATCTTTCTTCTTGGTAACGTTGGAAACGTTTTATTTAGGACACAGTCTAGAGGAAGACCAAAGAGGAGATTTATGGATGTAGTGAGGGAGGACATGAAGTTAGTTGGTGTGAGTGAAGAGGATGCAGAGGATAGAGTTAGATGGAGGCACATGATTCGCTGTGGCGACCCCTAAAAGGGAGCAGCCGAAAGGAAAAGAAGAAGAAGAAGAAGTTATGTCCTACAAGGTTGTCCTTTCTTTCTCACCTGCCTTGAACAGGCCTGTTGTCTGGATAATAAGGGGAAACTTATCCAACCAAGAAGAAGGAAGTCCAGGTAACATGATATGGGTGATAACCTGCTTAAGGTTGTCCCGCTTTCAAGATTGTCTTATCCAGTGTAAATGTTGCATAATTATTACATTTTAGTCTAAAAACAAATCACAGGACTTATACAAAACAATTACTTATACGATATAACAAGCAGAAATTAGTCCAGAAAAAAAAAAAAAAAAAAAAAATTATTGTTTTGGGTTCACCAATGTGCCATCTTCGTCTGACTTTGACTCTTAAACCAGATCAAAACAAGCACAATTATTCACAATAATAATCATTTTTTTACTTTAAGTTTAAAGAATAAACAATTCCACTCAATCTCAACCCTTGTAAAATTTTGGAAAACAGTGGTGTCATTTCTAAGCTTATTTAAATGTTTTGTTCCATTTTTTGATAATGAAAATTAAAAAGGTTTTCAAACTTCTCCGTTCAGGTCCGATTTGCTATCCAGATGCATTCTTATTGTTTTGTGGCTGGTTCTGGCTGGTTCCAGAGAGTACAGTGTGGTTTAGTCTCTCAATTATGGTATACACAGAAATTTCAAACCCCTTCCACGCCACCATTAAGCGGTTGTTTCTCGGGATTGGGCTGCCCGGTTTCTGCACCTGTACCAGCAGAAATGAACAGAGGTGTGTTATTTTATAAAGTTTTTCCAATGATCAGAGAAGCAAAACAGCCAAATACCAACACTACCTGCACTTTAATTTTAAAATAAATAAATCAAAAGCACATCTCTGTTGTTTGATGGACTTGCATCTCATATAACAAAAACTTATTCTCTTAGCACTTTGCTGTAATGTTTCAATTAATGCCAATAGCAAATATGAATTTTAATCACACTAATCACATCATCATATTTTATGTTATTGTTATTTTATTTCTTGATGCAGGGTCCAAACTTTTCTTTATCTATTTCCATATGTCAGATTAGAATGATTCAAACTACTTTTTAGACAAAAAATAATCTGCAGGTAATCCATTCATTCCTGACAACACTGTGGTAGGGACAGGTAAACAGACCACGTAAATCACAAGATGGTGTCTACGTCCCCCAACAGTTTAAATGGTGCGACATAACATAATATTTTAACTTTGTAGAAACAGACTTAGTGGGAAAAGTTTTTTATTATTTGAGCTTTTACTAGAGTTCTTTTAATAACCTCATGTTGTGTCCACTGTCTGTCAAAAATAAAGATTTAATGCACATTTCTATCAAAGACACGTACGAGGATCAGAAGAAACACCGGAGTCAATCGAATCCTTATAGACAATGTTAAGAGGCTGAGTCGCACCTGTAATGAAAACAAAAAAAGTACAAATTTGACATTATACAAGAATCTTAAATTCATACTAAGCTCATTTAGACTGCTTCAAAATACTTTATCAGGAGTGAAAACCTTAGGAAAAATGCAATGAACTAATGTTAAAAAGCAGTAATTCCATAATCATCTGCAGTGCAATTCTGAATGATCTTAAAAATGACCACATAAGATTAATGTCGTCCTGTGAATGTTGCTGTGCTCTCAAATTAAAATAGAGTCAAATTAGGTAAATTAAATAAGGAGTGAGCAATAAAGCCAAAACTGTTTTAGTTGTGTGACTTTAAATTTGACCTTTTGGTTTTAATACAAAAAATAATGTTTTTGTAAGAAATTATTAACTAATAATGTTCCATTATGGGTTAACCACATACTGGTTAAAAGCAGCTATTGTAATACACAATCTAACCATATATCACTGCATATTTACCATTTTGGTGGTTGCCAACGTTGATGCTGGCCGCACTGGATTGAGAGTTCCGTCTAGGTATATCTATAAAAACATATTAAAAGAAGAAATTGTAAGACTGATCTGAGACCAAATTTATCAGGGGTGAAGCTGATTGTATACAGTTACAACACATACACTGCAGTGGTCTGCACTGCAGACAACTTTTCACATCACTGTTATACAAGGATATTGTGACTTACGACAGCAGTTGTTATCTACAGTTGCTTATAAGTTTGTAAAACCTTTAAATGTTCTAGATTTCTGCATAGACAGGACCTAAAACTAAATATGTAAAATTTGTTTGTCATGTCTTACTGAGGCACTAGATCACCAAATGCATCGAGGTGAGGCTTTAGCCAGGATGTGAAAGTGGCAAATAAAGAGGAAGAGAAAAGTGGATCAGGTGATCTGAGTGGTCTGGATGTACAATGTGGATCAGAGATGTAAGCGTGGGCGAAGCAGAAACAGGCTAAAGGAATCTTAATAGCTCTAAAATGCCTATAAGAATATTCATTCCCCTTGGAAGTGTCCACCTTCAACATCTTTTTCTGAATTAAGGAGATACTGTAGATTATGTGTTTCATTTGGTTTTAGAGGGAAATATAACTGTGCACATCAGCATGGCAATAGTAAAGTTTGTTATGTCAACTGTAACATAGACAGTGAGAATAGAATAATACAAGGGCCTTAACCTCATTCACTACAACAATTCTGATATTTTCCAAAAGTATGGAATGATCAGCAGTATCAAATGCAGCAGAGAAAGAGACACAAATTAAAAAAATAAATGAATTAAATTAAATAAATAAAAAAAACAATAAACAACAACTTCTGAGTGTATCCAGAATTTGGTCATTTAATATATATTGTACTTACGAATAACGCCTATTTTAAACAAGACAATCAGGACCACAGCTGCAACAGCAACCAAGAACAAAACAACCGCCAGTATGACAGTCGTAGTTGTGCATCCTTGGCACTCTGGAACTTTCTGATCTAAAAAAAATACAGGAAACACATTATTTTTTAATTAGTGTACAGTCATTATTTTTATTTGGTTCATAATAGTACAGATTAATCATTTGAAAATGTAAAAGAGGAAGACAAAAATAAAAATAAAATAAAATAATAAAAAAAACAGCATTTTAAAATAATATTACGTCAGGTCTCAAAAAGAATTTGTTCAAATTGTCTAAATTCAATTATGACTTGTAAAAAATGCCTAGTATGCTTTCTGTGCTGTAGACAAGACAGTGATGTCACATGTAATTTATTCCAATAATGCAAAACTAAAATCCTCTAATCTCATGTTCCGTGAAGAAACTGTTGTGACACAATTATGTTTCAAAGCATCATTAGGTTAATTTATAAGAATCTAATATAAATCTTTAAGGATCCTTTGCAGTTTTCCAATAGCCAATTACTGATGGTTTTCGACTTCTCTATGATAATTGTGTCAAGTTGTTTTAAAAGCTATGTAGAGTAATTCTTATTTATTTCAGCTTTGACCTAATTTTTATAGGTTCCCAGACCTTTTTACCATTGCCTTGCTTCAAACCTGTAGTTATGTGATCTCAAGCATTTGCTTCACTATGTACCAGTAAACCATGTAGCGATGATGGACAGTTGCCTGAATTTTATTTTCTAACCACTGAACAACCAAAGCTAAAAATACACCAAATTTAAAATGCACTGAATCTTCCTTTGAGGTAACAAGTCTTGGGACTTCCTTGTGATTAAAAATGTATTCAACTGTGGCCAAGGATCTTTGCTGGTCGTTTCATATAGGTCACTGGCAGCCTTATGCAACAATGTAAATGACTGCACAAAATTATGACAAGTGGTAAAAAGTGGTAAAAATTTCTTACCCCAAACCTTCCTAACATATACATCTGTTGCATTGTGAAGGACCTCACAGGTGTAAGTAGACAGGTCGCTCCTTAAAATCTCCACGCTGTCTCTTCTTTGGTAGGTGTCGTCACCATTTGGTCGAACGGCAGAGGTTATCAGTCCGTCCTCTATAGTTAGAAGACGACCGTTTCTTTTGATCTGCAGGATGATGTCTTTTGGGTAAAAACCTGTGGCCAGACACGTCAACAAGATGTTTGTCTCAATCTTGGTGTTTTTTGCAAACACGTACACATCAGGGGGAGCTGAGGAAAGAGCACACAAAAAGTTAATGGTTGCTACATGGAAATATGCTACAGACCAATGTATAACAAATATGATACCACTGATATCACTATAAACTGTAAGATGCCTTATATTAGATAGAAGCATGTAATATATGTTTCTACTGCTCCAAAATCAGGCTATACAAATCAATGGAATTAATTAACAAAAATATATTAAAAAGGACTGGTAATTAAGGGAGATGAAATTGATCTTTTAGTTTTAGTGAAGCTTATCTTTAATTACACTTTATTCTACCGAAGTTCTGAGATCTGAATATCATAAAATACTGTTAAAGCCTAACTGTCAGGTTTGTTTCCAAATCTGGAGAAACCTTTTTTGAATGCTGAATAATTATTTTTTGTAGAAATATGGAGAAAAAAAAAACCTGACATCTGCCTGAATTCCAGCCAGGACTAGCTGATTTCATGTTCCATATTTTAATTATTTCATTAATAAACACACTTCTGTGATTTCTAGTAAAATAAATATAAAACAAAGAAATTCCTCTCATACTTACAGGCCAGCTTTGAATCACCCTTTCGATAAGCCATGAAACTAGTTAACCAATTCATACACTCATTTTCCAAGTAGCCTTTGGTGTATTCTTTCAGGACCTGGACACCATCCCACTTCCTCTTGGTCTCGAATGCAGCTTGATTTGGGGCAACCCAAACTAAGTCCTTGTCATCGAAGGACAAGAAGTCCTGTCCATCATAACTGTACATGTCCATGCCGTCAACGAACTTAAATTTGCCATCAGGCTGCATTTCACCCTTACAACCATGCATCCACTGAAGGACATGGATGTCTGAAAGGCAAAGCAGTAAAACAGGTGACCAACAACCGAAGTCGATAAATTTGCAGTTAGATTAGATAGGGAAAAAGATTTTCACCACAGGAATAGTGTTACGTAAGAAATGTTATGTAGGCAACAAAAATTACTACAATGTTATACTAAAGCAGTAGTGATTTGTTTGTGGCTTAAGGAAAATAATTTATTTGCAGAAGGATATTATAATTTTCACAGACTCGTATACATGTTCGTGACATTAACAACTATACTAATTTTATATCTTAAAGAAAATTAACAACTGGGAAAAAAATGTGATAAATTTCCATCACAAACGATAACTCAAAAAAATAAAAATAAAAAATTTATATATGAAATTTGATTTTTTTTAAGAGGTTTTAGTTAGTTCCTCAATTAAAAAATATAATTTTCTATAATTTAAGCTTTTAAACTTTATGGTTTAATAAATCATGATTATTTAAATGTGACCCAGCCCCTCACAGTAATATGGGCCTTACCAGAGTCATTTTGTCTGAATCGTTCCTTCAGGATATTGATGTTGACCTTGAACCACTGCTGCTTACTCTTGCGGGACTCTGTGCCTTTGGTCCAGTATTCTGCTCCGAGGTGCTTTTCCATCCAGTCCTGCTTAGGAACTTTTTGCTGGTGGTCACTGTCAAAGTAGTCGATCATCTTCTTATCCAGCAGTCCCATGGCTGTGAACTCATGGAAGCCCTCGAGACCGAGGGGTCTGGAGAAGGCTGTGTAGATGTATGTGAGGGAATGAAGCTCTGAAAGTCACAAAGACACAAATATTTTTAGACAAGCAGATAACAGATTTAATTCAGATATCTTTGATGCTCCCTACCATTACTCTGATTATCTATCTAAACATGGGATTTAAATCACAGAGCAAAGATTAAACAACAGTATAAATATATTGGATCAATTGAATTCATTTATTGTCATGGTAAGAACTGCAAACAATGAAATCAGGAGTGTAACTATATTCTGGTGCTTAAAAACAGACATAAAAACACAGGACAATGAACAACAAATAATAGTAAAACTTAGTCTGGTTTATAACAACTATAAAGTGTGAGAAGAGATGCAGGAGCATTGACTCTTTAACAGTGCATATTGGAGTTGGAAATGGTCTTGGAAAGACTGGCAAGCTTAAGAACTTCCTTAAGTTATCAGACCTGACCTTGACATCTAATGGCATTAAGTGAAACTAGAGAAAATTAAACTTGCATTCAGAAATTTTATTTTCAACTTAAAAATGTAATTACATAAAAACAAACAAAACCATTTTATCTTTGTCAGGAACACCCTGATCACACTGACATCTGTCACACTGACACAAGTTGTACAACCAGTCAGAAACTAAAGTGTCACATGAGAGTAAGAGCCCTGTTCACAGGGCCCATAGTGGTATTGATGAGAGAAAATGAATTCTTTAAATTCTCAAGACTTGAGCTCTGAGCAGAAAGAAAACAAATATGAGGAACTTCATTTCACGTAAAAAAAAAAAGAATCTACCCTTTACAGTCTAATCTTGTTTATGAGCCAATGATTGACTGCTCAGCTTCTCAAAGATCTTAGCAATGTTGTCTGTTCACCTCCCTGACAGCAGTCCAAGCTGGTGTTCAAAGATCAAGTCAAAGATGTTAATAGGCGATAAACACGCATGCATAAAACAATGTGTCAGTGCCAGTCAGATTATGCTTTCATAACACGTTCAGAAAGTCCCACTGATTCACAACTAATAGATTCAACGGCATTAAAAAAACAAAAAAATTAGTTGCAGTAATTTCTTCACATCTTTTAAAGACCTTTGTAATAGTTGTACGTATATGACATTTCTTTTAGCCAGTGTAATAAGTAATAATCAGTAAACACAGTAATAATCATGTTGATTGTTTTATAACAGTGGCTAAGCTATTTTTCTGCTGCTAGTTTGACAACACTGATTTTTTTTTCAATTTTGTTATATATATATATATATATATTTGTTTTATGTCTAAATATTTTAAACAAATAAGAAAAAACATTTATAGATTAATAGGTTACATATGGTTCACGTGCACAGAAACAGAAAAGTTACTCTACATGAGGAAGTCCATTAAGTCGGTTTCTTTGTCGCAAGCCCAAATATTCATTGTGTATTATTCAAACGTATAGAAATTAACCGTGTAGATTATTGAATACAACTGTAATAATCAACGAAAAGACGTCACAGCTGCCTCCTTTTTTTACTTTCACTTTTGACCAGGTTCACGTTACCGTGTCAGAAAGCTCTAACTTACCGCTGTTTACCATCAGCCCTGACCCCAGAAGAAGCACAACTGCGACGAGAAACATTTTGAACACAAAGTCGAGTCTTTTCTGGCTCCTAAAACGCCGTTTTATCCGCCTGTGCCACTGCCCGTTTCGTCCGTGACTGCCTCGCTACAAAGCGCTGCCTTCTTCCTGCTTCCGTCTCTGCTGGTGCCTTCAGGTGCTGCTCGCTATTTCCATACGCGTCGCACACAACTTTTTAATTAGCAATTAGCAATTTCCTGAATGGGTCAATTCGTCGATTACTCAATTAGTCGATTGACCAAATTTTTTTTTACCTATTTTGATAATAGATTAGTTTTTTAAATCCTTCACAATTTTGAATTTAATCATATTTTGGACTTATGATGTAATTTTAAACCAGTACAATTGTGAAAGGCAGTACTGAAGTATTTTTTTGTCTCAGAAAAGGCAGCTCATGAACATAGCTCTTCACAGCAAACTATAAATACTGATTTACAATAGATATTTTGTCAGTATTTACAAAATCCTTCAATGTACAACACTGAATTCAGCTGAATATAGTTTGTGTGTTTGTATACTGGTAAAACTCCACTGTATTATCAGTTCTTTCTTTAGCTTCCCTCACTTTCCTACGTTCTGTTTCTTTTTTCTAGCACCAAATAAAATTGAGTATTTTCACCCTATGTAAATAAAGTTACACTGAAGAAAACAAAAAAATGTTTTTTGTAAAAAACAAAAAACAACAAAACATTTCTAAATTGAAGCTGACATCAGTCCGTGAACGCACCACCGCAACTTCCTGTTATGTGCGCTTGTTCTGTGCAGTGTTTTCGTGTGATGAACACTTTGGTCACAAGCCTTCAACTACAGGTCTATTTGTGAAGACGTGTAACGGATTTCCTGCACAGCACTAATCTACTTCCTGATTTACAATTTGTTGATCAAATTAACAATGGTAGAAACGTCTTTTTCCGTCTTATATTAAATTAGTTTGACTCTCACCTTTCACATTGTGGCCAACAGGATGCAGTTCTGAACAACTACAATTCCTACTATTAAAAGTCCTTAATCAACAAATAGATAAGGAAAATTACTACTAAGTAATTAATTGTCAATATACCTGTCAGCACTTCATATTGTACCCGTGCAATACAATGTAATTACTATTCAGACTTTAAATAGTAGATTTATATTTACTGCATTATTTCCCATACAGTTTTATACCTTGTACAGGTTGTACACTGTGTAGGCACAGGCCAAACTTTTTTGGTTAACTAAATGAAACTATTAGTCATAACTTCAGCAGTTTCACTTTGTCAAATATTTCAACAAGTATTAAAATGTATTTCAACACATTACGTCCTAACCTGCCGACACTGGAGAACTAGCTGGTTTTAGCTAACGACTCGAAAGTGCATCGAAACGGACGAGGGTCATATTTAAGGAATTACGGGCCTGGAACTTATCAGAAATGTGAAACTGTGTTAAACGGGGCAGGTAATGATCGCCACACGTCGTCCGACTCCTGAAACACGTCGGTGGATGCAGCCCGTTGGCTTTTTTCGTGAAAATAAACTGTCAGCGTTCAGTAAAGCTGGCGTTAAGCCGACGTTAGCTGGAAACTAAGATGGAGACTGGATGTTGTTGTTTTTAAGTTTCGTTTGACAAATGTGACCGACGACAGAGATCTTACCGCCTCCCGTTAGCTGCAGGTTCAGCCACATCAGGGGCAAAAACAAAATTATCCAGGTCTTCGGTCGCTTCATGGTTTTACACCCCAAAAACAAATGGGAAGTATGTAACAAAACACGGATAAGAAAAACAAGGTATTGACGCGCGGCCTGCTACAGTGCTCTGTTTCAATGTTACGCCCGATCGGCCAATTACATTATTCAGCACAGGTTGCTAGGCAGATTATAATGAAAAACGTTTCCGCCAAACAGGACAGGACGGACCAAGGTTTACAGGAAAGACGCCTCATAAAATAACTCGGGTTATAGAGAAAAAGGGCCCAACAGGCACAGAAAGCTGTAAGCCCCCCTCCACATATCCTATGTAGGACCCCAGATTATTGTGTGTCTCTTTGCTCATTTGTCTCTCTTTGTGGTTATTTTAAGTCCATTTTTGGACATTTTTCTATCGTTGTAACATTATTGGTGTCTCTTTCTGTTCATTTTTCCACACCTCACAGTAATTGTGTCTCTGTGCGTTTATTCTGTGTCTATTTTAGGTCATTTTTTTGTCTCTTTGTTGTCTCTATTTGGTTGTTGCATGTTTCATTGTCACTTTGTGTCGTGTCTGTGAGCTGTGTCTTTTAAACAAGAAATATGAGCCTCTGTTCGCTGTCCCTCTGCACTGATCCGTCCATGTCTGTGCGTTCAGATAAAGATCTACTTTTGTCTACTTAAATGGTCGGGATTTATTTTGTAACCTCAGCCAGTAATTTAGCTTTCTAATAACACCTGCAAATTAACACGAGAAGGATTCGCACCAGCAAACCCCCCAAAAATCTGCTGGGATTTTTATATGACATCCTGCACATCCCAACCCCGTGTTCATATTTAAATCAAGAAGATGAGAAATTAGCACTTTTACAAAGGCCTACTCACAATAATTATCTATGTACAGATGCTATCACACTGTTAAGTTTTGGATTTGACCCAAGTACTTTACCATTTACACTGACTTTTGCAGAGAAGACATTTGATACCAACAATGAGTCTTTCTGTAAATTCATTTTCTATAAAATGAGTCTCTCACTGCTTTCTTTAAGTTAAATAAAAATATGAAAAAAATACTACAGTAACAGACTTTTATACACATTTTGTTTTATTCTTACTTCTGCTTAGTTTTGCTCTCAAATTTGAATGAAATTGTGATTTTTGTCACGTTATCAAGGGCATTTACTAAAACGTGTGTCAGATAGTACATCAAACACTGTCTGCCTTCTTACAGTCTGATTCACTGGGCAACCTTCCCAGCAACATTTCATGGCTATAAATGATTTAAATAAACTTTTGAATCTGTGTCTGTGTTGTGCTGTCACTGGAAGGAATGGACATAAAAAACATCGGTGGGTGTATCACCATCCTTATACGTGCACAATCCCGCTTCTAGATCATCTCACAGTTTCACCCTCTTACTTCTGTCAAACTCCACTTTCCCTCCCATTTAAAACCCCTCCCTCATCAGTTCCACTTCCCCGGTCGGTCCATCTTTTCCTCCCAAAGCGGAAGCCGAATCCTCCTTTCTCCCGGCCGACAGCCTGAAGCCCCCCAGCAATGGAGGTGAGTGCTTCATTCCTCCTCTCTCCGTCTTCCCCCTCCCCTCCTTCATGATAATGCGTGCCCTGCAGAGAGTCACCCATGGGGAAAGTCGACAGCAGTCGGTCCATCACATCTCCTCTCTGGGTCCTCAGCAGTGCTTCCTCCTCCCAGGACCCGTCCTCTTCATCCACAGGTCCCAGCTGGGCTGGCTGCGGGTTCTCGAGCCACTTGGCCCCAGCATCAGGCTGAAAAAGTCCAGCATCTCCTGGGTCTTCCAGAGCAGCCTGGAGGTGTAGCAGGGCTGACACCAGCTCTGGTCCATCCACTGTGGGCAGGGGGACAGTGGGGGAGACAGGGTACGATGTGACGGTCCACGGGATGAGGCAGAGGAGGGTGAAATGGAAGGCAGTGCGATCAAAGGAGAGTCTCATCTGTGAACAGAAATAAGTAATTATTAAGATGCTATATTGTGTGCTTTTTTTTATCTTTATAATAATAATGATAATAATGAATAATTATTTTACTTCATGCGTGACTTACATTTCACAGAAACACTATGGGAATATTGCAGTTGCAATTATTAGCTTCATTTGTTGTATGTATGGTAGTTTCTCTGGATCATCTAAATATACTGCAGAAAGTTTTTTTTTTTTTTAAAGAAAATGGTGTGCACAAAAAAAAAAATCAACAAACTAGTAAATGTATTTATGTCAAATTATCATCAGCTTATACACCTTTTTAAATGGCCACGTGTTGATCCTGATTCTGACCCTTTAAGACTTGGAGTTAGACCCTTGGCCAAATCTCATCTCAATCTAATTCATATTATTTTTAAACATGCTGCTGTAAATGCTACTAAAAAGACAAAAACACACATCTGATGGAGGCTTGTTATGTGAACAACAGGGATTTCATACTATAAAAAAATAAGAATTTTAGCTCTGAGAATCAGGAAGAGTCCGGACCTTTCCAAAAGAAATACAGAAATAACCAATAACCAACACATTGTTCTCAAACTCAACAATTAGAAATCTGAAAAGGAACCAGCCACACTTCAACGCTCCACGTTTGTCTTCAACTGGACTTTTTTTTAAACATCTGAAGGATGAGTGACAGTGAAGCCATTTACAGCCAGTTCTAATAAACAGAAAATTAAAGAGAGGATTTGACGTCTTCTGTCTCAGAGTCAACACGATCAACTTGGCAGAAAAAGTCTCTTATGGGGCCAAAGCGAGCAAACAAAAGCTGGCAGTCCCTCCACCTTCATTAGACCAAATTATACTTGCAATAGCATTTGCAACCAATCAGTCCCATTGTAAGTCCTTGTGCGGATGATGTAGCTCAAACTGTTGCCAAGTGCATGTCGGCAAACTCTCATCAATGAGCAACTTCCTACACTGGAACCAAGACTGGTAAAACAAGTTGCTCACATCAACATAACAAACAAGAAATTTCAGTTTGGTTGCGTCCCACATTTCCCATGTCTTACCTTGTGCTGTTGTGTCTTTTTCATGATTCACAGTTTTCGGAACCTCTGAGCTTTTTAAAACTGCCCAGCCTGCGTCCTCCCCCGCTGCTCTTCGGGTCACAGGCCCCCGTTACCCATTGGTCTCTCGACCCTCTGACGCATGCGAGGTAACGTCAGTCGTAATGGCCTTCATTCTTTCAGCTGAGAGACCTCGGTCCACTCCAGCGTCCAGGCCCAACCTGTCGTAGTAATTACTGTCGCTTGATTGAGGGGCAATTCACAGACAGGAAGCAGCCAATTCATTAAAATGTTTCTCAGGAGAGGAAGTCTCTGGGAGAGAGGGGGAGGACTCAGAGAGATAGTGAAACAGATCAGAAAATGAGGGCAGGTTGTTTGGCTCTTTTGTCTCTGTGGACGTCATAAAGGTCGTCTCGCTGGGAAAAAAACGAAACACCTGAAAGAATGTCATTCATGCAGTCTGGTTTGTGAGGAATTGCCTCAATGACAAAGCAGCAGTCAGTACTAACGTCAAACAAAATGACACTATTCTCCATTTAAAATGGCCACCTGTACTGAGTTACCCTCCGGTGACTTTAAGATTGTTGTGAATCCTAAAGATCATAAAGGAACATGCTTAACTCCTCAAACTGAAAACCTTGGTGCTGTCATTATATTTAAAAGGCAGCTGCAGATTAAAACAATTTAGGCTTTTAATTTTAAGAACTATGCAATATTTCTAGCAGTATTGAAAACATTTAATTCAACAAGTTTGTTGAAGAAAGAGTCAGCCAGTTAAAAATCAGTGAAAAGTACAAATATTACCCAAACTGTTAACATCCATCCAGTTTACAGACTATCAGGGTGTAGGAAAGAATTACGGGTTCTGGTATGTTTGCATGTTCGATTCTGATCGTGAAGTGAGGGCTGCTGATCTGCAAAAAACAGCAGACTGAGGTTTTAAACTTAGGATAAAAAAATAGTTAATAATCAGCCAACGTGTGCATTTGTATATTCTCTGATTTCTAGTTTTATTCTGTTTTTGATCTTAGGATCTTATCTGGGTTATGACATTTGCCTGCAACATAGAAAACCTGGTAATCAATTTCCTTGTAGACTCAAAGGTTTTGGACCATCTGTTTGCATATGTATCTTGATTTTACACCATCTCAGCCTCTGTAACAGAAAAGGTTGTTAAGGCACCTCAGCTGCCCAGACTTCAAAAACCAGTGTATTACATTCACATACTGGATCCTCAGTTCATTTTTTTTGTTTGTAAAAGTCCTGGTGGCTCAGTGGTTTGTGCATCAGACTGGCAGGCACAGGTCTGCAGGTCGAATCTCAGTCCCCATTGTCTAAACTGAAACCAATGTTTTTCTGGGGAGGCCAGACTGGGGCAAAGTAGTATGGGACATTCGGAAAACGATTTTAAAGTTTTAAAAATCTAATTTAAAACCCTTCTCAGATATAATAAACTGTATATTAATAATAATGTGCACCTGGGTATGGTTTAGGGGTTACACTGGCCACCTCTGTGGCCCTGGCCCTGAATTGAAGATCTGACATCTTATGCTTTTTCCTTTTCCAAGGAATAAAACATACAAATAAGATTAAATTAATGTTATCAGTTAATCTTCTGACTAAATTGTAGATTGGAAAGACCCACACGTTTATGCAGGACACACATACTTAACCTCTGGGTGACAGGGTAACTATCAACCTGTCTAAAAGCTCATTAACTATTTGGAAAATCCACAAGGGGATTTACAGATAATGTTACTGTTCATCTTTACTTTGATCCGCAAACTGAGTCAGAATTTAGGCAATAAGAATATCTTTTTTTTTTTTTTTTTTGAATTACAACAAAATGATTACAGGACTTTGCAGGCCTTACAGAGATATGTTAATAACCTTTTTATAAAACCTTTTTTTTTTTTTAATTTAAATACATTTCTGTGACCTTAATTCATGTGGATAGAGATCTGATTAATGTGTCTTGTGAAGAGTTTGTCCACTAGCTGTGCTATTGAGCAACAATGAGTGGGTCGATGTTTTGATTGTTCTCATGTATCTACAGGCAGCAGTGACAAGCAAAGCTGAGCTCCGTGATTTCACCCCCTGCAACATTCGAAGAAGAAGGGCACCACAGCAAAGGAGAGAAGGAATTTTAAAATTTAATTTGTTTTTTCCTTTGCAGCCCTGACCAGGAAAAGCAGTTTCAGATAATGGATAGATGCATTTCGATGTAAAATCTTAGGCAAGAAATACATTTGATAATTTGCCAAGGATGCACACAATGTTTGATGAGTAACGCTACAAACAGTAGTTTGCAAGAAAACTCCACTGAATAATTTCACCTATGAAACCTATTTAAATTAAGTAGAAACATTGTAAGCTGGCTTCCAGAACAAGAACTTGTTAGCAAAAGAGTTTGAATTTGAAATAAATCTCGGGAAAAATGCTGATAATTGTGTTTCTTCAATTATTTTACTTGTGTTTTAAACACTAATATATGTGGCAAGAATAGATACATATGACAATAATGATCCGGTCAGAGCAGAACTACAGCTTCGCCAGAGCCCAGCCAACTATTTTTATCTGTGTGTGTGTGTGTGTGTGTGAGAATGGACATAAGCGACAGAGGAGCTACAAACTTTGTAAAACAGCTGATGGTTTAATCAATGTTCATGCACAGCAAAAAGTGAGCTCTATGATGCAAGTAGCACAGAAGAAAATCACACATCTGTGTTTTGTTTTTATTTTGTTGCTCAGAAAGTGCCATATAAATAAAATGCTGATAATATGATTATCATTAATTAGCCATGTAGCAAGAGTTTTCTGGTGATAAAATATCCAGATCCACGTTGGAGTCTCAACGATGCCTGAGTTGTCAGAGAAGGATTGAGATGGAAGATCAAAATAAGCCTGTGTTAGTTTTTTGTCAAACTAGAGAAATGTTTCCACAATGTTGTGTTGATGAATTATTTACAAGCTAAACTGCAGTGAATTGAAGGCTGGTGAAGTAACCACATCAACAAAAAGTGATGCAGCCATTTCCTAGGCACAAACAGTGACCGACTACTACTGTGTCTGAAGACTTTCCTCAGGTCTAAAAATGTGTGTTATGATTTCGACTACATAGTTCAGCCCTTCATCAAACGGTGTAACAATCAAGAAATCCCAAAGTCGTCCATTTAAAGTCATATGACAGGTCAGTTAGTGGTTTTAATGTGGAATGTGGCACCGTTTGAAAGTTTGCCACGACCACAAACTTGTGTTAAAGTTATAGTCCTGATGATTTGCTTTAGATAAAATCCTGCGCTCCACACTATTAATGGCAGCATTTTAAGTTGCTGGTAAATCAATTTCTTCTACTATTATTCAAAGTTGTTCTACTGGAACCTTAAGGATTATAACTTTAATATGCATCTTATTTTGAGAAGCCCTTGTGTTTTTGTCCTGAAGCCTTTTAAAGGACCTTATTTAGCAGTAACGTGGCTGATAAGAACTGTGAAGCTCAACTTCCTTTTTACTTCCTCCTTCTGTCTCCCCGTAGTCCTCAAGCGAGGACATGCAGCCCGTTGCACTCTGGGAATCGTAGTCTAGGAAGTAGTCATGGTTTTGTGGTATGTGAGGCTGGCTTAGCACCGGGCTGATCGGTGGCTCGCTGAGCGGAGTGGTGAGCAAGGACAGCTGCAGGTGGTCGATGGTGCTACTGGGGAAAGGCTGCTGCGAGTGGTCGAGTGGGGAGGATGCGGGGGTTGGGGAGTTGGTCGCCATGGTTACACCTCTTAGGGGAGTCGAGGGGGAGTTGACCTGAGAGTCATCAGCGGTAAGGGATCGTCTCAGTTTGGCCCGAGCGTTTTGAAACCACACCTGAGAGAGAAAAATGACAACTAAAACATTTTTTTAAGTCTCAGAAGTAAAACAGATGGAAACACAACACAAAACGGTGCCCTTCAAATTTCATTGCAGATCAGGAATATTTGACCTCTGCAGTACCAGGTCTTGTTCCTACCTGCAAGACTCTCTTGGGCAGTCCGGTCTTATGTGCGAGGCAGGTCCAGTCTTTCCCATCAGGATTGTGTTTCTGGGCAAAGTACGACTCCAGTGCTCTGAGCTGCTCGCTGCGGAAACACGTCCTGATTCGCTTGGTCCGCCTTCGGGTCCGTCCACCCGTCATCCGGTCATCCACTCGTGGTTCTGGACTGCTCACAGAGTCCTCACCTTCACCTGAGACCTGGTTGTGAGCTGCTTCTCACACACATACAAGTTTGGTTTCGTTAGCTAAACGTGTGAACGCACCTTAATGTTTTAAGCCCCTGGTTTTGGGTTTAGTTTTACTGTCTGGTACAGTGAGAAAGCCAGAGTCCATTCAGGTGCATACTCTCACCTTCTGTTAGATGTGGTTTGGGCTGGCGATCATGGGATAGTGGGACACCCCTGTCATCATAATAATGTGACTGACAGTAGAGGTTCTGGCCCTGCATGCAGTACAGGTTCCCAGGCAGTAGTTTCACATCACACTTCTGCAAAACAAATCCAACATCATAAAACATGCCTGGATAGTTCTGTGTTTTGTAACAATAATAAAAAGTAATGATTTTGCTTCTGTAAAGCTCTGGGTGAACCTGGCAGGAGAAGCAGTGAGGGTGGAAGGTCAGCTCGCCCGACCTCATTACCAACGCAGAGGCTGGGATAGGTTGGAAACATCGAGCGCACTGACCACCTCCAAACATCCTGAACGGGAAAAGACAAAAACAATCCGGAGTCGAGAATAATTTACATTCATTTCAAAGGAGGTAAAGTTCAGTCTCTCTAAAGCTACAGCACAAATGGCTGGAGTCACACTCTGGGAGGTAAAAACAGTCGACTGATTCACCTTCTGCTTGTGAAATCACTAAAAACTAAATTTCTTCCTAATTTCAGAGGAAGATTTAAAGTCCAGTTTTCAGGCCTCAAATATCAGCAGTAAGTAGTCGTAGTAGCAAACAGGCAGATGCATTTCTAACCCGTTTCTATGTGAGAACCTGCAATAAACCAATAATCAGTAAATAAAAACCAGGATCCTGTGTCTGACCTGCAGTAGTCCTGCAGGCAGTAGATGTTTCCGTCTCTCCAGAACAGAGAGGGATGTGTCTGCAGCTCACACTGACACTGGCTGCAGCGGAGGCAGATGCTGTGCCACACCCTGCTTGCAGCCAACAGGAAGAAGCGGTCGCACACCTGCTCACCACATCCAAAGCACATGATCGGCTCCTGGATGGAAACGGCTGTGGGAGTCTGAAGGAAAGACACAGTTTAATGAAGTAATTTTACCCAGTTCCATGGCAGAGTACAGAACCACAACTTTCAGGTTGGGGGACAAACAGACAAATGCCCAAACTAGACCAGTAAACATCCACGGTGGTTGTCCAACAAAGTGCTTGTCCGGGCTTAAAAATACTGGATGTGTCTGATCAACAGCAAAGTGGAGTGAGAAAAAACATTGACTAAAACTGAGAGACTGGCATCAGGAAGACACTGCTCAAACTGCTTTAGGACTCTGTCGGGGTTATGTCATCACTGTAGCAGGGCCCCTACAGGAGAAACTACACCCTCAGCACTAGGTGTGTGATGGAGCGCTACCGGCAGCTTTGAGAGGAACGTAACGTCCCAGTTTGTAGCGTTCATTTAGATACACGATTGACCTGGATGCATGTCGACAGTAAATACAGGATATGGACAATATTGCATAACCCAAGATAAAATAAATAAAATGCAGCGCTTTGTCCTGGGGTTGTCTCTGGACATAGTGGAGGAGGATGGACGGAGGCGGATGAGGATCGCTGCCCCAGTACTCAGACAATTACAGCATGAAGCTCAAATATTGTGATTTCTCCAGGCAGAATTGTTCGTTTTCTTTTCAGACACAAGCTTTGAATGGACTGGAGCTTTGAGAGGACACAGAAGTCCCATCTGTAGTGTCCAACTATGTGATTGAATGATGATGCATTAAAATGATCCCATAATGTAGAGACAACTGCAGATGAACACACTCATCTCCCTTCATACTCACATCGTCTGCAGCAGCACTTTCCTCCACCTCCACCCGGCTGCTGCCGGGCTCCGGCTCCTCCACTTCGTCACCAAGGTCACTGCCGTACAGCAGGTCCTCGAGGGATCTGTCATCTGGTGACATCATGGTTGTCCTGAGGAGGTACACAGGGTAGTTATCAGTCTTCTCTGTCCTCATTAGACAGCTAAAAATACTTTTAATGTCCCTATTATTAAACGACCACAACCAAAGCTGCTCTGATGAGACAACTCTTCACCAGTGTTCAAGAATTTGACCAACCAAACTAAAATCCACTAATTACAAAACTCTGCACATTTTAGCATCTTTACATTTTCTCTCTGTCCCATGTAAGACAGATTTTAACATGTGTTGCTAGTTTACAAATCTTTGAAATGTTCAGCACCTCCAGTGATGTCCGTGATGTATAAGAGACCATGGAACCGCCTGCACATGCTTCAAATTCCAGAATGATTTGCATTTAATTTGTTACAAGTGTATTAAAAATTGATATTCTGCAACATTTAAATCTGTTTTAAACAAGTTGAAGGAATTTTACATGGAAAGAACTTTTACGTGAAGGCTGTTTTAAGCATCCTAACGGAAAGTCCTCATCCTTTATCATTCTCGGTTTGAGACTTTAGACTCTTTTCGCACTATTAAACTTACTCAACAGTATTTTTGAGCTACATGTTAGCTTTCCTCCTTTCTCTGTGTTATATCACAGTAAGTTAACGTCTTCTAAACCGCCTGTGGGGCAACTTACCACATGAAATAATTTTTTAAAATACAGTGAAATTCCCTCACACTCGGATGCAGTGACTAGATGATAGCTTAGCTTTCAGCTTTTAACTTGAAGGAAGGCGAAGATGAATAAGAGCTTACCGGCGTTGCTGAGTATCTCCTGGTGGTGTGTGTGTGAGTCCTTCAAACAACACGGACCTTTATAAAGGCCTCACAAGCTTCATTAATCCCCGATCTTCTCTTTTCCTGCTTCTGTGGAGAAAACAAACTCTTCTTTTTTGTTTCCCTTGTCTTTTACCGTGACAGGTTTCCTCCACCTAAATGCTCCCGCTCCTCCAGGTGTGTCTGCAGCCTCCTGACTGTCGTGGTTTTGGGATCAGTTTCTCTCTCTGCACCTCCCTTCGCCTCACTGAGCGCCCCAGGTGGCATCTGGGCACACACCTGTAAACAAGAGGCCCCAGTGGCTCAGAGCGCAGGTAAGAAATGATCTGACTGGCCACCTGGTGAGCAGATGGGTGGGGGAACTGCACCCTAGGGACCAATTAAAAACAACAAAGGGTGCTTAAAAGGACATGTGGGACTGCACTTTTGATTTTTCCCTCAGTCCCTGCGCTGTTTGGACCAAACTGTCTCCGATCATGTGACTTTTTTCATTGTTCAACTGCTGAAACACAAATGAAAACTTATTAAAAAACACAGAAATAAATGTGTTTTTCAGTACACAACTCAGTACATAAGAACAATGACATTTACAAAATAAAAGCATGGTAACCCAGCATATCACTAAATCTCAGAGCAGTGACTGCACCAATATTAGATACATTCTAATTAGCAAAAGCTTTCATTGTCCACCCCACCAGGTGTGGCCTGGTGATCCCGCTGCCTTTTGCATCCCAACCCAATGCGCTAACACTGAGCCACTAGGTCCCTCCCCCAAAAAACCACAATCTTTTTCTTAGCTTAAAAAGCGTCTTTTGATGAAACCACACAAAACTCTGGAGGCAAACTCTGGGCTGTGGTCGTGCACTTTGAATATCTGTCACCTTTACTGTGTGAGTGGATTTTTTTCTGTCAGATGTTTTTTTCTTCACTTTCCTTTAAGAAGCCTCATGTAAATCAGAAAGAAATTCTTAAACTACATATTAAACTTATTCAAAATCTTTAAGGCATGAACTGCCGCTTTAAAAACCAAATTCTCTTTGTTCAGATTTACCTGAAAGTAGTTCAGAGCAGATAATCATTGTGTTGGGAATTTAAAACTACTCTGGTAAACATTTAAGAGCTTGTATCACTGTGGTTTGAGTAAGGAACCAAACTCTTTGAGTTGTCATAAAAAGTCTATGATCTTTAATTTTGTTGAAACTCAACAAGATCTGTCTTTATGAAAAAGCATATGAAAAGTGAAAATAGCTACAATAGCTTCAAATGTTGAGCACATATACTTTAATTTTTTACAACAACACTTTTGGGAATTTATCCAGAAAGACACAAATAATATTTATACAATAAATCTTGGAATTGTGCACAAACGATTTTAACTTTCTAATTAAACAGTGTGAGCAGTGTGAAAACCAGTTGTGACATCTGAACAAAAACAAGTTCTCACACTTTTGTTAGTTAGTTAGTTTTAGTCATATCAATAATACACAGATGAGCAGTGGTTCGATTCTGACCTCCTGCTACTTCCTGTTAAAACACTGCACACAACAATAAAGAACTATTTACATTTAAGTCTCACATTTATTGTTTTCAAGTCATTACACACTAATGAAAACATTATGATGACTACATTTAATTTCTGCTGATAGAATCACGTAAATCAGTGGCGACCAACTGGTGAACTTAACTTAAATGTACTTTTCAGCACAAATATAACGAAACTTGTTCTCATCTTCAAGCCACAGCCCTGTCCTACGTAGGGATAATTCAAAAACAACATTGACAATTACATTATATCATATTAATCTCTCTAGAAGAGAGCGGGATGTGTCTGCAGCTCACAGACACTGTGCCACACCCTGCCTGCACCCAACAGGAAGATCGGCTCCTGGATGGACAAGGCCGTCAGAGACACATTTCAATGGATTCATTAATAATTAGAAATATAAAGGCCTTGACTGCATGGAGTGATTCACAAGCATTTTATTCGGAGGTCAGGTTGAAAGGACTGAGATCTCAAAGCAGCAACTTGAGATGCTCTGTCAGCATCACCAGGCAAGTTCCTGCTTTTTAGTCTTTGTCTTTATCATCGAGGTGACACAGTTTCTCTAGCTAAAATTGTAATGTAAAAATGTTAAATATATAATTTTGGATATGCCGCAGTAAATAATGCTCTCCCCTTGGAGGATCAGATTCTAACCTGGTGCAAGTCGTACTGATGATACTGAAAAGAACATGATGTGATGAGTCTCCAGAGGCTCAGAGACTGTTTTCAGACAACAGACTGTGATGTGTGAGCCACATGGGGACGACATTGACTGTCTCACACACTATGTTAGAGGCTTCATCAGTTTCCGTTTTCACCAGCAGAGGGCAGTGTTTCACAAGCCTCGCTCAGGCTCATACCTGAAGTGGAGGCTCTGCTCAACCAGAGACACAACTTTCAAGTCTGGGGACAAGGAGAAGCTGTCAACAAGCTAAAAAGTTAACATCAGGAAGTATAAGAACCACTACAGGAGGATGAAAGGCTGTGAAATAATGAAAGTGAAAGTAGAACACATTGTACCCACATTTGTACCATAACTGTCCAGGTGAGGAGGGAGATGAAGAAAACCACAGTGGGAAAGGCAGCCAGATGGCATCAAGTCTACCCAGCTATGTTGGGGTCTGCAACATCCTGCATGTGTATTGCTTAAAGCAAAAGGTGTCCCAATAACATCTTCAGCTATATGGTCAAATCAAATTGTATTGTGTTGGTTACTTTTATTTATTGACCTTAAATGTGACTAAATCAGAGTCCTGTCGGAAATTAGGATGCTTAATCAAAAACCTACAAATCTGCACACAAGCACACTCTAAAACCGTACTGTCTGAAGAGGCAGAGATACATCAACATCTAATTTGCAGAGTTTCTGTTGCAATACATTTAAAATGATAAAACAACCAATTACTAAACAATATCCTGAATAATATTATTAAATATTTTTATTAATTGATAATCAGCCTGATCAGAATGATCCAAGTCCCTGTTGGAGTCAGTGTGATCATTTCCATAGAGCCACTTTGCATCAGCAGCACCATGCTCCAGTGCTCTGGGAGAGTTTATAGTCCTGAGAGTTGAACACTGGATGACTGACAGCTGTCCTTCATGACAACAGAAGACACAGAAATCCTCCTCATCAAAAACATGACTCTGATCTCCGTCCTCATCTGGACTCTCCTCTGCTGCTGCTTCACAGGTAAAGTCCAGAGAATCCAACTCCTCTCCTCTATCAACATCCGTCCCTCTGAAATGAAGCCCACAAAACCATGATGCTGCTTTCTGTTTTTGTCTCTGTGTCCTCAGAGTCCAGACGTCAGGTCACAGTGACTCAGCCTGGAGCAGTGAGCTCTGCTCTGGGAGGAACCACAACCATCAACTGTAAAACCAGTCAGAATATTTATTATGGGAGCTGCCATGAGTTTGCTTGGTATCAACAAAAAGGTCAACAAGTTCCGAAACTGCTTATTTATTGTGTTAATCGGCGAGCATCAGGGATTTCAGAACGTTTTTCAGGCAGTGGATCAAACTCTGACTTCACTCTGACTATCAGTGGAGTCCAAACTGAAGATGCAGCAGTTTATTACTGTCAGAGTGTTCACAACATCAACAGTCAGTGGTTCGACACACAGTGAAAAAGCATCATACAAAAACCTCCCTCAGTCAGACTGAACAGAAACTGAACTGATGCTGCAGCTGGAAGCTACTGCAGAGACTGATACAGTTCACTGAGGACACACACACACACACACACACACACACGAAGATCTATCCATGTTAGGACATCCCCTGACATACCATTCTTACGTCCTTACACTAACTTCAACCATAAAAACATGATCTTTACATTAGAGCCACTTTTTTATTGAATATTAACACAGTAACAATGAGCTGAGATGAATCAGCTCCGGTAGAAAAACAGGTGGATTGCTGTTAATAAGTAAGAAATAAACTAAAATTCTGAAAAGATTAATGTGCTTCTTTGGTTAGAGTTTGGATAGTACATGTACATAAATGTGATTAAATGTCCCTCTGACTTCACTATATCAAAATATTTCTCTACTTGTAGCTGAAAAAAAAAGGAACCTTCATTTCATATTATGTCATCTCATTATCATCAAGTTTGTAATTGTGGTCAACCTGCTCCAGAGTCCAGACATCACCCTGTGATTCCATCTTTAAGAGTTCAGATGATGTCATCTGGACGTGTTTTTTTAGCCAGAAGCACAGAAATATCTTGATATAGTGAAGTCAGAGGGAAGTTTAAAAGCATTAATGTTCATTTACACCCTGAACTAAAGCTTTTAGTAGAAGCTCAACTAAGAAGACTGGTCACCCGCCTCGTGTCATCATCACACTAAAGCTCCACTCCACTTCCAGCACTGTCAGGGGGGTTTCAACTCGACCCACCGCAGAGAGAAAACATATTTAGAGAAATATGAATTGACATCAACTTTTCTACTTTTCTAACTTCTTCTGTAAATTAAACTTATATTTCTCTCTCTTCATTTGTTTTTTGAAATTTTTCCCCTTCAGTACTTTAGAACATAAACAAAACAAAAAAATACATATTTTTAGTTTTTATTAATTATGTTGGCTAAATATTAACTATCAAGTGGTTTGAGAGGACTAAACCTGTGACTTACTATAGATGAAATAAATAAAATATAATCAGCGTCATTGTAGTGGAAGTGAATTTGGGACTGACTTTACTCTGAACCATCATCAGTAGAGTTTAACCTGAAAACTCAGGGGATCTAAATATCACACAGTTAAATATAATTATTACATTTATTTTATGCCATTTAGAAAATATCATCTGTAATTAAAACTCCAAATGGATGCAGAGATAATTTTAAGAACAGATCTTTATTGTTTGAAAAAAGTGATCAAAATCAGAAAAAAGGCAAATGTGACTGAGATAATCAGAAAAGAAGGAGAAGAAAGACAAAGTTACAGAGAGCAGAATGGGAGCAGTAAGAGTAAGAGCAGGGAGAGTGAAACCAGCTGCAGGTCCCAGTGATTCAGGTCAGGACTGGGGACACTGGTCTCTCCTCAGTGTCTGCTTGAGTGAAGTCTGGGAGCCCTGGGTGGCCTCACAGGTCACAGAGTCCACCTTCCCCCACTGGTCTGCAGGGAGCCTCAGGGTGCTGCTCCAGCTGTAGCGTCCGTCCTTCTCCAGCACCACAGGGCTCCTGCTCTCCTCCCAGCTGATGCTGCTGCTGCTGTCCACCTTCCAGGACAGACTCCAGTCTGTGGGGTAGCCCTTGTTGGCCAGACACATGAGCGTGGCCTTGCCCTGCTCCAGTTCTTTGCTGGAGGGGGGCAGCACAGTCAGGGTGGGCTCAACTCGACCCACTGCAGAGAGAAAATATATTTAGAGAAACTGGTCTTCAGTTTGACTTCCTCTCTGACTCCAGTAACCATGGCAACAGACAGGCATCACTGCTGAACCATGACAACAGACAGGTTTCAGTACAAAAGATAAAAGGGAAGTGTGACGATGTATTAACGGTAATGTAGAACTTAATGATATTTAGTTTTTAAAAATAAGATTGTAAAATGAAACAAAACATTTAAACAGGTTTAAATAAAACAGCTTTACTGTACATAGTTTTATCTTAAAGGTTTCTGATCTAAGACAGAACAGATGCAGATTCTGGATGTTTGCTTTGTCCATTTAAAATGAGCAATGCGAACCATTAATTTGTATTAAATTCAAAGTAAACATCCTCCGTTCTACAGCATATTGTTTAAATGTAAAAGTGACATTTTAGCAAATCAAAAACTGAGGGATAAAAAAAATTCCAAACGAAAACTTCAAACAAAAAAAGAGATTGAAAATAACTAAGCCAGAACTTAAGAAACTCAAAAGTTTTCAAACTATTTTTTGTCAGTGGGAAACTAAACGTTTACAACATGGAAGAATAAAAAGTACTTACAGTTAACATCCAGTCTGGTTCCTCCACCGAACGTGTACCACAGTGATACAAACTCACTGAGTCGTCATACAAAAACCTCTGACTGTAAAGAGACACGGCTCTCTGACTTTTGGATTAAAACAAACTGGGCAAATTTAGTCTGGTTGCAAAAATATAGGAATGTATCACTTCATCAATTACACTGCTGCTCATAAAGTTAAAATAAAATATTGAAATTATTGTGAAAATGTAATTTATTCTTGATAGTTAAAGCGTCTCTCTCGACCAATCTCTTCCAAACATATCAACATGAAAATTAAACCCCAATTAATCTTTGCACAAAAGAGGAATGTTCCTAAAAACTAAATTATTCCAACCTAATGGGCAACAGTGTACAATATATATTAATTTTCAAATGCATAGTAAGTGTTTAATCAATTGATATAAAGCGAAAAAAATGTTTTGACAAAATGTACAAAATAGTAAAACTGATTGATCCATTGATAAGCAGCCTTAGAGTGATCCAAGATCTACTTAAAAGGTGTAAAGAGGCTGTGTGCTGCATGTATGCAGATGATACAATCACTGAAAGAGGCAGATTCTCAGTGTCTCCCAGTGGCTGCACAACAACCAGCTCATTTTCATTCCTGACGTGTCAAAAGGTGTTGCTTTGTCCATTAACTATATACAGTATATTATTTGGGAAGATAAATTTTTAAACATTCACTGAAGCCACAAAGAAATGATACATTCCTTGTATTAATACTGTAATTCATCAATTGGCAACATGATCAGAATCAAGTCCATGTTGGAGTCAGTGTGATCATTTCCATAGAGCCACTTTGCATCAGCAGCACCATGCTCCAGTGCTCTGGGAGAGTTTATAGTCCTGAGAGTTGAACACTGGATGACTGACAGCTGTCCTTCATGACAACAGAAGACACAGAAATCCTCCTCATCAAAAACATGACTCTGATCTCCGTCCTCATCTGGACTCTCCTCTGCTGCTGCTTCACATGTAAAGTCCAGAGAATCCAATTCCTCTCCTCTATCAACATCCGTCCCTCTGAAATGAAGCCCACAAAACCATGATGCTGCTTTCTGTTTTTGTCTCTGTGTCCTCAGAGTCCAGAGGTCAGGTCACAGTGACTCAGCCTGGAGCAGTGAGCTCTGCTCTGGGAGGAACCACAACCATCAACTGTAAAACCAGTCAGAATGTTCATGTTTCGAACAACAATCATCGTTTAGCCTGGTACCAACAGAAAGATGGAGAACGTCTTAAGCTCCTTATTTATTATGCCACCACTCGAGCATCAGGGATTCCAGATCGTTTTTCAGGCAGTGGATCAAACTCTGACTTCACTCTGACCATCAGTGGAGTCCAGACTGAAGATGCAGCAGTTTACTACTGTCAGAGTTTTCATGTTATCAACAGTCAACATGTGTTCACACAGTGAAAAAGCATCGTATAAAAATCTCCCTCAGTCAGACTGAACAGAAACTGAACTGATGCTGCAGCTGGAAGCTACTGCAGAGACTGATACAGTTCACTGAGGACACACACACACACACACACACACACACACACACACACACACACTTGAAGATCTATCCATGTTAGGACATCCCCTGACATACCATTCTTACCTCCTTACACTAACCTCAACCATAAAAACATGATCTTTACATTACAGCCACATTATTATTGAATATTAACACAGTAACAATGAGCTGAGATGAATCAGCTCCGGTAGAACTGTGTTGATTATTGCTGCAATAACAGGTGTTTTTTGTTGAATAAGTAAAATTCTGAAAAGATTAAAGGACGCCTTCAGTGATTCTGAATGTGCTTCTTTGGTTCGAGTTTGGATAGTACATGTACATAAATGTGATTAAACGTCCCTCTCACTTCATTATATCAAAATATTTCTCTACTTGTAGCTGAAAAACGCCTCCAGATGACATCACTTGAAAGGAACCTTCATTTCATATTATGTCATCTCATTATTATCAAGTTTGTAATTGTGGTGAACCAGCTCCAGGGTCCAGACATCACCCTGTCAATTCATCTTTAAGAGTTCAGATGATGTCATCTGGAGGTGTTTTTTAGCTAGAAGCAGAGAAATATCTTGATATAGTGAAGTCAGAGGGAAGTTTAAAAGCATTAATGTTCATTTACACCCTGAACTAAAGCTTTTAGTAGAAGCTCAACTAAGAAGACTGGTCACCCGCCTCGTGTCATCATCACACTAAAGCTCCACTCCACTTCCAGCACTGTGAGGGGGGTTTCAACTCGACCCACCGCAGAGACAAAAAAAAAACAAAAACATATTTAGAGAAACTGGGAGCTTGGATGAATTTGATCCTTAGTATTTTGCTTCCTTTCTGACTTTAGTAACTATGGAAACAGACAGTTTTAAAGATAACAGGGAAGTGTGACAATGTATTAACAGGAATTTAAAACCTGCTCATTTGTAGTAAAAAAAAAAATGCAAAATGCAAATTTAACTTTAGGTTTCCATTGTTTAATCTTAAAAATTCCTATGTAATACAGAGAAGAAGTCAGTGCTCGATTTTTGCTTTGTTCATTTGAAAGAAGCAACCTTTGATGTATTTCTTTGGTGCACCTTAGATTATTAAAAGGTTTAAATTATTATCAAAATTTCAAAAAAGTTTTTCAATAGAAAATGACACAATATTATACAAAATATATATAAAAAAATTGGGAATAAACCTTAATTATTATTTTTAGAAAATGTGAATTTATAAATTATTAAATATCATCATCAGAATGATCTGAGTCTCTGTTGGAGTCAGTCTGATCAGCTGCATCAGCAGCACCATGATCCAGTGCTCTGGGAGAGTTTATAGTCCTAAAAGATTGAACACTGAACAGCTGCCTTGAACAAGCTGCCTTCGGTCAGACTGAACAGAAACTAAACTGCTCTTGCAGTTTATGGAGGACACGCCAACTCTAGTCGATGGTTACAATCTATAGAGTTTGCTTACTATATTTCGTAAGACAAACATGAACATAAAACAACTAGAACATGAATTTGTTTTACACTACATACATTTTTAATACAAAGCTTCGGGGAGACTTAGGCTCACCATCAACGACAATTTGATGTAAACTGGAAGAGCCTGAAATTGAAACACTGACCCTGTGAATAATGAACAATCTACTCTACTTCCAAATCCACAACTAAACTATCAACCTATACGCTGATGACATCCTACTATATATTGAAATTTCTCATCTTTTAAAGCTGTTCTCATCCCACAGTATCAGATAATGATCCTTACCAAGTCGTTGACACTTTATCATCGTATGGCATATTATATTGACATCACAGGCAAAATTTTACGTCATAATTGGATGCTCTAGTAGCGACAGTATTTGACACCATGGGAGCCACTTTATAGACACACAAATCTGTGTTAGGGTTAACAACAACTTCTAGATTACTTTAGCTCCACTTCTGTACAACTATTCAATAATTTTATGGGAACATTTAGTGGAATAAATTTGTTGACACATTGCAGCCTTATGCCTCCAGCATTACTGTGAAAGCACCAATGCAACTTTTCTTACTTCTTCTGTAAATTAAAATTATGTTTCTCTCTCTTTATTTGTTATTTGACATTTTTCCTCTTTCAGTACTTTAGGTCATAGACAAAACAAAAAATGCATATTTTTATAAAATATAATCAGCTTCATTGTAGTGGTGTTAAAGTAAATGAGGGTTTATTTAAATTAAAAGTCAAACAACAGAAAATCAATCCATGAGGAGGGCGGGAAAAACACACATACTAATAACTAAAGTAAAGTAAAACAGAACACGAACTTAAACACTCTGGAGGGAAAAGATTAACTACATAACTGTGTTGGGTAAGCACAGGAACTAACGCAGAGACTAAGGAAAGGCAGACACGAACAAACCGAACATAAAGCAATGGCAGACTGAAGGGAACAAAAGAATACTTAAACATAAAACCAGGGCCAAACAGGCAGAAATAACAAAGCTAAACCTAAACACTGAAATAAACAAGAAAGCAAACCTCAGACCAAAAGGTGAGAGAATCCAAACACAAGTATCAGGTAAGGCAGGGAAGGGGAAGGGGAAGGGGAAGGGGAAGGGGAAGGGGAAGGGGAAGGGGGAAAGAATACCATAGGACTGTTCTCAGAGGAGGAAGGAAAGACAATCTGGCAGCCAACTGTGGGGAGAGCTGGGTATAAATACAAGGGGCCACAGGTGAAAAAAATTAGGGTTAACAAGAAACAAGAAGCTAAAGAAACTAACTGGGAAGTGGTGCAGAGGGATTAACAAAATAAAAGCCAGGAGCAGGAAGTAAAGCTAAAGAAAACTAGAGTCCAAAACCAGGACTGTGACATTTTACACATGAATTAAACACCTGCTCTCCTCCCAGCTGATGCTACTGCTGCTGTCCACCTTCCAGGACAGAGTCCAGTCTGAGGGGAAGCCCTTGTTGGCCAGACACATGAGCGTGGCCTTGCCCTTCTCCAGTTCCTCACTGGAGGGGGGCAGCACAGTCAGGGTGGGATGGGCATCACCTACAGTAGGAGACACCAATCAGCTTAGAGGACAGAGACCACACAGCTGTCAATCAAACAGTTGAGACCTTGAGTTTCTGTCAGATGGTTTTTCTGCTCCAACAGTCACTGACTCACACATTGTTTCACTTCCCTTTGAAAAACCTCTCATGTAAATCAGCACAGACAGAATCTTCAGACAGTTTGAGCTGAAATATGTCCAACTACACAGGAGACAAACATTTTTTTATCTGAAATCATCTAAAATCATACCTGTTTTAGAAACACAATAAAATAAAGAAACATTATGTGACATCAATTGGTTTTCTTTTGATTTCAGTGATGATCAAACTGCTCAAATGTATTAAAACAAACTGTCTCAAGAAAAAGATCAGTGATTTTGTACATTTTTAAATACACATCCTTCGTTTTTTTGGTTTTACATAAAGAAGGTTACAAAAGATGTTTCAACAGTGTTTTTAAAGTGGTCATAAAAAAACAATCTGATAATAATCTAAATATGTCAGAGTCAAGTTTCTGTAGGTTACACAAGCTGGAAAATATCTTCATGACAAGTCGGTGAATCTTCTGAGTTTGTCTGCATGAAGGCAACAACAGCAAAATAATGAAACATGTTTAAAATGAAAACAGACTGAATTTCAAACATTACAATATATTTTGAAATATATATGTTCAGAAAAAATGTATATGTTCAGAAACTTAGTCTGAGTCTTAGACGAGTCTGGTTCCTCCACTGAACATGTTTACAATAGCTACAAAGACATGGCTCTATGTATTTCACTTATTTGCAACTTCCAGTCTGGTCCTTCACAGTGATACAAACTGTGTTACAGTCCTGTCCCCGTGTTTAGCTGTCCTGCTGTATTTCCTGTTTTTGGTTTTATTTTGTTGCTCCTTCTGTGTCTCTTCCTGAAAGTCTGTTTGGTGTCCTGTCCTTTTATACCCTGCTCTCCCCACTGTTCTCTGCCAGTTTGTGTGTGTAGGTATTCTGTTTGTCTGCATCCTGCATCCTGCATCCTGCCCGTCTGTAATGGTTTTGGTCTGTGGTTTGGTTCTCCTTTGTTAAGTTTGCATTAGTTTATCCTCTGCCTGGTTGTTTTACCCTGTTCCCTGTATTAGTTACTCCTGTTAATTTCCCTCTGCCTCTAGTTTAGTTTGTTTATATTTTATTCCCGTCAGTCTGTTCCTGTTTAGTTCTGTTCTTAGTCCCATTAATTTATCCTCTTACCTGTGTTAGAATTAGTTAAGGTCTTGTCTGGTCCCTGGTTGTACCCTACTTTGTGTCACTTGTATGTGTGCACCCCGTTAGTTTAAATAGCTGTCCTGCCTGTCGTTCACCCTACTCGTGTATAGTCTGTCGTTTGTTACATTTTTGTTGCTCCTCGTGGTCTGATTTTTAACCCCTCCTGTTTCTTTATGAATAAATGCCCTTTCCTTTATACCTCCTCTTGCCGTGTCCTTACTTGGGTCCTTGCAAAATTACTTCGACTAAACGTAACAAACTGACTGAGTCGTCGTACAAAAACCTCTAACTGTACAGAGACACGGCTCTCTGACTTTGGAACAAACAACAAAATAGGGCTGTTTTTGCAAGTTATTGTTTTAAAAAACTTTAATTCATTTTTGCAAAGGAAATGACACAATTTCAAACATTATCTCTACAAGACTTAAGAAGATACCATAAAAGAAAAATCGCTTTTTGGCTGGAAGCTTCCGCTGGACGCTATTGCAGAGATTGATAGAGTCCAATGAATGTACAGAAACATGCTTGTGTCTACACACATCTTTCAGGTATCTGCTGTAATAAACATTAATACAAAGTAATGGGAACATTTTATAAACATTCATTTGTTTCTACAAACAGAAATAAATGGGAAGCTAAAATCACAGTCAGTTGTATAATTAAGTTCCGTTGAATTGAACTTTATTTATATAGCGCCAATTCACAACAAAGTAATCTGAACACACTTTACAGAATAAAGTCAAGACTATAAAGATGTACAGAGAGAACCCAAGAATTCCCCCTTGAGCAAGCAATAGGCAACAGTGGAGAATAAAAAGTCCTTTTACCGGGAGAAACCTCCAGCAGAACCAGGCTCAGGGTGGGCAACCATCTGCCTTGACCAGTTGGGGTGAGTTGAAAGTGGAGAGAGAAAAGAAAAAGAGCAACGAAAGCAACAACAAAATATTGGGTAGGTTGGTAGGACCAGTAGCTGCACACTGGAAGACACACAGCTCCAAAGCCGGGGACACCTGCAGAAAGGGACAGAGAGAGGGAGACAGATAGGGACAAAGCCTACAACAGTAGAAAACACACAGAGTTAATGTCATACAGTGGTGACAATTGTGGGATGAAAGGAGAGGAGTGAGTGACAGGAGGAGGTGGGTCCCCCAGCAGTCTAAGCCTATAGCAACTATAACTAACTGTAAGCTTTATCAAAGACGAAGGTTTTAGTCCTAGACTTAAAAGTAGAGAGGGTGTCTGCTTCCCGAATCTGAACTGGGAGCTGGTTCCACAGGAGAGGAGCTTGATAGCTAAAGGCTCTACCTCCCATTCTACCTTTGGAAATTCTGGGAACCACAAGTAGGCCTGCGTTCTGAGATCGAAGTGGTCTACTGGCATCTACTTGGAGTAGTCCAACCTAGAAGTAACAAATGCATGGACCAGTTTTTCGACATCACTTTGAGACAGTATGCTCCTAATTTTAATGTTCCGTAGGTGGAAGAAGGCTGTTCTAGAGATTTGTTTTATATGTGAGTTAAAGGACAAATCCTGGTCAAAAATAATTCCAAGGTTCCTTGCAGTAGTACTGGAGGCCAGACTTATGCCATCTAGAGTAACAATATGGCTGGACAGAATATTTCTGAGAGTTTTGGGCCCAAATACTACGACTACAGTTTTGTCTGAGTTTAGAAGTAAAAAAGTGTGGGACATCCAGGCCTTTATGTTTTGTAGGCTTGAAGCTTGATTAACTGATTTTTTTCCATCTGATTCCATAGATAAATATAGCTGGGTATCATCAGCATAGCAGTGGAAATTTATGGAGTGTTTTCTAATATTGTTGCCTAAAGGAGACATATATAAAGTAAAAAGTATTGGTCCTAACACAGAGCCTTGTGGAACTCCATAGCTAACCTTTGTGTGCATGGAGGATTCATCAGTAACATGAACAAATTGAAATCTATCAGATAGATAAGATTTAAACCAACCTAGTGCAGTTCCTATAATTCCAATTTCATGTTCCAGTCTCTGTAATGAAATGTTGTGATCAATGGTATCAAATGCACCACTATGATCTAACAGATGTATAATGTGGTGAATATCTAAAAAAAAGGCTCTGTCTTCTCAGTTTCTTTGTGTCATTATCACTATCTATTTGTATTATAATCTGAACCGGTATTCATCTTTAAAGAATCAGACATCCACAAAATGTTTTTTAAGTAAATCAAAGTAATATTAGTTTCTAAAACAATTCCTATACATATATTAGTATAGTTCTACATTTATTGTAAATATAGAAAATATATTATATTCAGTTTTCCTTCAGCGACCATGAACACATTCCAAATAAATACTTTAAATAACGGATTAAACTATTTACGAATAACATAATCAGAATGATCCAAGTCCCTGTTGGAGTCAGTGTGATCATTTCCATAGAGCCACTTTGCATCAGCAGCACCATGCTCCAGTGCTCTGGGAGAGTTTATAGTCCTGAGAGTTGAACACTGGATGACTGACAGCTGTCCTTCATGACAACAGAAGACACAGAAATCCTCCTCATCAAAAACATGACTCTGATCTCCGTCCTCATCTGGACTCTCCTCTGCTGCTGCTTCACAGGTAAAGTCCAGAGAATCCAACTCCTCTCCTCTATCAACATCCGTCCCTCTGAAATGAAGCCCACAAAACCATGATGCTGCTTTCTGTTTTTGTCTCTGTGTCCTCAGAGTCCAGAGGTCAGGTCACAGTGACTCAGCCTGGAGCAGTGAGCTCTGCTCTGGGAGGAACCACAACCATCACATGTAAAACCAGTCCGAAAGTTCATGTTTCGAACAACCATCAGCTTTTAGCCTGGTACCAACACAAAGATGGAGAACGTGCTAAGCTTCTAATGTATTGGGCAACTTCTCGAGCATCAGGGATTCCAGATCGTTTTTCAGGCAGTGGATCAAACTCTGACTTCACTCTGACCATCAGTGGAGTCCAGACTGAAGATGCAGCAGTTTACTACTGTCAGTGTTATCATGTTTTCAACAGTCAACATGTGTTCACACAGTGAAAAAGCATCGTACAAAAACCTCCCTCAGTCAGACTGAACAGAAACTGAAATTATACAGTTCACTGAAGACACACACACCTGCGTGCGCGCGCGCGCACACACACACACACACATATATCATGTATCTTTACAAGTTAAAAAAATGATCTTGGTGGAAATCTCCATCTCAGCCTCTAACCCTCCATTCATACACACATATTCTCAAGGAGGGAACATGGCTAATTTAATGAGACAAAACTTAGTCTGTTACCTCAAAGTTAATCACAGATTTCACAAGTACATATATAGTTTAAAAAAAATAGAGACAAAGATCAGCATCAGAAACAGTCATACACTAATACAGCCACACTCCACAACACAAAGTGGCAAATGAAAAGAAAAGTTTTGTCAACTGTTGCTTTTCAGTTGCAGGTCAGAGAACATCTGTTATTGCATAATGTACATGAACAAATCAGAATCAGAATTATCTTTGCATTTTTATGATTCCAATTGATGTTAAAACTGTTATTTATTCAGGAGGCTCTGTATATTTTGTGAAACCTGAAGGATTTGAGGCTGTGTTTATCACGTTTATGATGCAGTTTTTTATCTATATATTTTTCTGAAACAACAGGTAGTTGAAAATTCTATAATTTTGTCTCATCAGCCACATTACCTCTTTAGGAATATGTGATTATAACGATTCACCAAATGACTGAAGTGTTAGATGCTCAGATGACCGTGACTCCGCTCCGTGTTGTCCTGGTGAGCATCACCGTCTCTTCCCTCCCCACTGTGCTGCCTATCAGCCTAGGTTCCCTACACCTGTTACCGCCCTTTCTTAAGCCCTGGTCACCTGTTGTACTCTGCCAGATTATCTTCCTCTTTCCCCGAGTGACCAGTCTCCGTGTCTACCTAAGGTTTCTATGTGTAAATTATTTCTCTGTTGACCTGCTCGGCCTATACCTTTGAGGATTTTTTGTGTTTTTTCTATCCGAGTACGTTTGTTTTTGTCCTGTTGATACTCAGAGAACCAGTCCTGCTGGTTTTCAGAGCAGTAAGTGACTTTACATTTTGAGTTTTGACTTAAGCACCGTGGATTATTCTTAGAAGAGGAGTTTTGTGCAAGCCAGAAGATAAAAAGTTGTGTTTTGTTGATACTTTGTCTGTTTAGTTGTTACTTAATTAGATTCCTGCTGAATTTTTCTCCCTGGGTTTTTTCCTGGCCGCCCTTAGTTGTCCCGCACCTTTTGGGCTCCACATCACCACCACCGCTCTGCTCTCTGGCGAAGTAAGATTCTAGTTATGCCTCAATATTTTCCTGTGTCGTAGATGGTTTTGCTCACCTCTGTCTCCTCTTCTCCCTCAGATTGCTCTACCGCTTCCTGGCCACCTCCTCCTCCTCCACTCACTCCTGCCCCGAATCACCACCCCGGCTACCCCATCCATTACTCATTCTCTCTTAATAAATTATCATTGCCTCCCACTCCTCTGTGTTCTCCTCCTTTTGGGTCCTGCTGATTTCCAATTGTGATAAGATCATTTTTGAACATTTAACGATACATGTTTATTTGTGTGTGTGTGTCCTCAGTGAACTGTATCAGTCTCTGCATTAGCTTCCAGCTGCAGCATATGTTCAGTCTGACTGAGGGAGGTTTTTGTATGATGGTTTTTCACTGTGTGAACACAGATTTGCTATTGATGTCGTGGCCACTCTGACAGTAATAAACTGCTGCATCTTCAGTCTGGACTCCACTGATGGTCAGAGTGAAGTCAGAGTTTGATCCACTGCCTGAAAAACGATCTGGAATCCCTGAGTCTCGAGAGCTAGTGTCATAAATTATTTGTTTGGGACGTTCTCCATCTTTCTGTTGGTACCAGGCTAAACGGTTCCCACTATCAACATTCTGACTGGTTTTACAGTTGATGGTTGTGGTTCCTCCCAGAGCAGAGCTCACTGCTCCAGGCTGAGTCACTGTGACCTGACCTCTGGACTCTGAGGACACAGAGACAAAAACAGAAAGCAGCATCATGGTTTTGTGGGCTTCATTTCAGAGGGACGGATGTTGATAGAAGAAAGGAGTTGGATTCTCTGGACTTTACCTGTGAAGCAGCAGCAGAGGAGAGTCCAGATGATGACGGAGATCAGAGTCATGTTTTTGATGAGGAGGATTTCTGTGTCTTCTGTTGTCATGAAGGACAGCTGTCAGTCATCCAGTGTTCAACTCTCAGGACTATAAACTCTCCCAGAGCACTGGAGCATGGTGCTGCTGATGCAAAGTGGCTCTATGGAAATGATCACACTGACTCCAACAGGGACTTGATTCTGATCACGTTGGCAATTGATGAATTACAGTATTAATTAGGAATGTATCATTTCAAATTTATCTTCCCAAATAATATACTGTAATAGTATGTTAATGGACAAAGCAACACCTTTTGACACGTCGGGAATGAAAATGAGCTGGTTGTTGTGCAGCCACTGGGAGACACTGAGAATCTGCCTCTTTCAGTGATTGTATCATCTGCATACATGCAGCACACAGCCTCTTTACACCTTTTAAGTAGATCATGGATCACTCTGATAAGGCTGCTAATCAATGGATCAATCAGTTTTACTATTTTGTACTTTTTGTCAAAACATTTTTTTCCCTTTATATCAATTGATTAAACACTTACTATGCATTTGAAAATTAATATATATTGTACATTGTTGCCCATTAGGTTGGAATAATTTTGTTTTTAGACACATTCCTCTTTTGTGCAAAGGTTAATTGGGATTTAATTTTCATGTTGATATGTTTGGAAGAGATTGGTCGAGAAATACGCTTTATCTATCAAGAATAAAATACATATTCACAATAATTTCAATATTTTACTTTAACTTTATGAGCAGCAGTGTATTTGATGAAGTGATACATTCCTATATTTTAGAGACACTTGTGCAACCAAACTAAATTTGCCCAGTTTGTTTTAATCCAAAAGTCAGAGAGCCGTGTCTCTGTACAGTCAGAGGTTTTTGTAAGACGACTCAGTGAGTTTGTATCACTGTGGTACACGTTCGGTGGAGGAACCAGACTGGATGTTAACTGTAAGTACTTTTTATTCTTCCATGTTGTAAACGTTTAGTTTCCCACTGACAAAAAATAGTTTGAAAACTTTTACGTTTTTCAAGTTCTGGCTTAGTTATTTTCAATCTCTTTTTTTGTTTGAAGTTTTCGTTTGGAATTTTTTTTATCCCTCAGTTTTTGATTTGCTAAAATGTCACTTTTACATTTAAACAATATGCTGTAGAACGGAGGATGTTTACTTTGAATTTAATACAAATTAATGGTTCGCATTGCTCATTTTAAATGGACAAAGCAAACATCCAGAATCTGCATCTGTTCTGTCTTAGATAAGATCAGAAACCTTTAAGATAGAACTATGTACAGTAAAGCTGTTTAATTTAAACCTGTTTAAATGTTTTGTTTCATTTTACAATAATCTTATGTTTAATAACTAAATATCATTAGGTTCTACATTAGCGTTAATACGTCGTCACACTTCCCTTTTATCTTTTGTACTGAAACCTGTCTGTTGTCACGGTTCAGCAGTGATCCCTGTCTGTTGCCATGGTTACTGGAGTCAGAGAGGAAGTCAAACTGAAGACCAGTTTCTCTAAATATATTTTCTCTCTGCAGTGGGTCGAGTTGAGCCCACCCTGACTGTGCTGCCCCCCTCCAGCAAAGAACTGGATCAGGGCAAGGCCACGCTCATGTGTCTGGCCAACAAGGGCTACCCCACAGACTGGAGTCTGTCCTGGAAGGTGGACAGCAGCAGCAGCATCAGCTGGGAGGAGAGCAGGAGCCCTGTGGTGCTGGAGAAGGACGGACGCTACAGCTGGAGCAGCACCCTGAGGCTCCCTGCAGACCAGTGGGGGAAGGTGGACTCTGTGACCTGTGAGGCCACCCAGGGCTCCCAGACTTCACTCAAGCAGACACTGAGGAGAGACCAGTGTCCCCAGTCCTGACCTGAATCACTGGGACCTGCAGCTGGTTTCACTCTCCCTGCTCTTACTCTTACTGCTCCCATTCTGCTCTCTGTAACTTGGTCTTTCTTCTCCTTCTTTTCTGATTATCTCAGTCACATTTGCCTTTTTTCTGATTTTGATCAGTATTTTCAAACAATAAAGATCTGTTCTTAAAATTATCTCTGCATCCATTTGGAGTTTTAATTACAGATGATATTTTCTAAATGGCATGAAATAAACGTAATAATTATATTTAACTGTGTGATATTTAGATCCCCTGAGTTTTCAGGTTAAACTCTACTGATGATGGTTCAGAGTAACGTCAGTCCCAAATTCACTTCCACTACAATGAAGCTGATTATATTTTATTTATTTTATTTATAGTAAGTCACAGGTTTAGTCCTCTCAAACCACTTGATAGTTAATATTTAGCCAACATAATTAATAAAAAAATTTGTATTTTGTAAAGTACTGAAGGGGAAAAATTCCAAATAACAAATGAAGAGAGAGAAGTATAAGTCTATTTTAAAGAAGAAGATAGAAAAATAGAAAAGTTGATGTCAATTCATATTTCTCTAAATATGTTTTCTCTCTGTGGTGGGTCGAGTTGAAATCCCCCTGACAGTGCTGGAAGTGGAGTGGAGCTTTAGTGTGATGATGACACGAGGCGGGTGACCAGTCTTCTTAGTTGAGCTTCTACTAAAAGCTTTAGTTCAGGGTGTAAATGAACATTAATGCTTTTAAACTTCCCTCTGACTTCACTATATCAAGATATTTCTCTGCTTCTGGCTAAAAAAACACCTCCAGATGACATCATCTGAACTCTTAAAGATGAAATCACAGGGTGATGTCTGGACTCTGAAGCAGGTTGACCACAATTACAAACTTGATAATAATGAGATGACATTATATAAAATGAAGGTTCCTTTTTTTTCCAGCTACAAGTAGAGAAATATTTTGATATAGTGAAGTCAGAGGGACGTTTAATCACATTTATGTACATGTACTATCCAAACTCGAACCAGAGAAGCACATTCAGAATCACTGAAGCCGTCCTTTAATCTTTTTAGAATTTCACTTATTCACCAAAAACCACCTGTTTTTGCAGCAATAATCAACACAGTTCTATCGGAGCTGATTCATCTCAGCTCATTGTTACTGTGTTAATATTCAATAATAATGTGGCTGTAATGCAAAGATCATGTTTTTATGGTTGAAGTTAGTGTAAGGAGGTAAGAATGGTATGTCAATGGATGTCCTAACATGGATAGATCTTCGTGTGTGTGTGTGTGTGTGTGTGTGTGTCCTCAGCGAACTGTATCAGTCTCTGCAGTAGCTTCCAGCTGCAGCATCAGTTCAGTTTCTGTTCAGTCTGACTGAGGGAGGTTTTTGTTCGATGCTTTTTTACTGTGTGAACAACCACTGACTGTTGATGTAATATTCACTCAGACAGTAGTAAACTGCTGCATCTTCAGTCTGGACTCCACTGATGGTCAGAGTGAAGTCAGAGTTTGATCCACCATCTGTAAAACGACTTGGAGTCCCTGGCACTCGGCTGTTAACATAATAAAAGAGCAGTTTAGGACGTTCTCCATCTTTCTGTTGGTACCAGGCTAAATGGTTCCCATTAAACACATTCTGACTGGTTCTACAGTTGATGGTTGTGGTTCCTCCCAGAGCAGAGCTCACTGCTCCAGGCTGAGTCACTGTGACCTGACCTCTGGACTCTGAGGACACAGAGACAAAAACAGAAAGCAGCATCATGGTTTTGTGGGCTTCATTTCAGAGGGACGGATGTTGATAGAGGAGAGGAGTTGGATTCTCTGGACTTTACCTGGGAAGCAGCAGCAGAGGAGAGTCCAGATGAGGACGGAGATCAGAGTCATGTTTTTGATGAGGAGGATTTCTGTGTCTTCTGTTGTCATGAAGGACAGCTGTCAGTCATCCAGTGTTCAACTCTCAGGACTATAAACTCTCCCAGAGCACTGGAGCATGGTGCTGCTGATGCAAAGTGGCTCTATGGAAATGATCACACTGACTCCAACGGATACCACGGAATTGATTCACTCAATCTATTGATTAGGAAGATTTAGGAAGATGTTTTTAGTTTTATTTCCGTAGACATAGTAACAAAATCATGTTCTTTGGATTAAAATAGTGTTTGAAGTATTAACACGAATTTAACTAACATAACATTATGCCATACAGTCAATTAAATAATAAAATATTTAGGAAATTTGTGATATTATGTTGATGGTCACTTTCACATCCACTAACAAAATTTTAAGTTTCTTTCAATGTCAAAGTTATGTTGGGGTCTAAGTTGGGGTTCATTGTCTTGCTAATGAAATCTTTGACATGTTACAGGAGGAGCCGGGAATCGAACCAATAACACTGGGCTTGGTGGACGACTGCTTTATATCCTGAGTCACAGTTCCCCAAACATAGCATTTATTCATTATCTTTATAATTTGCAGGGTTTTCATGTTTTCTCCTTTTTAAATTCAAGAATAAGTCATTTACAGGATTAAATGGTGATAAAGCTTTATTCCTACAACCGCCTGTTTTCATGGTTCTTCACAAGAGTTGGGTTTATTGTTTCCGAGAGATAGGGTCGGATCTTTTTGATGCTGTAGAGGGCAGCTATTAAAGACTGAGTAAATGTGGTCTGTTGGTTATCGATGATGACCCCCGGATTTCTGGCTGACTAAGTGGGGCCAGTCACTGTTGATCCAATGTTGATGCTGATGATGATGCAGCACACCGGTAGAGAGGCTATGAGAATCAGAAACATGTCCCTGCCAAGATACCTTGAAGACCGAAGCCAGGATAGAGCTGATCCAGAGATGCCCAAGTGAGAGAGTCCAGACAGGAGGGTCTGATGGTTCAGTGTCAAAGGCTGCAGATAGATCGAGTAGGATTAAGACAGAAGACTGACCAGGGATTCTAAAACTGTGAGGACTGCTGTTTCTTTGGAGTATTGTGAATAATAACATGGTAATAATGATGTGGTTGTCTGCAAAAGAGGATTGAGCTGCGTATTAAGTTCTTTGAGTCAACGATAACCCTTGTTAGCTAGACTGGCCTCGATGTACTGCACGAGTTAAAACACTGCTGCAATGTTCATATCCAAGCAGAAGTCGCTACAACTGCCAGCAAACAAGTTAATCAAAGACGTCACCACGTGATTGCACAATACCTTGTGCATGTTGGATTGTTACCTGGAGTAGAAAGCTGCTATAAAAGCAGCTCTCACCAGCCCAGAGAAAAGAGAAGAACACTTTCACAATTTGTTAATTGAGTCAGGGTGATTTGTCCTGATGAACCTGCAAACCATGAAAAAGAGGAGAAAGGTTATTGAGATAAATCCAGCTTGGAGAAAGGTGATCAGCATCCAAACAGAACATGGAAATGGAAGGTCAATGCTGCTTATTTCAGCGATTCTCCATTAAAAAAATTGATTTATTAAAAGACTCAGAGACATCATCATTGTGCTGCCGGCGTGTCAGTGGCTCTGAAAGGCCTGGACAGACCCTGATCAACACTGGTCCCTTAACAGCTGTGAGACAGAGGGAGGACACATATGGAAACACACACAGTCACTCAACTGGAACTGTCCTCTTCACTTTATCATGAAATTCAAAAGGATTTTCAATGGTTTTCCTTCTTTTATGTTGGGGAAATATTTGATTTGTATCTATATTACAGTATCTCAGTTTGGTTAAATGTGGATCCAAACAATGTCAAAGATGTCCTGTACATTCAAAAAGGTGGACGAAATCAAGAAAATTAGTTCATTTGAGACAATGCATCGGGACAATGCATATGGATGAATACATTTATTACATTTATTTATTATATCATTTATTGTTAGAGGGATGGGATTTACCTTCTAATCAGATAGAAATAAAAAGTAAAGAAGGGAAGATAAGAAGTTTTTATTTAAAGTAGAATGTCGTCAGCATACAAGCTGATATTTTTGGAAGTTTTGGATTGGGACGTTGAGGAGATTGTTCACTATTCACAAGGTCAGTGGTTCAACTTCCAGCTCCTTCTGTTCCAGATCCTCCACCTCGAAATGTTCTTTGATGCTAAGCCCCAAGTTGCTCTAGACCGTTGTAAGAAAAATATACACTTAATAGAAGAAAACAATTGAATGTAAAAAAGTTGCTTTTTGCTTTGTATTCATGTTTTTCTTAAGAGACACAGTGAATGATGTGTACAGACTTTAACCATGAAGTGGTGTTTGTGTACATTCAGTGAACTGTATCAGTCTCTGCAGTAGCTTCCAGCTGCAACATCAGTTCAGTTTCTGTTCAGTCTGACTGAGGGAGGTTTTTGTACGATGCTTTTTCACTGTGTGAACAGATGCTGACTGTTTATTTCGTGTCGACCCAGACAATAGTAAACTGCTGTATCTTCAGCCTGGACTCCACTGATGGTCAGAGTAAAGTAAGACTTTGATCCACTGCCTGAAAAACGATCTGGAATCCCTGATGGTCTGCGATTCGACCAGTAAATCAACAGTTTAGGAGATCCACGTGGTTTATGTTGATACCATTCCACAGAGTCAGAATTGAACACATCCTGACTTGTTTTACAGTTGATCTTGACAGTTCCTCCTAGAGCAGAGCTCAATGTTCCAGGCTGAGTCACTGTGACCTGACCTCTGGACTCTGAGGACACAGAGACAAAAACAGAAAGCAGCATCATGGTTTTGTGGGCTTCATTTCAGAGGGACGGATGTTGATAGAGGAGAGGAGTTGGATTCTCTGGACTTTACCTGTGAAGCAGCAGCAGAGGAGAGTCCAGATGAGGACGGAGATCAGAGTCATGTTTTTGATGAGGAGGATTTCTGTGTCTTCTGTTGTCATGAAGGACAGCTGTCAGTCATCCAGTGTTCAACTCTCAGGACTATAAACTCTCCCAGAGCACTGGAGCATGGTGCTGCTGATGCAAAGTCATGCAAATTTATGAAGCAGCAACAAAAGGTGCAGCTGTGGCAGCAGTAGCTCCCAGCAGTCACACATTTCTAAATAAGATTTAGATAGATGTAATTTAATAAACTAATAAAACCAATTTTTTCGCACATTTATTTTGTATATTTGATGGGGACTGCAAGACCTTTTAAATCCCTTTTTAAAATGATTGTAGAGCAAAGTTAAGAATGTGTAACATGTGATGCATTAATGATGATCTCACGAATATTGCAGATGTAATAAAATCTTTATTCTTTTGGAATCACACAGTCATCAACATTAACACAAGAAACAAATACAGACGGAGAGAAACCAGCTGCAGAGTCCCAGTGAGTCAGGTCAGGACTGGGGACACTGGTCTCTCCTCAGTGTCTGCTTGAGTGAAGTCTGGGAGCCCTGGGTGGCCTCACAGGTCACAGAGTCCACCTTCCCCCACTGGTCTGCAGGGATCCTCAGGGTGCTGCTCCAGCTGTAGCGTCCGTCCTTAACCATCACCCCGGGACTCCTGGTCTCCTCCCAGCTGCTGCCGCTGCTGCTGCCGTCCACCTTCCAGGACAGAGTCCAGTCTGAGGGGAAGCCCTTGTTGGCCAGACACATGAGCGTGGCCTTGCCCTTCTCTAGTTCCTCACTGGAGGGGGGCAGCACAGTCAGGGTGGGATGGGCATCACCTACAGTAGGAGACACCAATCAGCTTAGAGGACAGAGACCACACAGCTGTCAATCAAACTGTTGAGACCTTGAGTTTCTGTCAAATGGTTTTTCTGCTCCAACAGTCACTGACTCACACATTGTTTCACTTCCCTTTGAAAAACCTCTCATGTAAATCCGCACAGACAGAATCATCAGACAGTTTGAGCTCAAACATGTCCAACTACACAGGAGACAAACGTTTTTTATTTGAAATAATCTAAAATTATACCTGTTTTAGAAACAAACTCTGTCTCAAGAACAAGATCAGTGATTTTGTAAATTTTCAAATACACATCTGTCCTTTTTTTGATTTTACATAAAGAAGGTTATGAAAGATATTTAAATAATCATTACAGAGATCAAAATATATAACCAATCTGAGAAATAATGAAAACATGTTATTAAAATGTAACTTTCTGTAGGCTGCACAAGCTACATGACAAGAAAGTCATGAAAAGAAAATCTTTGTCCTTCACGAGAAAAACAACATTAAAAGTATTTAAAATGAAAATTGATAATTTAATCAAAGACTGAATTTTAAACATTACAATATTCTTTAAAATATTTTTAACTTCCAGTCTGGTTTCTCCACTGAACATGTTTATAATAGATACAAGACAACAACCTCTGACTGTTCAGAGACACGGCTCTGTGTCTTTGTCCAACTGAACTAAACATACAAGTTTTCAAGTTAAAACTTCATTATTAGATGGAAAAATGTTATAGCAAAAGTTATAATTTAATATGGAAAGTCGACAATGTTTTCAGCTACTAACTTCAATATATAAGAAATTAAAACATTCAATTATGAGTTTGACTTACTTCCAACATCCAGTCTGGTTCCTCCACCAAAACTCCACCACAGTGATACAAAGTGACTAAGTCGTCATACAAAAACCTCTGACTGTACAGAGACACGACTCTCTGACTTTGGAACAAACAAACTCAACAAAATTAGACTGTTTTTACTAATGGTCAGAGTGAAGTCAGAGTTTGATCCACTGCCTGAAAAATGAACAGGAATCCCTGATGCTCAAGTTGTAGATTAATAAATGAGCAGTTTTGGTTCTTGATTTTTCCGTTGGTACCAGGCTAAACGGTTCCAATTAAACACATTCTGACTCCAACAGGGACTTGGATTATTCTGATTATGCTGGTTATCAAAGGATTCATGAATTTATTATTTTAAAGATTTATTTCTGTGGCTCTATTTATATTAAAAATATATTTTAAATTGAATGATACTTAGAGCATTAACACTAATTTATTGAAATATACTATACAGTATTTAAAATATAAATTAAAGAAATTCAGGAAATGCGTGACATCATGTTGGTCGATTTCACTGCCACTAACAAAATTTTACAAACATTTACCAGAGTTGTTGAGTTTGTTTCAATGTCAGAGTTGAAGTTCTGTGTCTTGTTCAAGGAAACTCTGACATGAATCAAACAGGAATCAAACCAACAACCGTGGGCTTGGTGGACAACTAAGTCACAGTCGTCCCAATATAATATAACATGTATTCTTTATCTTGTTTCTTTATCATGTTTTTTTCCTTTTTAAATTCAAGAATAAGTAATTTACAGGATTAAATGGTGACACATCTTTATTCCTGAAATGTCTGTTTTCATGGTTTTCCTCAGTAATTTTAAAGAGGAAGTGTACGTGAAAGAAATGGGGTCTTTGATTTTAGTGTCTTTGTGTCATCAGTAAAGAAGCTTCAATATCCAAGATGTCTTTTAGGGTTTGATCATCTTGAAAGAGAGAAGAACATCAACAGATTTTCAAGTCTCCATCCAGTTCAGTTCTAAACTTCATACATCACACATTAGTTTCTAACCTTCTGTTGCTGGGCAGAACATTCTCCACCCTCAGGCTACTGCTCTCAGCCCTTTTCTCTTTTTGTGGAAACCTTTTCCCTTTTCAGCACTTTGATAAGCACCTGTGAGCATGAAGTGACTCTGGGTCACTACAGTGTGGGATCATCTGCTGTTAGACAATACCAAAAAAATACTGAGATCAGACAAAGCTGATAAGCCTTTGCATTTGAACTTCCACACTTGAGTGCTCAAGCCAAGACTATAACAAAAGACATCAGTTTTTTCTATTGTAGAACCATCCCATTACATGTCCTGCACCAATGTCAAGAGTCCAAGGCCAAGGTTGGACAGATCCTGAAAGAGGCAGAAAACATCATCATACAAATCTATGTTTGGACTTTTAGGTATATACAGCACCTCATCACAGCTAAAGCCCAGAGAATCAGCAAGAACTGAGAAATGATAAATCAAGTCAAGAGTGAATCAACTCCCTGTTGGAGTCAGTGTGATCATTTCCATAGAGCCACTTTGCATCAGCAGCACCATGCTCCAGTGCTCTGGGAGAGTTTATAGTCCTGAGAGTTGAACACTGGATGACTGACAGCTGTCCTTCATGACAACAGAAGACACAGAAATCCTCCTCATCAAAAACATGACTCTGATCTCCGTCCTCATCTGGACTCTCCTCTGCTGCTGCTTCACAGGTAAAGTCCAGAGAATCCAACTCCTCTCCTCTATCAACATCCGTCCCTCTGAAATGAAGCCCACAAAACCATGATGCTGCTTTCTGTTTTTGTCTCTGTGTCCTCAGAGTCCAGAGGTCAGGTCACAGTGACTCAGCCTGGAGCAGTGAGCTCTGCTCTGGGAGGAACCACAACCATCACATGTAAAACCAGTCCGAAAGTTCATGTTTCGAACAACCATCAGCTTTTAGCCTGGTACCAACACAAAGATGGAGAACGTGCTAAGCTTCTAATGTATTGGGCAACTTCTCGAGCATCAGGGATTCCAGATCGTTTTTCAGGCAGTGGATCAAACTCTGACTTCACTCTGACCATCAGTGGAGTCCAGACTGAAGATGCAGCAGTTTACTACTGTCAGAGTTATCATGAAATTAACAGTCAGTGGTTGTTCACACAGTGAAAAAGCATCGTACAAAAACCTCCCTCAGTCAGACTGAACATGAACTGGAAGTATGGTGCTGCTGATGCAAAGTGGCTCTATGGAAATGATCACACTGACTCCAACAGGGACTTTAATTACTCTAATGATATTCTTTTGCTTTCAGCTGTTTCCTTTCAGAGGTCGCCACAGCGTATCACATGCTTAGATCTATCTCACACCTACTAACTTCATGTTCTCTTTCACTACATACATAAATCTACTTGGATCACTCTGATGATGTTATTCCTAAATAGTTTAATCAGTTATTTAAAGTATTTATTAAGTCTTCATGGTTGCTAAAGGAAAACTCTATATAATATATTTTCTATAATTACTATAAATGTGGAACTATACAAAGATAAGTACAGGAATTGTTGGACAGTGTTATAAAATCTAATATTACTTTGATTTGCTTCAAAATGGATGTCCCATAATTTTTTACTTCTAAACTCAGACAAAACTGAAGTCATAGTCATGATTTAGTGCTTAGTACAGATAAAGTCATTATAGTGGGTGACTTTAACATTCATGTAGATGCTGACAGTAACTGTCTGAGCACTGCGTTTAATTCATTATTAGATTTAATTGGTTTTTCCCAAAATGTAAATAAACCCACTCACTGTTTTAGTCACACGTTAGACCTTGTCCTTACGTATGGAATTGAAACGGATAATTTAACAATATTTCCTCACAACTCTCTTCTGTCTGACCATTTTTTAATAACATTTGAATTTACAATAACGGACTATATAGCAGTTAGGGAAAAATTCCACTATAGCAGATGCTTAAGTGAAAAAGCTGTCAACAAATTTAAAGAAATTATTTCTTCATCATTTGCTTCACCATATGTTAATACAATGGAAAGTAGTCTCCTTAATGTTACTCCTGCACAAGTAGATTATCTTGTTGACAATTCTGCAGCCTCACTACGTACAATACTCGATAGTGTTGCCCCTCTAAAAAAGAAGGCAGTAAACCAGCAGAGGCGATGTCCATGGTATAGTTCACAAACACGCAACTTAAAACAGGAAACACGAAAGTTAGAAAGGAAGTGGCGTTCCAGAAAGTTAGAAGAATCTCATTTAGCCTGGAAAAATAGTTTAAAAATTTACAAAAAAGCTCTCAGTGATGCCAGAACAGCATATTATTCATCATGAATAGAATAAAACAAAAACAACCCCCGGTTTCTGTTCAGCACTGTAGCCAGGCTGACTAAGAGCCATAGTTCTGTTGAGCCTAGTTTTCCCTTAACTCTGAGCAGCAATGACTTCATGACTTTCTTTATGAATAAAATTGTAGCTATTAGAGAAAGAATTCACCAGATCCTCCCCACAAATATTACAGATAGATCTTCATGTACAGCAGTGCTAGAGTCATCAATAAGGCCCCACTCCCTGTTAGACTGCTTTTTACCCATAGATCTCTCTGAGCTAACTTCAATTATTACCTCATCTAAACCAACAACCTGTCTGCTAGACCCTATTCCAACTAAGCTGCTCAAGGAAGCTTTACCCTTAATAGATAAATTCATTCATAGATATCATAAATCTATCTTTAGAAACAGGCTATGTACCGAAAGCCTATAAGGTAGCTGTAATTAAACCATTACTTAAAAAACCCTGTCTTGACCAAGGTGTTTTAGCCAATTACAGACCAATATCTAATCTCCCCTTTATTTCTAAAATAATTGAAAAAGTAGTCGCAAAACAATTATGTGATCACCTTCATAGGAATAATTTGTATGAAGACTTTCAGTCAGGATTTAGAGTTCATCATAGTACAGAAACAGCACTGGTAAAAGTCACCAACGATCTTCTCATGGCCTCAGATACTGGACTCATCTCTATATTTGTTCTGTTAGATCTTAGTGCTGCATTTGATGGAACATGAAATTGGAATTACAGGAACTGCACTAGGTTGGTTTAAATCTTATCTATCTGATAGATTTCAATTTGTTCATGTTAATGATGAATCCTCCATGCACACAAAGGTTAGCTATGAAGTTCCACAAGGCTCTGTGTTAGGACCAATACTTTTTACTTTATATGTGTCTCCTTTAGGCAACATTATTAGAAAACACTCCATAAATTTCCACTGCTATGCTGATGATACCCAGCTATATTTATCTATGGAACCAGATGAAAAAAAATCAGTTAATAAAGCTTCAAGCCTATAAGACATAAAGGCCTGGATGACCCACAATGTTTTACTTCTAAACTCAGACAAAACTGAAGTCATAGTATTTGGGCCCAACAATCTCAGAGATATGATGTCCAACAATATTGTTACACTAGATGGCATAAGTCTGGCCTCCAGTACTACTGCAAGGAACCTTGGAGTTATTTTTGACCAGGATTTGTCCTATACCTCACATATAAAACAAATCTCTAGCCTTCTTCCACCTACGGAACATTGCCAAAATTGCATCCTGTCTCAAAGTGATGCTGAAAAACTGGTCCATGCATTTGTTACTTCTAGGTTGGACTACTGTAATTCCCTACTTTCAGGATGCCCCAGTAACTCCCTAAAGAGCCTGCAATTAATCCAAAATGCTGCAGCAAGAGTGCTGACTGGAACTAGCAAGAGAGATCATATTTCACCTTCACTAACTTCTCTCCATTGGCTTCCCATTAAATCTAGAATAGAATTTAAAACCCTGCTTCTTACATATAAAGCTCTGAATGGTCAGGCTCCATCATATATAGAAGACCTCATAGCACCATATCATCCCAATAGACCACTTCGCTCTCAGAATGCAGGCCTACTTGTGGTTCCCAGAATTTCCAAAAGTAGAATGGGAGGCAGAGCCTTTAGCTATCAAGCTCCTCTCTTGTGGAACCAGCTCCCAGTTCAGATTCGAGAAGCAGAAACCCTCTCTACTTTTAAGTCTAGGCTTAAAACCTTCCTCTTTAATAAAGCACATAGTTATAGTTATGCTGCTATACGCTTAGACTGCTGGGGGACCCACCCCCCAATGCACTGAGCTCTTTTCGTCCTCTTGACCCTCTCTCCTCTCCTCTCACTCCACAGTTGTCACCACTGTATGACATTTACTCTGTGTGTTTTCTCCCATCGTTGTCTTTGTCCTTCTCTGTCTCCCTCTCTCTGTCCCTTTCTGCAGGTGTCCCTGACTTTGGGGCTGTGTGTTTTCCAGTGTGCAGCTACTGGTCCTACCAACCTGCCCGATGTTTTGTTTTTGCCCTTTTCTTTCTCTCTTAACTTACCACTCACCCCAACCGGTCGAGGCAGATGTCCGTCCACCCTGAGCCTGGTTTTGCTGGAGGTTTCTTCCGTTAAAGGGAGTTTTTCCTCTCCACTATTGCCTAGGGCTTGTTCAAGGGGGAATTGTTGGGTTCTCTCTATACATCTTTATAGTCTTGACTTTATTCTGTTAAGTGCCTTGAGATGACTTTGTTGTGAATTGGCGCTATATAAATAAAGTTGAATTGAAACTTAACTTATTCATACAACTGAATGTGATTTTAGCTTCCCGTTTATTTCTGTCTGATAGGATGACTGTTTACTTCACTGTCACTGTGTGTGTGTGTGTGTGTGTGTGTGTGTGTGTGTGTGTGTGTGTGTGTGTGTGAATAAAATTATAATAAGAAAGGCAGAGATAAGAATTTTGTATTATATAGTAGGATGTCATCTGCGCACAGGCTGATACTTCAGGCAGCTATGGATTGGGAGGTAAAGTAGATTGTTTCCAGCTTCTCCTATTCACCTCAAAATGGCCTTTGGCAAGATACTGACCCCTAAGTTGGCCTCAAGCCTTGTTTTAAAAATGTCTGTAATGAAGAAACAAATGAATGCTTATAAGATGTTCCCATTACTGTCACGATCTGGCCCTCAGTTACACTTCCTCCCTTTGGACTTTTATTTTGTAGCCCTGCTTCCTGTTCCTAGTCCTTTCCTTTACCTTTCATTATCCCTCATTGTTTGCAGCTGTTCCCCTCACTATTTAGGTCCAGCTTTCCCCACAGTTCCCTGCCCGATCCTTATCTCCCCCCTTGCCAACACACCGAACTCTTGCTTTACCTGACCTGAGTAATCCTGACTCCCATGAATTGGGCTCTAGTCCCAAGCAACTTTTGGTCTGAGGTTTGGTGTGTTTGTGTTTGTTAGTTTCCTTAGTCTTTTCCCGTGTGTTCATTCGGGTTTAGTAATTTATGTTTCCCATCTGTGTCTTATTTTTATTCCTGAGTCGTTTTGTTAGTGTTTATTTGTGTTTACTTTGTATCACTCCTGTTGTTGTCCCGGTGGGTTGACGCTACCAGCGGTCCTGAAGAGTTCGCACAGGTCGATGCTGCAACTTCGGTTCAGCTTCCAGATCGGGTCGACACAGCCTTTGGAGTTCCAGTTCCTGTTCCTCCAATTCCTGTTCTTACTTGTCCAGTTCCTGTCCTGGTGCCGAGATCGGATGCCACTTGTCCAGTCTTAGTTCCTGCCTCCGGGTCGGCCTCCCCCAGGGGCGGCCACCACATTACCAGTTCCTGTTTTAAAGCTGGCTGGCGCAGTAGCAGTCTCGGTTCCTAGGTCAGCCGACATCCCTTGGGGTCCAGCACCTGGTCCACAGGTGGTGGGTTTATTGCCTGCCTCTGGATTACCAGACCCCCATCTCCACGCCAGGGCTCTTGCCTCAGTCTCTGGCCTGCTGTGCGGGCCCCGGAGGGCTTCAGCCATCGTCGCCAGCCACCGGTCCGGTCTCCTGCGAGACCTCCAGTCCAGCCCCAGGAGGGCTTCAGCCATCGTCGGAGGCCACTGGAGGACTCCAACAGTCTTCTCCTGCCTTCAGTCACACCTCTCAAGGTGCCCAGCCTTCATCGTGGGTCTCTAGCTGGAGCCTGCTCCCTTCACCCTTCTCCAGCTAGATCCTCTACCAGTCCCATACATGGACTTACTCAAGTCCCTCTCACAGTGTCCTCTCTTGGGTCCGCCTCTGCCCTAACTGTGATAAATACTTTGTATTAATGTTTATTAAAGCAGATATGTGAAATATATGTGTAGACAAACATGTTTCTGTACATTCATTGGACTCGATCTCTGCAACAGGTTCAAGCTGCAGCTTCCACCCAAAAAAAAAAAAAGATTTTTTCCTTTTATGATATCTTCTTAATTTTTGTAGAGATATTGTGTTTGAAATTGTGTCATTTCCTTTGCAAAAATTAATGAAAGTTTTTTTATTCAAAAATTAAAGGAATTAAAATTGTTAATATTTTAATGTCTTGTACTTATTTTTAATTTTTTTTTTAAAACAATAACCTGCCAAAAACAGCCCTATTTTGTTATTTGTTTGTTCCAAAGTCAGAGAGCCGTGTCTCTGTACATTCAGAGGTTTTTGTACGACGACTCAGTCAGTTTGTATCACTGTGGAGGACTTTTGGTGGAGGAACCAGACTGGAAGTTGGAAGTAAGTGAAATACATAATAAAATGTTTTTATTTCTTATATGTTAAAGTTAGTGGATCAAAAAATAGAATTTCTATATAAAATTATAACTTTTGCTAACACAGTGTGTATTAAAACCAAAATGTTATTTAGTAAAAAAAAAAACAGAAAATTCAGTCTTTGATCAAAGGCTCTGTTTTCATTTTAAACATGTTTCAGTAGACTCAAAGACATATTTAGATTATTATGAGATTGTTTTTTTATGACCACATTAAAAACACTGTTGAAACATTTTTTGTAACCTTCTTTATGTAAAACCAAAAAAGGGAAGGATGTGTATTTAAAAATGTACAAAATCACTGATGTCGTTCTTGAGACAGAGTTTGTTTTAATACATTTGAACAGTTTGATCACTGAAATCCAAAACAAAACCACTTGATGTCAAATAATGTTTATTGATTTTATTGTGTTTCTAAAACAGGTAAGATTTTAGATGATTTCTGATAAAAATGTTTGTCTCCTGTGTGGTTGGACATATTTCAGCTCAAACTGTCTGATGATTCTGTCTGTGCTGATTTACATGAGAGGTTTTTCAAAGGGAAGTGAAACAATGTGTGAGTCAGTGACTGGTGGAGCAGAAAAAACATCTGACAGAAACTCAAGGTCTCAACTGTTTGATTGTGTGGTCTCTGTCCTCTAAGCTGATTGGTGTCTCCTACTGTAGGTGATGCCCATCCCACCCTGACTGTGCTGCCCCCCTCCAGTGAGGAACTAGAGAAGGGCAAGGCCACGCTCATGTGTCTGGCCAACAAGGGCTTCCCCTCAGACTGGACTCTGTCCTGGAAGGTGGACAGCACCAGCAGCATCAGCTGGGAGGAGAGCAGGAGCCCTGTGGTGCTGGAGAAGGACGGACGCTACAGCTGGAGCAGCACCCTGAGGCTCCCTGCAGACCAGTGGGGGAAGGTGGACTCTGTGACCTGTGAGGCCACCCAGGGCTCCCAGACTTCACTCAAGCAGACACTGAGGAGAGACCAGTGTCCCCAGTCCTGACCTGACTCACTGGGACTCTGCAGCTGGTTTCTCTCCGTCTGTATTTGTTTCTTGTGTTAATGTTGATGACTGTGTGATTCCAAAAGAATAAAGATTTTATTACATCTGCAATATTCGTGAGATCATCATTAATGCATCACATGTTACACATTCTTAACTTTGCTCTACAATCATTTTAAAAAGGGATTTAAAAGGTCCTGCAGTCCCCATCAAATATTACATTGTTTACAACACTGGAAAATGTTCTATGTTCGTGGTTTAATGAACCTCACTTAGAAATGTCAACTTGACAACATTTCAGTAGATAAACTTAAAAAAGCTGAGTCTGATTTTCACAGGTATTAATGTGTAAAATTGGTTTAAATTGTTTTTAATCTAGTTTTTATTAAACTACATCTATGTAAATTTTCTAAAGCAATGTGTGAATGCTGGGAGCTACTGCTGCCACTGCTGCTCCTTTTTTTGCTGCTTTACATATTTGCATCACTTTGCATCAGCAGCACCATGCTCCAGTGCTCTGGGAGAGTTTATAGTCCTGAGAGTTGAACACTGGATGACTGACAGCTGTCCTTCATGACAACAGAAGACACAGAAATCCTCCTCATCAAAAACATGACTCTGATCTCCGTCCTCATCTGGACTCTGCTCTGCTGCTGCTTCACAGGTAAAGTCCAGAGAATCCAACTCCTCTCCTCTATCAACATCCGTCCCTCTGAAATGAAGCCCACAAAACCATGATGCTGCTTTCTGTTTTTGTCTCTGTGTCCTCAGAGTCCAGAGGTCAGATCACAGTGACTCAGCCTGGAGCAGTGAGCTCTGCTCTGGGAGAAACTGTCAAGATCAACTGTAAAACCAGTCAGGATGTTTATGTTTCAAACAACAATCATCGTTTAGCCTGGTACCAACAGAAAAATAAAGAACCAAAACTGCTCATTTATGAATCTAGCAAACGCGCATCAGGGATTCCAGATCGTTTTTCAGGCAGTGGATCAAACTCTGACTTCACTCTGACCATCAGTGGAGTCCAGACTGAAGATGCTGCAATTTACTACTGTGTGACTCAACACTACATTAACAGTCAGCATCTGTTCACACAGTGAAAAAGCATCGTACAAAAACCTCCCTCAGTCAGACTGAACAGAAACTGAACTGATAAACTGAACTGAACAAAATCTCTTTGTTCCGCACTTAAAGTCACTTCAGATAGACACGTCTGCCAAATGATTAAATGTTAATGTTTGTCTGTAAATGTCTGGGAAGTGAGGAGACCAGTTGCTGGAGTTTTGGAGAAGAATATTTTTCCATTCATGTCTGATGCAGGATTCTAGCTGCTCAACAGTTCTGGGCTTTTGTTGCCAGATTTTTTGTTTTATGATGCGCCAAATGTTTTCTATTGGTGAAAGGTCTCGACTGAAAGAGACGTTGTCTGGATGTGAGCATGTGTTGCTCTAAAACCTCTATGTACTTTTCAGCACTGATGGTGTCTTTCCAGATGTGTAAGCTGCTCACACCATAGGCACTAATGCACCTCCACACCATCAGAGATGCAGGATTTTGAACTGTCTGCTGATAAAAAAATGGATGGTCCCTCTTCTCTTCAGTCCGCAGGACATGGTGTCTATGCTTTCCAAAAAGAATTTAAAATTTTAATTAATCTCACCACAGAACCTCTTTTCATTTTACTTCAGACCATTTTAAATGAACTTTGGCCCCAATAACATGTCAGCATTCTTGGGTCGTTTTTACATCTGGCTTCTTCTTTGCATGGTGCAGCTTTAACTTACATTTGTTAAATTTGATTGCACAGTGAACAGTGTTCACAATCAGGGATTTCTGGAAGTGTTCCCGAGCCCATGCAGTGATGTCCAGTAGAGAATCAGGCCTGTTTTAATGCAGTGCCACCTGAAGATCACCCTCATCCAGTTATGACCTTCGGCCTTGTCCCTTGTGCACAAAGATTCTTCCTGACTCTCTGAATCTTTTGATGATATTATATAATGTAGGTGGTTGGATCTTCAAAGTCTTCACAATTTTACATTGAGGAACATTTTTCTGAAATTGTTCCACAATTTGTAGATGCAATTTGTTGCAGATTATTAAACTTCTGTCCATCTTTACACTCGAGAAGCTCTGGCTCTCGGAAACACTCCTTTTATACCCAACATGTTACTGACCTGTTGCCAATTAATCTAATTAGTTGTCAATACTCCTCCATTTGTTTTATTTATTTGCAGCAATTACTTTTCCAGCCTTTTGTTGTCCCTTTTCCAACTTCTTTGAGATGTGTTGCGGCGATCAAATTCAAAATTTGCTAATTGTTTTTCATTAAATTGTAAATTTCAACATCTAATATGTTGTTTCTGTTCTACTGTTAGTAAACTATGGGTTGATGAGATTTGCAAATAATTCCATTCTGTTTATGTTTTACACATCTTCCCAACTTTGTTGGAATTGGGGTTGTAAAATAGGTGATGATCAGAATGATCCGCGTCCCTGTTGGAGTCAGTGTGATCATTTCCATAGAGCCACTTTGCATCAGCAGCACCATGCTCCAGTGCTCTGGGAGAGTTTATAGTCCTGAGAGTTGAACACTGGATGACTGACAGCTGTCCTTCATGACAACAGAAGACACAGAAATCCTCCTCATCAAAAACATGACTCTGATCTCCGTCCTCATCTGGACTCTCCTCTGCTGCTGCTTCACAGGTAAAGTCCAGAGAATCCAACTCCTCTCCTCTATCAACATCCGTCCCTCTGAAATAAACCATGATGCTGCTTTCTGTTTTTGTCTCTGTGTTTTCAGAGTCCAGAGGTCAATACACAGTGACTCAGCCTGGAGCAGTGAGCTCTGATCTGGGAGGAACCACAACCATCACATGTAAAACCAGTCAGAATGTTTATTATGGGAGCTGCCATGAATTAGCTTGGTATCAACAAAAAGGTCAACAAGTTCCAAAACTGCTTATTTATTGTGTTAATCGGCGAGCATCAGGGATTTCAGATCGTTTTTCAGGCAGTGGATCAAACTCTGACTTCACTCTGACCATCAGTGGAGTCCAGACTGAAGATGCAGCTGTTTACTACTGTCAGAGTCTCCACCACATTTACAATAAGAGTGTGTTCACACAGTGAAAAAGCATCGTACAAAAACCTCCCTCAGTCAGACTGAACAGAAACTGAACTGATGCTGCAGCTGGAAGCTACTGCAGAGACTGATACAGTTCACTGAGGACACACACACATTAACACACATTCATTTTTGGAGTTGAACCATAATCATAACCAGTACATTACTAACTTAGTTTATCCTTAAAAACTTGCAGACCAATGCATGTTCTAGTAAGGACCAGATACTTGTCTAAACTACATTTTAGAGTATAGCCACAGTTTAAGGTTTAAGTGATTTTTGGGCCACACCATCTAACAAAAACACACACTAGAATAATTCCTCTATTGTGCCTCTCTTCACTTCTTTAATTACAACATATACAGTATGGAGGTTAAAAAGTTTTTTTTTGATAAATGTAGTCACTAGAGAAAAATCACAATAATAAACAAAAGGCAAATCAATGCAGAGAAATTATGAAATAAAGGCAAAACCTTAGTCTGCAGCATAGTTCACTGGGCAGTGTTTCCCTTCATTAAACATTCCAATACTAAAGAGGAAACTTCATTGCAGACTTAGATGATGTGTATTCGCTATGTTATTTAGGGCCTCCCCGCCATCATACAGAAGCATGGGTGAAATTTACATGATATTGGATTCTGATACAAAATGCCGTGTGTGGAAAATAAAAATGGGGAACAACATGGAGAGAAAAGAGTTTCAGAGGCATAATATGAATATAAATTTGTTTTTAAACATTTTGAAGACAGTGGGACACACAAAACAATCACTGCAATTGTATTAAAAACTACATATCAGCTGTAATGTTGCAGTAATCAGTCTGCAGTTTACAATTATTAAATATTAAATACAGTGTAGTTATTTATAGAATTGAATGGTCTAAGGACTCAAAAGGTACAATTAACAGTAGTTTGGTTTCTCCATCATGTGTGTACTGCAGTGATAAAATGTCCTGTCGTATAAAAAAATATCTCACTGTAGAGACAAAGTACTGATGCCAAAATAAACTGCACACGTTTGTAGAATATTGTTAGCTGATGTGAAACTGACCACGTCATAGCCTTATACATTTCTGACTGACTGTGTGAGTAAGGAAATCCATCAGCCTATCAGGCATCAATTCAATTACACTATTATGAATTGGCTTGTATGCTGATGACATCTGATTGTATTTGAAATCAGAATAAGAATTGAATGTATGCATTCTGGATATTCAGTCAATTATTAAATTTGCTGCAAATATTTTAAATTGTCTGAAAAGCAAATTTCACCAAACTGAAGTAAACAGTATAAATTTAGTATATGACAGAAATAAATGCTAAGCTATGATAACATTCAGATCAGTTTGCTTTTGTTATTACCACCCGTCATTCCACTGTGGGGACAAACAGAACACTACATTTGAAACAAACTCTCCTGCAATATTCCTTACCCACATTATTTAATAACTCTAAAAGGTGTTTCCATCTGTATGGTAATCTGAACACATATTCCTTTATGAAGCATCAAGCATCTACAAACATTATTGTTTTATGCAAATCAAAATAATATTAGATGTTAAAACACTGTCCAATATATCCTGCGTCTATTTAGCATAGTTCCACATTTATTGAAGGTAGAAAATATAATATATAAAATAAACTTTTTTTCTTTAGGGTCGTGAAAACATTACTAATAAATACTTTAATTAACTGATCCATTTATACATATCACCATCAGAGTGATCCACACGCTGTTGGAGTCAGTGAGATCATTTCCATAGAGCCACTTTGCATCAGCAGCACCATGCTCCAGTGCTCTGGGAGAGTTTATAGTCCTGAGAGTTGAACACTGGATGACTGACAGCTGTCCTTCATGACAACAGAAGACACAGAAATCCTCCTCATCAAAAACATGACTCTGATCTCCGTCCTCATCTGGACTCTCCTCTGCTGCTGCTTCCCAGGTAAAGTCCAGAGAATCCAACTCCTCTCCTCTATCAACATCCGTCCCTCTGAAATGAAGCCCACAAAACCATGATGCTGCTTTCTGTTTTTGTCTCTGTGTCCTCAGAGTCCAGAGGTCAGGTCACAGTGACTCAGCCTGGAGCAGTGAGCTCTGCTCTGGGAGGAACCACAACCATCAACTGTAAAACCAGTCAGAATGTTCATGTTTGGAGCAACTATCATCTTTTAGCCTGGTACCAACAGAAAGATGGAGAACGTCCTAAACTGCTCATTTACTTTGCCACCACTCGAGCATCAGGGATTCCAGATCGTTTTTCAGGTAGTGGATCAAACTCTGACTTCACTCTGACCATCAGTGGAGTCCAGACTGAAGATGCAGCAGTTTACTACTGTCAGAGTGAACACAACATCAACAGTCAGCATCTGTACACACAGTGAAAAAGCATCGTACAAAAACCTCCCTCAGTCAGACTGAACAGAAACTGAACTGATGCTGCAGCTGGAAGCTACTGCAGAGACTGATACAGTTCACTGAATGTACACAAACACCAGTTGATGGTTAAACATCAAAAGATCGAGATCATTCACTGTATCTGTTATGCTGAACATCAGTGTGTAACATCTTTACAAAGACTCATTTGTTGGCTCATTACATTAATTAGTAAACCCTGCAAAAACAGTGATTCATAAACATAACAAACCTCTACCATCAAATAACCACAAAATTACCATTTGTTGCCACAAACCTAAATTCAGTGAAGGGATCTAAATAAACTAATCACAACAGTGCAAGTGTAGCCGGTAGCGCAACTGAAACCTCTTCTCTTAGTGGAAGAAAACCTGCGTTGTGTTTGAGTGATGTGGAATGAAGTGAGGACCACAGCGGTTTTGCCAACTGGAAAGGAATTTATTTTCTCTTCTCAAAATTCAGTAAATGAAATCAAAATTCTGTACAGCAACTTCATTTGACCAGGCTCCTACATGGACCTCTCCTCAGCAAGACCACTGGCCGACTGAGGAAAGCAGCACAAATCTGCAGGAAGTGACATCACTGACTTGTCAAAGGTCACGTATGGAAAATAAAATGAATAAAATTAAATGCTCCCTCAAAAATTATATATAATGCACAGAGACAAATACTTATTAAAAAAAACAACATCAATAAGAAGAAACTTTCTGGTGAAAATTTCTGGTGAAATATAAATCTGTTACATTAATACACATGCTACACAAGGACAACAGAAACAGTCCAAAAACACAGAGGTCAGGCAGAGCAGGAGTCCAGAGTCCAAAGCAGGACAGCACAATGTCCCAGAGCATATAGAGGACAGGACAGCAGTCCAAACAGGGTCTGGGGGTAGTGGGTTGCAAACAGGCAGGCAAAATAATGAGCCAGCAGGCAGAGAGGTCAGACTGATTAGCAAGCAGGTTAGCAGATGGGCAGAGAAGTCACAGGTAGACAGGTTACCCAGCAACAGATGAAGGGCCAAAGGCTCAATGCAGTTTGGAGAAATTATTTTTTATTATGTTAAATATTCTGTGATTTTCTGTGTTTGTCCATATTGTTAATGTAGAAACGAACAAAATGCTTTAAATCAGTTTTTAATGTGTTTTTAACACATCAGCTTTTGTGTCTCCAGTGTCTCTCTGTCCTCTGTGGTTAAAGCTTGTTTGCTCCTCACTTGCAGGTACAGTTAGCTGGTGGTATTTGTCCCAACCTGCTCAAATGACCACGCAAATAAAGGCAGAGACACTACATGGACACTTATTAATTCTATCATTTAACAATGATACATTAAATTGCAGAAGACATCAGCTGTGGAAGCAGGTGAATGTTGGTATGACTTAAATCCTGGAGAGAGTCTTACAGAAACGACTGAGGTGGAAAGTTTTATAGTGGTTCAGAGAACTGGAACCAGGTTTTCTGAATCATCGGCCCCGCCCACCACTTAACTGTTGGAGGAGAAAAAAGAAACGTCAATACTTTCATGGTGTCAATCAGCAGATGGAGTCGACCAGTTGTCATTGAACTGTTCAGAGTTTTAGTTCTCTGAGCACTTTTGGGACTATTTGTTCACAGGACAGGTCAAATTCTACCTGCTGACACTGGCTGAAAACATTCAGATGAGAGATTCCAACTTAACTGTTTATATGGACACTGATCAGATGCACGTTTTAATGCACAAAACATTTAATCAGAATTTCACATTTTTGAGAGCAATGTCGAACATGTATATTGCTACAACTTTCACACAGCAGGACAGTACAACCGAATCCTTATAGCTCATCAGGACCACAAACCTTAGTGCTCCTTACTGCATCAAAGACCAAAAACCAGTGAATGAAACTCCAAAACAAACAAGAAGAAAAACAGTGTAGTGTGTGCAGTCCAGTGCAGTGAAGAGTTCTCAGAGCTCTACACTGGAGAAACCAAACAGCCTCTACACAAGAGCACGACCAAGCACAGGAGAAGCAACACCTCAGGACCAGAATCAACAGTGTAACCACTCCTGAAGGACAAAGGACACTCCTCTGAAGATAAGAATGTTCACATTTTGGACAGAAAAGACAGATGGAGTTCATGAATCCATTTATGTTCACATGAAATATCTTTCTCTCCACGGAGCAGGAGGCCTCAGTGTCAAGCTGTCTCCCACTTTCCATTCTGCCCTTTCATCCCAGGAAGATCAAGACCACTTCACACGTCCACTAAGAGGACCACACCTAACAACCTGAGGGGTTTTTAGGGTGTTAGGGTTCTAATTGTTACATCTTGATGACTCCACCTCGTTCTATATTATCCACCAAATGACATAACTGGGTCCCACAGCCACCTTTCCATAGACTGAAGAAGCTGCTTGGATGAGTAGCAAAATGTTGTTAATCAAAAAGTTGAATCATGTCCAGTTGACATGCTACTTGCTACTTAGTGAGAGTCGGGATCCTCTTAGGGAGGTCTGTGACTGGTCGTGTCATTGCAAACTATGCACACAGTCAGTGCTGTAGATAGTTTAACTTCGCTCAGACCTTGGGGCCCCAATGGCCTGTGGCCCCAAGCAGTTGCCTGCTGGCACAGAGCTCCTCTGAGAATATGGCCTGAGAGTTAAATATTACTTTAACATGGAGTTGACCCTGAGGCTCCAGCTCCACTTGTGAAGCAAAGCTATCGTGGAGAATACGAGTTAAATCAAGTTGGCACCATGACAGCACTGTCAAGAAATCTGCAGAGATGTTTTATAAGAGCATGAGTGTGACGTCCCCCTGCTGCAGCTCCTCACTGGAGGGGGGCAGCACAGTCTGGGTGGGGACGAGTCGTCACACTGCAGAGAAAGAGAACCAAGTGTAGAGACACTGGGAGTTCAGATGAAAATGGTTTTTAGTGTTTTACTTCCTCTTTAAATGTAGTAACCATGACAACAGACAGGCATCACTAATGAACCATGAAAACAGATGGTTTCAGGACTAAAGATAAAAAGTTAAACTAGTTGCAGAGGATTAATTTGGACAGAACATTTTAATTGCTGAAATTAAAAATGGCAGTTTAACAATAGTTTGAGCTTAAAAATATATTTAAATGTCTGAAGAAAGTGCGATGAAATAAACAGTTTCTGTAATGGTATTAACAACTAAATCAGCTTAAATGATGCAGTAATGTCTACAATTATTATATAAAATAGAAAAGAGTATAAGTAGAACTCCAGAGCTTAAGGAGACAAAAGTACAGTTGACAGCAGTCTGCATGTTTCCAGCATTGAACGTTGGATTAAAACCTTGGACTATAGAGAGACATGACTCTTTGATGCTGAAACAGTTCTGGAAAGTCATTGTCACATTTTGTCAGCTGATGTAAAAGTGACCATGAACATAATGTCACATATTTCCTGAAGGTTTAGATTTTATATTTGATAATCTATGATGTCTTTAAGTCTTTATTAAAATTATGTTAATTTGAATGAAAAAGATAAGAAGCTAATCAATACTTTAATAAACTGATTGATCCAATAAGAATTAGCCTGATCAGAATGTTCCAAGATCATACATGTTATCACTTTATGCAGATGATGCTTTTTCTTTCTAATTGCATGAATCCCATTTGTATCACATTATTTCTTATTATGTTATTTGCTTTTTGTAACTTAGCTGCAATAATATCTGAAGATTGCAGAACATTGCATAGTGCTGTTAAACACTTTGGAAACACTGAACCTTTAACAGGGACTAAATGATCTTTTAAAACCTCCTTTTAAAATGATTGTAGAGCAAAGTTAAGAATTTGTAACGTGATGCATTAATGATGATCTCATGAATATTGCAGATGTGATAAAATCTTTATTCTTTTGGAATCACACACTCATCAACATTAACACAAGAAACAAATAGAGACAGAGCGAAAGCAGCTGCAGAGTCCCAGTGATTCAGGTCAGGACACATGAGCGTGGCCTTGCCCTTCTCTAGTTCCTCACTGGAGGGGGGCAGCACAGTCAGGGTGGGATGGGCATCACCTACAGTAGGAGACACCAATCAGCTTAGAGGACAGAGACCACACAGCTGTCAATCAAACATTTGAGACCTTGTCCTGTGTGAGAGCTGATTTTCCTCTTTAAGCAGTTTCTGTCAAATATTTTTTCTGCTCCAACAGTCACTGACTCACACATTGTTTCACTTCCCTTTAACAAAACAGTGTCATCATCTAAAATACTAAACGTACAATAATTAAATATATTCAGTGGAAACAGAAACAAATACAGGAAATTAAAAAACAATCATCAGATTTTCTTCAATATTTAAACACTTAACACAACGTTCAAATGATTTTAAACTTTTTGACAGAAAAAATTAAACCAAAGAATTTCATTTTCAAAAAACTACCTTTACCTTCACTTTGGTCAATTTTAGATGAAAGGCAATTTATATTGATTTCAACTGTCGTCATTGGGTCACAAAACACAAACTGGATCAAAATTCTATCTTAGGCCCAATGTTTTTTTTTAAACTATATTTTAATAACATTCATAACGGTATAAAACACTCACTGTATCACATGTATGCTGATGATGCAATTTTGTACTCTTTTGCTTCATCTATTGAAACAGCAGCTGCTAATGTGTAGACTGATTTTTACTTATTACAGCATTCTCTTATTGACTATGAATTGCTTTTAAATGCAAATAAAACAAAAGTCATGATATTTTCACCAAGTCAAGTTAAAACACCAGCCATCTCTATTAAAACCATAAATGGTATTCATATAGTTTGTAGATTCATACAAGTTCCTCTGCCTTTAGTCGGACAGAAATCTTCATTTTAAATACAAACTGGAATTGTGTAAAAAAAAACTTATATTCACACTTGGTTTCCTTTACAGGCTTAAATCATGCTTTTCATACTCTGCTTATACACGTTTGTTTCTGTCGCAGCTTAACTACGTTGACATTGTCTAGGTTTTTGCCTGTATTGCAGTTCTGGCTAAACTTAATGCAGAATGACGCAGAGGATCGCGATGTAGAACAGACTCTGGTTAGAAAACACATCACTTTTTGCTCTGTAACCTGGTTAATTGGACTTTTCTTTCTAATCGCAGGAGTCAACACTGGTACATTTTCATTTATAAGGCCCTACTTGGCAAACTACCTCATTATATCAGGTCTGTGTTTGTCCCTGTGCAATATTCTTACAACCTGAGATCCACCAAGCAGCTTCATTTAAAAGGTCCCAACTTTGACAACTGAAGCTGGTAGAAAAAGTTTCATAATTTGGTCATCGTTTATGTTCATGAGTGATTTGCAGACCCAATAAAAATTTGAATTTTTCACCTCAATGTCCTCTTTTAAACAGAAATTAACTGCAATTTACACCCCTGCCCTGCTCCTGTTTTTATTTCATTTAGTTTGTTGTTTTGTGCTTGATGTTTTGTCTGTTGCTTTACTTTATTGTCCTGTACTTTTGTCTTAATAGTTAAGTGATCAACATTTCTTTTTGCCGCCTTCTTGGCCAGGTCACCATTACAAAATATATATTATATCATCTCAACTGGTGTTTTTACCTGGTTAAATAATAAAATACAAACTTACTCTATCAGAACACACTTTTTTTTTAATAAAAAAGAAACAAGGGAAGGCAACATTTTTTCTTGACATGTTGAATATCAAATAAAAGGAACTCATAAAACAAAAGGTATCAATAGCTTGTATTAAGGCAGAGCCAAATGAAGACAGACCGAGAGGGAGTAAACTAAATAACAGATTTTTATTGCAAAAAAACTCAAGAACCAACACAATCTGTGATTGTACACAGACACTGTTCTTTGTCTTTGGAACAAACAAACTCACCAAAGTTAGTTTAAAAAAAAAGGTAAAAAATAAAAATAAAAAATTACAAGAGATGATTAAAATATTCATCTTCTTTTCCTTTCGGCTGTTCCCTCTCTGGGGTCACAAAAGAGAATCATGTGCCTTCATCTAACTCTGTCCTCTGCATCCTCTTCTCTCACACCAACTAACTTCATGTCCTCTCTCACTACATCCATAAATCTCCTCTTTGGTCTTTCTCTAGACCTCCTGCCTGGCAGCTCCAACCTCAGCATCCTTCTACCGATATATTCACAGTTTCTCCTCTGAACATGTCCAAACCACCTCAATCTGGCCTCTCTGACTTTATCAACAAAACATCTAACATGAGCTGTCCCTCTGATGTCCTCATTCCTGATCCTGTCCATCCTCGTCACTCCCAAAGAGAACCTCAACATCTTAAGCTCTGCTACCTCCAGCTCTGCCTCCTGTCTTTTCTTCAGTGCCACTGTCTCTAAGCCGAACAGCATCTCTGGTCTCACCACCGTCTTGAACACCTTTCCTTTCATTCTCGCTGATACTCTTTTATCACACAACACACCTGACACTTTTCTCCACCCATTCCAACCTGCCTGCACTCGCCTCTTCACCTCTTTTCCACACTCTCCGTTGCTCTGAACCGTTGACCCTAAGTACTTAAAGTCCTGCACTTTCTTCACCTCTGTTGATTCACCCTGTAACCTCACTGTGGAGGTCTGCTCTGTTTTCCAGAGCAGACCTCCACCTCTCTAGATTTTCCTCCACCTGCTCCCTGCTCTCACTACAAATCACAATGTCATCTGCAAACATCATAGTCCACAGAGATTCCTCTGTAGTTTCCACAGCTCTGCACATCTCCCTTGTTCTTAAAAATGGGCACCAGTACACTTCTCCTCCAGTCCTCAGCATCCCCTCACTCTCCAAGATCTTGTTAAACGAACTAGTCAGAAACTCTACTGCCACCTCTCCTAGACAATTCCATACCTCCACAGGTATGTCATCAGGACCAACTGCCTTTCCACTCTTCATCCTCTTCAACGTCCTCCTCACTTCACTCTTATTAATCTTTGCTACTTCCTGCTTTACACCAGTCACCTCTTCTACTCTTCGTTCCCTTTCATTTTCCTCATTCATCAACTCTTCAAAGTTCTCCTTCCATCTTCCCATCACACTCCTGGCACCTGTCAATACATTTCCATCCTTATCTTTAATCACACTAACCTGCTGCACATCCTTCCCATCTCTATCTCCTTGTCTCACCAACCTGTACAAATCTACCTCTCCCTCTTTAGTGTCCAACCTAACATACAAGTCCTCATATGCTCTTTGTTTGGTCTTTGCCACCTCTATCTTCACCTTACGCTGTATCTCCCTGTACTCCTGTCTACTCTCTTCAGTCCTCTCAGTGTCCCACTTCTTCTTAGCTAACCTCTTTCTCTGTATACACTCCTGAACTTCCTCGTTCCACCACCAAGTCTCCTTGTCCACTTTCCTCTTTCCAGATGACACACCGAGTACCCTCTTACCCGTCTCCCTGATCAAATTAGCTGTAGTGGTCCAGTCATCTGGAAGCACCTCCAAACCACCCAGAGTCTGTCTCAGCTCCTCCCTGAAAACTACACAACATTCTGCCTTTTCGTCCTCTGCTCTGCCTTTGTCCTCTTCATCTTCCTCACCACTAGCATCATTTTACACACCACCATCCTGTGTTGTTTGGCTACACTCTCCCCTACCAATACTTTGCAGTCACTGATCTCTTTTAGATTTTTGACATAAGATGTCGTCCACCTGAGTGCTTCTACCTCCGCTCTTATACGTCACCCTATGTTCCTGCCTCTTCTGGAAGAAAGTGTTCACTACAGCCATTTCCCTCCTCTTTGCAAAGTCTACCACCATCTGTCCTTCTGTGTTCCTGTCCTGAACACCAAACCTGCCCATCACATTCTCATCACCTCTGTTCCCTTCACCTACATGTCCATTGAAATCTGCACCAATCACCACTCTCTCACCTCTGGGGATGCTCTGCATCACTTCATCTAACTCACTCCAGAATTTCTCCTTCTCTTCTAACTCACATCCTACATGTGGGTCATAACCTCTCACAACATTGAACATCACGCTTTTAATTTCCAGCTTCAGACTCATCAACCTGTCTGATTCTCTTTTCACCTCTAGAACATTCCTCACCAACTCCTCTTTCAGAATAACTCCTACTCCATTTCTCTTCCTATCTGACCCATGGTAGAACATCTTGAACCCTGCTCCTAAGCTTCTAGCCTTGCTACCTTTCCACCTGTTTTCCTGGACACACAGTATGTCCACCTTCCTTCTCTGCATCATGTCAGTCATCTTTCTAGCCTTCCCTGTCATAGTCCCAACATTCAAAGTCCCTACTGTTAGTCCTACATTCTTAGCTTTCCTCTTCTCTCTCTTCCTACGAACACACCTTCCTAGATAGTAGTCCAATTTCCACCGGTACCCTGTGGGTCAACAGCACCAGTGGCAGTCGTTGTCAACCTGGGCACCGACGGATCCGGTATGGAAGTCATTGTCACGATTCACATTTTTAATTTGGCATGTGTTTTATGTCGGATGGCTTTCCTGACACAACCCTCTTGATTTTGGGACTGGCACAAGAAGACACTGGCTTGTGTCCCCTTGTGGTTGCATTAGAAGATTAACATATGTATGTATGTTTTTATTCTTTGAGTAGAAAACTTTTCAACAAATTTCTACAACAGGTGAAATCATGCAAGAAAAAATTTGATTTTTTGAAATAATGCCTATTTATTATTCCAAATAATCTGAATCCCTCGATTAGGAAACATCATCAGAGAGATCCACATGTCTGTGGAGTCAGTGTGATCATTTCCATAGAGCCACTTTGCATCAGCAGCACCATGCTCCAGTGCTCTGGGAGAGTTTATAGTCCTGAGAGTTGAACACTGGATGACTGACAGCTGTCCTTCATGACAACAGAAGACACAGAAATCCTCCTCATCAAAAACATGACTCTGATCTCCATCCTTATCTGGACTCTCCTCTGCTGCTGCTTCACAGGTAAAGTCCAGAGAATCCAACTCCTCTCCTCTATCAACATCCGTCCCTCTGAAATGAAGCCCACAAAACCATGATGCTGCTTTCTGTTTTTGTCTCTGTGTCCTCAGAGTCCAGAGGTCAGGTCACAGTGACTCAGCCTGGAGCAGTGAGCTCTGCTCTGGGAGGAACCACAACCATCAACTGTAAAACCAGTCAGAATGTGTATAGTGGGAACCGTTTAGCCTGGTACCAACAGAAAAATAAAGAACCAAAACTGCTCATTTATGAATCTAGCAAACGAGCATCAGGGATTCCAGATCGTTTTTCAGGCAGTGGATCAAACTCTGACTTCACTCTGACCATCAGTGGAGTCCAGACTGAAGATGCAGCAGTTTACTACTGTACGAGTCAACATTACATCAACAGTCAGCATCTGTTCACACAGTGAAAAAGCATCGTACAAAAACCTCCCTCAGTCAGACTGAACAGAAACTGAACTGATGCTGCAGCTGGAAGCTACTGCAGAGACTGATACAGTTCACTGAGGACATACACAGACACACCGTGCACACAGAGTTTAATAAAGCATTGTTTAGCATTGTTGCTTTAATATCGGAAATCTCATCTTTCTTTATCACAGCTTCCAATCCTCCATTCTTATCTCACTGAGATACTGTACATATTCTCATCAAACTGCCACAATCAATTAAAGATGATCCAACCAGAAAAAGCTAATGACAAAATACTCAGTCATGATCTCTGACCTCAAGCTTAGATCACAGCTTTTTCAACTCTATTCTGAAGCAGAGTAGAGATTTTGGTTACATCATCAAATAACTCCTGTCTTAATGTGCCCCACATTGTCACAGCTGTTTTCATATTTGTACAGTTTAGCTGTACAAAGCTAAATTAGGGAGGTTACAGCAGTTTTAGTCTTTATCTGTGTGTCACGTGGTGAAGTGAGGTAGAGTGAAACGTTTTATTGTGACTATGGCTGTAAACTGCTCTTATGGCTTGATTTTTTACTCTACTCAAAAACACTTTAAACTGTAGCCACAGGCTTTTTGTTTTTCTACATGGCTACAAATGTTCCACAGGAGTTGTACTTTTTGCCAAGTGAAGCTCAATTAGCAGATAAGTTTGTGTGTTTCTAATATTAAATATCCGTACAATCAGGGACTTACAGTAATCCAATCTATAACTACTCCAAAGTTAACTCCAAGATTCCTTACAGAAGTACTGAAGGCCAAAGTTCTACCATCTAATATAACTACGTGGTTAAAGAGCTTATTTCTGAGATTTTTAGACCCAAATACAATAATTTCGGTGGTACGACCCTGGCTCACTAGGGGTAGGGGAAGTAACTTAAAGAAATACAAACTGGGATCTGTATCACTAAATGTGCAATAACAGAATGTTATACTCAACACTCTGAACAATGTATCCACAGTGACATTTTCTTCTTATACCAAGTCACAAGATGGTAGTCGTGCACTAATAAAGCCCACCGCACAAGACGTCGGTTGTGGTTATACATTCCTGCTAGGAAAACAAGTGAATTATGGTCAGTGTAGACAACTACAGGTAAGTGGTTGGATCCAACATGCACCTCAATGTGCTGCAGTGCAAGTAATAAAGCCAAAGTTTCCTTTTCAATGACAATGAATGACTTTGCTGATGCAGTAACAGACAGGAAGCTCACTACCATCAGGATCTACCTACAGCAACACGGCTCCAGCTACCACAGCACTAGTATCAACTTCAAGCTTGAAAGACCTGTTGAGATCAGGAGATGCAAGTACAGGAGCACAACATAGAGATTATGCACTTTAAAAGGGAGTTTGGCATTTATGTGTCCACATAAAGTCAACCTTTGGGCTACATAGATCTGTCAAAGCTGGGCAGCAGAGAAAAATTTCTTACAGAAGTTTCTGTAATAGCCTCACAGCAAGGGCACAGGGCACGACGCGTGGTGGGAACCAAAAACAGCAAAGGCTTTAAACTTGTCCTCATTAGAAATGCAGAGCTCTCAGAATCACGCTCAGTCAAAGGAACCTGCCAGTATCCTTTAAAGAGATCTAGCCTATTCACATACTTAGCAGTGCCTATGTTGTTGACACAATCTTCCATTCTTGGTAATGATACGAATCAGGAATAGTTACTGTGTTTACTTTACAGAAGCCTGTGATAAATCTCGGAGAGCCATCACTGTTTCCTTCCAGCAAACATGGAAAACTCCATATTCATATACCTATATATGCCTTTCATCAACGCTTGTTTAACAGGGTTTACATGATATGGATGCTGTTTAATTGCCTTAGCATCACTTGTGTCAATCTCATGTTCTAAGATTGTGGTGCAAGATGGTACATCATTGAAAAGTGAAGGAAACTCAGTCACTAAATCAAAAAGGTCTTGGGCTTGTTCACGTGCCAGTGTTCCAGTTGGGTAGGGACCACTTTGAGCATCTCAGAGTCTGATGGTGTGGTGATAAAAGTCAGTGTCATTAACTTTCTTGCTAATTTCATAATGACCAGAGAATTTTGCAGTCAAAGTTGAACCAGGAAATGGAAGCAGTACAAACACTTTATCACCAATATTGAACTCACATTTTACAGCAGACCAGCCATAATATTGCTTCATCATAGACTGTGTTGTGGTTAGTGTCTCTTTTGAGTGAGTGAGTTGACATGGTGGAGAAATTCTGAACCATCTAACATAGTCCAACACATTGTTAGTGGGTGTCTCAACAGCTAACAATTTCTCTTTCAGCATTTAAAAGGGACCATGAGGAGTGTGCGCAAACACATGTCAAGGTCTTGGAGTTTTGTGCTTTTGTTATTATTGTTCTAACCCTGTCTCCCTCTGTGCAGAGTGGCCGCCCTCCTTCCCTGTCATTGCCTCATCCCGGATTGGTGCTGTGGAGGGAGGCACAGCTTCCCGCACTTGTCACTGATTGGCAGTAGCCTTTTTACGCCTGCCTAGGGGCTCACTCTGTGTTGGTTTGTCTTGGGAATTCTTCTGCCTGCTCAGGAGTCTAGTCTACACGTCTGTTTGTGTTGGCCCTCTGCAAGTACCTGGTCTGAACTGTCTATGCTCTAAATGTGTCCCACCTGTTTAGTTAACTTTTATAAGGTATTGGCCTCTTGTGTTAGCTATCGTTGTCCCTGTCTCTCAGAGGCGCTTTTAGTTTGTGTGTCCAGCCTATGTTACTCCCTGTACTTGGCAGCCTTTGGGCAGTTCTCATTAAAACATACTTACTCGTTACCTCAGCCAGTGTGTGTGTGTGTATTGGTTCTGCCTTTGGGTCAAAGTCAGACTTATCGTAACATTACGAACCAACCATGTCTGACCCAGCAGAATCTCCCCTGGCTTGTGAAACCCCGCTGCCCTCGGTGGGGCCACTTGCAGAGTTTAGTGACCGGCTCCAGTTTTGTTTGTCTGCGGTGCATGCTCTTCACAACCTTGTCTGCCTTATGGAGCACAAACCTGAGCCCACTTCCCCAACTGTTATACTAGGGCAGCCAGAGCCTTTTGATGGTTGTGCTGTAGAATGTCTTCCCTTTCTGTCCGCTTGCAGGCTTCAATTTGAATTGGAGCTGGCTGGGGCTGGCTTTTTTTGTTGTGGATAAAGAGGATGGAGGACTCTGTCCCTGTATTGACTATTGTGGATTAAACCAGGTCACAGTAGGGAATACATACCCTCTACCTCTCTTGCACACTGCTTTTGACTTGTTAAAGTGGGCTAAGTTGTTCACTAAGCTAGATCTTCGCAGTGCCTACCACCTGGTGCAAATTAGAGAGGGAAGACAGCATTCATCACTCACAGTGGGCATTTTGAATACTTGGCCTTTTGGCCTCACCAATGCTACTGGCATTTTCCAAAGTCTAATTAACGATATTCTCAAGGACATGATCCATCGCTTTGTTTTTGTCTACCTGGACGATATTCTTATTGTGCCTTATTCTTCTTGGTTCAGTGTCTTATGACACCACAGGAAAGATTTTATATATCCCCAAAAAACTACTATTAGGGTTTGGGAAAACAACTTCAGGGCAAAGTTATGTTAATAAATAACAGAATTAGGCACAAAAACTTCAGGGTGAGGATAAGTTAGAAGAAAAATTACATAAAAACTAATCCCTACAAACAGTGACAACACACGTACCTCCTTACTATAGTAACCTTGTGCACCACGTTGTGAAACAATCATCAATAAAGCACACAACGTCTCGCATCAAAGGAAAATCACTGCGAGACAGTTACACACATACACACACACATACAATTAAATACAAAACAAGTTGCCAGGGGCCTTCTATATTCAGACAAAACTGAATTTAGAAGAAAGTCAGGACATCCAGAATTGTATGTCTTTTAGGGAGGCTTGAAGTTTGACTAATTGATTTGAGTCATCTGGTTTCATAGATAAATATAGCTGTGTGTCATCTGCATAGCAATAACAATTTATGGAGAGTTTTTTGATAATGTTAGCTAAAGGACAAAGTACAAAGCCCTGTGGAACTCCATAACTAAGTTTGTGTGCATGGAAGATTCATCATTATCATGAACAAATTGGAATCTCTCTGATAATCATGATTTAAACCAACCTCAGGTTTCCTCCACACAGCTTCCTTGAGCTTCTCTCTTACAAACAAAATCATGGAACTGAGACATTAATGATGACGGTCCAATAACAATTTCTGCATAGAGAGAGAATTTAAAGGCTAAAAAAAAGGTAACGGGAAGCACCTATGGAAAAGAGGAGCTGAGGATTTAGAGAACCCAGGATTGGTGCACATCAGTTTTACCTTTTGAGCCACAGAAACCCACACTGAACATACAATACACAGGGAAGAAGGTGGAAACACCTACACACTTTCGATTTCTAAATCAAATGTAAATGAATCAAAAAACACACAAATACTAAAACACATTTTTTATATAACATATAACAATATTTGAACACAGAATGGTTCTGTTAAATATCCATGTTTTAATTTAAAAAAACTCTAAAGACCAAAGGTCTGCTGTGCTGGTTGGGCAGCGTTCCCAAACTATTTAGTCCAGCTTTTGAGCAGGCCAATTCCAGCAGCTACTTTCTTCTACAGAGAATTCTTAAACAACCAGGAAGTCATTGTCTTGGTGAAATAGAAGTTCCCCAATCAGTCATGGCCCAGAGGTATTGGCATAACTCTTCAGTGTGGAGTATACACGATGATGGAAGATGCCTTGCACACGATGCAGATCGCCCACTCTCCCATCGCCAAATCATCCCCAGATCATCACGTTTTCACCTCCATGCTTCACTGATGGTGTTAGGAAGGAATCTACCACCATTTTATAAGCTTTGTATCTGACATATGTCTTTCTCTTGGATCTAAACACCCCAGATCTGATTCCAATTTGACAACTTACCCTGTGAGGTCCAAGAATGTAGGTCCCATGTACAGTGTCTGTACACACTGGTTTCTTTCTTAAGACGCAGCCACTATGGAAAAATAAACATTTTTCTCAGGGAGGGCACTGTAAGTACTGGAATTATTTGGCAGATGTGCACTTGGGCCTTTTGCTGGCATTTTACTATCATTATTTAAGAATTATTGCGTTTGAAATTGTTTCATTTTTTTCAGAAAAATAAAGTTTAGTATTCCAAAATTATTTAAAAAAAAACCTGATTACTTAAATCTATTGCAATTTTTAATTCTTTTTTTCCTTCAGCTAAAAAAATACAGCAAAAACAGACCAATTTTGTTGAGTTTGTTTGTTCCAAAGTCAGAGAGCCGTGTCTCTGTACAGTCAGAGGTTTTTGTACGACGACTCAGTCAGTTTGTATCACTGTGGTGGACTTTTGGTGGAGGAACCAGACTGGAAGTTGGAAGTAAGTCAAATTCATAATTAAATGTTTTCATTTCAGTTTTCATTGAAGTTAGTAGCTGAAAACATTGTCAACTTTCCATTTTAAATTATTACTTTTGCTAACATGTTTATCAAAACCAAAATTTTATTTAGTTAAAAAAATTGAATACTAATTGAAATAACAACAAAATGTTCAAGCAGTAAAAATTTTTTTTTTTCCAACTAATAATGAAGTTTTAACCTGAAAACGTGAATGTTTAGTTCAGTTTGACAAAGAAACAGAGCCGTGTCTCTGAACAGTCAGAGGTTGTTGCCTTGTATCTTTTTTAAACATGTTCAGTGGAGGAACCAGACTGGAAGTTAAAAATATTTCAAAGAATATTGTAATGTTTAAAATTCAGTCGTTGATTAAATGATCAGTTTTCATTTTAAATACTTTTAATGTTGTTTTTCTCATGGAGTAGAAAAGTTTGTTTTCTTTTCATGACTTTCTTGTCATGTAGAAATGTTGCAGCTTGTGCAGCCTACAGAAAGTTACATTTTAATAACATGTTTTCATTATTTCTCAGATTGGTTATATATTTTGATTTCTGTAATGATTATTTAAATATCTTTCATAACCTTTTTTATGTAAAACCAAAAAAAGGAGGGATGTGTATTTACAAATGTACAAAATCACTGATCTTGTTCTTGAGACAGAGTTTGTTTCTAAAACAGGTATGATTTTAGATGATTTCAGTTAAAAACGTTTGTCTCCTGTGTAGTTGGACATATTTCGGGTTAAACTGTCTGATGATTCTGTCTGTGCTGATTTACATGAGATGTTTTTCAAAAGGAAGTGAAACAATGTGTGAGTCAGTGACTGTTGGAGCAGAAAAACCATCTGACAGAAACTGCTTAAAGAGGAAAATCAGCTCTCACACAGGACAGGGTCTCAACTGTTTGACAGCTGTGTGGTCTCTGTCCTCTAAGCTGATTGGTGTCTCCTACTGTAGGTGATGCCCATCCCACCCTGACTGTGCTGCCCCCCTCCAGTGAGGAACTAGAGAAGGGCAAGGCCACGCTCATGTGTCTAGCTAACAAGGGCTTCCCCTCAGACTGGACTCTGTCCTGGAAGGTGGACAGCAGCAGCAGCATCAGCTGGGAGGAGAGCAGGAGCCCTGTGGTGCTGGAGAAGGACGGACGCTACAGCTGGAGCAGCACCCTGAGGCTCCCTGCAGACCAGTGGGGGAAGGTGGACTCTGTGACCTGTGAGGCTACCCAGGGCTCCCAGACTTCACTCAAGCAGACACTGAGGAGAGACCAGTGTCCCCAGTCCTGACCTGAATCACTGGGACTCTGCAGCTGCTTTCTCTCTGTCTCTATTTGTTTCTTGTGTTAATGTTGATGAGTGTGTGACTCAAAAGAATAAAGATTTTATCACATCTGCAATATTCATGAGATCATCATTAATGTATCACATGTTACACATTCTTAACTTTGCTCTACAATCAGTTTAAAAGGAGGATTTAAAAGATCATAGTCCCTGTTAAAGTGTCAGTGTTTCCAAAGTGTTTAACGGCACTATGCAATGTTCTTCTATCTTCAGGGATTATTTCAGCTAAGTTACAAAAAGCAAATAATATAATAAGAAATAATATGTTAGAAATGGCATTCATGCAAATAGAAAGAAAAAGCAGGGCATCATCTGCATAAAGTGATATAACATTTATGATCTGAGGTTATTTTGAATATTTCTATATTGGTTTTCCCCACATTTTTCTCTCCATATACTGGAAAAAGACTAAGTTGTGCACAGAGTTGTTCATAACGCTCTCGGGTCTACTATGTTTTAACAGTATGAGGCAGTAAATGATTAGTGAATTTCCATTTAGGATGAACAAATTATCTATTAATAAGAATATGTGACCATACTGGGAGATGAGTGGACAATGAGGAATTGTGATAAGAAAAATAATTTTTATTTAATAATTTCATTTAATAATTCCTGACAAGCAGTGATAAACGTTAGTTAATGTTGAACCAACAATAGTGGAATTTTAAAAGCACTTCATAATATTTTCTGTGTGTGTGTGTGTGTGTGTGTGTGTGTATACTCAGTGAACTGTATCAGTCTCTGCAGTAGCTTCCAGCTGCAGCATCAGTTCAGTTTCTGTTCAGTCTGACTGAGGGAGGTTTTTGTACAATGCTTTTTCACTGTGTGAACACATACTGACTGTTGATATAATGTTCACTCTGACAGTAGTAAACTGCTGCATCTTCAGTCTGGACTCCACTGATGGTCAGAGTGAAGTCAGAGTTTGATCCACTGCCTGAAAAACGATCTGGAATCCCTGATGCTCGAGTGCTGGCAGTATAAATAAGGAGCTTAGGACGTTCTCCATCTTTCTGTTGGTACCAGGCTAAACGGTGATACTGGTTCCAAACATCAACATTCTGACTAGTTTTACATGTGATGGTTGTGGTTCCTCCCAGAGCAGAGCTCACTGCTCCAGGCTGAGTCACTTTTTGTAAATATTCCTCACATTATACTGTACTGAATGTGATTCTAGCTTAACATGCCTTTCTGTCAAACAGGTTGTCTGACTTAATACTGTTTACTTCAGTTTTGCAAAATACAGGTTTCCAACCATGTAAAATATCTGAGACACGTTTAAAAGTGGAGGGAGTATCCAAAATGCATACATTCACTATTGATCTGACTAAACTCTAAGTAATTGGGATATGAGTGTTTTTAAATATGATAGGATGTCATCAGCATACAAGCTAATTTTATAATAGTGTGATCCAAATTATGCCTGAGATACTGATTGATTTTGTTATTCACACAGTCAGAAATGTCAAATGCTGTGGAGAAACACGTCAGTTCTGTCAAATCTTTTATTGTAAAATTGTTGTATTGGTATATATTCAAAATAATCATAAAAAATTGAGTGAGCGATTTGTATAGTATTTGACCAAGTAACCTGTGTTTTTATGTGATAAAGATTATAAACCTTATGTCTATTTAATTTGTCTTTCTGTTTGATTGCTATTACTGTGAGTGTGTGTGTGTGTGTGTGTGTCCTCAGTGAACTGTATCAGTCTCTGCAGTAGCTTCCAGCTGCAGCATCAGTTCAGTTTCTGTTCAGTCTGACTGAGGGAGGTTTTTGTACGATGCTTTTTCACTGTGTGAACAGATGCTGACTGTTGATATAATGTTCACTCTGACAGTAGTAAACTGCTGCATCTTCAGCCTGGACTCCACTGATGGTCAGAGTGAAGTCAGAGTTTGATCCACTGCCTGAAAAACGATCTGGAATCCCTGATGCTCGAGTGGTGGCAGAATAAATAAGAAGCTTAGGACGTTCTCCATCTTTCTGTTGGTACCAGGCTAAATAGTGATAGTTGCTCCAAACATAAACATCCTGACTGGTTTTACAGTTGATGTTGACGGTTCTTCCCAGAGCAGAGCTCACTGCTCCAGGCTGAGTCACTGTGACCTGACCTCTGGACTCTGAGGACACAGAGACAAAAACAGAAAGCAGCATCATGGTTTTGTGGGCTTCATTTCAGAGGGACGGATGTTGATAGAGGAGAGGAGTTGGATTCTCTGGACTTTACCTGTGAAGCAGCAGCAGAGGAGAGTCCAGATGAGGACGGAGATCAGAGTCATGTTTTTGATGAGGAGGATTTCTGTGTCTTCTGTTGTCATGAAGGACAGCTGTCAGTCATCCAGTGTTCAACTCTCAGGACTATAAACTCTCCCAGAGCACTGGAGCATGGTGCTGCTGATGCAAAGTGGCTCTATGGAAATGATCACACTGACTCCAACAGGGACTTGGATCATTCTGATGAAGATCTTTCCTACTGGATGGATTCAGATTTTTGGAATAATAAATAGGTATTATTTCCAAAAATCCAATTTGTTTTCATTAATGATTTCCTTTACCAATCTAAATAAAACAAATACATAGAAATTTTAGTGTCATTTTCTTCAATATAGATCAATATTTAATAAAAAAAAAAATTATTTTCTTCAGCTGAAAAAGATACTGCAACGACAGACTAAGTTTGTTGAGTTTGTTTGCTCAAAATGTCAGAGAGTTGTGTCTCTGTACACTAAGAGGTTTTTGTACGACGAGTCGACTATAGCACTGTGGAACACGTTCGGTGGAGGAACCAGACTGGATGTTGGAAGTAGGTTTTTGCACAAATACTTAATATGTTGTGGAAAAGTAACATTGTAGATTCAGAATTAAATGTTTCCAGCAGATCATTGTTCTTTTGTTTTTAACACTAATTGTGTTCAGGTTTTAGTTTGTCGCCTTTTGTCGAAGAAGCTTCTTTTCCATTGAATATATTTAATTATTGTACATTTAGTATTTTAGATGATGGCAGTTTTGTCTCCGGTGTAGTTGGACATATTTCAGCTCAAACTGTCTGATGATTCTGTCTGTGCTGATTTACATGAGAGGTTTTTCAAAGGGAAGTGAAACAATGTGTGAGTCAGTGACTGTTGGAGCAGAAAAAACATCTGACAGAAACTGCTTAAAGAGGAAAATCAGCTCTCACACAGGACAAGGTCTCAACTGTTTGATTGACAGCTGTGCAGCAGCTGTGTGGTCTCTGTCCTCTAAGCTGATTGGTGTCTCCTACTGTAGGTGATGCCCATCCCACCCTGACTGTGCTGCCCCCCTTCAGTGAGGAACTAGAGAAGGGCAAGGCCACGCTCATGTGTCTGGCCAACAAGGGCTTCCCCTCAGACTGGAGTCTGTCCTGGAAGGTGGACAGCCGCAGCAGCAGCAGCTGGGAGGAGAGCAGGAGCCCTGTGGTGCTGGAGAAGGACGGACGCTACAGCTGGAGCAGCACCCTGAGGCTCCCTGCAGACCAGTGGGGGAAGGTGGACTCTGTGACCTGTGAGGCCACCCAGGGCTCCCAGACTTCACTCAAGCAGACACTGAGGAGAGACCAGTGTCCCCAGTCCTGACCTGAATCACTGGGACTCTGCAGCTGCTTTCTCTCTGTCTCTTTTTGTTTCTTGTGTTAATGTTGATGAGTGTGTGATTCCAAAAGAATAAAGATTTTATCACATCTGCAATATTCATGAGATCATCATTAATGCATCACATGTTACACATTCTTAACTTTGCTCTACAATCATTTTCAAACAACTTTTTATTTTATAACAAAATTTAGTCCCAGTTATAGTGTCAGTTTTTCCAAAGTGTTTAACAACATTGTGACATGTTATTGCCTTTATGGATTAATTAATCAATGTTGCAAAACAGCAAGTTGACAAATTTTTAGTAGAAATCTTCAGTCAAGTCTGATTTTCAGTAGTATGCATATGCAAAAATCCTTTAATCTGAGTGTAGAGAGAAAATACAATCAAACAAGCCAAAACATGATGGAAAAGACATTTCTGCAATGAGAAATAAAGCAGGACATCGTTGGCATAAAATACAATATCTTGTATGATTCGAACTGCGATCTGAGATTTCATTCCAACGTCATTGAAAGGTGAACATTCACATTCACCAAAGACTCAGTGACACATCATTAAAGACCAATTTATCCAGCAACTCATGCGCTGGAAGAAACGTCTGTGAAACAGTAAATTGCTGTAAAAGCTTGACATAAAAAACACAAATGCAATTTTTAATTTACAGTAAAATTTAATTTACAGTAAACTTTAAATTTAATTTACAGTAAAAATTTCAGTAAAAAGCAGACCAGAATCCAACTCCAGTGTTGTGCACTTTAATGATGATCGTTACAGTACCACAGGACCACAGGGTCAGTGGTTTGATTCCCGGTCCCTCCTTGCTACATGTTGAAGTTTCTTTGGGCAAGAAACTTAACCGTAACCAGAACGCAGTTTTGTGTCGCTGCCATGTAAAATAAGCATCAACTGCATGTTAATCTCCTGTTAATGCAGCAGATAAGGGCTGTTAGCTTTACAGGTTTAAAAGGTAAATGTAAATTGTAAAATGTAGAGTTTCTCCTGTAAAGGTGTCAACAGTGGTACAGTTTTTTAACAGAATTATTCTGGAAACCACAGTTGCCAGTTTCTTTTACTGAGTGGTGATTTTTGTTTTTACTGTCATGTGTTTCTGTGTGAAGATTCATAAAATCTACTATGTGTGTCAATTAAAAATATAAAGGATTTTTAATTTATGATTTCATTAAACTTTATAGTGTGATGTACAGTGATACATGTTGCACCTGTTAGTTCTCTCAGTATGAGTGAGGTGAACAATCCGACACAGCCAGAGACATTGTATATACACTAGAGTGCATATATAGAAACAGCGCATATATATTATAGGCTCCTATGGTACTTACACTCTTATAAGATGCCCGAAACACCTTTACTTATTCCTTCCAACATGAAGCAGTAAGTGTCTGAATATAAGATATAAAATGTTCTTAAGCAACTAATGACTGTATTAAACTTCACAGTGTTATGTACAGTGATACATGTCACATCTGGTAGCTCTACCCCGAGCTCCTTTCAGATGTCTGAGCCCTGCACCATATATCTGAGGCTGACACCGGCCACCAGACAAAGGACACTCAATTTGGCCGCTTGTGTTTGTGATCTTATTCTTTCGTTCATTACCCAAAACTCATGAGCATAGGTGAGGGACGTAGATTGACTGGTCAGTTGAAAGCCTTGGGGCTTAATTCCCACTTCATCACAAAAGTCTGGTACAACGTCTGCATTTCTGCTGATGCTGCACCAATCTGTCTCACTTTCTCAATCAATTTTACCCTCACTCGCGGAAAAAAACCCTAAGATACTCAGACTTAACATGCTGATGGTCATGGTCTGATGAAGTCAATAGAACCACATCATATGCGAAGAGCAGAAGAGAGATTCTGAGGTCCCTAAACTGAACAGACTCCTTCCCCATGCTTTAACTTGTAATCATACCCATGAAAATCACAGGATAAGTGACAAGGGGCAACACCAAATGGAAACATGATTGACATCTTACCGAGAAAACGGGCGCTTCTCAGTCCGGTTATACAAGGACTGCATGGCCTGTAATAATGGCTCCTACACCCTATACTCACACAATAGCCCCCACCAAACCACCTGAAGGGACATGGTTATAAGATTTCTCCAAGTCCACAAAACACGTGTAGACTGGATGGACATACTCCCACGAGTAGTAAAAGGGTGGAAGGGACTTTTTCCTCTCCCCTGTTGCTTAGGGCTTGCTCAAGTGGGAATTGTTAGGTTCTCTCTATAAATCTTATATAGTCTTGACTTTATTCTGTAAAGTGCCTTGAGATGACTTTGTTCTGAATTGGCGCTATATAAATAAAGTTGAAATTTAGTTTTGCCAGGGTCAAGAGGTGTTCCCCTGTTCCATGGATGGAATAAGCATTGTTCCTTCCTGAGTTGACACCAGACATCCATTCGAAGACTTTTTTTCTTAGAACCCTGCCAAAGGCTTTTCCAGGGACCGTGAGCAGTGCAACACCCCAATCATTGGAGCAAACCCTGAATATTTTTTAATAAAGACACTATGACAAATATATAAATGGTCATCAAGATCTGCTTCACAGTGGAGAGTGTGTGTGATGGTGAACAGAGGGAACTTTGATTTCAGCAGCTGATCTTTAGTCAGCAGAGTTTCTGTCCACAGGAGACACTCTCACACCTACACACTCACACTAGAGACAATGAGGAACCAGGACAGATGAGGAACCCAGGATACAGAGGTTCAGTGAATGTGATGTTGAAGGTGTGGAGGTGGATCAGTGTGTCAGAGGAGACTCTGTAGAAGGAGAGAGAGCCAGCAGGACAGTCCACATACACTGCTACTCTGTTAGAGACAGAGGACAAGGGAGAGGAGATGGGTGTTTGTTTGTTATTGTGCCAGGCATAGTAAAAACCATCATCAGAGCACCTCAGACTCCAGGACTGATCGTTCCCTCCAAACAAACAGTCTTCAGTGTCTCCTCTCCGTCTGATTCCTCTGTAACTCACTGATACATAAACTCTTTCTCTCCACTCGACCTCCCAGTAACAGCGACCAGTCACAACATTTCTACACAGCAGCTGAGACCAGTGATCAAATCTGTCTGGATGATCAGGATATGACTGATCCTCCTCCACATGTGTCACCTTCCTGTTGTTGTCAGACAGTTGTAGGTTTCTGTTTACTGTGTTTGGGTCCAGTTCCAGTTCACAGGCATCTGATGGAGAGAACAAGACACAAACAGCTGCAGTTTATCATCTGTTGATTTATCACCAACTTTACTGACATGACTGAAAGTAAATCATTCCAACTTCCATTTCATCTTCAACTGTGAAGAATGTTTGACTATTTCAAGTGAAATTCAACAATCCAGTTAGAACAACATGAACAGTTACTGAACAAAAGAGTCAAGATGGCAGCAATATTCTGCTTTGTTTCTGCTGTGGACCCAAGGATGAAGCTAGTGAAGGTCCACATCAGTAACCACATGGACTGAATCAAGTGGGACTAAGAAAACTGGGCCATCATCTTCCACTGCAGCACAAAGAAGCTCTGAACAATCTGCTTTCTAAAACTCCTATTAGCTAGCTATTAGTACAAGCTTACGAGCAGAAACAAAGTTCACTTTCTGTTGGCTCTACTGTTAATGAAATGTATTTCTTAGTTTTGTTGTTCACTGTGTTCACTTTGTTGTGTTTGTGGATTTGAAATTGATTGATTGAATTCTAACATCTTTCCAGCCACACTGACAAAAAACAGAAGCTAAATCCTGAATGAAACTCTGGAGAAATTCATCTTTGTTCTTCAGTCAAGAAAAGCTTCAAATCTAGTGGAACATGTGCAGCTGTGTTCTCAGGAACCAAACTTAAAACACACTTACACTTTGTTTTCACTCTCTCCAGTCCACAGTGGTCCACCCTGGAGGAAGAGACAAAGTCTTAATCAGCTTCATCCACCATTAAACATGAACCAGAGTTCCTAAGTTAGTCAGAGACACAGAGAAACAGTGTGAGAGCTGCTGTTGTCTGTCCATCTGTCCATACCTGAGAGTGTGCAGTCTCCAGTGTGGATCCTCCAGTCCAGCAGTCAACAGCTTCACTCCTGAGTCTCCTGGATGATTGTAGCTCAGGTCCAGCTCTCTCAGATGGGAGGGGTTGGAGCTCAGAGCTGAGGCCAGAGAAGCACAGCCTTCCTCTGTGATCAGACAACCTGACAGACTAAACACACACAGTCATGTTTCCATCATTTCCAAATTGACTTACATTTATTTCTTGGAGACTCATCATAATCATAAACCAAATCTACACCCTAAAATATACTGACTGATGTTCATCCTCCACCTCTTGCACAACATCCAGATGTTAAAACTATAATTCAGGTGGAGCAAAGCAAACTACAGTAAGTCAAGTCATGAAACTGTGGACCAGATCTTTAATTGGCAAAAGATACTGGAGAGATCATGGTAGTTTGGTACACCAGAGTAATAACTCCAATGTATGTAATGTATTGATGGTTATGAATGTGTTATAATAACCAATGTACTTTTGATTTGATACTTTCTCATCTGGTAATAATGTTACATTACAGTCTTATGATTAACCTGAAATAAAAGCTATTTATTAATCTATGTGTCAACATGTTATTGACCTATTTCATTAGTTGTGGCGATTATTTTAATTGGACAAGACACTTGTTCATAAAAACAGATTGATTACAGTCTCTCAAACATATTCATCTGGACAAGTCAAATTCTGTTGTCCAACAAAAGCCCAATCTCTGGAGTCACCAAACCTCTACAGTACAATAGTGCTACCACTGGAAAATGAACAAAACTCCTCATTAGTATAAGACTGACAGTTTTGCATGTGGCCATTTGGTCTGAATATTCAAATCCGCATGGGAAACACCCCCATCCCCCTGGGATTCCCTCATTCATGTCTCGGCTATGTTTTTGGAGGGGACCTTTCCGTTTGCTACTGCTCCTATTTTTAATTTTTATTTTGTTTGGGTGTTGCCTACACGATGACTTTAAGACCTATGTGTCTCTTAGAGGCCTGTCTGCACTGAGCCGCTTGTAGATGCGTCTGTGGAAAGTTGTATGGCTCCTCAAAAAAAGAATTGCACTAAGAACCGTAAGGTACCCATGGAAACAGAGTTAACGTTAGAGCTGGAGTATCTGTATATTTTTAAATACTATGGGGGTTTTAATGGGGAGCGCTGTTCATCTTTCATGTGTTAACCCATAAAATACTAGACACCTTTCTGTACATCTGTCTGCACCAACCTCAGTCAGTTTTCAAGTGTCACAATGGGACCCTCAGCACCTCTAGCCCCGTGATTGATCTGGTCACCTTAGACAGTTTGTGTAGACCTCAGTTCAATTGAATTGAACTTGGCGCTATATAAACTTTATTTATATAGCGCCAATTCACAACAAAGATATTTCAAGGCACTTTACAGAATAAAGTCAAGATTATAAAGATGTATAGAGAGAACCCAACAATTCCTCCTGGAGCAAGCCATAGGCAACAGTGGAGTGGAAAAACTCCCTTTAATGGAAGAAACCTCCAGCAGAACCAGGTTCAGGGTGGGTGGCCATCTGCCTTGGGGTGAGTGGAAAGTGGAGAGAGAAAAGAAAAGAGCAACAAAAAGCAACAAAAAAACATTGGGCAGGTTGGTAGGACCAGTAGCTGCACGGTGGAAAACACACAGCTTGAAAGCCGGGGGACACCTGCAGAAATGAACAGAGAGAGGTAGACAGAGAAGGACAAAGACAACTACGGGAGAAAATACAAAGAGTTAATGACATACAGTGGTGACAACTGTAGGGTGAGAGGAGAGGAGAGATGGTCAAGAGGAGGAAAGGAGCCCAGTGCTGCTCCAATAGTCTAATCCCATAGCAGCATAACTATAACTAACTATATGCTTTATTAAAGAGGAAGGTTTTAAGCCTAGTACCTCATTTGTAAGTCGTTTTATATAAAAGCATCTAATAAATGACTAAATGAAAATGTAAATGCAATGGAGAGAAGCTAGTGAAGGTGAAATATGATCTCTCTTGCTAGTTCCAGTCAGCTCTCTTGCTGCAGCATTTTGGATTAATTGCAGGCTCTTTAGGGAGTTACTGGGGCATCCTGAAAGTAGGGAATTACAGTAGTCCAACCTAGAGGTAAGAAATGCATGGACCAGTTTTTCGGCATCACTTTGAGACAGGATGCTCCTAATTTTGGCAATGTTCCGTAGGTGGAAGAAGGCTGTTCTAGAGATTTGTTTTATATGTGAGGTAAAGGACAAATCCTGGTCAAAAATAATTCCAAGGTTCCTTGCAGTAGTACTGGAGGCCAGACTTATGCCATCTAGAATAACAATATGGTTGAACATCATGTCTCAGTATTTGGGCCCAACAATCTCAATGACTTCAGTTTTGTCTGAGTTTAGAAGTAAAAAATTGTGGGACATCCAGGCCTTTATGTCTTGTAGGCTTGAAGCTTGATTAACTGATTTTTTTCATCTGGTTCCACAGATAGATATAGCTGGGTATCATCGGCATAGCAATGGAAATTTATGGACCGTGAGTCACAACAGTAATCATAATCACCACAATTTATCATACTAGCTCTGAATTAATGATTTTCTATCTAGAATTTGATCAAAGTGATATTGCAGTAACTATATTATGTTTACATCATCTAAAGGGTAATAAAATAATGATTACAGACAAATAATGCCAAAGCTCAATACTTCATGTGTGAGTCCAGTATGTGCCTAATAAAGAAGTAGCGTCTTCTTGCTAGTCCAATGAGTAAACCTTTCTAAACGATGTGACTTGAAACTTGAATTCTGAGGTTTTGGACATCAGGTCATATTTCTACATCTGCTTCAGGCTCAATGAGATTGAAGATGTCAGACTGTGGGTTGCATTGTGTTAAGAATGATGGTCCAGACAACCAGTTTGTGTGTTGAATTTCAGAAGCATGAACAAGCCTGGTGGCATAGTCTGCAGGGTTATTCTCTGTCAAGGTGAAATGCCACTGCTCAGGATGTGTAGATCTAGGGATGCAACCCACTTGGTTGGCCACATATGTGTAAAACCTCCTGGCGGTGTTGTTTATATCTAACCCAGGACTATTTTACGGTTGATAAAAAAAGTTTACAACATCCACATTAGTGTCAAATTCATCTCTAACTAGCTCATATACCTCCACAGCCCAAACTGCAGCACATAACTCTAGATATGGGACAGTGTGTGCAGGCTTCTGGGCTAGATTTGATCTGCCCATGATAAATCCAACGTAACATTGACAGGCAACAGCTCCGATTGCTATTGTGGATCCATCTGCGAAGAGGCAAAGCTCCCTTGTCTGAGCAGACGACTGAGACAATGAAACGTAGCATCTTACTATCTGGAGACGAAGATCTTTCAAAGACTTTCAAAGACATAAAGGCCTGGATGTCCCACAATTTTTTACTTCTAAACTCAGACAAAACTGAAGTCATAGTATTTGGGCCCAACAATCTCAGAGACATGATGTTCAACCATATTGTTACTCTAGATGGCATAAGTCTGGCCTCCAGTACTACTGCAAGGAACCTTGGAGTTATTTTTGACCAGGATTTGTCCTTTAACTCACATAAAACAAATCTCTAGAACAGCCTTCTTCCACCTACGGAACATTGCCAAAATTAGGAGCATCCCGTCTCAAAGTGATGCCGAAAAACTGGTCCATGCATTTGTTACTTCTAGGTTGGACTACTGTAATTCCCTACTTTCAGGATGCCCCAGTAACTCCCTAAAGAGCCTGCAATTAATCCAAAATGCTGCAGCAAGAGTGCTGACTGGAACTAGCAAGAGAAATCATATTTCACGTTCACTAGCTTCCCTGAAATTAATTGTTGGAAACGTTGCAAACGTCAAAGCATCTGCCAAAGTGCAACGTCCATCTGGCTTACTACATAGAATCTATGACAAATCGTTGTATGAAACATTGAATAGACATTTTCTGCCTTGAAATTCTACATTGAAAACGTGCACATACCCGCGTCGAGCCTGCTCTGTTTGGCACAGGGGCACAGCTGGACTTCTAATGGCTTACTGCCAAATCTCTAAAAAAAAAAAAGAAAAAACTTTAAAAATCATCAGACTACTACTAAGTACCCGCTTCATTACACATGCTTTGACTCTGCCATGATGACTTAAAAAGAATTATATTTAATTTTAAAAATGTCCACACCTCTTTCAGGTTTATCCACTAAAACAGAACATTCACACGAGGTTCTTTCGGAGACACTCGGCACAACATGCCTGACTATAACGTCTGCAGCTAGAGGCAGAAAGCTACACAATCTGTGTAAATGTATTAGATTAATACACTTTTTAATAACAATACTTTACAGGTTTAAGAATGTGCATTGGTATTAAAGGGTAATTGGAAATTAAACTCACTATGCTATTTTGACTATGCTATTTTGAGCAGAATATATACCGGTGTGATGTCGAGACATGTGATTGAGAGTTTCCAAGGAGGAGGAGGTTGTTGTTTCCTACGCTGATTTAAAAATTCAGACCAAATGGCCAGGTGCACGCACATACATTCAACCCGCAAAGCCACATAACTTACACTACTCTCCTCAATATTTAACTTGTCAGATGACTGAAATCTGACCTGAGAGCTTCCAGTCTGCAGTGTTGTTGCTTAAGTCCAGCAGACAGCAGCTTCACTCCTGAATCCTGCAGGTCATTGTCACTCAGGTCCAGTTCTCTCAGACTAGAGGACTGCGAGCTGAGAACTGAGGACAGAGCTTCACAGCATCTCTCTGAGAGGTTACAGGACTTCAATCTGTAGAGGTTTGTTTGTCAGTCAATACACTGCTTAAATATATAATATAATAAAACAATGTAATGTGTAAATTTGTAGAAAAAGCTTAAAACTGGCCTGAGGTTTTCCAGTTTGCAATAAGGACTCTCCAGTCCAATAGACATCAATTTTATTCCCAAGTCCCGCAGCTTGTTGTTACTCAGGTCCAGTTGTCTCAGACTAGAGGACTGAGAGCTGAGAACAGAGGACAGATCTTCACAGCTTCTCTTTGAGAGGTTACAGCCACTCAGTCTGAAGAGAAACCAGCCAAATCAAATCAACCAATTACAAACAATCAAATGTTGATACACTTAAACTAAACAGTTCTATGTTCACATACAGAGCTTTGTTGGAGGCTTTGACCACTGGCAGCAGCCTCAGAAGAGCCTCCTCTGAAGCAGAGTATTTCTTCAGGTCAAACACGTCCAGATCTTTTTCTGATGACAGTAAGATGAAAACCAGAGCTGACCACTGAGCAGGAGACAGTTTATCTGTGGAGAGACTTCCTGATCTCAGGGACTGTTGGATCTCCTCCACTAGAGAACCATCATGCAGTTCATTCAGACAGTGGAACAGGTTGATGCTTTTCTCTGGAGACAGATTCTCACTGATCTTCTTCTTGATGTACTGGACTGTTTCCTGATTGATCTGTGATCCACTTCCTGTCTGGGTCAGCAGGCCTCGTAGGAGAGTCTGATTGGTCTGCAGAGAAAGACCGAGGAGGAAGCGGAGTAACAAGTCCAGGTGTCCATTTGGACTCTGTAGGGCCTTCTCCACAGCCGTCTGGTAGAGTCGTTTTAGATCAGGTCTTGACAGTTTAAACCAACAGGATGCTGATTCTTCCTCTGACAGCAGATTAACTCCAGAGTTGCTGAATGTCAAATGCACATGAAGAGCAGCCAGAAACTCCTGAACACTCAGATGGACGAAGCAGAACACCTTGTCCTGGTACAGTCCTCTCTCCTCTATAAAGATCTGTGTGAACACTCCTGAGTACACTGAGGCTGCTCTGATATCGATGCCACACTCTGTCAGGTCTGATTCATAAAAGATCAGGTTTCCTTTCTGCAGCTGCTCAAAAGCCAGTTTTCCCAGAGACTCAATCATCTTCCTGCTCTTTTTATTCAAGTGTGGATCTGTCTCAGCCCCTCCATCAGACTTGGTGTTCTTCAGTTTGGACTGAAACACCAGGAAGTGGATGTAAATCTCAGTCAGGGTCTTGGGCAGCTCTCCTCCCTCTCTGGCTTTCAACACATCTTCCAGAACTGTAGCAGTGATCCAGCAGAAGACTGGGATGTGGCACATGATGTGGAGGCTTCGTGATGTCTTGATGTGGGAGATGATTCTGCTGGCCTGCTCCTCATTTCTGAATCTCTTCCTGAAGTACTCCTCCTTCTGTGGGTCAGTGAACCCTCTGATCTCTGTCACCATGTCAACACACTCAGGAGGGATCTGATTAGCTGCTGCAGGTCGTGTGGTTATCCAGAGGCGAGCAGAGGGAAGCAGGTTCCCCCTGATGAGGTTTGTCAGCAGCACATCCACTGAGGTGGACTCTGTAACATCAGTCAGGATCTCATTGTTGTGGAAGTCCAGAGGAAGTCGACACTCATCCAGACCGTCAAAGATGAACACAACCTGGAACTTTTCAAACCTGCCGATTCCTGCTTCTTTGGTTTCAGGAAAGAAGAGATGAACAAGATCCACCAAGCTGAACTTTTTCTCTTTCAGCACATTCAGCTCTCTGAAAGTCAATGGAAATGTGAACAGTATGTCCTTGTTGGCTTCAGCCCAGTCCAGAGTGAACTTCTGTGTTAAGACTGTTTTCCCAATGCCAGCCACTCCCTTTGTCATCACTGTTCTGATTGGTTCATCTCTTGCACGTGAGGTTTTAAAGATGTCTTCTTGTCTGATTGTAGTTTCTGGTCTGTCTGGTTTCCTGGATGCTGTTTCAATCTGTCTGACCTCATGTTCATCATTGACCTCTCCAGTCCCTCCCTCTGTGATGTAGAGCTCTGTGTAGATCTGATTCAGAAGGGTTGGGTTTCCGGCTTTAGCGATGCCCTCAAACACACACTGGACCTTCTTCTTCAGGTTAGACTTCAGTTTACGTCCACACACTGCAGCATCAAATCCTGAATGAACAAAGAAGAAATGAAATCAGTGAGTGGATCCTTCAGAAAATCAGAGAATCTAAACATTTAAGTGTCTGTAGAGTTTTTATTCCTCCATCAGTTTTATCATCAGTGGAGGACAAACAGCCTCTGATCTGATACAGATGTGTGCAGCATATTTGCAGCAGAGTTTGGAAATGGAAACCTCTCTCCTGCTGTTTCCATTTCCTCTTTCCATCATGTTAAATCTGTTCAAATCCTCTTACTGCTCTGCAGACAGTCAGCCAGCTCCTCCTGCTTCATTCTCCTCAGGAAGTTCACTGTGATCTTCACAAATGACTCTCTGCTGCTCCTCCTCTGCTCTTCATCATCACTGTCCAACACCTCCACATCCTCCCTCTGACTCTCTGAGCATTCTGGGTCATCTGCTCTCAGGACCCTCTGGATCTCCTTCAGCTGGTTCTTCACGAAAGTGACAATGTTGTCCTCCAGCAGCTGGAACAGAATGAGAAGTGAACATTTCATTGAAACTGGTAGAAGACAACATGTGATTCATCTGTCAGTCTGAAGACCTGCTAGTCTGAACACAGCAGCATCGACTCTGTTAGGACCTGAATGGTTGTTGAACATTCAGTCTGGGTTTTATGTAGTTCATAGTCAAAGTGTGATTGGACATGTACAGACCATAAATATGGAGTCCAGGTCTGGTTGATGCTGCTGGGCAAACTGATCACTGTGAACCTCTGAGCTCTGCTGCTCAACTCTGGGGAGAAAAATGATTAAAAGAGGAGGTAAAAAGCAGAAAGGTGGTCATGTTCTTACAGGTCAATGGCATGGACTGTCATTATTCAGTGTGAAATTCTTACCTTCTATTTATAACTTTAAACAAAATAGGTTTATCCTTAGACTGGTCACTCTTTATAGAGACCCAGCTGGGTTCAGCAGAGTCTGGTCTCTGCTTCTTCATCCTGATACAAAAGAACAAGAGACAAATGAAAAGTAGTTTGAAGCTGAAACTACATGAATAGTGCATGAATCTCCCCACTTTCCCGCATAGAGAAGTTCGGCCTGGCTAAGAGCTAAAAGCTGATCCCGGATGGAAACAATGGAGCCACAGGTGAAGGGGTCACTCGAGTTGGACTCAAAAAGTTTGCAAAAAGTATAAAACAACCCCTATGGAGTTGTGTTACTAGGGACACTAAGCTCATCAGTTTTGCACTGAGAGCAAAAACATAAACAATATATAACGTGAAAAAACAGATGCTCTATATCAGAATAGTTAGTGATCCTGACAAACAAAGACAAAGGCCTACCTCTGTTTTATGGATCCATACCACCTTAGTGAGTTGGAGGGCTTACTACATCTCCATCCTACTTTGCCAATTATGTTCTTTTATGATAAACTTTTTTAACTGAGGTGTCTAGTTGGGTCCAGCCTTAAAACCAGTCCCTTACAGTGTTTTACACATTCCCCACATAAAGGGCTTAGAATGTCAGCTAGAAACAGAGAAAACATGAATGATGACGATAATAATAATAAGGACGAATGTTGGTTTAGTTGTAGGTCCTGCCACCTCACAGCTAAAACGTCCTTTTGCATGTTCTCCCTGTGCTTGAGTAGGTTTCCTCCAGTTTCTTCCCACAGTCCAAAGACATGCATGTTAGGTTAATTGGTGATTCCAATTTGCCCGCAGGTGTGAGTGTGAATGGTTGTCTGTCTGTGTATGTCTCTGTGATGACTTTGAGATGGACTGGACACCTGTCCAAGGTGGTCCCCACTTCTCGTCCAATGACAGCTAAGATGACAGAACAGGATAAGTTTCCAAGCATTATTACATTTAATTGAACATAGTAATGTTCTTCGCAAGTAAAAAAAAATTAACAGAACAAATACCAAATTTGTCTGTAGTATCAAGAAGGTTTTACTTTGAGGATCACAGGCACTGTTCAAAATAATATCAGTCACCCACTATTAAAATGTCATCACAATCTATATTAATGTCTGAGTTCAAACTTCCAGAATCCTCTAAAAACGGTAATAACTCAGGTGGTCTGAAGAGTTAAGTCAGGGCTCTGACTGGGCTATTCTTGGACATTCACAGAGTCCCTAAGTCACTCATGTGTTATCTTGACTGTGTGCTCAGGATTGTTTTCATGTTTTAAGGTGAACCTTCAGCCCAGGTCCTAAGCGCTATGTGACAGGTTTTCATTGACGACATCTCTATACCTTACTCCATTCAGCTTTTCCTCAAATCTGACCAATCCCCCAGTCCCTCCTGCTGAAAAACACCCCCACTGCATGATGCTGCCACCACCATGCTTCACTGTAGGGATGTGCCTTGTTTCCTAGAATTGAGGCCAAATAGTTCAATGTTGGTTTTGTCAGACCAGTAAATCTTGTTCCTCACAGTGTGAGTCCTTCAGGTGCTTCTTTGCTTAAGTGGGCTCTCATGTGTTTGGACTGAGGGGAGGCTTGTGTCTAGCCACTCTGTGACAAAGCCCAGAACGGGGGAGGGCTGCAGTGATGGTTGTACTGTAGTGATGGTTGAGAACTTTTTCCCATCTCCCCACAGGATCTCTGGAGCTCAGTAAGAGAGGTGATTAAAGTAATTGTCACTGATTATGGCCCTTGGTCACCCTGCCAATTGTTAATTTGGCAGGGTGACCACCACTTGGAAGAATCCTGGTTGTGCCAAACTTCTTCCATTTGAGAATTATGGAGGCCACTGTACTATTGGGAACCTGCAGTGCAGCAGACATTTTTTGTAGTCTTCCCCAGATCTGTGCCTTGTAATTATTCTGAGGTCTGTAGGCAGTCCCTTTGACCTCATGGCTTTTGCTCTGATACACCATGCATTGTGAACTGTGAGGCCTTCCAAATCCATTAAAAATACCACAGGTGGACTCCAGGCAAGGTGTAGAAACATCTCAGCAACAGTATTAAGAAATGGAACGCACCTGAGCTAAATTTCAATTGCTGTTGCAACGGTCTGAATATTTCCGTACATGTGATATTTCCTTTTTTTCCTTTTTATTAAATTCGGGTTTTTACTTATGGGACACTGAGTGTAGATTGATGAGAACAGAAGCTAATTTAAACAACTTTACTATCAGGCTGCAACGAAGTAAAAAAAAAAAAAAAAACTCTGAATGCACTGTTGATGACCATGGTAACAGATGCTGCACAACTAACATGATCTGGTTAACTTAACATGATTAGAATCAAAACCAGTGAAGAGCCAGAACCACTGACCAATCAAATCACTGGAAAAACTAAGCCAACATTTCTAACATGGGCAAACAGTTCACAATGAAGTGAAAATAAAGGGCAACAGATATTTTCATAGATCAGTCAAATCATTTTGCTGGTCCAGACTTTACAGGTGTCATTTTGGTTCTAACAGAGATTTTAGGAAATGAAGGAAGAGTGATGACTAAATACTGATGATAATTATACAGGAGCAGACCTGGTGGCTCATTACAGAGGAGGTGAGGATCTGTAGCAGGTGTTTCTTTATGCTCTATCATTGACTGTTATTTGGAGAAACAAAAGAGGTCCAAGGGGAAAGTGACAGATGAAGGTGGGACAGAAAGAATGGAAAATCATTTCAGCATCATGGACATTCACACAGTCACATTAATCACTAACCTAATGATATTTAAGATGAACAACTGCAGCCACAGTATTTTAGCACCATGGTCCATGGATTTTACCAAGAATTAGTTCAAACTGCTGATAAAAAGTGAGTCAGAGGGAAGAAGTGGTGCAGACACCAGGAGGAAAATGAAGCCACAGTCTGATGCTCATGTTGGAGACCTGATCCAACGCACACACCATAAACTACTAATGTGCAAACAATGTGTGACCTGCTGTTACTACAAATCCCATTTCCACATGGGAGTAGACGGGACATTGTTACTAGTTAGAAAGACACATATCAAGTCTTAAAACTGAAAAAATTTCACCGCCATTGAAAATGGTTTGCACATTTTAAATGTTATGCCATTAATCCCCTCCCCCATCCACCCACACACCACCCGCTCGCTCGCTTCACTGAAAAAGATATTGTTTTATCTGGGAAGGGCATCCTGTCAGGATGTTTGCTTCATGTCCAGGTTTCCTGACAGTGCTGAAGCTTTTGCACTTTTATTCCATCAGTGCAGGTCAAAAATAAAGGGATGATCATTAAATAAAACTGTCACCATCTGTTGTCTTTAGGCGAAAAATAATCTGCACCGATAAATATTTCCCCATGATTAGAAATGAACATTTCAGTCAGACTGAGCTCCGACATTTGACAGAACTAATTTCACCCCCAACTTCTATGTGCGTCACATTTTCAATTTGTTCATCAGAGAAAGACAAAAAAAAAAAAAGAAAACGACAAAAGTCCACTTTTCAATAAATCCCTCAAAATAAAAAACAGTAAATCTAAGTTGTTTTACTTTTTTTTTTTTTTTTTTTTTTACAGCTTCTTCTTCTTCTTCTGTTCTAATCTGTGATCGTATTATTTACAGTTTAACCACAGAAGCATTTTATTTTACTCTGAACAAATTCACCTGCAGGTTTCACTTTCTTTAAATATCATGTTCAGACTTTGACTGTTAATACGTTGAACTCACTCTGAGCTAAAAGTCCTTACAGTCCAAACTCCAACAGCTCACATGATAAATTCAGTAGAACATTTCCATCATTCATCAGTACAACAACACAGTCATGTTATACTCACATTTCTCTTTTACTATTGTTTTCAAATGTTCATTGACTTCAGTTATGTCGTGTCTGCTGTTCTCCTGATCCTTGTTCAACTAGAGACAACACAACTCTTAGCACTTCCTCTAGGTTTTCACATTAAATGTCTGTCCTAAAAAGGGAAGGTTCATGACTTTTAATGTTGTAAATTCTGGAGGAAGTTTTTTTTAGTTCATAGTAACTGAACATGTTTCATGTCTTTTGTTATTTTCCTCCAGCTCCTTTGACCCAATAATCTCACTGGTTAGTTTGATAATGACTTGGAAAAAACCTCAGTGATGTTTGATGGTAACGAGAGAGAGAATTTCTGAATTCATAACATTTTTTATCTTTATATTCACTGTACCAAAATAGTTATTTATCCTAGGATCAGTGACATCAGTGACCCTCCCCCACAAAGTCCAGAATTCCCACAGATTAAACAGAAACTGTCCAGGTGTCACGGCTGTGAGTCTGATTCGTGTGGCCCTGGTGGTCAGTACTCTCTCCTCCCCACTCTGTTTCACTTTTGACCATTTCGTCTCTCTCCTCTCTCTCTTGTTCATTCCGTTCCGTCCCTCTCTACCAGATCGTCTAGTTTGAGTTTATGTCTATTTCTTCTGAAAATTCCTATGTTAGTTTTTTGAGGGTCTATGTTCTGTTGCTACTTTGTTTTACCTGCTTGCCTGATGACAGCGTCCCAGTGGACGTCTGTTTCATTTTGTTTAACCAGTGATTTTGAACATCTGTTTCCTACCTGGTGAATTTATAATTCCCCCACTTCCTGGTCTCCTGCTGTGCTCCTCTCCTGCACTACCTGATCTCTGCCGTAGCTCCGCACCTCCCCCCACAGTAAGATCTCTTATCCTGCCTATTTTTCCCCCGTGCTATATATTGTCATTCACCTCTGTCTCCTTTCTCCTCAGAGTTCCCTACCGCTTCCCGGCCACCTCTGCCTTCCTCTCTGGTCCCGAGTCTCCTCCCCCGGTTACCTTCACTCCCTATAAGTAAACTGTTTTGCCATCCATGTCCTAAAACCCTAATTAAAGCGTGATACCAGGTCCTGATGGGGTTTAAAAACTGAAATCCATTAACAATTTAGACTTCAGCAAAGTGTCACATCAACCTCTAAAGACTGCTCCACTTTCCTCTTCCTGCTCGCATGTACTGCTGTTTTTTCCTGTCCTAAAAGTTCAACCGTTGACACTTATGTTTGTCCTGCACAGTGTATTTAAACCCACAAATAAAAACCTGTGGATTTTACAAAGACCTCCAGGCTATTCTGAAGCCTGGACTTACCCCAAATGAGTCCTCCACAGGGGGACATAGAGTCTTCCTGAGGTGTCATCTAAAGAGGCAGACACAGGGCTAATGGAGCCCACTAAAGGACGAGAACAGTCTTTATATCATACCTTTTTTGCAGGTCAGACCTCCAGGCAGACCAAGTTAATCTGTCACCTTATCCCTGACCAGGACAGCTGCAACATTAGCAAAGGAACTTAAACCAAACAATAATTTTGTACTACAAGATCAACATCTGTCTGTTTATTTACGAAGACAATGACATCATCTGCGTATGTGGACAATTTAAAAGAAACATCACATCCCGAGACACAGACAACACATAATTTGTGAAGCAGAGGCTCAGTGGCTTAGGAAAACAACATGGCAGACAGAGAGCACCCCTGACTCCTCTGAACACCAAAAGGACAACTCAGACTTCTCTAGGTTGTCTGTATCTAGCAGACATTATGTATATATTAAATGGTCTGTTCTTTTCTACCTATTGATACCCAAAGCACTTTACACTGCTTCTCATTCACCCATTTGCACTCACAACAACACACACTCACACACCAATGGGGAAGCTGCTATGCAGCTGGCCAACACTAGCTGGAAGCAACTAAGTGTCTTGCTCAAAGAGCCACGAATCAAACCAACAACCCTGGGATTGGTAAATGGCCGCTTATATAGATCTTTTATCCAAAGCGCATTCACCTACATACACACACCCCAGGGATTGGTGTTGAGGCTGGCGTCTGGCTGAAGACCGGGCAGGGGGACCTAGAACCCGTTTAGGAGCAGGTGGGATGCCAGCTGGACCATGAACCGGGCAAGCAGCGGCTGATCTCAGCACCTGGACAGGAACTGGACGACGGTGGCTTACCTCAGATATAACTGAGACAGGATCAGAACCGAAAGCGGCGCCAACCCTCTATCTGAGACAGGAACAGGTCCGGTGGTGGCGTCCACCTACTCAGAGACAGGAACAGGAGGATCGGAACTGGTAGTGGAGTCCGCCGGTTTGGAGACAGGAACAGCATCAGAGCCGGGGTCAGGCGGGGCGTCGACAGACCAGGAGGCAGGTGCTGGAGAAGAATCAGAGTTGAGGCCAGGTGGGGCGTCCACCGACCCTGGAGGCAGGTGCCGGAGCAGGACGAGGCCAGGCGTTGGCCGGCCGACAGGAACAGAATCAGGATCAGAGCCAGAACCAGGCGAGACGTCAACCGACCCGGGGGCAGGAACGGGACCAGAACAGGGGTCAGCCAGCCGACAGGAACAGAATCAGGATCAGAGCCAGAACCAGGCGAGTGTTTTCTAATAATGTTGCCTAAAGGAGACATATATAAAGTAAAAAGTATTGGTCCTAACACAGAGCCTTGTGGAACTCCATAGCTAACCTTTGTGTATATGGAGGATTCATCATCAACATGAACAAATTGAAGAGATTTAGATAAGAGTTAAACCAACCGAGCGCATCGACCGAATCACAATCCCTTTTTTTTTTTTACTTTTTTAAATTTATAAAAACTTTATTTTTTTTTTAAATTTTTAAAAACAACTGAATCCAGTTTTTCGTTGTTTATCTTTACTGACTATGAAATAATAAATCTGTCACAGAGCAACACACTTGACCCTCTGGGATGAAGCAGCAATAACAAGCATCAGAACTGTGAGGATAGAAATTGATTAAAACAGACTCCATAAGGGTCTTTATAGCAAACACCAAGATGAAAGTTAACAAATAAGATTTTTAAAATAAACACTTTTAGTTAAATGTTTTCATCTTGCAAGAATTAAACCAGCAGGTTCAGAATTTCCTAACCGATAAAAGAAGCATGTTGTGTGAAGAAGAGTCTACAGCACAAGGACAAACCGAACCACAGTAACATGTGATATATATATGAAGGGGCTGATGAGGGAAGTGGGAACAGGTGTGTAAGTGGGTGGATTCAGTGGTGAATGGGAAACAGGTGGATCTGAGAGGGGAGGCAAGTGACTGCAGGGAGGTCTGAGGACATCTGGTGGACATATGGAGAATGGCAGGAGAAAGACAAAATAAACAGTTGTTTTTTAAAACCCTGTGTGTCGTCTACATCTGAAGAAGCAAATTCAAAATGCTGAGTGTCTCCACATTCTGAAGGTGAATTCTGTCTCATAGTGGAGATGTCAACATTCATAAAAGGTCAAACTACTGATCAAGACTCTGCAGCTCAGGGTGATGAACCTGCAGTCCACAGCTCCACCATGCGGAGCAACTTCTGCTGAATGTAGATGAATCCTTCCTCATAGTTCTTGTTGTTCTCCATAAATCTACATAGTAAAATTGAACTGTACAATAAATATTCTAACTTATATAGAGGAACGTGTAGAAGTACAACTGCCCCGCCTACTGGCCAACATGTTCATGATTTCACATAAATAAATAAATGAATAAATAAGTTTTAAAACATCAAGGTAAGTAACCAAGGACATTCACTGCAGCACTGTGAATAAATACATTTACTGAAGTACTTCTACTAGACAGGAGTATTTCTGTTCCAGTCATCTTCAAGTTTATCTATTTTATAATGGTTAATATCTTCTCTTTAATATCGTTTTTTTGTATGAATTCCATAATAAAATAATTTAATTTGTGCATGAACTTTTAGTTACGTTAGGGCAGGAAAAAAATGTTTTTGAGGAGAAAAACATTGGGGGAAGATTAGTTACATAGGGCTAAGTTACTTTCAGATGTGGCTGATGGCTCTCAGGGCGGCTGTGGCTCAGCTGGTAAGGCAGTTGACTATGGACCACAGGGTCAGTGGTTTGATCCCCACTCCCGGCTAAATATCAAAGTGTCCTTGGGCAAGACACTGAACCCAAGCTGCTCCCGGTGGGTCAGGTGAGCACCTTGCATAGCAGCCACCACCATCGGTGTGTGAATGGGAATCAACATTGTAAAGCGCTTTGGATAAATATATATATAAATGACTATTTAGCATTTACCATCTCAGTAAAACACAGATGTGTGTGTGCAATCTGTTACCAGGGAACAAAAAACTTTGTATTTAAAATATATATTTTTTTTTGTTTTGTCAGGTGATTTTATTTTATCTAAATTGTTTCATAAATCCAAAAACCTGATTGGAGTAAATGAAACAACAAACTGAAGCTACAGATTATTTTTATCCACCAGTTAAATTAATAAAAAGGTGTGAACACATTTTTTTTCTTGTTACTTCCTGAACCAGACAGAAGGTTGAACCCTGACAGCAGCATCAGTAAAGTAGATCATGTTACTGCATTTCTCTCTGCCACAGGTAGTAGTTTATACTACAATAGAAGACTTTAAAGTTTTAATGCAGCACAGTAACAGTCAGTGAAGTTCAGCTACTGTCCGTCTGTCTCAGTCTCAAGATGTCTCCAGATATTTACACCAAGAAGGTGAGATACAACAGAAAGGTGGAGTAAGATGGAGGAGAGTGAGGATCCAACCAAACATCAGATGGTGGAAACTAAAAGACGAAATGTGTGAAATTCAGACTCTGGGTGGCTGAAGATGTTGAAGATGTTCTGGATGACTGGGCAACTACTGAGGAAGTGGTGAGGGGGACAGCTAGGGAGGTACTTGGTATGACATCCGAACACAGAAGGAGAAAAAGAGACTTGGTGGTGGAATAAGTCAGTTCAGGACAGTAGGAAAGGAAAGAGACAGGAGACAAAGAAGAGACAAGTAAAGTAGACAAGTATACAAGATGTATACAAGGTGTGACAAGGAAAACATGGATAAGAACAGTGTCACAGCAGTGAGGTGGGTGGTAGGAAAGACAGACTGCTTCAAGGTGGAGGTGGGTTTGCATCAAGGATCTCAGCTCCTTCCTGTTTGCAGTGGTTTAGGACAGGTTGACGGACAAGGACCGAAGTCTTTATGGACTATGATGTTGGTAGATGACATCATGACCTGTAGTGGAAGTAGGAAGCAGACTGAGATGAACCTGGAGAAGTGGAGGTTGGACTGGAGAGAAGGGGAACGAAAGTCAGTCGGAGCAAGATGTAGGACATGTGCATAAATGAGAGAGATGGTGGTGGAGTGATGCAATTACAAGGGACAGAGGTGGTGAAGGTGGAGGAGTTTAAATACCTAGATCAACTGTTCACAGTAACCAGGGAATGTAGCAGAGAAGTGAAGAAGAGAGTGCAGGCAGGTGGAGAGGATGGAGAAGAGTGTCAGGAGTGATCTGTGATAGAAGGAATCTGCCAGAATGATACTTTTTCTAGAAGTGACTTCATGGATTTAAAAAAAGAGACATTTAAACTCCAGTGGAACCAGACAACACAAAGTGACATGATGAACTTATCTGAATCATTATCAGGTTTGTTCTACAGTTACAGGAACTGGAATTTGTTCTTTGACAGTGAAACTGAGTATTTCTGTGAGAATATTCATTATTTCACACTCACCAGTGTGTTCTGAACATCAGTGTGCTGCTCCACATCCTCTAACATCTCCACCTCCATGTTTTCTCTCTTTCCTCATCCTCAAAGTTTCACCATGAACTGTTGAAGTGGTTCAAGCTAATTAATGTGTCACTGAACATCACAAGTTGATCAAGTTGTTCCAAGTTCCTTTATCAGAGAAAGAATAACTAAGAATAACTCCACAGCTCACGCGTCACATTTCCTGTGTCAGAGACACGTCTTCTGTGACGTTTTGCTCTGTGGTTATTTGCACTTTGTGATGAGACAGGAAGCAGCTTTGGACCAATAGAATGATATTAATACATAAAGAGCTGCAAGTGAGTTAAAACCTTATATCTTAACATAAAGACGAGAAAACATTTCAAAACTTTTAGCTTTGTGTTTATTAGTTTTTTAGTTCTAATGCATTGATCAGACAGAAACTAATGTATTTAAAGTGTCTGCGGTTGTGGTTTGTCCTGCTGCTACTTCCTTGATGCTCTCTGTTCAAAGCTGCCTGACTCAGACACAAACAGACAGTGAAGACTGGTCACAAAGAAGTTCACTTAGTGTTTAGCTCTTTAGTTCATCAACATGTCGACAGAAATTCAAACTGAGTCTGATCTGAGGGTGAAATATGTCAGAGGAGAGAGAGAGAACATGGAGGTGGAGATGATGGAGGATGGAGATCAGTGTGATGATGCTGGTAAGTATAAAAATGATGAATATTAGAAAAGAGTGTGAGGAAGTTTTAGGTTCAAACAACCTCTTCACTTTTCCTGCTGTTAAAAAGAAAGATGTTGATTAGTGTAGTAAAGTAGATTATTAGGTTAATTGGTGTCATTTGGTTCCACTGGAGTTTAAATCTCTTTGTTTTCCACAAGAAGCTGAACTTAGTTAAAGGGAAACAGCAGAAAATCAGAACATTTAGTTAAAACGTCCACATGTGGAAAATGTGCAGCGCTCAATTTGGATCATATTGATCCTGCTGAATGACAAGCACAGAGACTTGTTCCAGTCAAAGAAAAGGACCCACAGTCTCCTGTATGTTGGCTTGGTCAGGGTGAGACAGGGTCTGAAAGCTGATGTTCAAGACAGTGTCACAGGAAACAGGACACAAACTGCTGTCTCTGGTTTCAAAGCCCTGTGTTTTGTTGCCTTCATATCCACCCCGACCTTCTCTACAAAGACTGACTACGGCCACTAGATGTCAGCATTTCCCCTCACATCTTGATCGTAACAACTGTGCCATTAGGTAGTAGGTGACCTACTAAAGCATAACTGTGGCTGTGACAATGACTGATAACCATGCATTCAATAGCATGAGAACACTGGAACACTGCTGTCAAGAAAGGGCCAACAATTCTGAAATAAATGTGTCTGTGGATTTTGTCTCTGTAGAACCACAGAGTGAGAAGAAGCTTCCAGCTGGGAGAAACAGCAGTTTCAGAGTTTTTACAGTGTCTCTGCAAGTTCTGTATCTTCTGATTCTGGCTGGGATCATCACACGCCGTGAGGACTTTTATTCCATAATGTTGAAGGTTTTATTTTCTTCGTAGCAACTTTGTCTCCTAGAAATGATGTTAGAAACATGTTTCTTACAAATGAATGTTGTTAATCATTTAGTCCTGATCAGCTCTGGGCTCATTACACACAGTGTTCTAAACCATAGGATTATTAAAGACTGTTCACAGCTGCTGGGCTGCTCTCCAAGCACCAACCATTTGTCAGCTTGTGAGGAGAATTCAAATCCAGTGGATTCCATCTTCTTAGTGGCTGTTCCATCAGTAAACAGGCTTTGAAAAACCCACAGACAACCAATCATTTAAAAAACAACACAGGATAAAGTCGTGACCACCTAAAGCTCGAGCTGTTAGAACTTGGTTACTTTGCGTCTCCATCGATGTGCTGCAGGGCTCAGATCTTGGTCCTCTTCTTTTTCCATCTATACTACATCACTGGGTTCTATCATCCACTCACATGGCTTTTCCTATCATTGCTATGCTGATGACACACAGCTCTTCCTGTCCTTTCCACTGAGGACTCCACTGTCTCATATCACATTTCTGCCTGTCTCTCTGACATCTCTGCTCGAATAAGAGACATCTTCAGCTCAACATCACCAAGAGAGTTCTTGTCTTCACAGCGAGACCTTCAAACAACGTCAGCATCAACATTGGGTCTTCAGTGATTGTCCCCACTCACCTTTAAAGGGGTTAATTCACCAGATAATAGTGACATTTTGTCCCATAATTTAAAGTGCTACATGTTTTCTAATAATTTCATGTGCTCATGTAGTTAATTAGTGGATTTGGCAGGTTGGAAATATGTTGATACTGAATTTCTCAGTAAAGTGTTCACAACACAACAACATGTTCACAGAACAACATCTAATTTGTGACAACAGCAGAAATAAAGTGATTTCTGGTTCTGTTTAAAGTCACAGCACTTGTTGAAGTTGAAATACTTTCTTCTTTTTTTCCTTTGGGCTGTTCCCTTTCAGGGGTCTCCACAGTGAATCACATGTCTCCATCTAACTCTATCCTCTGCATCCTCTTCACTCACACCAACTAACTTCATGTTCTCTCTCACTACATCCATAAATCTCCTCTTTGTTCTTCCTCTAGACCTCCTGCCTGGCAGCTCCAACCTCAGCATCCTTCTACTGATATATTCACATTCCTGATCCTGTCCATCCTCGTCACTCCCAAAGAGAACCTCAACATCTTAAGCTCTGCTACCTCCAGCTCTGCCTCCTGTCTTTTCTTCGGTGCCACTGTCTCTAAGCCGAACAACATCTCTGGTCTCACCACCGTCTTGAACATCTTTCCTTTCATTCTTGCTGATACTCTGTTATCACACAACACACCTGACACTTTTCTCCACCCGTTCCAACCTGCCTGCACTCGCCTCTTCACCTCTTTTCCACACTCTCCGTTGCTCTGAACCGTTGACCCTAAGTACTTAAAGTCCTGCACCTTCTTCACCTCTGCTCCCTGTAACCTCACTGTTCCACCTGGGTCCCTCTCATTGACACACATGTATTCTGTCTTACTGCAGCTAAGCTTCATTCCTCTGTTTTCCAGAGCAGACCTCCACCTCTCTAGATTTTCCTCCACCTGCTCCCTGCTCTCACTACAAATCACAATGTCATCTGCAAACATCATAGTCCATGGAGATTCCGGTCTAACCTTATCTGTCAGCCTGTCCATCACCATAGCAAACAAGAAGGGGCTCAGAGCTGATCCTTGATGCAGACCCACCTCCACCTTGAACTCCTCTGTCACACCTACAGCACCTCACCACTGTCTTACAGCTCTCATACATGTCCTGCACCACTCTAACATACTTCTTTGCCACTCCAGACGTCCTCATACAATACCACAGCTCCTCTCTCTGCACCCTGTCATACGCTTTCTCTAAATCTACAAAGACACAATGCAACTCCCTCTGACCCTCTCTGTACTTCTCCATCAGCATCCTCAAAGCAAACGAAGTTGAAATCCTTTAAAAACAAGTGTTTGTTTGTTTGTGTTGGTTCTTTGTTGGCTCTAGTCACGACTCCCTGAGTGAGTTTATCACAGCAGGTTAAAGAACAGTGGCTTCAACAAGACATTACTAGAACAGAAAAACTGAATGATGAAAGAACAACTGATTATTGACTTTCTGTTAGGACTTTGTCACCGACCTGAATCAGCATGAAGACTTCTGGATTGGTCTATGGACACAATGGTCAGACACAGAGCGAAAATATCAATGGGAATGGGTGGATGGATCACAACCGACAGAAACGTGAGACAGATTTTCTTTCTAATACAGTGACATCAGAGTCATTTTTAGGAGCTAATAGGATCATGTGTTAAAATGTAGGACATTGACAAAATGATCCAAATCTCTCTTGAAAAATCTTTCTATGAACTCTCTTCATCTCCAGTCTGTGATGAGCTGCAGTAACAATGAGTCAGGATTGAAACATGGTTCAAAGCTCTGGTCACAGTTCAGAGGATTGAATGTGTGTGCTGCTCTCTGTATCCTCACACAGAACAAACATGGTGGAAGAAAAACTAGCTTCAACATTTAGAGTCAAACTTTCTTGAACTTGATCTCAGCATGAAGGAGCAGCTGCTTCTTCTCTGCTCTTTAGAAAGTGAAGAACAGATGAAGGAAAAAGCTGAATATGATCATTAGTCCCAGGGATGGATTCAGAGAGCAGCTTTCCAACCACTTTTTCCTGCTGCTGTCTTTTCCTCAGAGACAAAGCTGAAAGTGATGTGAGGAAACCTGTTGACAAAGTGAAAAGTCAAACAGACAGTGACTGGGCTCAGAGAGAGAAACACTACTGAACATGTGCAGTGGCTTTAAAAAGCAGGAATCAGAGCAGGAAGACACTAAATGCTGCTGGAGTCTGAGCAGAGTCACTAACTTTGATTGGAATCAATGGAGGAGATCTCAGAGTCCTGGATCCAGGTTTCAGTTCACATGTGGGATCAGACTTATCCCCATGATCCTTTGTGTTGCTGTCTAAAAATTTCCATAGAGAGAATTAATGAAAACATTTGACATATTCAGTGAGAATTAAGTTTATTTAATTACAAAAAGAATCTGGAATTTATGATGAAAATATTTTTTTATTCATCCCAAAGGTTCTGGGCAAAAAGCCAACAACAAACTCCAATAGACTGGTTTGAAGCAGTGTACTGTGATCAACAAGGAAAATGGACAACACATGAATATAATCGTGGTACAAAGAACTGGATCTGTGAGAAGTAGATTTGCTGCTTCCTCTGATGACAGAGAGGTGTGTAGTGTTGGGATGAAGCTGTTTGTCAAACTCTGAAATGTTCTTCCTGATCCTCAGAGTCATCTCACATTTGTTGACTTGTTCATTCTGTGTCACATGTTCAATCCTCTTTATTCCATAGATATTGTCCCTCTGTGCTCTATGGTGCAGACAGAGTAGTGGGGTTGGAAGTCGTCCACACAACAACTACATGTGGACTTACTAACTCTGTAGTCCCACTAAACTGCTGCAGTCACAGGAAACTGCAGCTTCTCTTTGTCTTTACTTGGTTTATTAATGAGTTTGTTGCTTCTTTATTTTCTGACACACCTGGAGTCAACAGCTGATTATTTTTCCTCCCATTGAGTTCATGCTTCACTGATCTGAAATAAAAACTACAAATGAATCCAGTTTTCTGTTGTTTATCTTTACTGACTATGAAGAGATGTAGTTAATAAATCTGTCACAGAGCAACACACTGATAAACATGACATTTATTAACACATAACTATTCTTTTTTAAAACAATAATAAAAGTTTGACCCTCTGGGACAAAGCAGCAAAACAAACATCAGAACTGTGAGAATAGAAATTGATTAAAACATAATATATAAGGGTTTTTATAGCAAACAGCTAGATAAAAGTTAACAAATAAGATTTTTAAAATAAACACTTTTAGTTAAATGTTTTCATCTTGCAAGAATTAAAGAAGCAGGTTCAGAATTTCCTAACTGATACATGAAGCAGGTTGGAAGAACAAGAGTCCACAGCACAAGGACAAGCTGAACCTCAGTGAGATGTGATGTATATATGAAGGGGCTGATGAGGGAAGTGGGAACAGGTGTGTAAGTGGGTGGAGTCAGTGGTGAATGGGAAACAGGTGGATCTGAGAGGGGAGGCAAGTGACTGCAGGGAGGTCTGAGGACATCTGGTGGACCGATGGAGGATGGCAGGAGAAAGACAAAATAAAAAGTTGTGTGTCATCTACATCTGAAGAAGGAAATTCAAAATGCTGAGTGTCTCCACATTCTGAAGGTGAATTCTGTCTCATAGTGAAGAGGTCAACGTTAAAAAAGGGTCAAACTACTGATCAAGACTCTGCAGCCCAGGATGATGAAGCTGCAGTTCACAGCTCCACCATGTGAGGACACCAATGTGTTCATACTAATCTTTCTGTGCTGCTAATTTCATTACTCTGACTGTTAAAAGCACAACCACTAACAAAAAAACTAACTTATGAGAACATCCAAAAACAAGATCTTCTGAAATCTCTTATTCCATCAGTCCCCTGTGTTCTGTTCTTCAAATTAAGTGTGTTCACATGGACTTAAATAACTAGGTTACAGTCGGCCTTCTCTCATTTAAGAACATGGATACACACCAACAATGGATCTAAATGAGCTGTGGGAGCTCAACAGAATACTATCAATAGATCTGATTCACAGACACTGAACTTACTGCTGATAACCAGACCAGCATGTTGTATGATCATCACTTCGAAGATGTTTTGGATTAAAGCTTCTGCTGAATGTAGATGAATCCTTCCTCATATAAAAGTAAAATTGAACTGTACAATGAATATTCTGTTATATAAAGGAGCATATAAGTACCACAGCCCCCCCCCTACTGGCCAACATATTCATGATTTAACAAAACAAAACCAAACAAAATAATTAACTTTTAAAATAAGAGAGAGGGTAAGTAGCCAAGGACATTTACTGAAGTACTTGTACTAGACAGGAGTATTTCTGTTCCAGTCATCTTCAAGTTTATCTGTTTTATAATGGTTAATATCTTTTCTTTAATATTGTTTTCTTTTATGAATTCCATAATAATATCATTTATTTTGTACATGTACTTTTAGTTACACTAGGGCAGGAAAGAAATGTTTGTGAGGAGAAAAACATTGGGGAAGATTAGTTACATAGAGCTGAGTTACTTTCAGATGTGTTTGATGGCTCTCAGTAATACACAGATGTGGAACATCAGTCTGCTGTGTGTGTTATCTGTTAACAGGAAACAAAAACCTTTGTATTTAATAGAAAATGTTTTCAGTTTTTTCAGGTGATTTTACTTTATCTAAATAGTTTCATCAATCCAAAAACTGGACGACAGTTTCCTGATTGGAGTAAATGAAACAACAAACTGCAGCTACAGATTTTTTTTTCCACCAGTCAAATGAATAAAAAAGTGTGAACACATTTGTTTTCTTGTTACTTCCTGAACCAGACAGAAGGTTGAACCCTGACAGCAGCATCAGTAAAGTAGATCATGTTACTGCATTTCTCTCTGCCACAGGTCGTAGTTTATACTACAGTAGAAGACTTTAAAGTTTTACTGCAACACAGTAACGGACAGTAGCTGAACTTCACTGTCTGTCTGTCTCAGCACACCTTGTTCTTAAAAATTGGCACCAGTACACTTCTCCTCCAGTCCTCAGCATCTTCTCACTCTCCAAGATCTTGTTAAACAAACTAGTCAGAAACTCTACTGCCACCTCTCAGGACCAACTGCCTCTTCATCCTCTTCAACGTCCTCCTCACTTCACTCTTACTAATCTTTGCTACTTCCTGCTCCACACCAGTCACCTCTTTTACTCTTCGTTCCCTTTCATTTTCCTCGTTCATCAACTCTTCAAAGTTCTCCTTCCATCTTCCCATCACACTCCTGGCACCTGTCAATACATTTCCATCCTTATCTTTAATCACACTAACCTGCTGCACATCCTTCCCATCTCTTTGTCTCACCAACCTTCACAAATCCACCTCTCCCTCTTTAGTGTCCAACCTAACATACAAGTCCTCATATGCTCTTTGTTTGGCCTTTGCCACCTCTACCTTCAGCTTACGCTGTATCTCCCTGTGCTCCTTTCTACTCTCTTCAGTTCTCTCAGTGTCCCACTTCTTCTTAGCTAACCTCTTTCTCTGTATACACCCTGACCTTCCTCGTTCCACCACCAAGTCTCCTTGTTCACTTTCCTCTTTCCAGATGACACACCGAGTACTTTCCTACCTGTCTCCCTGATCACATTAGCTGCAGTTGTCAAGTCCACCCAGAATCTGTCTCAGCTCCTCCCTGAAAACTACACAACATTCTTCCTTTCTCAACTTCCACCACTTCGTCCTCTTCATCTTTCTCACCACAGAGTCATTTTACACACCACCACCCTGTGTTGTCTGGTTACACTCTCCCCTACCAATACTTTACAGTTACTGATCTCTTTCACATCACAATGTCTACACAAGATGTTGTCCACCTGAGTGCTTCTACCTCTGTTTTATATGTCACCCTATGGTTCCTCCATCTTCTGGAAGAAAGTGTTCACTACAGCTGTTTCCATCCTCTTTAATAAAATGGTCTGTTTCAAACAGGACACTTTAGTATTGTTTGTAGGCTATTAGTTTGTATTTGCAGCAGACACTTTTAAATACTTTATTTACAACCTGCCTTTACGTTTTTCATGGTTATTTTCATCTCAGTCTAATCATTTCTTTAAGGTACTAGCTCTTAAGATTGCTGTTGCTGGAGGGACAGCTTGTTGGGCCTGAAATAAACATGCATCTGTGAAAGCAGGAAGTGGTCAATCAGACACTACCAAGTAGCTGCTTTGTCAAGGGGGAAGGTATTTTGTTTGTTTGCACACAATATTGAACATGAAATGTTTTAGTACTAATGCTAGGTTTTGTTTTTTATGGTCTGACCATTATGTCTCATTTCTGCTCAGTTTGTTTTGTTCAGTATTTATTTTTTTTAAAGTTCTGTTTCCAAGACCTCTTTTATAGGCTCTGAATTTCTTTTGGTCCCATTTTTTGTCTCTTTAAATTAAAGTCCTCTTTGTAAAAGATTCACATGTGTCGATCCTCTTGCCCGTCTGATCCAGGTCTCAGTAAAGTCTAAGTTAAGGCCCACTGCTTTTTACACAGGTAGTGCACAACCCTGTATGCTGCTGCAAAAACCTCTGCAATTACGTCATTGTAGCTGGCCTGTACCACCCAAATTGCATATTACTAAAACATTAAAAGAAAACACCACAACATAAAGCAAGTACAATGAAAGACATTTTGACAAAAAGTAACAAACCTTTAGCATGATTCAAAAGTTTCTTAATGCTTAAATGTGTAATTTCATTTAAAAAAGTATCATCTGTCAAAGGTATCTGTGGTTGTCCTGCTACTTCCTGTGGAAAGGTTACTGCCTTTCTACAGGAAGAAACAGAAAATCAAGTAGTGGGGACAGTGACGTTTATTTTTTTAGCACTAGTCCTTCAACATGTCAACAGAAATTCATGCTGCTGCAGGTTTGAGTGTGAAATATACTACAAGGGTTTGTGAAGACAGAAGAAAGATTGAGAACATGGAGGGCAAGATTTTAATTAATGGAGAGCAGAACACTGATGCTGGACCACAAAATGGTGGTAAGTATTAATCAATAATCTGACAGCAGTGAGACTGAAAAAAGCAGTTTAAAACAGACAGTTTAGATGTCTTTGTTTTCTCCTGCAGATAAAATCATTTAGGGGAGAAAGCTCCATAGTTCAAAGTCTTAAAATATATTGTCTTTGAATTTTCTCTGTAGAATCACAGAGTGAAAAGAAGCCTCGGTCTGTCAAAAGAAGCTTTCCCAGACTCTTTACAGTGTCTTTGGTAGTGCTGTATATACTGATTCTGGCTGGGATCATCATACGTTGTGAGTTTTATTATGAAATGTTGCACATCTCATTTTCCACATTAAAACCTATTTAAACTAATGTTGCAGATCTGCCCTTATATTTCAGCTACTGTAGCAGCTCTCTAGTAACAACTGAGTTTATCATAATGCAGGTTAAGGGAGACTTGGTGCAGCACAAATCCACATTCTAGTTTGAAATGTGAATGTTTTGTTAAGGAGCTATTGTTCAAATGTTTGATTTGTGTTTCCTTCACCAGATGTTTTGGTCACTTTGGAAAATGATCAGCTTCAGACCAGATACAACAGCCTGAGGAATATGTACAACCAGTCACAGAATCACCTAAAGGAGTTTGAGGAGAGAATAACAGGTAAAAATGGAAATAAACTCCCCCCCGCATAAATATCTGAAACCTTGACTTTATTATAAAGAGTAGTTTAGTCCATAATAGTAATAGTCCACAGTGCATAACAAAAATCTTATCACAGTGTCAAATAATCAGTGCATTTACATCACTTAAGGTTACGATTTACTTTCTTGGGAAAGCTGATTTCTTAAATGCCCTGTAAACAGAAAGGGACAAAAAACACTGGGCAGGGGATTAAGGAAACCCAATTTCCCCAGGTAGATTTCTGTTGGATGACGGTGATTTCTTTGCCATGTATATGCGTAACTAAGTTTAAAACCAGCTTTCTCCACCTGCACATGTGCACACAGGAACACACAGCTGAGTGAAAGGCTGAATGAAAGATCAGTCACTATACAGTTCAAATCTGTGTCATGCTTTCAAATAAAGTTCAAGATGCAGGAGAAATCAGATTTCTCTGCTGCTGCATGTATACATGAAGTTTCAGTAACAAGGTTTCTTCAGTGCATGTAAAAACCATTCTGGTTACTAGAGAAAGTGGATTTTTCAAAATATCCTGGTTACTTAAGTGCATTTAAACTTAGTGACGCTGTCCAAGATATCAAATATTGCTGCTTCATGTGTCATACATTTCATTTGGAAACTAGAGGAACCCTTATTTGTCACTATTAGACACCCTGGGAGTGCTACTATTTGGAAATCATGGAAATGATCAGACCTCATCTCTGGTTTGGTTGACTACAACACAAAGCTGCATTAGGGTCAGGAACAAAAATGTCAGGGTAGAATATTATACAGTCAAAACATTAAATACCTGTATACACTACACTAGTTTACTGGAACATCTGATCTACGGTGGGAAAGTCCTGTTTGTGTTCTACCATCTACCTTGTAATGCCAAAGGCCTTGGCAAAGCGATGGTTTATGATGCCTTGGAAAATGAGAATGAGCTGTAAATTCACTATTAACAAAAGGTTAATGATATTCAACTTTTGGATGAAATTTATGTCAAATGTTTATGCTACAGTGATTTTATATCATGAAAGTAGTGCATTTAAGTAGAAATGTGCAATGGTAATTTCTTCATGTCAAACAATTTATTGAATCAAAAGCTAACAATAGTGGTGGGTATACCACAATAAATTATGTCAGTGTCTTAGCTTATGCGTCCTTATATGATCCCATAGGTTTTCTATGGGAGTCAGCTCTAGAGAAAGTGTAGGCCACTTCATTTAAGGTACCCCAGCCTCGAGCAGTTGTTCTCTGATGATGGAACCCCAATGAGCTGGGGCATTGTTGTCCATGAAGATGAACTCAGCCCTGTGTTGCTCATGCAGTGGAACAATGACTGGATTAATGAAGTTAGTCAGGTTGGTACTGGCTTCTCACAGTACCATTCACAAGGTGTAGTGTAGTTGTGTATTGACTAGACACACCTGCCCAGACTGTTACACCACCACCTCCAAAAGGCTCGTCTGGTGACAACAGTAGCTTGTCCTTGACATCTCCAACAGCGTTCGAGGCAGCACTGAGGCCCACTGGTTCCTCGTCCAGAGAAAATGCTTTCTGCCTATGCAACATGATGACACCTGTGCCTGGTGGTGTGGTCATGTACAGATTAACCACTGAAAGTGTCAGTCACTGCTGTGTGAATTCATCAGTCTTATGGCAATAGCTCGTCTCTTGTCCTGTGGGATGGCATGTGATTGTAGTATACAAGCTGTAGGTGGTACTCAGCTTACACTGAGTTACAGCAGCCTGCTGCATGTGCAAATCATAGTACCTACCACCACATACTGTACCAGTAGTACAGAGTTTGTAGACCAACAAGTTTCAAGAAACCTAAATATGCTGCAGTTAATTTTAATTTATTATGTGAATCCACAGATAGTTATCTGCTTTTAGTGGTTATATGGGAAACTCCAGACTATGTGGATTTTACTGTTTTTTTTTTTCTTTCAAAGCCTCTAGAGCCCCATAACAGAAAAAAGAGGCATATATGCAGTGCTGTATCACTGTTCATGTGATCACATTAATCTAATGCTGTTCAGTTAAAGTTATTTTTAATTCCCAAGTAAAAAACGGTTTTACCTGAGAATTACTGTAACCTGCTGGTGTTGTTTGTTTAAGTTATTTTGATGATGTACAAAATATTCAGCTGGATATGACTGGCTGGAATCAGAGATTTGTTTTCTGACGCATGGAAAAAACAACCAAGGTGAAATTTATAATGCAAATTGTTTTATCGCTGTTTTACTCCGATTATATTTATCCTAAACAAGAAAAATTTATGAGAAAGCAAAAGACAAAATGCCTGATGGGAATCAACAGATAGTTTACAGCAGCAGTATAACAGATGAGTATGACTGTATAGTTACGGAAATAGCAAGAGAGAGAACAAAATGTATTTGGTCATGAAGACAGATTTTAGGAGAATGGGTGGAATTACAAAGGCTTACGAAGCCTTGTGTCAACACGTCTAGACTCCTTGCTTTGCCTGCCACCTTGCTTACATTGCAAGGGACCCGGACTCCTACCCCTGCAGGTGGTGGGCTAAAAGGGTGGTGGCTCCATGTCATTTGGCTCGGCCATTGGACGCTCTCTGACCAGCTCCCCTCCCAGGTCTGGATGCAGAAGTGTGCCCCCCTACTTTGGCTGAAGTACGACATTCCCGAATCGCCATGTCATTAGGGTTTATGGGAACCACATTTAGTCTGGCCCCTCCCCCTCAACATGAAGAGGTCAAGTACATGGGATGTGGTCAAAAGGCATCTTCTAGTCTCTCTGCATTTCTGTTGCAATCTACTAATGACAAACACTGTAAGCTCAGTGGCAACTTCCCTCACAGCATCCTGTTTAAGGCATTGCAATGGCAAAGTACTGTTGATCAAGTGTTAGGTGTCATCTTGGTCTCATGGAGTCAAATTATAAACAGCGTGATGGACTCTTCAAATCCTAATTGACATTGAACAAGAACATTTAGTGGTCCATTCGTGGCTCAAACATGATCAACAAATCACGTTGTGAGTTTTGCAGTTATTCACCTGGTTAGAGAACAGCATGTTATGCAATAAGTACTGAAACATTTAACAGTTGGATGTGTGCATACAAAAGTCTAGTAATGGTCAAATGAAGGGCATCTGTATGTTTATAGTGCATTTTAGGTGCATTCTGAAATGTCACCCAAAAGTCAAATATCCCTAACGTTTTGTGATTAGTGTACATTATGTTCATGTCACTTTACCATACAATGTTGTTTTTCTCTAGACATGTCAGTCAACAACAGTCAATTACAGGATGAAGTAAAGCAGTTGAAGAACAAACCTGAAGGTAAGCAGATTACTTTGAACTAATCACTTGAAAAACAGTGGAAAACTAAGGCAAATGACAATTCACAATGCAACAAGTAGTCTAAAGCACCAATAACCGTCAGGAAAAAAAAAAAACACTGAAAACCTATTCTTCAGTTGGGAGAGAGCCAACCAGAAGTGCCTTGATTCTGACAGAAGCCAAAGCAGAGAGAGTTTATTTGTAACACAGCACATTACACAAGACACTGGAACTGAAAAACCTGCCATCTGTTGACCTGCTCACACCACAGACTTTTCATTAGAATGATGAAGGTTCTGCAAATATAAAACGTATATAAAGAAAAGCTCAGCTGTTTGTTGTTCAAGGTGTTTTGTCACCAATTTCATAATAAACTGGGAAAAGCTCTGCAATTGGCCACTGGGTAACACTGGCTGAGGATGTGAGAGCTGGCACCGCATCCAGCATTTATAATACACACAAGGCCTACAAGCATAAGCTGCCTTATTGGCAAAAAGGTTTTAACACATCAGTGGATTCCATGGAAATTGACTGATTTATGAAATATATTTTATTTATTTTGCTGTGTTGTGGTCCCTCCAGAAAGATGAGATGTCATCAACACAATTTTACCCATTAAACTTGCAATGTAGCAAAATCTGAAATTTTGGGCCACCTTAAATACAAGAGTCGGTCTTTAAGGAGGAACTGCTGAATAAATATGGCATGTTCATATCACTTCACCAGTTCATCTATATTTTTTTCCCAGACATGTCAATCAGCTACAGTCGATTACAGGCTGAAATGAAGCAGCTGAAGGATCAAACTGAAGGTAAGATTAACAGCATTGACAAAAGTTACATGAAATTAAACACACCTTTACGTTGAATCTCATTCCAGCTATTTGTTCATCACAGATGAGTGACAGAACTCAAAATTGTGGGAACATCTTGTTATAAATACAATAAATCCTGAAATTGCACAATATATTTTCATATGAACTGACTTATTAAAACCCTTTATTCAAAAAAAGGAAAGTTGTGTCCAAGAGGATGGAAAAGATTTGGATGCAGTTGTTACTTTAAATCCACTGAGAAGAAAACTTGGTCTGACAGCAGAAGAGACTGTGAGAAAAGAGGATCAGATCTGGTGATTATCAACAGTAAAGAGGAACAGGTGAGTGTATGTGTTAGTGATTTTGCCATGTTGCTTGTGTTTCTGACCTGCTGTTAGGCCGTAACCTGCTTCCTGTCCTGACCCTGATGGATTCATTGATTAGTTTTCAGGTTGCAGAATTTTAAACCTGTTCATTGATTAATAATGCTAATATGAACTCTAGAAAACCACATTTTCCATAATGCATAAAGCTTTTTTTTTGTTTGCATTGTAACAATGGTTAAAATTATTCCTAGTTAAACTAACAAGCAGTTTTTTTTTCTCAACTATTAGAAATTTGTCACTGAAATGAATCTGAATGGTGATTCCTGGATTGGTCTGATGACAAAACAGACATCACGAGGATGGACATGGGAATGGGTGGATAGATCATCACTGACAGACACGTGAGGGTTTATATCAATATTTAATGAAATTAATTGAAAAGAGAAACAAAGAGAATATCTGGATCCCGTTTAATATAAATGTAGAGTCAGACCAATACACATTGTTTTACGTTTCAATGACTTTGAAACTTGTTCTAGGACATAGCTACTGAAACTGTGAGATATGAAATTTTGCAATTTTATTTAAGTGTGAGAAGCAAGAATTTACTGTTTTATTGGTTCAACAGGTTCTGGGCAAAGGGACAGCAACATTCCACAGACAGGTCCTTCGCTGCATGCTGTGATCAACAAGGAAAGTGGACACAAATTAAACATTACTATAATTATCATAGTAACTGGATGTGTGAGAAATAGATTTACAGCTTCCATTGATATGTGTAGTGTTGGGATTAAGCCATTTGTCGAACTCTGAAATGTTCTTCCTGATTCATCTCATTTTAGACTTAGTAATTCCACTAGACACAGAATGAATTGTAGTCCCACTAAACTGCTGCAATCAAAGGGAAACTCCAGCTTGACTTTGTTTATTAAATGAGTCTGTTGCTTCTTTATATTTTGTGATAAAGCTGGAATCAGCAGCAGTACTTGTGGTGAAAAAAAAAAAAAAGGAAAAAAAAGGTAGAAGTGGTAATTAAACTTTTTAACAAAAGTAGTTAAGTTTCTGCTGTAGGAAAGTTTCTGCTTGTATCTGCTTGTGAATGTGGTATTTACCAAATTTTAATACAAGAAGGTGAGGTAGATGGATGGGCAGTAAAAGTAAAACGGGTGGATGGCCAAGTATGTCAGGGCACGGTGGCCACAGTAATAATATAGCGGCCAAGTAATAAGGAATTCAAGATCGTGAAATGGCAACAAGCCAAGCTGATTAGACAAAAATAGATGATGGTAGAAGGGCACTGTGGCCAAAATAAAGCACATTTTATAGCACAGTAACCAAACACAAAATTTAAGAAAATACTGACTTAAAGTTCGTAGATCAACCTGGGGAAGAAAGAAAATGTGCCTTGTGGTGTTTCTTTAGAAATGCAGTGAGTTTAATTCTGAATCAGGCTCATTAAATTCCACTTGCAGTTTGTCTTTTAAGCCACCAGGGGAGCAGAGTCTCGTCCTCATCCCCAGTACACAGTACTAAATCCTATTGTCTGTGGATGGGTGGATAAATCTGATCTACCACACAACTGCTGTAATAACCCTGTGTATGTTGACATTTTCCTGTAGATTGTGTGTTCCAACGTGGGTCGTAATGAGATTACATTACTTTCTGTTCTCTCACCCTGTGTCCTAAAAGGTTTCTGCGAAACTATACTGCAAAATGTTGTAGGGAACATTTGATGTTTGGATTATGCACTGCAACATGTCTTTAATCAATTGAAACATTTACCTACAACCATATGAACACTTCTATCGTGCTACTGGAATGGTGAACTCTAAGTGAGCCGCTTTTATGCTAGATTTATGAATTTGACACCTATCTTCCATTCTGTAAATGTAACGAACCATCATTCAGCATTAAAGTATTTATTTTTGGATTACTTCTCCTCTCTTCCTCTAGTAACCACAGGCCTACAGCTCACCAGTGTTGGTCAAACTAAGCACATGCTCGTGGGTGGAAATTCTACATAAAAGCTGGTGTCAGCTGTTGGCTATACTACAACAAACACCTGCCCCTGCTGTCAATGAGCTCATCATTATCAGACTATTTAGATTCTGGGTTCATTGAATGTGCTCAATGTTTTTATTGCTGTGTACATTCGGTAGATCAGCTGTTAGGAAACTGATCTGCTTTTTGTAAGAGCGCAGAGAGGCAGGATGAAAGAGACATAATCAGCGTAGAGTGAGGTCTGCTTGCTTTTAAATCAAAGCTCGACCACAACTGAATGAAACTAACACAAAGTGACCTGATAAGTTTTAAAAATTCACAATTGGTGCTGTTCTTGCCTCTTTTCCTTTTTTCTACAGTCTGTTAGATAAATTTCTTATTACTACTTCGCATATAGGCTACACCGTGTCCAACAGATTAGAATAAACTATATTAAACAGCACTGAACTAACCATGAAAACTAATCTGAAGCTGTTTATCCAGAATCACTGGTTAATAAACTATTCAACACAGGCAGCAGTTTGTGCTGGTAGTTTTAATGATCACGTGTAACTAACACAGGAGAGGTGGGGGAGTCCACACCTGCCAATCTCCACAACCTTTTCCAAATGAGATGGACATAGACACTGATTTATTTAGTTTAAAAATCCTGTCTAGTCTCAGTGACATATTTAATAATAAAGGGCTTATTAATGAAATTTCCACAATCTTTTTTGCTTTGTTTCTGCTCTCTCACTCTAATCTACAGTCATGACAAATTCCCCAACATAAAACTCTCTACAAAAGGTGCTGGACAGACTGTAGATGGCTTGACACAAAGTTGTATGAATCGCAACGTCATTTAAATATGAGTGGTCAAAGTGTCTCTAACAGCTGTGCATGTGTCCCTGTTTTCAAACCTCCTCTGTCCTTTAACCGGAGAGAAAAACAAATGCAGAAACTACTGTAACTGATTCCACCCAATCCCCTAAAATCTGTCTTCATGACTAAATACATCTGTTGTACTGCTGCATTATACCATTTGGCGATTGGAATAAGGGAGTCAGTGTTTTTTCATTACACAGTGTTTCCCCTACATTGGTACGAGCATTGCAGCCCGCCACGACAACGAGACCCCCACATGCCATGCTTACGTCATGCTCATGAAAGGGAAAAAATATTTTTTTTAATCTAGCAATGTTCACGACCAATATAGTTCCTTTTAACTCCTCGCACGTAGGTGTGAAGGCATCTAAGACCTGTTTTTGTTTTGAACGTGCCCAAATGTCACTGTCTGTCCTACATTCACTCCTCTCTTTTACGTGAAGAATGAAAATCAGCAGTTACAAAGAGAAAAAGGTGTGTGTGCGCCTGCAACCTGAAACAGGACCTTTACAATGCAGAGCTGTCACAATAGGTCTGACAATATGATTTTCTGCTGTTTAACAAAGTCCACACATAAGCAAAAATAAATTTTAAAGATGTTTAATTTGAATTCTGATACATAAGACTACTCATGGTAATTTCCTGTTTGTTGGCCTCAAATTTAAAACTTAGTTTTAAATTAAAGAGTTAAACATTTTTATTTTAAAGCAATATTTATGTAAATAGCACAGGTAAACTTTGTCTTTCATAACTGGCACGATTGGCAGAGTATTATTTTGTATATGCCATCAGTATAAACAGCCTGTTAGAAGAGGAACATCCAAGAGGGTTTTAACTGAGGCCCCCAGTGAGACATACAGGAGAACTTATGCGAGTCATAAATGCATGAATGAGAAATAAATACCCAATTTTTGGGTGTGTGTGTGTGTGTGCACCAAACCTGTTATCCTCTTGCCACCATGTCCAAAAACATTTTAAGGTGAAACTTAACATTTTTTTCTTGTTAAGAATGAATATGAGTAAAAAAATTTGCATTATCAAATTCATTTCACCTTTGTCCATCACGAGAGACTAGGAGTCAGCTATGTAGTCCAGCTGAATATTTCATGCACTAATCAAAATAACTTTTAACAATAAGCCTGATGAAGATTAAAAATACCAGCAGGCTACAGTAATTCCCAGGCAAAAGCAGTTTTCACTTGGGAATTAAAAATTATTCCTATAATTTAACTCAGCAGCATAAGATTGATGTGATCACATAAATACTGACACCACACTGCATGTAAACCTTGTTTTTTCTTTAATGGAGGTCTTTGAACAAAAGACAAAAAAAAAAAAACAGTAAAGTTCACATGGTCTTGAGTCTCCCATATAAAACACGGAAAGCAGCCGTCATGTCTAAACAGTAATTATCTGTCTGTTCGCTTGATAAAGTGAAATTAACTAGGTTCCTTAAAACTTTGTTTGGGAAAGTTTTGCTGTTGTCATGCATTTTGAATAATACTGATGTTAAAACATAATACATTAAGTCCATTGTCCTCACCTGTAAAACTATGAATTGTGAGCAAACCTAAAGATTGTGTTGTTTGTCTCACTGATGCTTTTATTCTGCTGGAGAAACATTACAGACACACATTATCTATAGATTCACATTTCATCAGCTTAGGATCTTTGTTACAGTTATGATTTTCTCTACTGATTCCAGCTGGTTTTAGATCACAACTCATCATTGTGACTCTGTAATCTGATACCTAATCATTGTGTCCAAGCAGCAGGCTGAGCTGAAGGCCCCGACACACCTGAGCATTTAACTTTTTATTCAGAAGAGCACCTCAAATCTTAGCTTTGAAGTGTTGAAAAATCATAATGAATTACTCATTTTAAACAAAAAGGTCACATTATCACCATCATGACAGTTTTTTTAAAGTGTGTCACTGTACAATTGGCTACAGACTCATGGTGCTGTGCGTTTACAACGTACAGGGGAAAAGCCTCAACAGGCCGCCATTAAAACAGAGCCACAGGCTTCCTCCTGAATTTTGTCCAATAAATAATTATATGAATTCGAGTTTTCACTTCTGACTTTATAGAACAATAAAATCTTTTCAGCGCGAGCGCACGCAATAAACTTCGCCATGTTAGCTAAACAGTGTTAGCTTAACATCAGTTAGCCCAACATTACCGTTAGCGGGCCTGACACGAGCCCGCACACCGGACATCAATCACAATTATAACTGGGACCAGCCTTCATTTCCAGACCGTCACTCACCTGTTTGAGGCGGGTCCAATATCAGTTCCAGTCCGGACGAGCTCCACGAAGAATCATTTTCTCATCTTCTCACTTTTTCTCTAAAGTTCGTGTTATTAAATTCGGTGGCGCTTCACGTCACATCGCTACCGCCCGAGGCTCCGAGTTCGCGCTTATTTTTAGCGTCTGACGTCACGCGCCGGTATCAAGGAGGTGGTGCGTTAACGGGGTCATAGAGGGTTGTAAAAACCAAAATGCGTGATGTGATAACTCAGAGCTCCACATGCTCTGACACACGTTTACATGAGAGATCATCTGCTGGTTTCCTCTGATCAAAACCAATAAAACTAATAAAAATGCATCAATGTCAAATTTTTCAAAAGCACACTTTTTCATAACTTCCTAGTTTTTATTCATAAAAAACATTTATTTATACAAGTGTATAAATATCCTTTCTCCTGATGTCTTCTGTCAGCTGATACAAAAACAGAAGAGTGGGAACTGTAGTGACTACAATACCTGCAGATTTAAGATCACAATCAGAATTCACAGTTTGAACTACAAAGCAGAAACATCAACTGTGATGTGAACAGTGAACAGCTTGAGTGGGTTTGCTGGATTCACACTAGTCTAATTTATAGTCTTTTACTGTGTGTAGTTATACTTTGTGTGTAAAGTTGCATATGCACATAGTGTCCACATAAGGCCTGATGATGATGATGTGTGCAATGCACACACACAAAAATATCTGTGTCCTATGTACATGGCATCGGTTGCTTGATTACAACAATATTTAGCTTTATTTTCCTGTAAAAACTGATAAATAAATCAATGAGAATTTACCGGTTGTTCCTGGAAAAAAAACTGATGGAGACTGACACTATGAAGCTGTGACTCCTAATCTCCTGTTGGACTTAAGATGTCAGTGAAGACAGTTTAAGACAGTTTAAGACCCCTCTGTTTAGAATTATCTTTACATATTGTTTAACTTTTATTTCTTTCTCTGTCTGATCCATTATATGTATTTATTTCATTTTCACATTTTTTTTAGTCTTTCTTTACTTTTCATTGTGAAGCACTTTTTGATTTCTCATTCTCATTTTTTATGTACTTATGTTTAAAAGACTCACAGAGCTGATTTCATGGCACAGTGTGAACTTGTTTATGCTGGTGGAAAGAAAAAAGTCAAACCTGAGGTCGTAATTAAGTGGTAGACTAAAAAAAAACCTCATGGATCATCATCATGTATGAACGGATCGTGTCCTCAACCAACCAGTTCACACCTTAACTGATTAAAGGCCTGGTTGAGGTCTGGGTCAGTCTCTGGAAACATTGTAGATCATTTTCTCCCATTGGCTGAACATGGGATGTGCTCTTTGTGTGGTGGAGAAAAGCACTGAATCACTTTGACCAGCCGATGTCACTATTTTCAACTCAATTGTTTTAAACAGGTCCTTTTTAATTTGAATTGTGAAATAACTGATGAAATAGTTGGACAGAATCCAAACTGTGTTCATGCCTCCATTATTGTTCATTGTTCAATAAAGACTGTATTTTGAAATCAGCTCTCTGATACGAGTGTGATGTAATGAAGCTTCACTTGAGGTGCTCACTTGACTTCTCGTGTGGTGAACCGAGGTTTCAAACCCAGGAAATTCCTCCTTCGAAGGGTTGATACTGTCGTGTCGTCTGCTTTGACTGTGACATCACTAGTTTTGTGCATTGAAACACCAGTTGTGACGTGTTTAGTACCACTGGGATTCAAATATCATTGTTCTCATCAAACAGATGAAATCATTTAGGTTCAAAAAGTCAGTGAATGACTTTCTTTCTCATAGTCAGTGAATTACATGGTGAAATGAAGCAGCTGAAAAAGTTGATAAATGTAAAAAAAAACAAGCCGCTTCATCTGATTAGTACATATGTGGTGTTTATTGTCAAACTCTGAAATGTTCTTCCTGATCCTCAGAGTCATCTCACATTTATTGACTTGTTCATTCTGTGTCACATGTTCATGTTACTTGGTTTAGTTCACCTCAGAATGATGCTCACTTGATCAGTTCTGCAGTAACAAAGTCTAATTCTGTTTGAAAGCAGACGTGTGTCTTTAAAGTGCAGATACAGTACAAAATGTAAATGAGTGAACGGAGGTGGATGAGAAAGTTCTGAGTCAAACATTGTTGACAGGAATCAGAGTTTACATCTTTAAACATGGCAAGAAATACTTGACAAGGCTCTGAATTAAGTCAACTACACTCACAAATGCAGGTTTTAAAAGATCAATTCCAGCTCAGAGTGTGCAGCTCTGTGAAGATCTAAAACATGGGATCTAAAATGGGAGGGTTGCAGTAGGAAGAGCATCCGGCATAAAAATCAAATCAACATGCAGAACACATTGTGCTGTGGCAACACCTGAAGGGACAAACCGGAAGCTGTTGATCTTTGAGATATGAGCAGTCAGTTATACCACAACCTATTACACATCATGCTGCATTCTTTAAATGGGAAAATCCTCTCTCTCCTGTTGTTCTCTAATTAGTCATAAACTGTCTACTAGGGAGAAACAGTGACGTTGATGCACTTTTTACTGAATAGTTAAAATAAACAACCTTTTCCTTCAGGCGTCTACCACCTGTCTGTCCAACACATTCTCATCCCACAGCATCAGATAATGACGCTTTTTTACATCGTTTTACGTATCATAATGACACCACAAGTACAGTTTGACGTCTCTATTGGACGCTCCACGACCTGGAACGACTTATGTTCACACAAAACTGTGTTAGGTACAAAAGTTCACAGTAGGTTAAGTTATAAGAATAATTAGATTAAAACTTGTAACTTTATTTGTTAAGCTCTTTAAAACAAATAGGTTGAGCAAAGTGCTGTACAGGTTAAAAACATAAAATAAGAAAAATACAACAGCATAAAATGTGTGCAATAAACAGATAACAATAAATAACAGACAGAATAAAATAATTTAATAATGTCAACTAAGACTGTGGCAAAGGCGAATGAAAACAAGTGGGTTTTAAAAGTGAAGAATGAGGCCTGTCTGATATGCAAGGGCAACTCGTTCCATAGTTTTGGAGCAGCCACTGCAAAAGCTCGGTCTCCTCTGAGCTTACGTTAACTCTTTGGTACACAAAGAAGTGGCTGGTCAGCGGATCCAGGTAACCGTGGTGGAACGTATGGATGCAATAGCTCAGAGAGAAACAGTGGGGCAGCCCCATTTAAACATTTATCAAAACATTTATCCTAAATTGTATAGCAAGTCAGTGAAGTGAAGATAAAATGGGAGAAATGTTCAAATTAGATATTTTCAAGTGCTGGTTAAAAGACGTGCAGCAGCATTTTGGACAAGCTGCAGTCTGGATCTGACTTTCAAGCTTCAGGTCATTATTCATTTAGCCCAAGGTTAATAATTTCAGATTTGCCGTATTCAGCCAAGGGTCCCAGTCTACAGGGGCAGTCTCACTAGATAAGTTAGTTCCCAATAACCTCATTCAATAACCTAAAAGTTAAGAGCCGTTCTTGCCTTAATTTCCTCTAAACATTTCAGTAGTGAAGTGATAGAAAAGCCATTTTTCTTATTGAGCGGAACATAGATCTGACCATCATCAGCACAGCAGTGAAATGAAATGCCATGTCTTCTAAGGATGGAGTCCAGGGGCAGCAAATACAAAGAAATGAGGATAGGGCCTAAAATAGAGCCTTATGGAACCTCACAGGGCAGAGAAGCAGAAGAGGACTTGAAGTCTCCCAATTGGACACAAAGTTCTCTCTTTTAATTAGGACCTGAACCAATTTAGAGCTAAGCCCTTTATACCGACCCACTTATATAAGCGGGAGATAGAAGATAAGATATCATGGTCCACTGTGTCAAACGCAGCAGTCAAATGAAGTAAAACAAGGATCACACAGTCACCAGAATCAGAGGCTAGAAAAATGTCACTAAGCACACGTACAAGAACCGACTCAGCACTGTGTTTTATTCTAAAACCAGACTGGAAACAAATTTCTCTAAAATCTTTGATAAGAAAGCAGTCTGGAGATAGGTCTAACATTCGCAAGAACATGTGGATCTAGGCCATGTTTCTTGATAAAAGGCTGAACTATGGCATATTTATATTTTTTGGGGACCAACCCAGAGGTTAGACTGCTATTTATAATGGTGAGAACAGACGGCCCTAAAGTCACTTTATTTGTAAAGCACTTTAAAAAACAGCAAAAACTGACCGAAGTGCTTAACAATTTAAAATGGTAAAGCCAAAATAAATACATATAAAATAATAAAGGATAAAAAGAATAAAAATACAACAAAATATTACAGTCATCTACTCATACTGGGTCAAAAGCCAGGGAGAAAAAGTGAGTTTTCAGCTTTGATTTAAAAATAGACAGTGAGGAGTCTAACTAGCAAAGGTGGTGCATTCCACAAATTTGTGCCTGCAACAGCAAATGTTCTGTCTCCCCTGAGGTTCCGCCATGTCCTCGGCACATCCAGGAGCAGCTGGTCAGCAGACCTGAGCAACCTGGAGGGGGAGTGCACATTTAGCAACTCAGAGAGGGAGAGCGGAGCAAGACCATTTAAGGACAAATAAAAGAATTTTAAGATGAACAGGCAGCCAGTGCAGCGATGCTGAAACCGGGGTGATGGGCTCTCTCTTTCGTGTTCCAGTTAACAAACATGCAGCGGGATTTTGTACCAGCTGAAGACGGGACAGGGACAACTGAGAGACACCAAAATACAGAGAATTACAGTAATCCAGCCGAGTTGTGACAGAAGCATAGATCACTGTCTCAAAGTGCTTTTTTGACAAATATGATTTAACTTTTGCCAATTGTCTTGAATGAAAGAAGCTGGATTTTACCACTTCACTAACCTGCCCGTCCAAGCTAAAACCACTGTCCACCTTCACACCCAAATTTGTGATAGTAGGTTTAACGAATTCTGTCAAAGGGCCCAGGTTCACAAGAGGGGGTCACTGCTGGTGCTTGGACCAAAGACAATAACCTCTGTCTTTTTTTCTTAAAAATGGAGGAAATTAGGAGCCATCCAGGCTTTTAATTCCTCAAGACAAGTCCTTCTGTCTCAGTGACGCATATATCTGGGTGTCATCTGCATAACAGTGGAAACGACAATTATGCTTTCTAAGAATGGAACCAAGGGGGAGCAGATAGGAGAAAAAAGCAGAGGCCCAAGAATTGAGCCCTGCGGAACCCCAGACAAGAGAGGAACAGAAGAGGACGGGACAGAGGGTATCACTACTCTGGGGCCTTCTGTTCTTGGTGTTATTAACAGCAGCCGTGCCTCCCAAGACACTGCAAACTTTCACTTTAGGCTGCCTGGATTTTAACGGTGCCAAGGCATCTAGTGCTGTTTGGCAGGTGGAATGAAACCAGGAGCTGCCTAGTTTTAAGTGGGGCCACTGCATCCAATACACTCTGGCAGGAAAACAAAACGTTACATACAGTGACATCGTCACACACATACTTTCTTACTATAGTAACCACTTGCATCATGTTGTGTAACAACATTATTAAAGTGCCCAACATGTCTCACTAGAGTCAAACCCTGGTCTCCTGTAGGAAAGTTGGGTGTCTTCTTGTACCATCTTCATATACTATGTTATTGTTTTGTGTCTGGGTTTTTTTCCACCATACAAACAGGTGAGTTACATCCTTACAATAAATGAAAACATTACAGAAATGTGTTTTGTATTGCAATTATGGAATATTTACACAGATATATATTACAGTAAGTTAGACTATAAAATATATTTTTACAACAGGACCCAAAGGCTGCGCCCAACAGGAGGAAGAGGAAAAATATTTAACTAGCGTTACTACAGTAAAACTGTGCACTTACTGTTTTTTAGAGAGTAATTGAGGTGGAAGCACTGGAAACACCACATTCATTTGTATTTATCGATGAAGCTGGACTTAACCTTGCCAAAACACGGTGCAGAGGAAGGAATGTTATAGGTCAAAGAGCCACTGTGGAGGTTCCAGGCCAAAGGGGGGGAAATATCACCATGTGTGCTGCAATGGCCAATGATGGTTTGCTTCTCAACACACCATTCATTGGCTCATGCAACACAGAAAGGCTTATAGCTTCCCTAGAACACCTCTATGATCAGCTAGTGCCAGCAGAACAGGGGGAGCCAGAAAGAAACCCCGAAGTTTTTGCCATAGTTTGCGATAACGTTGCTTTTCATCACTCTGCAGCTGTCACAGATTGGTTTGCAGCACATCGCAGATTTATGGTTTTGTACCTGCCTGCATATTCACCCTTCCTCAACCCAATAGAGGAGTTTTTCTCTGCCTGGAGGTGGAAAGTGTTTGATCACCACCCACATGACCAAATGTCTCTTTTGGAAGCCATGCGTGCCAGATGTGAGGACACGAGTCCAGAGGACTGCCAGGGATGGATAAGGCACTCCAGAAGGTTCTTCCCCAGGTGCATGGCAAGAGAGAACATTAGATGTGATGTTGATGAAAACCTGTGGCCTGATGATAGAGAGAGGCAGAATTAGCCCCTCAATTATTTGTTTGAATTACAGTATGTACTTTTAGTTTCTAACTTTTTTTTCTCATTACTGTAATTCCGTAAATTACTACAGACTATTGATGCAAACTGCTAATTTTCATTTACCTTAAAGAATTGTTATGTTGTAAAAAATTTTAATAAATTATGTGAAAGAATGTCACTCTTTTCTTTGAAGAAAATATTACTTTGTATGAAGTCACTGAAATTGTTTAATTTTCGGCATTAGTGTTTGATGCTAGTGTTTTTACTCTGTGTTCTGAGTGACAGTGTGTGTTATCTCAGTGAGGGTTGTGCATAGTGTTTGGCTGCACTGAGCCTGTTTTGAGCCATGTGTTAAGAGTTGTGCTGCTTGGAATGAGTTTTGCAGGTGATGTGAACTGTTTAGCTCAGGTGACTGTTGGTAGTGCAGACTGTAGTTAGAGTTTTGCAAATGTAGCTCCAGTTGTGCTCACTGTCGTTTCTATCAGAAATATCCTTGTGTGCAGATGTTCACACACGCAGGATTAACATGAAATTACATTGAACAGGAAATACGTCTTACTTTTTGAGGAATTGAAACTATACTTAAAAATTTAAAAACTGATCTCTTGCAACTGTTTTTATAAAACTTTAATGGTTGCACTAATAGAAACATTGTCTGACCACAACCATTTTCATTGCAGCCTGCTCTGCATTAGTGACACTATGATGTTAAGTCACTGACAGACTGATGGTCTGATACTTTGTTCCAGAGCAAAGACAACAGTTTATCATTTATATTTTGTTGAAAGTTTCCTTCATTAAAATGTTTCCGTCTGAAAGAATTAAGATTAATCTGTTGTTAATCTGCTGCTGCTGGTGTGTGTGTGTGTGGTTAATCTGCTGTTGGTGTGTGTGTGTGTGTGTGTGTGTGTGTGTGTGGGGGGGGGGGGGGTTAATCTGCTGTTGGTGTGTGTGTGTGTGTGTGTGTGTGTGTGTGTGTGTGTGTGTGTGGTTAATCTGCTGTTGGTGTGTGTTTGTGTGTGTGTGTGGTTAATCTGCTGTTGGTGTGTGTTAGTGTGTGTGTGTGTGTGTGTGTGTGGTTAATCTGCTGGTGGTGTGTGTAGTTTGTGTAAGTTTTGCAGCTAGGTGATTATACTTTATATATAATGTTGTTAAAATCCAAAAACTGTACGACACAGTTTCCTGATTGGAGTAAATGAAACAACAAACTGCAGCTACAAGTTATTTTTATCCACCAGTCAAATTATTAAAGGAGTGTGAAAACATTTGTTATCTTGTTACTTCCGGAACCAGACAGAAGGTTGAACCCTGACAGCAGCATCAGTAAAGTAGATCTATTACTGCATTTCTATCTGCCACAGGTAGTAGTTTATACTAGAAGACTTTAGTAGTAGAAAAGTTTTACTGCAGCACACTACTCAATCATCAGAGCGCAGTAACAGTTTGTAAAGTTCAGCTACTGTTCGTCTGTCTCACTCGTCTCAAGATGTCTTCAGATATTTACACCAAAGTAGATTTTTCCAAGAAGGTGAGATACAACAGAAAGGTGGAGGAAGATGGAGGAGAGTGGGAGGAAAGAGAGGTGGATATCTACGAGAGTACAGATGATATCAGAGATGATGTCACTGATATTCAGTCACAGGAAGAAGGTAAGTGATTGGACACAGGTGTAAATCTGCTTTGTTGCAGTAGTTTATTCTCATTTAAAGTTTGTTAGTCTGTGACTTGTTTTAAGCGTCTAAGGCTAAAGGATGTCGTTCATCCAAATTCTAAAAACCCCTTTAGGCAAACTTAAGATTTTGGACTGTAAATAAAGTAAATAGCACTTATATAGCACTTTTATCTAAAGCACTTTACAATAGGGGGCCTGGTGGCTCAGTGGTAGACCATTGGGTTGGGCTACAGAAGGCAGCAGGTATTGAATCACACCCCAACAACTGTGTCCCTATCCAGCCACCAAGGGCCACCTTGGTGCTGGTCCCGAGCCTGAGAGGGTTGCAGCAGGAAAGACATCCGGTGTAAAAGACAAGCCGATAGCCGTATCTATTCAAAGTGCTTAGCAATGTTGCTTCTCAGTAACACACATTCAGAGAGAGCAACTTGGCATTCAGAGTCCTGCCCAAAGAGCCACCCCTTGATTCAAGTTTTATATTTTAACTTTTTTAAAAAAGACAAATCATGTAGTGCTGAAAAACTGATGACTACATGTACAGTGTGTTTTCTGTAGAAAACTAATTTTCGGGTGTTTGCTCAGTACGTTCTCATCCCACAGTGTCACCTCCTAATTGTGCCACTTTTTGAAGTCCATTAGTGTATCATATTGACGCCACAGGTCAATACTGGACGCCATTGTGCCTTATGGCTCCAATAGTAACATCAATACAATACACCAAAGGATGTACAAAGTGGCACAATTTGATGCTTTGGGATGAGAATGTGTTTCCTCTACATAGTCTTGACTTTATTATCTAAAGTGTCTTGAGATGACTGTAGAGCTGAATTAAAAAAATAGAATTGAAGTGACCATATGATCAAATACTGTTTAAAATACAGTATTGTTCTACTGTACTTTCAGTACATTTCAGAGCATGTACTTGCTACTTTTGCTTGAGTAAATGAAACTAAACTTCTAGTGGAGAAGGATTTCCTTTTTTACTTGTAAATTGAGATTTTTTTTCAACTTCTACCACCTCTGGAAATAAAACACACAGGAGTGTTTGTTTTTAGTTTCACTACTGTTCAGACTTTAAGAAAAGCACATTTTGTCCAACATGAAAAAAGTTTAAGAAGCTGCTTTAGGAGTATTATACAGTTTATGTATATTTGATCTGATAGTTGCAGCAGTGGAAACATCCCACTCTGACTACAGTCGTTGTCTAACAGCTATAAAAACAGTTGCAAGAGATCAGTTTTTAAACTTTTAAGTATAGTTTCAATTCCTCAAAAAGTAAGACGTATTTCCTGTTTAATGTAATTTCATGTTAATCCTGCGTGTGTGAACATCTGCACACAAGGATATTTCTGACAGAAATATTTACATTTTCACAATTTTTTATCTGATTCTAATCTTAACTGGACAACACAGTCTTTTAGTTGAAGTAAAGAAACACAAACTGCAGCTACAAGTTATTTTTATCCCACAGTCTAATGAATAAAAGATGTGTATGTGGTTTTCTTGTTACTTCCTTGATGTTCTCTAAAGAACTTTAATCAAAAACTTTAATCAGAAAGTATAAAAATCAGCAGAGGATTATATTTCTTAAACTGCTTTTTAAATCAATATTTAAACCACAGCAATCTGAATCTCCCTTTGAAGCAAACTCCTTATGTGTTATCATACTTTGCATTACATACATTATCATGTTCTTGACAGCTGCCAACGACTGGCAAAGAGTAAATGATACAAACAATGTAACAATGACATTTACAGAATTAATTAAGATCAACAAAACAAATTACCAAAGCTACAGATGACATGGGAATGACCAGGTGCAGTGTGTGTGTGTGTGTGTGTGTGTTCAGTTTGAGTAGGACTATGTCCAGTGTGTACAGTAGAGTGTGGATAGCAGCAATGTAGAGAGAGATGAGGTCAGATGTAAATGGATGTGATGGCCTGAGGAAAGAAACTGTTCTGGTGTCTGGTGGTTTTAGCAGACAGGGCTCAATATGTGCTTTGTATTACATTTATTTCCATAACTACTATGTTATGATGCTACAGAACATTTGGTTTTAGTAAATGACATATTTCTTAGGAGACAAAGCAGGAAAAACACATCCTGTCCTTTACCAGTGCACAACCTAAAGCTTTGTGTGTTCTGATAATGTCACTTCTTCTCTTACCACTTAACTGTATCCTGGACTAATTGTAGTTTTTGAAAATATTTGATGAACGTCACCAAACTCCTGCACAGTCATCATAATAGGTCTCTCATGACCATAACACTTTGTTCTGTCTGCTTCAGCCACTTCCCTCTGTGGTCATTTGGTTTCTTCTAGCTGTTCAATAGATGCTCTCTGTGCAGAGACAATTAACTGTGACTTTAAATGCAAATTATAAACCTGTTTCTTTTTCCTTAGATTGGGAAGTAACCTTTCAGTCCATGTCCACTTTACATCTACTGTAAATGATAAAATTGTTGGTTGTCTTCAATGGAAACAAGACAAAACCCACAATTTTCTCAGAAATAACTTGGAACTAACAAAAGTAACAATTAAAAGACTGAAATGAAAATCTGACAATGATTTTAGCCACAACAGAATGTTTTATTTTTCTTATCCTGTAAGTTCAGGGTTGCCACAGCAGATCATTGATTGCATGTTGATTTGGAACATTTTTACAACAGACGCCCTTCCTGACGCAACCCTCCCCATTTTTACCAGGCTTGGGACTGGTACTGCACAGCTAGGGATGGGTGGTTGTTTGGGATTCAGTGTCTTCCCCAGGGACACTTCAACATGTGGTCAGGAAGAGCCGGACGCAAACCTCTGACCCTATGGTTGGTAGGTGGCCACTTTACTGACTGAGCTACTGCCACCACTTTTTGATACAACAGGTTATTTTTTAATACTACAAATAAAAGTAATGAAAAAAAGGCAGATTTTTAGAAAGTCAAACCTCAGTGGTAAAGTCTATTTAACCATATCCAAGCATTTTGATGTTCCTGTGATTAAGCTGCAAATATAAGATCTCACCTTCAAATCTGAGACAGCTGAAGCAGGTTGCTCAACAAGACGGGGTCACACTACCTCTTATATTATATTATTTAACTGTTGAAAGAAAAAGTGTGGTTTTACTTTTTATTGCTTAATGAGCTTAATTAATTACTTTTGAAAGTTTCAAGTTGTTTCAGAGAAAGTTCACATAAATATAAGTTCTTCAAATGTGAAGAAAAATAGTTGGTACCTCTCTATGAAAAAAAGAAGTCCACTGGTGAAAACAGTCATGGTGTTAGGCAACATCCTTGCAGCCCACCACATTGCAGCACTTTCACATTTGAATAGCTTCCATTATATAATACAGTTTTTGATTAGACACATAAAGCAATAATTTATATCCCAAAAAATGAGAGCTGATTCAAAAGCTAATAACACTAGTTAGTTGTTAATTTCCACTTTATGAAAAAATAAAGATTTGTCTCATTTCCATCATCTGTGTCAGTTCCTGTTCCACATAATACAAATTAAGTTTATCCAAAGTGACTTACAAGTAAGGTATAAGTTTAAAACATCAGAGCAAAGTACTGTGAGAAGACGTATTTTAGTTTCATAAGATCCAAGTGCAAGGAAGAACAGATAGGAAGTTTGATTTTTTAAGATTTCACTGCTTGGGAAGTTGCAGAAGAGTTCTGTTTTCAGCTTTTTTTGAATATTGGGAATGAGGCTGCTGAGCGAGCAGAGTTTGGTAGATAATTCCATGATGACTGAGCTGAAGAGTTTTGCTTGGTGTGTTTGGTGATGTGCTGGAACCACCAGACACTGTTTGTTGGCAGACAGCGGTGGATAGGAGGGATTGTACACCTGAATGAGGGAGTTTTGGTAGGCAGGTACTGGACCTAATGCAGGTAGCTAGAGGAAGCCAGTGCAGATATCTGAAGACTGGTGTGACATGAGCCATTTTTGCTGCAGTATTGGATCATCTGGAGGGGTTTGATTGTGCTGCTGGTAGCCCCATCAACAGAGCATTACATTAATTGAGATGAGATATGACTAGTGCCTGAGCTGAAAATGACTCCCTTTCATTCAAACGTCCGAGAGACATCCGAGAGACTGTAATGAGACAGTGGAGTCCTCAGTGGAAAGGACAGTAAGAGCTGTGTGTCTTCAGCATAGCAGTGATAGGAAAAGCCCTGAAAGTGGATGATAGAACCACATTTACACAGCACTTATGAAAGTCTGGTCTATGCAGAGATGGGAGAAATACCCAAACTCAATACTTAGTACTTCAACCCAGGTAAAGGATTTGAAGTGGTAATACGAAGTGTACAGAATGTAGATCACGGCAGGGGGTTGGTCAGAGCCTCTGGAGGACCATGGCTGTAGGGAAAACATCCATTTGAAGAGAGTCATTGGGTCAAGTGGACAGGTGGAAGACTTCAGTTTTGATACCACCTTCCTGAGTGTTTCAGCATCAACCAGAACCAAACAGTCAAATGATGACAGCTGACACTGATGGTTTTCTTGTCTTCTGTAGGACCACAGACTCTGAATCGTCCTCCAGTCCAAAACAAGTCTTTCAGATGTGCTGCTCGTTGTCTGGGAGTGCTGTGTTTTCTGATGATCGGCGGGATCATCACCCTGTCCACACAATGTAAGAATGAACAGCTCTGAATATTTTTAACAAACAATGTATTTTATGAAAAACTGGATCAACTCCTGTATGTCTACAATGTTACACCATATCTGAAGGCATTGGTCAGTTTATTTATTCCTCCTGTCTGCACAATAAACACTTTAAACCAGACTCCACTGTGAGAAACAGGAAACAGTGTCTACACTTCTCATGCATTAGAAACCACAGCTAAGGTCAGTGTGAAACTTCAGTCGCCTGAAAGAGACTCATGTACACTGGTTCATTTCTTGTGTTGTGGTCCAGCACAAAACCAACATGTGAATAACAGGATGTACAAATGTCAGAAACTGTTCTTTTAGCAACAAGCACAGGAGTAGTTAATTAACTGAACTGGAGCAGGAAAATTCACCAAATGTTTTTGCTTGTCTGTAAAGAACTATTCCCTGCTATTAAAGTCTATTATCTGTGGTTCATCAACAGATCTAGTGTGACCCTAAATGGTTACCAGGAATTTACAAAGTAGAGGCTGGACTTTTGTTTGGTTTGTATTTTGGAAGTGACTAATCTGTGTGGACTAGTTTGGTGTGGAAGCTTGTATTAGTAGCAGGTGAAAGTAGCAGCTAATTTTATTTGGCCTGGTTTGTGTGGGTTTGAACAGTGTCACAGTGAACACATTGCACCACTGAGATATAGGTTTATTGTGAAGTGTGACAGGACAGGTGATGGGGAATTGTGAGCAGATTGTTCATAAAGCCCCACTGTCCTCTGTTACTTTCTATCTGACAAACAGGGTGTGAGGAATTGGGGTTAGGGCTAAGGAGACAGAGGAGCAGACGGACAACATAAAATGGTTTTAAGGGAAAAAAACATTTTTCCCTTAAAAAATATATAATAACATAATACAGGATCAATCTTTCCACTGCATCAATATTTTATTTGATATATTGTATTCTGAGCAGCACAGTGGTGGAGTGGTTAGTGCTGTCTCCTCAAAGCTAGAAGGTCCCTGGATTGAATCCACCTGCTGGCTGTGGCCTTATTCTGTGGAGTTTGCATCTTCTTCCTGTATGACTGGGCAACTATTGAGGAAGTGGCGAGAGAGACAGCTAGCGAGGTACTTGGTATGACATCCGAACGGAAAAAGGGAGACAAAGAGACTTGATGGTGGAATAAGTCAGTTCAGAAAAGTAGGAAAGGAAAGAGAAAGGGAAAATAAATAGACAAGCATACAAGGAGATGTGACTAAAAAAATTTCCATGGTGGCATGAAAATGCTTAGGAGAGATGAGTGTTTAACCAGGTTGTATGAAAGTTTTCAGTCAGCATTTCATCACAGTACAGAAACAGCACTGGTAAAAATCACCAACGATCTTCTCATGGCCTCAGATAATGGACTAGTCTCTGTACTTGTTCTGTTAGATCTTAGTGCTGCATTTGATACCATTGATCACAACATTTTATTACAGAGACTGGAACATGAAATTGGAATTACAGGAACTGCACTAGGTTGGTTTAAATCTTATCTGATAGATTTCAGTTTGTTCATGTTAATGATGAATCCTCCATGCACACAAAGGTTAGCTATGGAGTTCCACAAGGCTCTGTGTTAGGACCAATACTTTTTACTTTATATATGTCTCCTTTAGGCAACATAATTAGAAAACACTCCAGAAATTTCCACTGCTATGCTGATGATACCCAGCTATATTTATCTATGGAACCAGATGAAAATAATCAGTTAATAAAGCTTCAAGCCTACAAGACACAAAGACCTGGATGTCCCACAATTTTTTACTCCTAAGTAAGTATTTGGGCCCAAAAATTTCAGAAATATTCTGTCCAACCATATTGTTACTCTAGATGGCATAAGTCTGGCCTCCAGTACTACTGCAGGGAACCTTGGAGTTATTTTTGATCAGGATTTGTCCTTTACCTCACATAAAAAACAAATCTCTAGAACAGCCTTCTTCCACCTACGGAACATTGCCAAAATTAGGAGCATCCTGTCTCAAAGTGATGCCGAAAAACTGGTCCATGCATTTGTTACCTCTAGGTTGGACTACTGTAATTCTCTACTTTCAGGATGCCCCAGTAACTCCCTAAAGAGCCTGCAATTAATCCAAAATGCTGCAGCAAGAGTGCTGACTGGAACTAGCAAGAGAGATCATATTTCACCTTCACTAGCTTCTCTCCATTGGCTTCCCATTAAATTTAGAATAGAATTTAAAACCCTGCTTCTTACATATAAAGCTCTGAACGGTCAGGCTCCGTCATATATAGAAGACCTCATAGCACCATATCATCTCAGTAGACCACTTCAGTCTCAGAATGCAGGCCTATTTGTGGTTCCCAGAATTTCCAAAGGTAGAATGGGAGGCAGAGCCTTTAGCTATCAAGCTCCTCTCTTGTGGAACCAGCTCCCAGTTCAGATTCAGGAAGCAGACACCCTCTCTACTTTTAAGTCTAGGCTTAAAACCTTCCTTTTTAATAAAGCTTATAGTAAGTTATAGTTATGCTGCTATGGGCTTAGACTCCTGGGGGGCCCACCCCCCAATGCACTGAGCTCCTTTCCTCCTTCTGTCACTCTCTCCATCCTCTCACCCCACAATTGTCACCACTGTATGACATTAACTCCGTGTGTTTTCTCCCATCGTTGTCTTTGTCCTTCTCTGTCTCCCTCTCTCTGTCCCTTTCTGCAGGTGTCCCCAGACTTTGAAGCTGTGTGTTTTCCAGTGTGCAGCTACTAGTCCTACCAACCTGCCCGATGTTTTGTTGTTGCCCTTTTCTTTCTCTCTTCACTTTCCACTCACCCCAACTGGTCAAGGCAGATGGTTGCCCACCCTGAGCCTGGTTAGTCAGTCGGAGCAAGATTGAGGATGTGTGCATAAATGAGAGAGATGATGGTGGAGTGATGCAATTACAAGGGAAAAAGGTGGTGAAGTTGGAGTTTACATACCTAGGATCAACTGTTCAATGTAATGGGGAATGTAGCAGAGAAGTAAGGAAGAGAGTGCAGGCAGGTAGAGAGGATGGAGAACAGTGTCAGGAATGATCTGTGATAGAAGGAATCTGCAAGAATGAAAGGGAGGATTTACAAGATGGTAGTGAGAGCAGCCATGTTGGACAGCCTGGAGACTGAAAAAGGACGGACAGGATTAGGAATAAGTATATTAGAGGGACAGCACAGGTAGGACAGCTTGGGGACAAAGTGAGAGAAGTGAGACTTAGATTGTTTGGACATGTGCAGAAGAAGGATGCAGGTTATATCAGTAAAAGAAGCTGAGGATGGAGCTGTTGGAGAGGAGGAGACGAGGAAGACCATGGAGGAGGTTCATGGATGCTGTGAAAAAGGACGTGTGAGATGGAAAGCAATGATCTGCTGTGGTGAAAGGAGGAGGAGCTGGAAGCTTCTTCTTACTGTGGTTCTACAGAGACAATAACAGAATAATAAAGTTTTCTGAAGAATTATTGAGGGACCTTTTTGAACTATAGACACTTTTTCTAGAATTGACTTCATGCAGTTTGTGATGAATACATAAAGAGCTGCAAGTGAGTGAAAACCTTATATCTTAACATAAGGACGAGAAAACGTTTAAAAACTTTTAGCTTTGTGTTTATTAGCTTTTTTAGTTCTAATGCATTGATCAGACAGAAACTGATGTATTTAAAGTGTCAGTGGTTGTGGTTTGTCCTGCTGCTACTTCCTCGATGTTCTCTGTTCAAAGCTGCCTGACTCAGACACAAACAGACAGTGAAGACTGGTCACAAAGAAGTTCACTTAGTTTTTAGCTTTTTAGTTCATGTCGACAGAAATTCAAACTGAGTCTGATCTGACGGCGAAATACATCAGAGGAGAGAGAGAGAACATGGAGGTGGAGATGATGGAGGATGGAGATCAGTATGATGATGTAGGTAAGTATAAAAATGTTGAATAGTAGAAAAGAGTGTGAAGAAGTTTTAGGTTCAAACAACCTCTTCACTTTTCCTGCTGTTAAAAACAAAGATGTTGATTAGTGTAGTAAAGTAGATTATTAGGTCACTTGGTGTCATTTGGTTCCACTGGAGTTTAAATCTCTTTGTTTTCCACAAAACGCTGAACTTAGTTAAAGGGAAACAGCAGAAAATCAGAACATTTAGTTAAAACTTCCACATGTGGAAAATGTGCAGCGCTCAATTTGGATCATATTGATCCTGCTGAATGACAAGCACAGAGACTTGTTCCAGTCAAAGAAAAGGACCCACAGTCTCCTGTATGTTGGCTTGGTCAGGGTGAGACAGGGTCTGAAAGCTGATGTTCAAGACAGTGTCACAGGAAACAGGACACAAACTGCTGTCTCTGGTTTCAAAGCCCTGTGTTTTGTTGCCTTCATATCCACCCCGACCTTCTCTACAAAGACTGACTACGGCCACTAGATGTTGCATTTCCCCTCACATCTTGATCGTAACAACTGTGCCATTAGGTAGTAGGTGACCTACTAAAGCATAACTGTGGCTGTGACAATGACTGATAACCATGCATTCAATAGCATGAGAACACTGGAACACTGCTGTCAAGAAAGGGCCAACAATTCTGAAATAAATGTGTCTGTGGATTTTGTCTATGTAGAACCACACAGTGAGAAGAAGCTTCCAGCTGAGAGAAGCAGCAGTTTCAGAGTTTTTACAGTGTCTCTGGGAGTTCTGTATCTTCTGATTCTGGCTAGGATCATCACACGCTGTGAGGACTTTTATTCCATAATGTTCAAGCTTTTATTTTCTCCTAGAAATGAAGTTAGAAACATGTTTCTTACAAATTAATGTTGTTAATCATTTAGTCCTGATCAGCTCTGGGCTCATTACACACAGTGTCCTAAACCATAGGATTATTAAAGACTGTCCACAGCTGCTGGGCTGCTCTCCAAGCACCAACCATTTGTCAGCTTCTGAGGAGAATTCAAATCCAGTGGATTCCATCTTCTTAGTGGCTGTTCCATCAGTAAACAGGCTTTGAAAAACCCACAGACGACCAATCATTTAAAAAAAACAGGATAAAGTCGTGACCACCTAAAGCTCGAGCTGTTAGAACTTGGTTACTTTGCGTCTCCATCGGTGTGGTGCAGGGCTCAGATCTTGGTCCTTTTTCCATCTAAACTACATCCCTGGGTTCTATCATCCACTCACATGGTTTTTCCTATCATTGCTATGCTGATGACACACAGTTCTTCCTGTACTTTCCGCTGATTAATCCACTGTCTCATATCACATTTCTGCCTGTCTGTCTGACATATTTGCCTGAATAAGAGAAAGACATCTTCAGCTCAACCTCTCCAAGACAGAAGTTCTTGTCTTCACAGCAAGATCTTCAAACAACATCAGCATCAACATTGGGTCTTCAATGATTGTCCCCACTCACCTTTCAAGTGGTCAATTCACCAAATAATAGTGACATTTTGTCCCATAATTTAAAGTGCTACATGTTTTCTAATAATGTCATGTGCTCATGTAGTTAATTAGTGGATTTGGCAGGTTGGAAATATGTTGATACTGAATTTCTCAGTAAAATGTTCACAACACAACAACATCTACTTCACAGAACATCTACTTTGTGACGACAGCAGAAATAAAGTGATTTCTGCTTCTGTTTAAAGTCACAGCACTTGGTGAAGTTGAAATCCTTTAAAAACGAGTATTTAACGTTATAGACATTTGTGTTGGTTCTTTGTTGGCTCTAGTCACGACTCCCTGAGTGAGTTTATCACAGCAGGTTAAAGAACAGTGGCTTCAACAAGTTACTAGTGTTATTAAGTGTGACAGTGACACTTTAACGTGCTCAGGAAACTTCAATATGCTGTATTTAAAATACAATGATTTCATGGTTTTGATCTGTTTGGATTTGGTTTTTCCCTCCAGATATTTTAATGACTTTGGAGAAAAATAATCTGGAGAAGAAACTCAACAACGTGAGTCACAGTTCCAATCAGTCACAGCATCTCATCAAGCAGCTCCAGGGTAAAACTTCAGGATCCAACTTCACAATGTTTCCATGTTCTCATAGTGTTTTTCTACTGTTCTAATACAAAGACAGCAGTCAACAATACTCAGTTACAGAGACTCATTGTTTCTTTGGTTTTGTGTTTCTCATCATTTCATTCAGTCACCAAAGAAAAAGAGCTTCAATCCAGGATTGACAACCTGAACAAAAGCTACAATGAGCTCCAGGACAAAATATGTAAGATTTTGAAATAATTACCAAATATCATTATACACAAGATTCACCTTCATGTTACGTTGAGACATGACAGGATTCATATTGTTGTAATGTTGTTTTTGAGACACCAACAGTCAGTTACAGGATTAAACTAATTTTCATGATATGACTTAAATGTGCCTTTATGTTTAGTTAGAGTTGTTTCATGTTGTTGAACATTTTTCTATGTGGATATTTCTGTTGCAGGTCATCACTTAAAAATCTGAGTTTTAACTTCTTTCTAAACTGAAGCTGAAAGAGAAAAGCAGCAGATTAAGATCTTATTTTACACAGTGACACTACAGATCATCATCATTCTGATACTGAATGACATGAAATCTGTCTTTAAACATTTGTTTGACATTAAGGGAAGTTGTGTCCTGAAGGATGGAAGAGATTTGGATCCAGTTGTTACTTTAAATCCACTGAGAAGAAAAGTTGGTTTGAGAGCAGAAAAGAGTGTGAGAACAGAGAATCATATCTGGTGATTATCAACAGCAAAGAGGAACAAGTGAGTGTGTGTGTGTGTGTGTGTGTGTGTGAGTATGTGTGTGTATGTGTATGTGTATGTGTATGTGTGTGTGTGTGTGTGTGTGTGTGTGTGTGTGTGTGTGTTTGTGTTTCTGACCTGCTGTCAGTTTTTATAGACAATGAAAAGTCACATGAATATGTGAGAATTTTGATGAACTATAACCAGGAGCCCTGATCTTAGTTAAATGAACAAAAGAAAAAGATGTGAATGATTCAAAAAGCTTCTGCATGAACAATGAAATGTAAAATAAACAGTTACATGTTATTGAAACACAACAAATACATTCTGCTCATAGAAAATATGAACTTTAGTTCCATTCAAACAATGGTTGTTACAACTTTTCTTTTCCTCCAAGTTGTAACAGATTCAAATGTTCCTTCAAACAGAGTCACATGATGATGTTACTAGAACAGAAAAACTGAATGATGAAAGAAGAACTGATTATTGACTTTCTGTTAGGACTTTGTCACCGAGCTGAATCAGCATGAAGAGTCCTGGATTGGTCTATGGACACAACAGTCACAGACACAATATCAATGGAAATGGGTGGATGGATCACAACTGACAGAAACGTGAGACAGATTTTCTTTCTAATACAGTGACATCAGAGTCATTTTTAGGAGCTAATAGGATCATGTGTTAAAATGTAGGACAGTGACAAAATGATCCAAAAATCTTTCTGAGCTAAGTTCAACTATCGCTTCCTCAAAACTAACATGACTTTTTTAGACCCTGTTCCAACCAAATTGCTTAAGGATGTTCTACCTTTAATAGACACATTCATATTAGATTTGATTAACCTATCTTTAGAAACTGGCTTATGTATCAAACGCCTATACAATTGCTGTAATCAAACATTACTTAAAAAACCTTGTCTTGATCCAGGTGATTTAGCCAACTATAGACCAATATCAAATCTCCCGTTTATTTCTGAAATCCTTGAAAAAGTAGTTGCAAAACAATTATGTGACCACTTTTACAGGAATAATTTGTATGAAGACTTTCAGTCAGGATTTATAGTTCATCATAGTACAGAAACAGCACTGGTAAAAGTCACCAACAATCTTCTCCTGGCTTCAGATAATGGACTTGTAAAATCTAGAATAGAATTCAAAACCCTGCTTCTTACATACAAAGCTCTTAATGGTCAAGCTCCATCATATATAGAAGACCTCATAGTTCTTTATCGCCCGATTAGACCACTTCGATTCCAAAATACAGGCCTACTTGTGGTTCCCAGAGTTTGCAAAAGTAGAATGTGAGGCAGAGCCTTTAGCTATCAAGCTCCTCTCCTGTGGAACCAGCTTTTGAGTGTTGGGGGACTCCCATAAGTGCAATGAGCTCCTCTCCTCTTTTTCTCTATACATTTATTTGTCAGCACTGTATGCTATTAATTTTGTGTCCTACCAACCTGTATAATGTTTTGTTGTTGCTTTTTGTTGTTCTTTTCTTTTCTCGCTTCACTTTCCACTCACCCCAACTGGTCAAGGCAGATGGCTGCCCACCCTGAGCCTGGTTCTGTTGGAAGTTTCTCCCATTTAAAGGAGTTTTTTTTCTCTCCACTGTTGCCCTGGGCTTGCTCAAGGGGAAATTGTTGGGTTGCTTCTACATACTTGTGTAGTCTGGACTTTATTCTGTAAATTGCCTTGAGATGACTTTGTTGTAAATTGGCGCTATTGATAATCCTTTAATCCTGATAGTCCTTTAATCTTTTCAGAATTTTAGATTATTTCTTACTCATTAACCACAAACCACCTGAGTGTGTCCTCAGTGAACTGTATCAGTCTCTGCAGTAGCTTACAGCTGCAGTATCAGTTCAGTTTTTGTTCAGTCTGACTGAGTGAGGTTTTTGTACGATGCTTTTTCACTGTGTGAACAACCACTGACTGCTGAGGTAATGTTCACTCTGACAGTAGTAAACTGCTGCATCTTCAGTCTGGACTCCACTGATGGTCAGAGTGAAGTCAGAGTTTGATCCACCATCTGTAAAACGACTTGGAGTCCCTGGCACTCGGTTGTTAACATAATAAAACAGCTGTTTGGGACGTTCTCCATCTTTCTGTTGGTACCAGGCTAAAGCATGGTTGCTGCTCCAAGTATAAACATTCCGACTGGTTTTACAGTTGATGGTTGTGGTTCTTCCCAGAGCAGAGCTCACTGCTCCAGGCTGAGTCACTGTGACCTGACCTCTGGACTCTGAGGACACAGAGACAAAAACAGAAAGCAGCATCATGGTTTTGTGGGCTTCATTTCAGAGAGATGGATGTTGATAGAGGAGAGGAGTTGGATTCTCTGGACTTTACCTGTGAAGCAGCAGCAGAGGAGAGTCCAGATGAGGACGGAGATCAGAGTCATGTTTTTGATGAGGAGGATTTCTGTGTCTTCTGTTGTCATGAAGGACAGCTGTCAGTCATCCAGTGTTCAACTCTCAGGACTATAAACTCTCCCAGAGCACTGGAGCATGGTGCTGCTGATGCAAAGTGGCTCTATGGAAATGATCACACTGACTCCAACAGGGACTTGGATCATTCTGATCAGGCTGATTATCAGTGGATTTACTAGCGTATAAGGATTTTGGCAGTTGTGACAAAACCCCTTGAACAAATGTCAGATCTAGTTGCTTGGTTTAGGGGAGCAGTGAAAAAATGTCAGGGGGCATAAGATTACAGTTATACACTTTCGCTTTTGTCTTTAATAGTTTTATTTTTTGCACATTTATTTGTCTATAACTCTGTTTTCCAGAAAAAAATTTAAAGACTGGATTTTGAGATTTTAGTGTAGAAACGTAGATTAATTTGGAGAAACAAACCAATTAAAGTGGTTCAACATAACATGTTCTGTTTGTACATTCTACCTCATAGTTTTCACCATGTTTAAACAGTAAAGAGATCAAACTTTATGGTGAATTTTTTAAACAGCAAGGGTTTTGGAACAATGTAATTTCTACATTATAAAGACACTTAACTACTTTTTCCTTAGTTAACTTAGTTTTATGTACTTGGGCTGTGAAAACTTTAGTAGTTTGGGGTGATTTGGGTCATATGAGGACTCTTTCTGTGCTGATTTACATGAGAGGTTTCTTAAAGGGAAGTGAAACAATGTAGGAGTCAGTGACTGGTGGAGCAGGACAGAAGGATGCAGATTCATTTATTTTTACCACATTTTTAATGTGAACATGCACAAGCTTCATTTTCACTCGCACAATTTGCCATAAATGGAAGAAGAAACACCCTTAAACGACACGTTTTATATCAACATTTATCACTATTACTAACCTCTGGCCCTGACGAGGATCCATGTCTCATTTATATGTTAATAAAGACAGATGAGATGCTGACATACAGCATTTGGAAAGTTTTCACAGCCTTCACTGTTTTCAATTTTGTTATGTCACAGCCTCATACTACACTTGTTTCATTTCCATTTTTTTCTTATTAATTTACACTCTGTAAACCATAATGACAAAGTGGGAACAGAATTTTAGAAACATCTGTAAATTTATTTAAATGAAAAACTGAAATATCACGTGTACATAAGTATTCAGACCCTTTGCTCAGGACTTTGTTGAAGCACCTTTGGCATCAATTACAGTCTCAGGTCCTTTTTGCAAACTCCAAGCAGGTTTCATGTGATTGGACTTAGGGGGGTTTTGTTTCTAGCCACTCTGCCATAAAGCCCAGATCAGTGGAGAGCTGTGGTTACAGTTGTCCTTCTGGAACTTTGTCCCATCTCAACACAGAATCTCTGGAGCTCAGTCAGAATGACCATTGGGTTTTTGGTCACCGCTCTGACTAAGGCCCTTTGCTCTGAGACAGTCTGCATCGTCAGCTGTGAGGGCTTCTATACAGAGGTGTGCGCCTTTCCACATCATGTCCAATCAATTTGATTGACCACAGGTGGACTCCAGTCAAGGTGTAGAAACATCTCAGCAAGGATCAAGAGAAATTGGAGGCACCTGAGCTACATTTCAAGTGTTGTTGCAAAGGGTCTGAATACTTATGTATGATACACTTCATAAGTGACAGAAGGTGGGAATTCAAAGTGCAGCAGATCTCAGTGATCCCATAATTACAAATACTCACAAAGAAGCTGGGTTAAAGACATTTCTTTAGTTTACCCAGCACTCCTGTTAATCCAGACACATTGTTGTCTCCAAATAATACACAGTAGTATTATAACTGCATTGACTGATAAATACAGACGTCTTGGGATAAGTTAAACAGAGGAAAATGGGAGATTTTGAAAGACTCGTGATCCATTTTTCAATTCACAGTCCAATAAAAAAGGTTCTGGCAGCAAGCAGAAAACACACAAAGTCAACTTAATCAGATATTTGAAACTAAATGTATGTATTTACTGTTGTTGTGAGAAAGGTGATGGGCAACTACGGGCAAATATTTATGAAGAAAAATATCTCCCTTAAATACACATTTTCACGCTGACCGTCTTAATGTGGTGGTCTTACTTAGAAACTGCTTTAATCAAAGCTCTTCACTGAATTTCTGTGCCACTGTTTGTTGACATTGGTCCCCCTCCTCTAATAAACTGCATCTACAGACTGAACCCTGCTGATGCTCAGAGTGAAGTCAGTCCCAAAATGACTTCCCCTGAAAGGATCTGAATCACCACACATGGTCCATTCAGCAGCTGATATGGAGACAATGACATTCGTGGGACTGTTTAATGTTGGGGACACGGTGCAAACGAACTCCAAAAAGGACTTTTCCTCTTCTTTTAACACAGTACAGACGGACACTGTATTGCACTGCCTCTTCGGTCTTCATGTGCACCCACATTGATTTTATTGATAAAGAATGTTCTACAGAACAGGCCACAACATGTGCTTTTTAAATGGTTTTAAATCCAGTACATTGGTTTTAAACACAGGACTGCTTCAGGGATGTGCTTTGTCTCCCATGCTCTTCTCTGTCCACAGAAATAATATCTGCCGCAACAAGGGAGGAATGAAGCTCTTAAAGTATGCAGACGACATGGCCCTGGTGGCTCACGTGACTGACACCCAGACTCTGTCTCAACACCAGCAGGAGGTCAACAGGATGGAGCTGAACATAACAAAGACAAAAGAACTGTGCTTTGGGGCCAGAGGAAAAACCTCCCCTTTGCTGACTCAACCACTGAGTATCTAGGGCCAGTCGGTGGAGCAGGTGCAATCCTTTAAATATCTAGGGACAGAGATTGACACCTGCTTGTCCTTCACACAACATGCTGACTCAGTGTATAAAAAAGGCACAACAGTGCCTCCACCTGCTGAGGAAGCTAAAGGTCAAGTTAGCAGGGAAATATTAACGTTGGTTTACACATCACTCTTTGAATCCATCCTCATCTTCAACATCACAACCTATTATAATTTCACCTTTCAACACAAAACCAAACTTTTAATTAATCAGGGCAGCAAGAGAACCGGATCACCACAGACTCCTCTTTCTGAGCTTTACAGCCGATTGGTGGTGAGGAAAGCAACCCGGATTACTGAGGACCCCTCTCATCCCCTACACAGTTCTTTCCCGCTGCTGCCATTGGTCAGGTGTTATAAAGTCCCACTGGAAAAAAATCATTCATCACCAGAACAATAACTATTCTGAAAAGCAAAAAATAGACATTTTATCTGGCTGTTGTTTTGAACTGTGTTAATTGTATCTGTATTGTACGTAGTACGTGTGAAGTGTGGAGCTTTGTCAAAGAGGAATTTCTGTCTCCGGTTGGGACAGACAATAAAGTTTATCGTATCATAAACTGCTGAGAGGCCTGAGACTCTGAAAAGTTCAATGACAACTGGTCGACTCCATCTGCCATAAAGGCTCATGTGACGACCTTTGGCCTCCTGCTACAGGTACAGGTACAGGACGGGGCCATGAACTCCAAAAACCTGGGTCCAATTCTCTGAACCACCTCAGTCCTTTCTGTAAGACTCTCTCCAGGCCTTTATTGAGTTTTCACAGCAACATTCACCAACTTCCACATCTCATCTGAAAGTCATTTTAGTAAAGAAATCAGTTATTTGAATTGTTTCTGGCATCTGTCACTTTATTTGCCACCAGTTACATGTACCTGTGAGAGGAGAGCCAACAAGCTAAAGGTCAGAGGTCAGAGGACATCACACTCCACAACAAAAAGTAGATGGACAATGTGGACAAATGCTGTTTCTTTTAATCTCTTTGCAGTTTAGCTTTCAAGTAGCATCAGTGAAACTGTGTTATGATGATTATATTTACATGTATGTGAACAAATGAAGTCACTGATCTTTACTGAATATTGAATTTTGTTTAGATGTCAGGAGCTAACAAAGATATAGTTTTTATGAATTTGGTGTAAGTGATGCTTATCTTTAGACTGGGTTTTAATAAAGTAGTTAAAATTATTTAAACAAAATTATTTAACTTAATGCTGTGAATGATTTTATATTCTCATATAAATGTAATTATTAAGGTACTATTAATAGAGAAGGAAATGTTTGTAAAGATGTTTTTGTTGCTTTATATTCATGTTTATCACAATAGACTTTAATCATCAACTGATTTTTGTGTCTGTGTGTGTGTGTGTGTGTGTGTGTGTGTGTGTCCTCAGTGAACTGTATCAGTCTCTGCAGTAGCTTCCAGCTGCAGCATCAGTTCAGTTTCTGTTCAGTCTGACTGAGGGAGGTTTTTGTACGATGCTTTTTCACTGTGTGAACAACCACTGACTGTTGATGCTGTGATAACTCTGACAGTAGTAAACTGCTGCATCTTCAGTCTGGACTCCACTGATGGTCAGAGTGAAGTCAGAGTTTGATCCACTGCCTGAAAAACGATCTGGAATCCCTGATGCTCGAGTGGTGGCATAATAAATAAGCAGTTTAGGACGTTCTCCATCTTTCTGTTGGTACCAGGCTAAATTGGTCCCAGCATTCTGACTGATTTTACAGTCAATGGTTGTGGTTCCTCCCAGAGCAGAGCTCACTGCTCCAGGCTGAGTCACTGTGACCTGACCTCTGGACTCTGAGGACACAGAGACAAAAACAGAAAGCAGCATCATGGTTTTGTGGGCTTCATTTCAGAGGGACGGATGTTGATAGAGGAGAGGAATTGGATTCTCTGGACTTTACCTGTGAAGCAGCAGCAGAGGAGAGTCCAGATGAGGACGGAGATCAGAGTCATGTTTTTGATGAGGAGGATTTCTGTGTCTTCTGTTGTCATGAAGGACAGCTGTCAGTCATCCAGTGTTCAACTCTCAGGACTATAAACTCTCCCAGAGCACTGGAGCATGGTGCTGCTGATGCAAAGTGGCTCTATGGAAATGATCACACTGACTCCAACAGGGACTTGGATCAATCTGATCAGGCTGATTATCAGTGGAACAATCAGTTTATTAAAGTATTAATTCGCTTCTTCTCTTTTTAATTTCAGCAATTTATAGATATTAGGTTTCCAAAAATGTTCTCTCCAACTTAATACTCTGGAACTAGTTTTACTTTTTATGTTAAGTCCTGAAACCATCTGTTTTCATGCTTCATCAGTGATGCCTGACTGTCGCCATGGCTACTACATTTAAAGAGGAAGTAAAGCACTGAAAACCATTTTCATCTACAGTCAAAAATATCAGCACCCTGGCAATTCTGTCAGAATTTGTATGTAGACACACCTGTGGCAAGTAACAGGTGTGGACAACACAGTAATCCACAACAATCCAGTTAAAATGGAGGAAAGTTGACTCAACCTTTGTGTTGTGTGTCACACTGAGCATTGAGAAAGAAAGAAGTGGAAAGAGGTGGAAAAACATGGACAATCTCAAGGCTAAAAGTCCATCTCCAGAGCTCGTGTGCAATATCATCAAGAGGTTTACAGCTCATGGCTCTGTAGCTAACCTCCCTGGACGTGTCACCTCGCACTATCCGTCACCATCTGAATGAAAAGGGACACAATGGTAGGAGATGGAGGAGGAATCCACTGCTGACACAATGACCTGAAACACACTTCAGAAAGCCCCCAGAAATGGTTCCAATGGTGCTGGAGAGTTCTGACATGGCGAGCAATGAGTCCAGATCTGAATCCCATAAAAACCTGTTACTTTGCTGAGTCTCTTATTCTGGTAATAACATGTGATCATATCATTTACAGTTCACCTGGCAGAAATGGTTTTGCTCATGTTCTAAGCACATTTGTGCAGGTATCTCCCTTTAATCTTATATTACATTAGATACTTCATTCATGGTTCTGTTAGTGTCACTTCTACTGAGCAACTCTGCTTTTTTCACATGAACACACTCTGGAAACCCAGGCTTCACAGAACCAGCTGATAACCAGCTTTGATACTGCTCATCCAGGACAGACATAGTCAGGATCCAGTGAAGCTCTGTCTGTTCGGACATTGTCTCCTGCTATTCTCCATCTGTCCACCAGATGTCCTCAGACTTCCATCCCTTCAGTCACCCGACTCTCCTCCCAGATCCACCTGTGTCCCCTCCTTCCTACACACCTGTTCCCACTTCCCTCATCAGCTCCTCTGCATAGAAACCAGCCTGGTTTCCACCATCATTTGGTTGAACACATCTCATTGTGTTTCTGTTTGTGCTGTGGATTCATGTTCTTACATCCTGACTCATATTTATATCTACATATAGATGTGATCTTTTAAAACATCTGAAATTCCTCATGTTGATGTATTTTCATTTTCTTATTCCTGTAGCCAATGTTTGTTTTTACTGACTGCAGATTGAAATCAAGAGGGACTAATTATTAGACTGTATTTGGTCGTAAATATCAGTTTGATTCTGTGGAAACTAATTCACATCAAAGTCTACAACATTTCTTTGTGTAATATTTCTCGAGTTTATTATGTTTCTCCCCTATACATGGTAAAATTTAACAATAGAAACGTGGATTAAAACATATTTATTTGTCAGAACAATGGAGAAAAATAGTTTTCATAACTAAACCTCTCAGTGTCCTGATGAAGGTTTTCACTGGAAGATGAGCATAAAGAGTTTCCTGTGACTGCAGCAGTTTAGTGGGACTACAGAGTTAGTAAGTCCACATGTAGTTGTTGTGTGGACGACTTCCAACCCCACTACTCTGTCTGCACCACAGAGCACAGAGGGACAATATCTATGGAATAAAGAGGATTGAACATGTGACACAGAATGAACAAGTCAACAAATGTGAGATGACTCTGAGGATCAGGAAGAACATTTCAGAGTTTGACAAACAGCTTCATCCCAACACTACACACCTCTCTGTCATCAGAGGAAGCAGGAAATCTTCTTCTCACAGATCCAGTTTTTAACATGATTATCATAATAATCATGTTCACTTCTCCATCTTCCTTGTTGATCACAGCATGATGCAAAATACCCAGTGGGATGTTTCTCTCCTGTCGCCCAGAAGCTGTGGAACAAATCAAACCTTGTTTTTGACTTTGATAAATTCATGATTATTTTCCTTTCAAATAAACTTAAATCTCATTTTAATGATTTGAAATAGTGTCATGTTAGTAACTATGTAGGGGATTTGCTGACACCACAAGGATCATGGGGATAAGTCTGATCCCAGATGTGAACTGAAACCTGGATCCAGGACTCTGAGATCTCCTCCATTCATTACAATCAAAGTTAGTGACTCTGCTCAGACTCCAGCAGCATTTAGTGTCTTCCTGCTCTGATTCCTGCTTTTTAAAGCCACTGCACATGTTCAGTAGTGTTTCTCTCTCTGAGCCCAGTCACTGTCTGTTAGACTTTTCACTTTGTCAACAGGTTTCCTCACATCACTTTCAGCTTTGTCTCTGAGGAAAAGACAGCAGCAGGAAAAAGTGGTTGGAAAGCTGCTCTCTGAATCCATCCCTGGGACTAATGATCATATTCAGCTTTTTCCTTCATCTGTTCTTCACTTTCTAAAGAGCAGAGAAGAGGCAGCTGCTCCTTCATGCTGAGATCAAGTTCAAGAAAGTTTGACTCTAAATGTTGAAGCTAGTTTTTCTTCCACCATGTTTGTTCTGTGTGAGGATACAGAGAGCAGCACACACATTCAATCCTCTGAACTGTGACCAGAGCTTTCAACCATGTTTCAATCCTGACTCATTGTTACTGCAGCTCATCACAGACTGGAGATGAAGAGAGTTCATAGAAAGATTTTTCCAAAGAGATTTGGATCATTTTGTCACTGTCCTACATTTTAACACATGATCCTATTAGCTCCTAAAAATGACTCTGATGTCACTGTATTAGAAAGAAAATCTGTCTCACGTTTCTGTCGGTTGTGATCCATCCAACCATTTCCATTGATATTTGTTCTCTGTCTCTGACCATTGTTTCCATAGACCAATCCAGGACTCTTCATGCTGATTCAGCTCGGTGACAAAGTCCTAACAGAAAGTCAATAATCAGTTCTTCTTTCATCACTTCGAAGATGTTTTGGATTAAAGCTCCTGCTGAATGTAGATGAATCCTTTCTCATATAAAAGTAAAATTGAACTGTACAATGAATATTCTGTTATATAAAGGAGCATATAAGTACCACAGCCCCCCCTACTGGCCAACATATTCATGATTTAACAAAACGAAACCAAACAAAATAATTAACTTTTAAAATAAGAGAGAGGGTAAGTAACCAAGGACATTTACTGAAGTACTTGTACTAGACAGGAGTATTTCTGTTCCAGTCATCTTCAAGTTTATCTGTTTTATAATGGTTAATATCTTTTCTTTAATATCGTTTTCTTGTATGAATTCCATGATAATATTTTTTATTTTGTACATGAACTTTTAGTTACATTGGGGCAGGAAAGAAATGTTTGTGAGGAGAAAAACATTGGGGAAGATTAGTTACATAGAGCTGAGTTACTTTCAGATGTGGTTGATGGCTCTCAGTAATACACAGATGTGGAACATCAGTCTGCTGTGTGTGTTATCTGTTAACAGGAAACAAAAACCTTTGTATTTAATAGAAAATGTTTTCAGTTTTTTCAGGTGATTTTACTTTATCTAAATAGTTTCATAAATCCAAAAACTGGACGACACAGTTTCCTGTTAGGAGTAAATGAAACAACAAACTGCAGCTACAGATTTTTTTTTCCACCAGTCAAATGAGTAAAAAGGTGTGAACACATTTGTTTTCTTGTTACTTCCTGAACCAGACAGAAGGTTGAACCCTGACAGCAGCATCAGTAAAGTAGATCATGTTACTGCATTTCTGTCTGCCACAGGTAGTAGTTTATACTACAGTAGAAGACTTTAAAGTTTTACTGCAGCACAGTAACAGTCAGTGAAGTTCAGCTACTGTCCATCTGTCTCAGCACACCTTGTTCTTAAAAATTGGCACCAGTACACTTCTCCTCCAGTCCTCAGCATCTTCTCACTCTCCAAGATCTTGTTAAACAAACTAGTCAGAAACTCTACTGCCACCTCTCAGGACCAACTGCCTCTTCATCCTCTTCAACGTCCTCCTCACTTCACTCTTACTAATCTTTGCTACTTCCTGCTCCACACCAGTCACCTCTTCTACTCTTCGTTCCCTTTCATCTTCCTCATTCATCAACTCTTCAAAGTTCTCCTTCCATCTTCCCATCACACTCCTGGCACCTGTCAATACATTTCCATCCTTATCTTTAATCACACTAACCTGCTGCACATCCTTCCCATCTCTATCTCTTTGTCTGGCCAACCTGTACAAATCCACCTCTCCCTCCTTAGTGTCCAACCTAACATACAAGTCCTCATATGCTCTTTGTTTGGCCTTTGCCACCTCTACCTTCACCTTACGCTGTATCTCCCTGTGCTCCTGTCTACTCTCTTCAGTCCTCTCAGTGTCCCACTTCTTCTTAGCTAACCTCTTTCTCTGTATACACCCTGACCTTCCTCGTTCCACCACCAAGTCTCCTTGTCCACTTTCCTCTTTCCAGATGACACACCGAGTACCCTCCTACCTGTCTCCCTGATCACATTAGCCGTAGTTGTCAAGTCCACCCAGAATCTGTCTCAGCTCCTCCCTGAAAACTACACAACATTTTTCCTTTCTCAACTTCCACCACTTCGTCCTCTTCATCTTTCTCACCACAGAGTCATTTTACACACCACCACCCTGTGTTGTCTGGCTACACTTTCCCCTACCAATACTTTACAGTTACTGATCTCTTTCACATCACAATGTCTACACAAGATGTCGTCCACCTAAGTGCTTCTACCTCTGTTTTATATGTCACCCTATGGTTCCTGCATCTTCTGGAAGAAAGTGTTCACTACAGCTGTTTCCATCCTCTTTAATAAAATGGTTTGTTTCAAACAGGACACTTTAGTATTGTTTGTAGGCTATTAGTTTGTATTTGCAGCAGACAGTAAACAGAAAAGTTTCAGTAAACTTTTTCAGTAGAAAGTAAACTTTCTGTAAACAGAAAGGGACAAAAAACACTGGGCAGGGGATTAAGGAAACCCAATTTTCCCAAGTAGATTTCTGTTGGATGACGGTGATTTCTTTGCCATGTATATACGTAACCAAGTTTTTAACCAGCTTTCTCCAATTGCACATGTGCACAAATCTGTGTCATGCTTTCAAATAAAGTTCAAGATGCAGGAGAAATCAGATTTCTCTGCTGCTGCATGTATACATGAAGTTTCAGTAACAAGGTTTCTTCAGTGCACGTAAAAACCATTCTGGTTACTAGAGAAAGTGGATTTTTCAAAATATCCTGGTTACTTAAGTGCATTTAAACTTAGTGACGCTGTCCAAGATATCAAATATTGCTGCTTCATGTGTCATACATTTCATTTGGAAACTAGAGGAACCCTTATTTGTCACTATTAGACACCCTGGGAGTGCTACTATTTGGAAATCATGGAAATGATCAGACCTCATCTCTGGTTTGGTTGACTACAACACAAAGCTGCATTAGGGTCAGGAACAAAAATGTCAGGGTAGATTAATATACAGTCAAAACATTAAATACCTGTATACACTACACTAGTTTACTGGAACATCTGATTTACGGTGGGAAAGTCCTGTTTGTGTTCTACCATCTATCTTGTAATGCCAAAGCGATGGTTTTTGATGCCTTGGAAAATGAGAATGAGCTGTAAATTCACTACTAACAAGGTTAATGATATTCAACTTTTGGATGAAATTTATGTCAAATGTTTATGCTACAGTGATTTTATATCATGAAAGTAGTGCATTTAAGTAGAAATGTGCAATGGTAATTTCTTCATGTCAGACAATTTATTGAATCAAAAGCTAACAATAGTGGTGGGTATACCACAATAAATTATGTCAGTGTCTTAGCTTATGCGTCCTTATATTATCCCATAGGTTTTCTATGGGAGTCAGCTCTAGAGAAAGTGTAGGCCCCTTCATTTAAGGTTAGGTTCATTAGGGAAGATTTCCCCGATTATTTTCATCTTGCTCTCAGCTCTTTGCCAAAAAGTGATGTCATGATGACTCAGACGAGATCAGTATGGGGCCATGTTTGCTGTGCATTGTCATTTGTTCTACGCACTTCTGTTGTAATTATCAGTAAAACTCACCAGCTTCTTTTGACTCAAACTTATTGTCTTGATCTCCATCCTCCATCATCTCCACCTCCATGTTCTCTCTCTCTCCTCTGATATATTTCACTAAAAAAGCTAATAAACACAAAGCTAAAAGTTTTTAAATGTTTTCTCGTCCTTATGTAAAGATATAAGGTTTTCACTCACTTGCAGCTCTTTATGTATTAATATTATTCTACTGGTCCAAAGCTGCTTCCTGTCTCTTATAGAACTAAAAATAAGACGTGTCTCTGACACAGGAAATGTGATGTGTGACCTGTGTAGTTATTCTTAGTTATTCTTTCTCTGATAGAGGAACTTTGAACAACTTGATCAACTTGTGATGTTCAGTGACACATTAATTAGCTTGAACCACTTCAACAGTTCATGGTGAAACTTTGAGGATGAGGAAAGAGAGAAAACATGGAGGTGGAGATGTTAGAGGATGTGGAGCAACACACTGATGTTCAGAACAAACTGGTGAGTGTGAAATAATGAATATTCTTACAGAAATATTCACTGTTAAAGAACAAATTCCAGTTCCTGTAACTGTAGAACAAACATGATGAACTTGTCTGAGTCATTATCAGGTCACTTTGTGTCGTCTGGTTCCACTGGAGTTTAAATGTCTCTTTTTTTAAATCCATGTCACTTATAGAAAAGGCAGCTCTATAGTTCAAAAAGGTCCCTCAATAATTCTTCAGACAACTGTCTTCTTTTGTTTTTGTCTCTGTAGAACCACAGTGAGAAGAAGCTTCCAGCTCCTCCTCCTTTCACCACAGAAGATCCTTGCTTTCCATCTCACACGTCTTCTTTCACAGCATCCATGAACCTCCTCCATGGTTTTCCTCGTCTCCTCCTGTCCAACAGCTCCATCCTCAGATTCTTTTCCTGATAGAACCTGCATCCTTTTCCTGCACATGTCCAAACCATCTAAGTCTCACTTTGTCCTCCAGCTTTCCTACCTGTGCTGTCCCTCTAATATATTTATTTCCTAATCCTGTCCATCCTTGTCCAGTCTCCAGGCCATATCCTTTTTTGCTTGCCTTGTACCTCACTTGTAAGTCGCTTTGGATAAAAGCGTCTGCTAAATGACTAAATGTAAATGTAAATATCCAACACGGCTGCTCTCACTACCATGTAAATCTTCTCTTTCATTCTGGCAGATTCCTACTATCACAGATCACTCCTGACACTCTTCTCCATCCTCTCCACCTGCCTGCACTTTATTCTTCACTTCTCTGCTACATTCCCTTTTACTTTGCAGTTTAAATACCTAGCACCAACTGCTCAAACAGGAAGGACCTGAGATCCTTGATGCAACATCTCTACAGGATTTCAGTGGGAATGGGTGGATGACTTACAACTGAGAGAAATGTGAGACAGTTTTTGTTCTTTTGCCATTAGAAGCATAAAACAGTAACATGTTAAACATGATTTCATGTCTTCATCTCCAGTCTGTGATGAGCTGCAGTAACAATGAGTCAGGATTGAAACATGGTTCAAAGCTCTGGTCACAGTTCAGAGGATTGAATGTGTGTGCTGCTCTCTGTATCCTCACACAGAACAAACATGATGGAAGAAAAACTAGCTTCAACATTTAGAACTAAAAAACTAAACTTTCTTGAACTTGATCTCAGCATGAAGGAGCAGCTGCCTCTTCTCTGCTCTTTAGAAAGTGAAGAACAGATGAAGGAAAAAGCTGAATATGATCATTAGTCCAAGGGATGGATTCAGAGAGCAGCTTTCCAACCAATTTTTCAGTCCACATTAGATTTGTCACAGGTTCTTTTCATCTGGTTCCATAGATAAATATAACTGAGTATCTAGTATTTAATCCAAAATGCTGCAGCAAGAGTGCTGACTGGAACTAGCAAGAGAGATCATATTTCACCTTCACTAGCTTCTCTCCATTGGCTTCCCATTAAATGTAGAATAGAATTTAAAACCCTGCTTCTTACATATAAAGCTCTGAATGGTCAGGCTCCATCATATATAGAAGACCTCATAGCACCATATCATCCCAGTAGACCACTTCGCTCTCAGAATGCAGGCCTACTTGTGGTTCCCAGAATTTCCAAAAGTAGAATGGGAGGTAGAGCCTTTAGCTATCAAGCTCCTCTCTTGTGGAACCAGCTCCCAGTTCAGATTCGGGAAGCAGACACCCTCTCTACTTTTAAGTCTAGGCTTAAAACCTTCCTTTTTAATAAAGCATATAGTTAGTTATAGTTATGCTGCCATAGGCTTAGACTGCTGGGGGACCCACCCCCCAATGCACTGAGCTCCATTCCTCCTCTTGACCATCTCTCCTCTCCTCTCATCCCGCAATTGTCACCACTGTATGTCATTAACTCTGTGTGTTCTCTCCCGTAGTTGTCTTTGTCCTCCTCTGTCCCCCTCTCTCTGTCCCTTTCTGCAGGTGTCCCCCGGCTTTGAAGCTGTGTGTCTTCCAGCGTGCAGCTACTGGTCCTACCAATCTGCCCGATGTTTTGTTGTTGCTTTTTGTTGCTCTGTTCTTTTTTCTCTTCACCTTTCCACTCACTCCAACCGGTCGAGGCAGATGGCCGTCCATCCTGAGCCTGGTTCTGCTGGAGGTTTCTTCCGTTAAAGGGAGTTTTTCCTCTCCACTGTTGCCTATGGCTTGCTCCAGGGGGAATTGTTGGGTTCTCTTTATATATGTTTATAATCTTGACTTTATTCTGTAAAGTGCCCTGAGATGACTTTGTTGTGAATTGGCGCTATATAAATAAAGTTGAATTGAATTGAAGTATCATCAACATAGCAGTGGAAATTTATGGAGTGTTTTCTAATAATGTTGCCTAAAGGAGACATATATAAAGTAAAAAGTATTGGTCCTAACACAGAGCCTTGTGGAACTCCATAGCTAACCTTTGTGTGCATGGAGGATTCATCATTAACATGAACAAATTGAATCTATCAGATAAGATTTAAACCAACCTAGTGCAGTTCCTTTAATCCCAATTCCATGTTCCAGTCTCTGTAATAAAATATTATGATCAATAGTATCAACAACATTTTAGTAGCAACTTGGGGTTCAGTGTATTGCCCAAGGACACTTTGACATGTAGCCGGGAGCAGGGATTGAACCACTAACCCTGTAGTCCATGGTCAACTGCCTTACCAACTGAGCTACAGCTACCCGCTTTCATACAACTTGTTTGTGTACAGGTCGTCACATACTTGCAACTACTTTTTCAAGGATTTTAGAAATAAAGGAGAGATTAGATATTGGTCTGTAATTTGCTAAAACATCTGGGTCAAGACACTGTTTTTTAAGTAGTGGTTTAATTACAGCTACCTTATAGGCCTGTGGTACATAGCCTGTTTCTAAAGATAGATTGATGATATCTAATATGAACGTATCTATTAAGGGTAAAGCTTCCTTGAGCAGCTTATTTGGAATAGGGTCTAGCAGACAGGTTGTTGGTTTAGATGAGGTAATAATTGAAGTCCTTCATGACAACAGAAGACACAGAAATCCTCCTCATCAAAAACATGACTCTGATCTCCGTCCTCATCTGGACTCTCCTCTGCTGCTGCTTCACAGGTAAAGTCCAGAGAATCCAACTCCTCTCCTCTATCAACATCCGTTCCTCTGAAATGAAGCCCACAAAACCATGATGCTGCTTTCTGTTCTTGTCTCTGTGTCCTCAGAGTCCAGAGGTCAGGTCACAGTGACTCAGCCTGGAACAGTGAGCTCTGCTGTTGGGGCGACTGTCTCAATCAGTTGTAGGGTTGATCCAAACGTTTATATAGGATCTTCAAGTGGAAAACACTATTTGCACTGGTACCAACAGAAAGATGGAGAACGTCCTAAGCTCCTTATTTATTATGCCACCACTCGAGCATCAGGGATTCCAGATCGTTTTTCAGGCAGTGGATCAAATTCTGACTTCACTCTGACCATCAGTGGAGTCCAGACTGAAGATGCAGCAGTTTACTACTGTCAGAGTCTCCACAGCATCAACAGTCAGTATGTGTTCACACAGTGAAAAAGCATCGTACAAAAACCTCCCTCAGTCAGACTGAACAGAAACTGAACTGATGCTGCAGCTGGAAGCTACTGCAGAGACTGATACAGTTCACTGAATGTACACAAACACCAGTTGATGGTTAAAATCGAGATCATTCACTGTATCTGTTATGCTGAACATCAGTGCGGTGGAGAGACATGTCCTGAGGCTGTCCACGTGTATGGACATTTAGCAGACTCCTAGAGCAGTGGCAGGTCCTGATCACTTCACTGCAGCAGTGTGTGGCAGCGATGCAAACACCCACAAACACTAATGAACGTCTTTCTCTAAGCAGCAAATATCCAGAATCTCCCAGTGTCAGATGTAGTTACCGTCCTCACTCAGTAGCTTGGTGTAATACGTGTCTCCCACATTCACCATGCTAGCATGAAGGAGCTAAGCTAACTACAGTCCACAGCGTGGTGAAGGCTTTAGAGTCTAAGAAGTGAATGTAGAGACAGCAAACAGCTCCTACTGCTCCCATACTTTATAAAATACAGATACAGAAACATTCAGGAGTTTAGTGAACCAACAACATTACTGGAACTTTACCAAACATGGATATTGTATTTTTGTCTCTTCCCTCAGTCAGGCTCTGTTTTCTGCTCCTTCCTCCTGTTCTCTTCCCTCCTGCTTCGTTCTTTGATTTTCCCACTCACCTAAACTTGTTAGCTCGTCCTAAGCATCACTCATTGTCCAACACAAATGACTGACACCTGTCTCGTCCACTAACAACACAGAGAAAAGGAGAAAGATGCGTTTAACAACCATTCTGAACATAGGATATTTCAATTACATAAGTGTCCAATTAGAACAGTCCATATTCAACATTATACTGTAACGGCCCGACTAGTGTGTTAGTGTGGGGGCTGGTACAATGAGCCCCGGGGAATTATGGGAAAAAGCCATGTGAATAGTTCTGTGTGTACTTTACATAATGTTTACAATAAGTCACATGTATTTATCTTAAACAATTACAACGTTACTTATTACTTATGTGAAATATGCCAGATAATATTCAAGATTAGTTACTCATTTTCTTTTAGATATAAAAACATATTTACAGTTTTTGGATTCTTTTGAGATGGTTTCTCTTTGAGAAAACTCTCTGAAAATACGTCTTTAACAATAAACTGCAGACAAGGAAACAAGCTGTGACTTGAACCAACCGAAGCACAAAACAAATGAAGCGAGGCCTCATTTTTCATTGATCACATTATGATCAAGGACACAACAAAAGCTGGAATCTCCCCTTCTGCTCCACACAAGCACTGAAACTTTGATATCACATGGAGCATCACTACTGTTCACCTGATCACATCCTAGCAAAGGAATCTGAACAGGTGCCATTGGGGCATCGAGGTGTTTCATTCACTCACATACAGATAGTTCACAGTGATCTGTCCTGTCATTCTTACAAACTATGAGATGGTTTAATAGTATGTGTGTGTGTGCAACAGCTCCAAACTAACTGAGTGGGATAAATAAAGCTGTATAATTTTTACATTTATTTAAAACTTAGATTTGTGGACTTTGAACAGAATAATAAGTTCAAACTGCAGCAACAGCTCACACATCACATTTCCTGTCAGAAACACTTCTTGTTTTTATTTAGTTTGATCTGAGACAGAAAGTCAGCTTTTTACACCTATAATTATATGCTAATGATATGCAGGCACACAGTTCTGCTAATGAACCTTATATCTTAGTACGATGACCAGGAAACATTTACAAATATGAGCATGAGCTGTGTTTCTCAATATTATTACAAGTTTTCCAGATAAAATTCAGAAATAGTCATTCAATTATATTTACAACACAAAAATAAAGATTTATATCAGACAAACACTAATGTATTTAAAGTGTCAGTGGTTGTGGTTTGTCTGGCTGCTACTTCCTTGATGCTCTCTGTTCAAAGCTGCCTGACTCAGACACAAACAGACAGTGAAGACTGGTCACAAAGAAGTTCACTTAGTTTTTAGCTGTTTAGTTCATCAACTTGTCGACAGAAATTTAAACTGACTGTGATCTGAGGGTGAAATATATCAGAGGAGAGAAAGAGAACATGGAGGTGGAGGTGATGGAGGATGGAGATCAGCGTGATGATGTTGGATCAAAACAAGCTGGTGAGTTTGAGTAATTATGTTCACTATTATTGTGGGAACTCAAATAACGTTTACAGCTTCAGTCTCACTGTTAAAGAACAAAGTTCCTGTAACAGTTGGTGATGTCATTATCTTGTCATCAGGAGTCATTTAATACAGCAGGAGTTTAAAAATCTTTGTTCACCAAACAGTTGGAGTTAATTAAAGTAAAATCCCTCCATACTGTAGTTCATTAAAGTCCCTTAATAAAGTTGAATAAAACATTTCCTGTGTATTTTGTCTCTGTAGAACCACAGAGTGAGAAGAAGCTTCCAGCTTTTAGAAACAGCAGTTTCAGAGTTTTTACAGTGTCTCTGCAAGTTCTGTATCTTCTGATTCTGGCTGGGATCATCACACGCTGTGAGGACTTTTATTCCATAATGTTGAAGGTTTTATTTTCTTCGTAGCAACTTTGTCTCCTAGAAATGATGTTAGAAACATGTTTCTTACAAATGAATGTTGTTAATTATTTAGTCCTGATCAGCTCTGGGCTCATCACACACAGTGTCCTAAACCATAGGATTATTAAATACTGTCCACAGCTGCTGGGCTGCTCTCCAAGAACCAACCATTTGTCAGCTTGTGAGGACAATTCAAATCCAGTAGATTCCATCTTCTTAGAATAGAAGTAGAAGTTCTAGTCTTCCAAGCCAGACCTTCAAACAACATCAGCATCAACATTGGGTCTTCAATGATTGTCCCCACTAAGTTTGCCAGAAATCTGAGGGTCATCATAAACAACAGACTGACTTTTACTGACATCTCCTCTGTCTCTAGGGCAGCAGATTTGTCCTCTACAACATCCGAAAGATCAGATCCTACCTTTCTGAATATACAACCCAACTCACTGCTCTGCTCATATCATCCAGGTCTACAATCCCTCCCACCTATTACGCTCTGCTGATGAACATTTCCCCTTTAAAAAAAGGAAAAACACTTTTCCAATCAACACTTCATCTCATTGCACTTTGCTTTTACGTTTTCTCCTTGACTTTGCTGCTTTGTTCCTCACTTGTAAGTCACTTTGGATAAAAGTCTGCTAAATAAAATATGGAAATGTGAATATACTTTGTTCCAAAAGTGAGACACTAGAGGGCAGTTTTCACATCATATGAATGAAGGTGCTGCAGGAACCTTCATGGGACACAAAGTATTTTCAGAGTTTTTAGGAAAAAACACTGACCAATAATTTACAATTTTAACAAAGCAAAAGTAAATATTGACATTTTGTCCCATAATTTAAAGTGCTACATGTTTTCTAATAATGACATGTGCTCATGTAGTTAATTAGTGGATTTGGCAGGTTGGAAATATGTTGATACTGAATTTCTGAGTAAAATGTTCACAACTCCACAACATGTTCACAGAACAACATCTACTTTGTGACGACAGCAGAAATAAAGTGATTTCTGCTTCTGTTTAAAGTCACAGCACTTGGTGAAGTTGAAATCCTTTAAAAACAAGTATTTAACGTTACAGACATTTGTGTTGGTTCTTTGTTGGCTCTAGTCACGACTCCCTGAGTGAGTTTATCACAGCAGGTTAAAGAACAGTGGCTTCAACAAGTTACTAGTGTTATTAAGTGTGACAGTGACACTTTAACGTGCTCAGGAAACTTCAATATGCTGTATTTAAAACACAATGATTTCATGGTTTTGATCTGTTTGGATTTGGTTTTTCCCTACAGATATTTTAGTGACTTTGGAGAAAAATGATCTGGAGAAGAAACTCAACAACCTGAGTTCCAATCAGTCACAGCATCTCATCAAGCAGCTCCAGGGTAAAACTTCAGGATCCAACTTCACAATGTTTCCATGTTCTCATAGTGTTTTTCTACTGTTCTAATACAAAGACAGCAGTCAACAATACTCAGTTACAGAGACTCATTGTTTCTTTGGTTTTGTGTTTCTCATCAGTTCATTCAGTCACCAAAGAAAAATAGCTTGAATCCAGGATTGACAACCTGAACAAAAGCTACAATGAGCTCCAGGACAAAATATGTAAGATTTTGAAATAATTACCAAATATCATTATACAGAAGATTAATGCAACCGCAAGGGGGCACAAGCCAGTGTCTTCTTGTGCCAGTCCCAAGTCTGGATAAATGCAGAGGGTTGTGGCAGGAAGGGCATCCGACGTAAAACACATGCCAAATCAAACATGCGAATCGTGACAAAGACTTCCATACCGGATCGGTCGGGGCCCGGGTTAACAACGACCGCCACCGGTGCTGTTGACCTACAGGGTACCGGTGGAAATTGGACTACTGTTGGTCGAAGACGAAGAAGAAGAGGAGGAAGGTGTGTTCGTAGGCAGAGAGAGAAGAGGAAAGCTAAGAATGTAGGACTGACAGTAGGGACTTTGAATGTTGGTACTATGACAGGGAAGGCTAGGGAGTTGATCGACATGATGCAGAGAAGGAAGGTGGACATACTGTGTGTCCAGGAGACCAGGTGGAAAGGTAGCAAGGCTAGAAGCTTAGGAGCAGGGTTTAAGTTGTTTTACCATGGGTCAGATAGGAAGAGAGATGGAGTAGGAGTTATATTGAAAGAGGATTTTGTGAGGAATGTTCTAGAGGTGAAAAGAGTATCAGACAGGTTGATGAGTCTGAAGCTGGAAGTTGAAGGGGTGATGTTCAATGTTGTGAGTGGTTATGCCCCACAGGTAGGATGTGAGTTAGAAGAGAAGGAGAAATTCTGGAGTGAGTTAGATGAAGTGATGCAGAGCATCTCCAGAGGTGAGAGAGTGGTCATTGGTGCAGATTTCAATGGGCATGTAGGTGAAGGGAACAGAGGTGATGAGACAGTTATGGGCAGGTTTGGTGTTCAGGACAGGAACGCAGAAGGTCAGATGGTGGTTGACTTTGCAAAGAGGATGGAAATGGCTGTAGTAAACACTTTCTTTCAGAAGAGGCAGGAACATAGGGTGACGTACAAGAGCGGAGGGAGAAGCACTCAGGTAGACTACATCTTGTGTAGACGTTGTAATCTGAAAGAGATCAGTGACTGTAAAGCATTGGTAGGGGAGAGTGTAGCCAGACAACACAGGATGGTGGTGTGTAAAATGATGCTGGTGGTGAGGAAGATAAGGAGGACTAAGGCAGAGCAGAGGACAAAGTGGTGGAAGTTGAAAAAGGAAGAATGTCGTTTAGTTTTCAGGGAGGAGCTGAGACAGACTCTGGGTGGTTTGGAGGTGCTTCCAGATGACTGGACTACTACAGCTAATTTGATCAGGGAGACAGGTAGGAGGGTACTCGGTGTGTCATCTGGAAAGAGGAAAGCGGACAAGGAGACTTGGTGGTGGAACGAGGAAGTTCAGGAGTGTATACAGAGAAAGAGGTTAGCTAAGAAGAAGTGGGACACTGAGAGGACTGAAGAGAGTAGACAGGAGTACAGGGAGATACAGCGTAAGGTGAAGATAGAGGTGGCAAAGACCAAACAAAGAGCATATGAGGACTTGTATGCTAGGTTGGACACTAAAGAGGGAGAGGTGGATTTGTACAGGTTGGCCAGACAAAGAGATAGAGATGGGAAGGATGTGCAGCAGGTTAGTGTGATTAAAGATAAGGATGGAAATGTATTGACAGGTGCCAGGAGTGTGATGGGAAGATGGAAGGAGAACTTTGAAGAGTTGATGAACGAGGAAAATGAAAGGGAACGAAGAGTAGAAGAGGTGACTGGTGTGGAGCAGGAAGTAGCAAAGATTAGTAAGAGTGAAGTGAGGAGGACATTGAAGAGGATGAAGAGCGGAAAGGCAGTTGGTCCTGATGACATACCTGTGGAGGTATGGAAGTGTCTAGGAGAGGTGGCAGTAGAGTTTTTGACTAGTTTGTTTAACAAGATCTTGGAGAGTGAGAGGATGCTGAGGACTGGAGGAAAAGTGTACTGGTACCAATTTTTAAGAACAAGGGAGATGTGCAGAGCTGTGGCAACTACAGAGGAATAAAGCTGATGAGTCACACAATGAAGTTGTGGGAAAGAGTAGTGGAAGCTCGGCTAAGGGCAGAGGTGAACATTTGTGAGCAGCAATATGGTTTCATGCCTAGAAAGAGTACAACAGATGCAGTATTTGCTTTGAGACGCTGATGGAGAAGTACAGAGAGGGTCATAGGGAGTTGCATTGTGTCTTCGTAGATTTAGAAAAAGCGTATGACAGGGTGCCGAGAGAGGAGCTGTGGTATTGTATGAGGACGTCTGGAGTGGCAGAGAAGTATGTTAGAGTGGTGCAGGACATGTATGAGAGCTGTAAGACAGTGGTGAGGTGCTGTAGGTGTGACAGAGGAGTTCAAGGTGGAGGTGGGTCTGCAACAAGGATCGGCTTTGAGCCCCTTCTTGTTTGCTCTGGTGATGGACAGACTGACAGATGAGGTTAGACAAGAATCTCCCTGGACTATGATGTTTGCAGATGACATTGTGATTTGTAGTGAGAGCAGGGAGCAGGTGGAGGAAAATCTAGAGAGGTGGAGGTCTGCTCTGGAAAACAGAGGAATGAAGCTTAGCCGCAGCAAGACAGAATACATGTGTGTCAATGAGAGGGACCCAGGTGGAATGGTGAGGTTACAGGGAGCAGAGGTGAAGAAGGTGCAGGACTTTAAGTACTTAGGGTCAACGGTTCAGAGCAACGGTGAGTGTGGAAAAGAGGTGAAGAGGCGAGTGCAGGCAGGTTGGAACGGTCGGAGAAAAGTGTCAGGTGTGTTGTGTGATAAAAGAGTATCAGCGAGAATGAAAGGAAAGATGTTCAAGACGGTGGTGAGACCAGCAATGTTGTTCGGCTTAGAGACAGTGGCACTGAAGAAAAGACAGGAGGCAGAGCTGGAGGTAGCAGAGCTTAAGATGTTGAGGTTCTCTTTGGGAGTGACGAGGATGGAAAGGATCAGGAATGAGGACATCAGAGGGACAGCTCATGTTAGATGTTTTGGAGATAAAGTCAGAGAGGCCAGATTGAGGTGGTTTGGACATGTTCAGAGGAGAAACTGTGAATATATCGGTAGAAGGATGCTGAGGTTGGAGCTGCCAGGCAGGAGGTCTAGAGGAAGACCAAAGAGGAGATTTATGGATGTAGTGAGAGAGGACATGAAGTTAGTTGGTGTGAGTGAAGAGGATGCAGAGGACAGAGTTAGATGGAGGCACATGATTCGCTGTGGCGACCCCTGAAAGGGAGCAGCCGAAAGGAAAAGAAGAAGAAGATTATACACAAGATTCACCTTCATGTTACGCTGAGACATGACAGGATTCATATTGTTGTAATGTTGTTTTTAACACACATCTGTCAGTTACAGGATGAAATAAAGCAGCTGAAAGACAAAAAAGTTGTTTCATTTTGTTGAACATTTTTCTATGTGGATATTTCTGTTGCAGGTCATCACTTAAAAATCTGAGTTTTAACTTCTTTCTAAACTGAAGCTGAAAGAGAAAAGCAGCAGATTAAGATCTTATTTTACACAGTGACACTACAGATCATCATCATTCTGATACTGAATGACATGAAATCTGTCTTTAAACATTTGTTTGACATTAAGGGAAGTTGTGTCCTGAAGGATGGAAGAGATTTGGATCCAGTTGTTACTTTAAATCCACTGAGAAGAAAAGTTGGTTTGAGAGCAGAAAAGACTGTGTGAAGAGAGAATCAGATCTGGTGATGATCAACAGCAAAGAGGAACAAGTGTGTGTGTGTGTGTGTGTGTGTGTGTGTGTGTGTGTGTGTGTGTGTGTGTGTTAATGTGTGTGTGTGTGTGTGTGTGTGTGTGTGTTATTGTGTGCGTGTGTGTTAATGTGTGTTAATGTGTGTTAATGTGTATTATTGTGTGTGTATGTTATTGTGTTAATGTGTGTTAATGTGTGTGTGTGTTAATGTGTGCGTGTGTGTTAATGTGTGTTAATGTGTGTGTGTGTGTGTCATAATGTGTGTGTGTGTTATTGTGTGTGTGTGTGTCTGTGTCTGTATGTGTGTGTGTGTGTGTGTGTGTGTGTGTCTGTCTGTGTGTGTGTGTCTGTGTGTGTCTGTATGTGTGTGTGTGTGTCTGTGTCTGTATGTGTGTGTGTGTGTGTGTGTGTGTGTGTCTGTCTGTGTGTGTGTGTCTGTGTGTGTCTGTATGTGTGTGTGTGTGTCTGTGTCTGTATGTGTGTGTGTCTGTGTCTGTGTCTGTGTGTCTGTGTGTGTGATCTTTGATGAATCTGTTCCTTGTGTTTCTGACCTGCTGCCAGTTTTTATAGACAATGAAAAGTCACATGAATATGGGAGAATTTTGATGAACTATAACCAGGAGCTTTGATTTCAGTTAAATGAACAAAAGAAAAAGATGTTTATGATTCAAAAAGCTTCTGCATGAACAATGAAATGTAAAATAAACAGTTACATTTTATTGAAACACAACAAATACATTCTGCTCATAGAAAATATGAACTTTAGTTCCATTCAAACAATTGTTGTTACAACTTTTCTTTTCCTTCAAGTTGTAACAGATTCAAATGTTCCTTCACACAGAGTCACATGATGATGTTACTAGAACAGAAAAACTGAATGATGAAAGAAGAACTGATTATTGACTTTCTGTTAGGACTTTGTCACCGAGCTGAATCAGCATGAAGAGTCCTGGATTGGTCTAAGGACACAACGGTCAGAGACAGAGAACAAATATCAATGGAAATGGTTGGATGGATCACAACTGACAGTAACGTGAGACACATTTTCTTTCTAATACAGTGACATCAGAGTCATTTTTTGGAGCTAATAGGATCATGTGTTAAAATGTAGGACAGTGACAAAATGATCCAAATCTCTTTGGAAAAATCTTTCTATGAACTCTCTTCATCTCCAGTCTGTGATGAGCTGCAGTAACAATGAGTCAGGATTGAAACATGGTTGAAAGCTCTGGTCACAGTTCAGAGGATTGAATGTGTGTGCTGCTCTCTGTATCCTCACACAGAACAAACATGGTGGAAGAAAAACTAGCTTCAACATTTAGAGTCAAACTTTCTTGAACTTGATCTCAGCATGAAGGAGCAGCTGCCTCTTCTCTGCTCTTTAGAAAGTGAAGAACAGATGAAGGAAAAAGCTGAATATGATCATTAGTCCCAGGGATGGATTCAGAGAGCAGCTTTCCAACCACTTTTTCCTGCTGCTGTCTTTTCCTCAGAGACAAAGCTGAAAGTGATGTGAGGAAACCTGTTGACAAAGTGAAAAGTCTAACAGACAGTGACTGGGCTCAGAGAGAGAAACACTACTGAACATGTGCAGTGGCTTTAAAAAGCAGGAATCAGAGCAGGAAGACACTAAATGCTGCTGGAGTCTGAGCAGAGTCACTAACTTTGATTGGAATGAATGGAGGAGATCTCAGAGTCCTGGATCCAGGTTTCAGTTCACATCTGGGATCAGACTTATCCCCATGATCCTTGTGGTGTCAGCAAATCCCCTACATAGTTACTAACATGACACTATTTCAAATCATTAAAATGAGATTTAAGTTTATTTGAAAGGAAAATAATCATGAATTTATCAAAGTCAAAAACAAGGTTTGATTTGTTCCACAGCTTCTGGGCGACAGGAGAGAAACATCCCACTGGGTATTTTGCATCATGCTGTGATCAACAAGGAAGATGGAGAAGTGAACATGATTATTATGATAATCATGTTAAAAACTGGATCTGTGAGAAGAAGATTTCCTGCTTCCTCTGATGACAGAGAGGTGTGTAGTGTTGGGATGAAGCTGTTTGTCAAACTCTGAAATGTTCTTCCTGATCCTCAGAGTCATCTCACATTTGTTGACTTGTTCATTCTGTGTCACATGTTCAATCCTCTTTATTCCATAGATATTGTCCCTCTGTGCTCTATGGTGCAGACAGAGTAGTGGGGTTGGAAGTCGTCCACACAACAACTACATGTGGACTTACTAACTCTGTAGTCCCACTAAACTGCTGCAGTCACAGGAAACTCTTTATGTTCATCTTCCAGTGAAAACCTTCATCAGGACACTGAGAGGTTTAGTTATGAAAACTATTTTTCTCCATTGTTCTGACAAATAAATATGTTTTAATCCACGTTTCTATTGTTAAATTTTACCATGTATAGGGGAGAAACATAATAAACTCGAGAAATATTACACAAAGAAATGTTGTAGACTTTGATGTGAATTAGTTTCCACAGAATCAAACTGATATTTACGACCAAATACAGTCTAATAATTAGTCCCTCTTGATTTCAATCTGCAGTCAGTAAAAACAAACATTGGCTACAGGAATAAGAAAATGAAAATATATCAACATGGGGAATTTCAGATGTTTTAAAAGATCACATCTATATATAGATATAAATATGAGTCAGGATGTAAAAACATGAATCCACAGCACAAACAGAAACACAATGAGATGTGTTCAACCAAATGATGGTGGAAACCAGGCTGGTTTCTATGCAGAGGAGCTGATGAGGGAAGTGGGAACAGGTGTGTAGGAACGAGGGGACACAGGTGGATCTGGGAGGAGAGTCAGGTGACTGAAGGGATGGAAGTCTGAGGACATCTGGTGGACAGATGGAGAATAGCAGGAGACAATGTCCGAACAGACAGAGCTTCACTGGATCCTGACTATGTCTGTCCTGGATGAGCAGTATCAAAGCTGGTTATCAGCTGGTTCTGTGAAGCCTGGGTTTCCAGAGTGTGTTCATGTGAAAAAAGCAGAGTTGCTCAGTAGAAGTGACACTAACAGAACCATGAATGAAGTATCTAATGTAATATAAGATTAAAGGGAGATACCTGCACAAATGTGCTTAGAACATGAGCAAAACCATTTCTGCCAGGTGAACTGTAAATGATATGATCACATGTTATTACCAGAATAAGAGACTCAGCAAACTAACAGTTTTTTATGGGATTCAGATCTGGACTCATTGCTCGCCATGTCAGAACTCTCCAGCACCATTGGAACCATTTCTGGGGGCTTTCTGAAGTGTGTTTCAGGTCATTGTCCTGCTGGAAGACCCATGACCTCTGGAGGAGACGCAGCTTCTGACACTGGCCCCAAAATTCTTTGGTGATCATCAGATTTCATGATACTATTCACACAGTCAAGGCAGCAAAGCAACTAAACATCTTTGAACCTCCACCATGTTTGACTGTGGGGACTATGTTCTTTTCTTTGAAGGCCTCATTTCTTTTTCTGTAAACAGTGTCTTGATGTCCTTTACCAAAAAGCTCTACTTTTGTCTCATCTGTCCACATTCTCCCAGAAGGATTGTGGTTTCGTAACATAAGTTCTGGCAAACTCCAGTTTTGCTTTTTTATGTCTTTGTGTCAGCAGTGGATTCCTCCTCCGTCTCCTACCATAGTGTCCCTTTTCATTCAGATGGTGACGGATAGTGCGAGGTGACACGTCCAGGGAGGTTAGCTACAGAGCCATGAGCTGTAAACCTCTTGATGATATTGCACACGAGCTCTGGAGATGGACTTTTAGCCTTGAGATTGTCCATGTTTTCCACCTCTTTCCACTTCTTTCTTTTCTCAATGCTCAGTGTGACACACAACAAAAAGGTTGAGTCAACTTTCCTCCATTTTAACTGGATTGTTGTGGATTACTGTGTTGTCCACACCTGTTACTTGCCACAGGTGTGTCTACATACAAATTCTGACAGAATTGACAGGGTGCTGATATTTTTGACCATGACTGTAGATGAAAATGGCTTTCAGTGCTTTACTTCCTCTTCAAATGTAGTAGCCATGGCGACAGTCAGGCATCACTGATGAAGCATGAAAACAGATGGTTTCAGGACTAAAGATAAAAAGTAAAGCTAGTTCCAGAGTATTAAGTTGGACAGAACATTTTTGGAAACCTAATATCTATAAATTACTGAAATTAAAATGTCAGTGTAACAATAGTTGGAACTTAAAAATGTAAATTTCTGAAGAAAGTGTGATGAAATAAACAGTTTCTGTAATGGTATTAACAACTAAATAAGCTAAAAAGATGCAATAATGTCTGCAATTATTATATAAAATAGAAAACAGTATAAGTAGAACTCCAGAGCTTAAGGAGACAAAAGTACAGTTGACAGCAGTCTGCATGCTTCCAGCATTGAACGTTGGATTAAAACCTCAGACTTTAGAGAAACATGACTCTTTGATGCTGAAACAGTTTTGGAAAGTCATTGTCACATTTTGTCAGCTGATGTAAAAGTGACCATGAACACAATGTCACATATTTCCTGAAGGTTTAGATTTTATATTTGATAATCTATGCTGTCTTTAAGTCTTTATTAGAATTATGTTAATTTGAATGAAAAAGATAAGAAGCTAATCAATAAATCAGAAAAATATATTTTTTTAAGATTAAAAGGAAAAAAAAAAAAACAACTAAAAGTCAAAACATCATTTATGACACATTTGTAAGAGGTTTTCTCACCATCAATAAAACCCTAAAAACTCATCAATCTACTGATAATCAGTTTACTAAAGTCCCTGTTGGAGTCAGTGTGATCATTTCCATAGAGCCACTTTGCATCAGCAGCACCATGCTCCAGTGCTCTGGGAGAGTTTATAGTCCTGAGAGTTGAACACTGGATGACTGACAGCTGTCCTTCATGACAACAGAAGACACAGAAATCCTCCTCATCAAAAACATGACTCTGATCTCCGTCCTCATCTGGACTCTCCTCTGCTGCTGCTTCACAGGTAAAGTCCAGAGAATCCAACTTCTCTCCTCTATCAACATCCGTCCCTCTGAAATGAAGCCCACAAAACCATGATGCTGCTTTCTGTTTTTGTCTCTGTGTCCTCAGAGTCCAGAGGTCAGGTCACAGTGACTCAGCCTGGAGCAGTGAGCTCTGCTCTGGGAGGAACCACAACCATTAACTGTAAAACCAGTCAGGATGTTTATTACAGCAGCCCTAATCATTATTTAGCCTGGTACCAACAGAAAGATGGAGAACGTCCTAAGCTTCTTATTTATAGGGCAACTTCTCGAGCATCAGGGATTTCAGATCGTTTTTCAGGCAGCGGATCAAACTCTGACTTCACTCTGACCATCAGTGGAGTCCAGACTGAAGATGCAGCAGTTTACTACTGTCAGAGTTTTCATGTTATCAACAGTCAGTATGTGTTCACACAGTGAAAAAGCATTGTACAAAAACCTCCCTCAGTCAGACTGAACAGAAACTGAACTGATGCTGCAGCTGGAAGCTACTGCAGAGACTGATACAGTTCACTGAATGTACACAAACACCAGTTGATGGTTAAAAGATCGAGATCATTCACTTTATCTGTTATGCTTAACATCAGTGTGTAACATCTTTACAAAGTTATCAATTCCAATTTTTTATATTTGATACATAAATACACTTCCAACACAGTTCAAACAACAATAGGGTAAAAAAGATGCAAACAAATTTAAGATGAAATAGACCTCAGAGTGAAGACAAATTATATCAAATTATTCATATTTTATTAGGCCACAAAGTATTGCACTAAGTCTCTGCACCTAACAGGGGACACCAACTGTTCACCCAGCAGACAACACTTAACCTCACTGTTTAAAATAAAGTCCGTGTGAGTATGAGGAAGAATCGTTGTCCGTCTGTGTATGTCTCTCTGTGTTGGACTCACCTCTTACCCTGCGACAGCTGGGACAGGCTCCAACCCCCCATGACTTTGAACAGGATAAGCAGTTACATATAATGGATGGACTGATGGGTGGTTGGATTTGCTGTGGAATATCAGGGTGATGACTGTTTAAAGAAGGTTGTATGCAGCACAGAAACTTTCCAGAGACCGTTAGGAACTGATGCTGGGTTTGAATTTTTAACCAATTTACAATTTATGCAGATTTACATTATGTTTTGTATTTATTGCTTGCTAATTTACACAGTAAGGGGTCAACATAAGAAATATGATTTTGACTTTGTATCAAAAACAGGCATTGTTTAAATTTTATTTTAAAGCAGAATTTGATGACCATTTATATATTTGTCATAGTGTGTTTATTGAAAAATATTCAGGGTGTGCTCCAATGATTGGGGTGTTACACTGCTCAGCGTCTCCGGGGGCCGGGCAGGAGCCCGGCGACGTCGGCTGATACCCCGTAGTGGAGGGCTGGTAGATTGACCGGAAGGAGTGTTGGCTGGCCCGGAACCAGGAACAGAAGCAGGGTCAGGAGTGGGCCGGACCATGGCCGACCCCCAGCCAGGAACTGGAACAGAAGCAGAGCCAGGCCGGACCACAGCCGACCCGGCGGCAGGAGCAGGAACAGGAACAGAACCAGGCCGGACCATGGCCGACCCGGCGCCAGGAACAGGAAAAGAGCCCAGACCAGAGTCGAGGCTGAGCGAGGGGGCGAGCGACTCGGAGGCAGGTGCCGTAGCAGGACTTGTGTCGAGGCCGGACGAGGCATCGAGGGACTTGGAGGCAGGTGCTGTAGCAGGATCGCCATCGGGGCCGGCGGAGCACTGAACGGTCGAAAGTAGGCCGAGTAGGCTCAGAATCGGGAGCTTGACCTGGGCACATCAAAACAGGACAAACAGAGACGGGAGAATCCGGCGCCGAGACAGGGAGAGGAACAGGAACCAGATGCGTGGTTGCCGCCCTCTGCGCCGCAACAGGAACAGGAACCAGACGAGCGGTCGGCTCCGCGACAGGAACGGGAACCAGACGAGCGGTCGGCGCCACGACAGGAACCCGACATGCAGTTGCCGCTGCGACAGGAACAGGAACCAGACGAGTGGTCGCCGGCTTCAGGACAAACAGAAACGGGAGAAACAGTCGCCGACCTCGGCGGAACAGGAGCTGAGGAGGCGGCGTCGACTCTCCCGGGGGGTTGGACGGAGGTGGCGGCGCCCCGGAACAGGAGCTGAGGTGGCGGCGTCGGCTGAGGAGAAGGCCCTCCGGGGTCCGGGCGGGAGGCTGGCGACGTCGGCTGATAACCCATAGTGGAGGGCTGGTAGATTGACCAGATTGACTAGTGTTGGCTGGCCCGGAACCAGGAACAGAAGCAGGGTCAGGAGTGGGCTGGACCATGGCCGACCCCGAGCCAGGAACTGGAACAGGAGCAGGAGCAGAACCAGGCCGGACCACGGCCAACCCGGCGCCAGGAACTGAAACAGGAGCAGGAGCAAAACCAGGAAGCTGGAAGCTACTGCAGAGACTGATACAGTTCACTGAATGTACACAAACACCAGTTGATGGTTAAAATCGAGATCATTCATTTTATCTGTTATGCTGAACATCAGTGTGTAACAATTCCAAATTTTTATATGTGATACATAAATACATTTCCAACACAGTGAAAACAACAATAGGGTAAAAAAGATGCAAACAAATTTAAGCTGAAATCAGACCTCAGAGGGAAGACAAATAATATCAAATTATTCATATTTTATTTAATAACACTTACTTTTACGATGAAGATTGACGTCACTTCAGTAGTTTCCAAATGTCGGTCTGTTCAAACTGTGTACACGTTTTCACGCAGTTGCAAGAAACCATCAAACTTTTGGAAAACGAACTAAGCAAAAAAAAAAAAAAAAAAAAAAAAAAAACTTATCTTGGGGTTTTCCAACGTTGCCACCACACAAGCGAAGCACCTCGCAGCTCTTAATACCTCGAGCTACATGGAACAAACAGTTTCTATCCACCCAGCTGTTTGTTCAGTGACCCAGGACACAGATGTCACGCTGCCGTGGTTTGGCCCTGTTGCTTCTGCTGGAAACACGGTGCCAATCTGCGGTCTCCCCAGTCGGACGACCAATGGCCTTGACGACATGGGCCTGCTCCTCGCCGCTGACACAGGAGGCCTGGATCCCGGCTAAAAGGAGACATCAGACGACACCTGCTGCAGCTAATCTTGTCAACCAGTCCATTGGACCACCTTCCCCGGTCCAGGTGGAGAACTGTTTCACTGTTCTTGAAGAACTGGAAAGGCCGACTTCCCCGGCGGCGATTCCCTGTGACTCCCTGCCTCGTGAGATACCACACGGCTCCACCTCCCGAGGGCAGCGCGGTCGGGGCCTCGGCAGACCAGACGTACCACCACCACCAACACTGTGCCTCCAGAGAGGAATCCACATGCTCCTCCTCGGCGCACCTCTCCACCGCACCGTCCTCCCGGTCCGACCATGCTAATTATTGGTGACTCCATCGTTAGAGAAGTCCGCTTAAAACAGCTAAAACGTTTTGCTTTCCTGGAGCCGCTGTCACTGACATAGCGGAGAAAATTCCAAACCGATTGAAAGACATCCTACAGCAACAAAAGTAGTGATACACGTTGGCACAAATGACACCAAACACCAGTCTGAGTTGCTGAAACGTGACTTCGTGTCATTTTTCAACTCACTGGAGAGTTTCCACGACAGACGGTTCTTCATTTCCGGCCCAGTTCCCACGCTGGGTCGCGGTGTTGGCTGGTTCTCCAGACTCCTCAGCCTAAACACATGGCTTCAACCACAAGTCTCCACACACGGACTCTTTTATGTGGACAATTTCAATCTTGTCTGGGATCGTCCTCAGTACTTCAAACAAGATGGACTGCACCCGAATTTTCTGGGATCACGGATGTTGACTGAGAAAATTGTCCACAGCGTCTCAGTCTCCGGAGACTGACTGACCATTGAAAACACCTGTGGCTCTGATGTGCTCACCTCTCCTGCATCCTCCGCTCCAACAACATCCACAGGTATAAACAGTCCGAGATATTTATAGAATCTGACGTTACCAACAGACAAAATGCAGCTCTACCACATTTTCTGACTCGGGATCGGCTGCTCGTGCGGTAAGCGTATTGCGTCACTTCCTGTTTCTGCACACTCTTGGGTTTCTACCGAAGGACTGTTTACTGATTAATTGTAGCTGTTATTTTTACTTGAATAAGTGATTTCTTCACACAAGAATTAATACTTAGTCGTAACATACGCTTGTATTACACAAGCACCTGCTTTTGCAAACATAACCAGCTAAAGTTTACAAATTCCACATTTCACTTATATTAGCTTCGTTAGCTTAGCAGTTATCCATTAGCAATGGCTTCTCTGTCTCCCTCTGTCTCTCCTTCTCTCACTTGCTCGGTGTGTCTTATGTTCAGTTTTTCCTCTGCCTCCTTTAGTGATAATGGTTTATGTAATAAGTGTAAGGTTTTTGCAGCATTGGAGTCGAGGCTCACAGAATTGGAAGCACGGCTCCGCACCATGGAAAACAACTCAGCTAGTCAGGCCCCGGTAGCTGGTGCGGGCCGACCTAGCGTAGCCCCTGCTAGCTGTCCCCCGGCAGTTCCCGAGCAGCCGGGAAGCCAGTTCGGCTGGGTGACGGTTCGTAAGAGATCTAATGCTAAACAGACGCCCGAGGTTCACCACCAGTCGGTTCACGTTTCTAACCGATTTTCCCCACTCAGCGACACACCCGCTGAGAAACTAACTTCACGTTTCTGACTATAGAGCTGCCAATTACCAGAGTTGGAGACTCCAGCGGCCGTAGTCAAATGTCTTCCTGGGGCCAGAGCGGGCGACGTTGAAACATATTTGAAACGCCTGGCTAAAGATAAACGTAAATACAGTAATATTATTATTCACGTGGGAGTTAATGACGCCCGATTACGCAAATCTGAGGTCACTAAAATGAACGTTGAATCAGTGTGTAACTTCGCCAAAACAATGTCGGACTCCGTAAGTTTCTCTGGACCCCTGCCAAATCTGACCAGTGACGACATGTACAGCCGCATGTCGTCATTCAACCGCTGGCTGTCTAGGTGGTGTCCAGCAAACGATGTGGGCTACATAGACAATTGGAAACGTTTTTGGGGAAAACCTAGGCTGATTAGGAGAGATGGCATCCATGCTACTTTAGATGGTGCAGCTTTCTTATCCAGAAATATGGCTGGTTTTATTAAACAACCAAAAGTATGACAATCCAGAGTTGAGCCTAGGATGCAGAGATCCAGTCCTACACGCCTCTCTGCAGTGTCCTTACAACCGTCACCCCCCACAACTCCCACATACCTATAGAGACTGTCTGTTTCCCGACCTAAATTACATAAAGTAAATATGACAACAAGAGGAGTTAATCATAATAACCTAATAAAAGTTAACACTACTCCTCTTACAGAACAAAACCCCAAAACTATTAATGTGGATTATTAAATATCAGATCTCTCTCTTCTAAATCTCTGTTAGTAAATGACTTAATAAGTGATCATCAATTCGATTTATTTTGTCTCACTGAAACTTGGATGGCAGGAAGAATATGTCAGTTTAAATGAGTCATATTAATGATCATGTTCCTAGAAACACAGGCCGAGGTGGAGGAGTTGCAGCAATCTTCCATTCTAGCTTATCAATAAACCTTAGACCTAAACATAGTTATAACTCATTTGAGAGCCTTACTCTTATCCTTTCACACCCAAACTGGAAAACTCAAAAACCACTATTATTTGTTATCGTGTACCGTCCTCCAGTCCCTTACTCAGAGTTTTTGATTGAATTTTCTATCTGATTTAGTGCTTAGTACAGATAAAGTCATTATAGTGGGTGACTTTAACATTCATGTAGATGCTGACAGTAACTGTCTGAGCACTGAGTTTAATTCATTATTAGATTCAATTGGTTTTTTCCAAAATGTAAATAAACCCACTCACTGTTTTAGTCACACGTTAGACCTTGTCCTTACGTATGGAATTGAAGCGGATAATTTAACCATATTTCCTCACAACTCTCTTCTGTCTGACCATTTTTTAATAACATTTGAATTTACAATAACGGACTATATAGCAGTTAGGGAAAAATTCCACTATAGCAGATGCTTAAGTGAAAAAGCTGTCAACAAATTTAAAGAAATTATTTCTTCATCATTTGCTTCACCATATGTTAATACAATGGGAAGTAGTCTCCTTAATGTTACTCCTGCACAAGTAGATTATCTTGTTGACAATTCTGCAGCCTCACTACGTACAATACTCGATAGTGTTGCCCCTCTAAAAAAGAAGGCAGTAAATCAGCAGAGGCGATCTCCATGGTATAGTTCACAAACACGCAACTTAAAACAGGAAACACGAAAGTTAGAAAGGAAGTGGCGTTTCAGAAAGTTAGAAGAATCTCATTTAGCCTGGAAAAATAGTTTAAAAATGTACAAAAAAAGCTCTCAGTGATGCCAGAACAACATATTATTCATCATTAATAGAAGAAAACAAGAACAACCCCCGGTTTCTGTTCAGCACTGTAGCCAGGCTGACTAAGAGCCATAGTTCTGTTGAGCCTACTATTCCCTTAACTTTGAGCAGCAATGACTTCATGACCTTCTTTATGAATAAAATTGTAGCTATTAGAGAACGAATTCACCAGATCCTCCCCCCAAAAATTACAGATAGATCTTCATGTACAGCAGTGCTAGAGTCATCGATAAGGCCCCACTCCCTGTTAGACTGCTTTTTACCCATAGATCTCTCTGAGCTAACTTCAATTATTACCTCATCTAAACCAACAACCTGTCTGCTAGACCCTATTCCAACTAAGCTGCTCAAGGAAGCTTTACCCTTAATAGATACGTTCATATTAGATATCATCAATCTATCTTTAGAAACAGGCTATGTACCACAGGCCTATAAGGTAGCTGTAATTAAACCATTACTTAAAAAACCCTGTCTTGACCCAGGTGTTTTAGCCAATTACAGACCAATATCTAATCTCCCCTTTATTTCTAAAATAATTGAAAAAGTAGTCGCAAAACAATTATGTGATCACCTTCATAGGAATAATTTGTATGAAGACTTTCAGTCAGGATTTAGAGTTCATCATAGTACAGAAACAGCACTGGTAAAAGTCACCAACGATCTTCTAATGGCCTCAGATACTGGACTCATCTCTATATTTGTTCTGTTAGATCTTAGTGCTGCATTTGATGGAACATGAAATTGGAATTACAGGAACTGCACTAGGTTGGTTTAAATCTTATCTGATAGATTTCAATTTGTTCATGTTAATGATGAATCCTCCATGCACACAAAGGTTAGCTATGGAGTTCCACAAGGCTCTGTGTTAGGACCAATACTTTTTACTTTATATATGTCTCCTTTAGGCAACATTATTAGAAAACACTCCATAAATTTCCACTGTTATGCTGATGATACCCAGCTATATTTATCTATGGAACCAGATGAAAATAATCAGTTAATAAAGCTTCAAGCCTACAAGACATAAAGGCCTGGATGTCCCACAATTTTTTACTTTTAAACTCAGACAAAACTGAAGTCATAGTATTTGGGCCCAAAAATCTCAGAGATATGATGTCCAACCATATTGTTACACTAGATGGCATAAGTCTGGCCTCCAGTACTACTGCAAGGAACCTTGGAGTTATTTTTGATCAGGATCTGTCCTTTAACTCACATATAAAACAAATCTCTAGAACAGCCTTCTTCCACCTACGGAACATTGCCAAAATTAGGAGCATCCTGTCTCAAAGTGATGCCGAAAAACTGGTCCATGCATTTGTTACCTCTAGGTTGGACTACTGTAATTCCCTACTTTCAGGATGCCCCAGTAACTCCCTAAAGAGCCTGCAATTAATCCAAAATGCTGCAGCAAGAGTGCTGACTGGAACTAGCAAAGGGAGCTCATATTTCACCTTCACTAGCTTCTCTCCATTGGCTTCCCATTAAATGTAGAATAGAATTTAAAACCCTGCTTCTTACATATAAAGCTCTGAATGGTCAGGCTCCATCATATATAGAAGATCTCATAGCACCATATCATCCCAGTAGACCACTTTGCTCTCAGAATGCAGGCCTACTTGTGGTTCCCAGAATTTCCAAAAGTAGAATGGGAGGTAGAGCCTTTAGCTATCAAGCTCCTCTCTTGTGGAACCAGCTCCCAGTTCAGATTCAGGAAGCAGACACCCTCTCTACTTTTAAGTCTAGGCTTAAAACCTTCCTTTTTAATAAAGCATATAGTTAGTTATAGTTATGCTGCCATAGGCTTAGACTGCTGGGGGACCCACCCCCCAATGCACTGAGCTCCTTTCCTCCTCTTGATCATCTCTCCTCTCATCCAGCAATTGTCACCACTGTATGTCATTAACTCTGTGTGTTCTCTCCCGTAGTTGTCTTTGTCCTCCTCTGTCCCCCTGTCTGTCCCTTTCTGCAGGTGTCCCCCGGCTTTGAAGCTGTGTGTCTTTCAGCGTGAAGCTACTGGCCCTACCAATCTGCCCGATGTTTTGTTGTTGCTCTGTTCTTTTCTCTCTCCCCTTTCCACTCACCCCAACCGGTCGAGGCAGATGGCCGTCCACCCTGAGCCTGGTTCTGCTGGAGGTTTCTTCTGTTAAAGGGAGTTTTTCCTCTCCACTGTTGCCTATGGCTTGCTCCAGGGGGAATTGTTGGGTTCTCTCTATACATCTTTATAATCTTGACTTTATTCTGTAAAGTGCCCTGAGATGACTTTGTTGTGAATTGGCGCTATATAAATAAAGTTGAATTGAAATTGAATTGAGCTCTTATGGATTCTAATTTTTCACCCAGGGAATATTATAATTTTATTGAATGTTATGATCTTAACCACACTGCTCTTTGCCCCATAGAGACTATGTCTGTTCCACGACCACCTAAACTTTTAAAACCAAAAATGAATAGAAGGGGAGTTAATCATAAAAATCTAATTAAAGTTAAGACTACTGCTCATACTGAACCAAAACCCAAAACTATTAAATGTGGATTATTGAATATCAGATCTCTCCCTTATAAATCTCTGTTAGTAAATGACTTGATAAATGATCATCAAATAGATTTATTTTGTCTCACTGAAACCCGGTTGCAGCAGGAAGAATATGTCAGTTTAAATGAGTCAAACCCCCCAAGACAGAACTGGGAGGGAGCAGGGAGCCAAGCAGGTGGCCGGCGGCGACCCAGCAGGGAGCCAAGCAGGTGGCCGGCGGCGACGGCAGAAGCCCTCCGGGGGCCGGCCAGGAGGCCCAGCAGGGAGTCGGGTGGGTGGCCGGAGACGTCGGCTGAAGCGAAGGCCCTCCGGGGGCCGGGCGGGAGGCCGCCGACGTCGGCTGAAGCCCCGTAGTGGAGGGCTGGTAGATTGACCAGAAGGAGTGTTGGCTGGGTCGCCGCCCTTGGCGCCGGGACAGGGAGAGGATCAGGAACCAGACGAGCGGTCACCAGCCTCGGCGCAGCGACAGAAACAGGAAGAGCCAGAACAGAATCACCAGAGGCGGCGTCGACTCTCCCGGGGGGTTGGACCGAGGTGCCGGCGTCGCCTCTCCCGGGGGGTTGGACCGAGGTGGCGGCACCGAGGTGGAGGCATCGACGCGCCCCGGAACAGGAGCTGAGGTGGCGGCGTCGTCGCGCCCCGGAACAGGAGCTGATGGAGTGGTGGCTGACCCAGACCTCTGGACCGGATTGGGGCAAACAGGGACAGGGGCTGGGACAGTGAGAGGAGCAGGAACAGCAGAATCAGGTTCAGGGGCAGGAGCAGGGCCAGTGACAGGAGCAGGAACAACAGGAGCAGGAACAGCAGAATCAGGTTCAGGGACAGGAGCTGGGACCGTGAGAGGAGCAGGAACAGCAGAATCGGGTTCAGAGGCAAGAGCTGGGACAGTGGAAGCAGGTTCAGGTCCAGGGGGAACCACAACATGGACAGGCGAGGGGATTTGGGCCCCCAGCATGGCCCGAAATTCCCTTAGACTGGCCAGATGCATGACAGCAGCCCCCATTTCCCGTAGCCATGGCCTGGACAGAATAAGGTCCTCCATACGCTTAACAATAGCACAGCTGGTAGCAGGGTCGTGGAGGGAGGCCTTTAGCTTGGCCTTGAGTACAGTCAGTAGTTTGTCGATTACTTTGAACTCCTCCCTAGCTTCCTGAGCTGACAGAGCTCGAGTGCTAGACTCTGAGGTGGTGCTAGACAGAGGTTCCTGGCTTGGGGTTTTGGAAGGGCTGGCGTGCTGGGCCCTCTGACGTCTTGCTGAGCGTTTCTTGTGCATATAGGGTCCGACTACCTGTGGCTCTATGGCAAACTGGTCTGACTTGCTCGGGACTGAGTTGGGGAGAGCGTCAACCGGACACGAAGCCAGCCCCAGATCAAGAGCTGACACCTCAGGTATTGGTAGAGTTGGCTCTACCGGAGACAGAACTGGGACAGGTTGGCAGCAGGCCGGCCTAAGGGCAGGCGGTGCTGTAACAGACTCAGGGGTAGAGTCAGGGACAGAGGGCGTGTCAGCCGGCCCGGAAACACCCTCAGGAATATTGACAGACTGAGGGGAGTCAGGGACAAGTGATTTGGTCTGAGGTTTGGTGATCGCCTGAGGCCCTTGAAAAAAATAGGGATCAATGTACCTAACCGAATAACGAGGACTGGGGTCTTCAAAAAAGTAATCTTGAGAGTCTGATTGCTCCCTTACCTGAAGCCATAACTCCCTTGCCTCAGACAGATTCATGGTTGCCTCTTACATGTCTCAGGGTCCAATCTTTGGCCAGATCCTACTGTCACGGTTTTGGTTAGAGGATGGACCCAAAAGAGGAAACAGTGCAAGTGATAGAATATAACAAGGGGCTTTTATTGACAGACTTGAAATTGGCAAAATGGAAATCGCTCCTAATAGGAGGGCACAGACAACAGGCTCAGACAAAACTACCCAAAGGCCCAGAACATGAGGGGCGTTAACTCAGTAAAATAAAGATAATAACTAATAAACAGGAGAGATAAAACAAAAACAAATGATATGGTATAATAATAACTACCAAGGGAAAAAAAAAAAAAAGGGAACATGAACCAAAACCTCCTGGAAGAAAGGGTTAACCAAATTAGCAGAGTCGGGGGGAGCACGGAGACTAACACCAGAGACTTTAGGGGAGGCAGACACGTATATACTGAGCATAAAGGCCCTGAAACTGAAAAAACGCGAAGCATACCAAAAACACCAAAACCCAGGACCAGACTAGGAGAAAAAAAACAGAAGATTAAACCTACACACAGAAATCCACAGTAGGTAAACCTAAAACACAAAACCCGGGAGCAACAGGCAGGGAAAACAGGACTAAAACAAGAAACACTGATAGAGAACCAAAAACAAACCTCAGACCAAAGGGGAAAGCTGCACCGGGACCAGAATACAAGTCCAAAAAGAAACAAGTGTCCAGAATACCAGAGTCCATGAAAAACACATTTGGCTTTACCTAGAGTCCAGAGTCCACTGTGGGGTTGGTGAGGGTAATAACAGCGAGGAAGACAGTAACCATGATGGCAGAGACCACTTTAACAACGACGATGATCTGGCAGGGGAGTGAAGGTAAGACTGAATTTAAATAGAGGGTGGAACAGGTGCAAACAATGAGGGACAACGAGGGTAAAGCTGGGTGAACAGAACCAGGGACAGGAAGTAAGGAGAAGGGGCCACAAAATAAAAGTCCAGGAACAGGAAGTGCAACAAGATCCTGACACCAAGTCATATTAATTATCATGTTCCTAGAAGCACAGACTGAAGTGGAGGAGTAGCAGCAATATTTCACTCTAGCTTATCAATAATTCCTAGACCTAAACATAGTTATAACTCATTTGAGAGTCTTACTCTTAACCTTTCACATCCAAACTGGAAAAATTAAAAAAACCACTATTATTTGTTATCGTGTACCGTCCTCCAGTCCCTTATTCAGAGTTTTTGATTTTCTATCTGATTTAGTGCTTAGTACAGATAAAGTCATTATAGTGGGTGACTTTAACATTCATGTAGATGCTGACAGTAGCTGTCTGAGCACTGCATTTAATTCATTATTAGATTTAATTGGTTTTTCCCAAAATGTAAATAAACCCACTCACTGTTTTAGTCACACGTTAGACCTTGTCCTTACATATGGTATTGAAACTGATAATTTAATAGTATTTCCTCATAATTCTCTTCTGTCTGACCATTTTCTAATAACATTTGAATTTACAATAACTGACTATACAGCAGTTAGGAAAAAATTCCACTACAGCAGATGTTTATCTGAAAATGCTGTGAATAAATTTAAAGAAATTATTTCTTCATCTTTTTCACCACCATGTGTCAATACTATGGTGAGTAGCCATCTTACTCCTGTACAAATTGATTATTTAGTTGACGATTCTGCAGCCTCACTGCGTATGATACTAGATACAGTTGCCCCTCTGAAAAAGAAGGCAGTGAATCAGAGGAGCCGACCTCCATGGTACAATTCACAAATGCGCAGCTTAAAGCAGGCGTCACAAAAGTTAGAGAGGAAGTGGCGTTTGACTAATTTAGAAGAATCCCGGTTAGCCTGGAAAAACTGTTTAAAAATGTACAAAAAAGCTCTCTGTGATGCCAGAACAGCATGTTATTCATCATTAATAGAAGAAAACAAGAACAACCCCCGGTTTTTGTTCAGCACTGTAGCCAGACTGACTAAGAGCCATAGTTCTGTTGAGCCTAGTTTTCCCTTAACTCTGAGCAGCAATGACTTCATGACTTTTTTTACTAATAAAATTGTAGCCATTAGGGAAAAGATTCACCAGATCCTCCCTACAAATATTACAGATAGATCTTCATGTACAACAGCTCGAGAATCCTCAATCCCTCTTAGACTGCTTTTCACCCATAGATCTCACTGAGCTAAGTTCAACTATCGCTTCCTCAAAACTAACAACATGTCTTTTAGACCTTGTTCCAACCAAATTGCTTAAAGATGTTCTACCTTTAATACACGTTCATATTAGATTTGATTAATATATCTTTAGATACTGGCTATGTACCAAAGGCCTATAAAGTTGCTGTAATCAAACCATTAAAAAACCTTGTCTTGATCCAGGTGATTTAGCCAACTATAGACCAATATCAAATCTCCCGTTTATTCCTAAAATCCTTGAAAAAGTAGTTGCAAAACAATTATGTGACCACTTTTACATGAATAATTTGTATATAGACTTTCAGGATTTAGAGTTCATCATATTACAGAAACAGCACTGGTAAAAGTTACCAACGATCTTCGCCTGGCTTCAGATAATGGACTTGTGTCCATGCTCGTCTTACTAGACCTTAGTGCTGCATTTGACACTATTAACCACAACATTTTATTACTGAGACTACAACATGAATTTGGGATTAAAGGAACCACATTACATTGGTTTAAATCTTATCTGTCAGACAGATTCCAACTTGTTCATTTTAATGATGACTCTTCTTTATGCATCAAAGTTAGTTATGGAGTTCCACAGGGCTCTGTGTTAGGACCAATACTTTTCAATCTGTGCATGTCACCTTTAGGCAAAATTATTAGAAAACATTCCATAAACTTCCACTGCTATGCAGATGATACCCAGCTCTATTTATCTGTGAAACCAGAAGATACTAACCAATTAGTCAAACTTGAAGCATGTCTAAAAGACATAAAGACCTGGATGTCCTACAATTTCCTACTTCTAATATCAGACAAAACTGAAATTATTCATTTTGGGCCTAAAAAGTTGAGAAATTTGCTGTCTAACAATATAATTACTTTAGACGACAAAACTTTGGCCTCCAGTACTGCGGTGAGGAACCTTGGGGTTTTTTTTAACCAGGATTTGACGTTTACATTACATATAAGACAAATTTCTAGAACAGCCCTTGTTGTTAGAAGCATCCCGTCAAAGTGAGGCCGAAAAACTGGTCCATGCATTTGTTACTTCTAGGTTAGACTACTGTAATTCCCTACTTCTGGGGTGTCCTAATAACTCTCTAAAAAGCCTTCAATTAATCCAAAATGCTGCAGCAAGAGTGCTGACTGGAACTAGCAAGAGAGATCATATTTCACCTTCACTAGCTTCTCTTCATTGGCTTCCCATTAAATCTAGAATAGAATTCAAAACCCTCCTCCTTACATACAAAGCTCTTAATGGTCAGGCTCCATCATATTTAAAAGATCTCATAGTTCTGTATCGCCCGATTAGACCACTTCGATCCCAGAATACAGGCCTACTTGTGGTTCCCAGAGTTTGCAAAAGTAGAATGGGAGGCAGAGCCTTTAGCTATCAAGCTCCTCTCCTGTGGAACCAGCTTCCAATCCAAATTCAGGGGGGCAGACACCCTCTCTACTTTTAAGACTTGGCTTAAAACCTTCCTTTTTGATAAAGCTTATAGTTAAAACTGCTCACTCAACCTGAACTAGCTCCTAGTTAAGATGCTGTAGGTTTAGAGTGTTGGGGGACTCCTGCAGGTGCAATGAGCTCCCCTCCCCTTTTTCTCTATACATTTATTTGTCAGCACTGTATGCTATTAATTTTGTGTCCTACCAACCTGTATAATTTGTTTTTCCTTTTTGTTGTCGTTTTGTTGTTGCCTTTTGTTGTTCTTTTCTTTTCTCGCTTCACTTTCCACTCACCCCAACTGGTCAAGGCAGATGGCCGCCCACCCTCCCGTTAAAGGGAGTTTTTCCTCTCCACTGTTGCCCTGGGCTTGCTCAAGGGGGAATTGTTGGGTTGCTTCTACATACTTGTGTAGTCTGGACTTGATTCTGTAAAGTGCCTTGAGATGACTTTGTTGTAAATTGATTATAAATGTTTGTCTGTCTGTGTTGGCCCAGAAATAGACTGGAGACATATCAAGGGTGGACTTGCCTCTCACCCTGTGACAGCTGGGATAGGCTCCAAACCCCCAGGGACTCTGAACACTGCTCAGAGTCCCTGGAAAAGCCTTTGGCAGGGTGCTAAGAAAGTCTTGGACTGGTTCTCTGTTCTAGCCATTAAACAGTGGAACAACTCTTTAATTTTGAGAAGGGGGGCTATTGTGGGAGTATTGGGTACAGGAGCCATTATTACAGGCCATGCAGTCCTTGTATAACCGAACTGAGAAGTTTCCGTATTCTCAGTAAGAAGTGAAACATGTTCCCATGTGGTTTTGCCCCTTGTCACTGATCCTGTGATTGTCATGGACACAACAACCTGTTATCTAGTTGTTCTACTGCTTATCGCATCACATTCATGCTGCAGCGGGGGCTCTCTCACCTGGACAAAGTGGGCAGCACTGTGAGGATCATGTTCTTTGATTTCTTCAGTGCCTTTAATAGGATCCAGCCTGTCCTGCTGAGAGACAAGCTGCTGAAGATGCAGATTGACCGCTCCATCACCTCATGGCTTGCTGACTACTTGACCAACAGACCACAGTTTGTGCGGCTGTGTGGTTGTGTGTGTCTGTGACAAAGAACGGTACAGGAGGTCATTCCTGCAAACGGCCACAAGTCTGTACGATGACTCTCTACAGCAGACATGCCCAAAGTCCGGCCCCCGGGCCAAATGCGGTCGCGTTTATATTTCCACTGGCCTGAAACCTCTGTCATAAAATCAATAATATGTCCCGCCAGTACTGTACTCAGTATAAAATACACGCGAAAAACAGCTATTTAAATTTCACCACAAGATGGCAGTAAACTTGTGGCCGAACTCTCGCGACCCCGTTTTGGGCCTGATCTGTTTTGTGCCCATTTCTAAAATGGAAACTGGAAAAAAGAAAAGGAAAGTTGACAGCAAGTGCCGCCGTTTCCAAGACAAGTGGAAATCGGAATCTTTTTTTACTGAGTTACGAAACAACTGTCTCTGCCTAATTTGCCAAGAGACTGTGGCTTTGTTCAAGGAGTCAATATAAAGAGACGCTACCAGAGAAACATGCTAATTACAACAAGCTAACTGGGAACAAACGTGGTGAAAAATTGAAGCAACTTGAAGCTGGTTTAACGGCACAGCAGCTTTTTCACAAGAGCCATTGAGTCGAATGAAAATACCACAAAGGCAACGCTGATTACCAAGAACTGCAAACCTTTTACTGAGGGTGAATTTCTTAAAGACTGTGTGATGAAAATGATAGAGAACATTTGTCCTGAGAAAAAGCAACAGTTCTCCAATGTTTTCCTGGCTCGTAGCACTGTGTCACGGAGGATTGAAGAAGTTTCATCTGGTATTAAGAGACAGTTGAAGGCAAAAGCACCGATGCATCCGACACCGCTCAGTTACTGATTTTTTTGAGAGGAGTGGACAGTGAAATGAACGTGAGTGAAGAGCTACTTGACCTCCAGAGACTTAAGGACCAAACAAGAGGGACAGATTTCTTTGATTCTGTTTGTTCCGCCGTAGATGACATAAAAGTACAGTGGAATAAAATCACGGGGATTATTACGGATGGATTATCAACTCTGGTGTCAGCAAAGAAGGAGGTAAAGCTATAAAACTCCATTGTATTATTCACCAACAAGTTCTATGTGGCAAACATCTGAAATATGATCACGTTATGAAACCGGTGATAAAGGCTATTAATTATATTCGCTCCAACGCCAGTTTCAACAATTTCTACTGGACATTTACGCTGAATACGGAGATGTTGTGTATCACACTGATGTAAAATGGCTCAGTCGGGGGTCTGCACTGCATCGTTTCTACTCTCTTACAGAGGAAATTGGACAATTCTTTTAAAAAAAGGGACAACCGATGCCAGAACTAACCGATCCTGTTTGGCTGGCTGATTTTGGATTTTTAGTCGACATAACCCGACATCTGAACGTCCTGAACACGAACCTTCAGGGGCAAAATGCAGTGATAAGCCAACTGTAGTCACATATCAAAGCCTTTCGGACCAAGCTGCTACTTTTCCAAAGCCACTTGTCCGTTAATGACCCGTTTTCCAGCGCACAGTATGAATGCGGATATGAGGAGGTAAATGAGGGATTCAGGGATTTTGCAACTTTTGAAGAGGAGATTACGCTTTTTTCCGTGGATCCCAGTGACGTTCCAGCCCACCTCCAGTTGGATCTCAGTGACTTGCAGTGTGATACGTGTCGCAGCCGGCACAAACAACTCCCTCTTTTACCAGCAGCTGCATAAAGACAGGTTCCAAGAGATTCGAACATTTGTTAAAAAAATGTTGAGCTTATTTGGCTCGACATACTTGTGCGAGAAGACATTCTCAGTTATGAACATGAATAAGAACCGTGTGAGAACAAGACTAAGCGACTCCCACCTGCGTGACATTTTGCGCATTAAAACCACCGTTTTTGAGCCAGACCTGCCCAGTTTACTGCAGTGGAGATCTCAGTATCACCCTTCACATTAATGCAAACCTGTTATTTGTTGATTCTGTGGAATAAAGGTTTGAGTTTGAGTCAAATTTCATAAAATACTTGCATTCAATTTATTTTTTTAACCTACATTTATCCAGATCAGGCTGTTATCAGATCTACCTAGCAGCAGAAAGCATAGTACAACAAAGCAAAATAAAAGGAAATACATAGAAGCAACCCCCCCCCCCCTCCCCCATCAGTGGCGTGTAAAATTCATACTGGCCCGTATGACAATTGTTTTACGTCAATATGTCCCCTGAGCCAAAAAGTTTGGGCATCCCTGTACTAGATAAAACCATGTAAACCAGTTGCTTAAAAAAAACAAGTAATGGTTCCAACTTTAAAAAGTCATGAATGAAAGATGTTCAGAATGTTACTTTGGTCACATATTCTTCTGTCTTTGTTTGTTAACCACGTCCTCCGTCAAAAGAAATTTATGAACGTGCATCGCTATTATAACAATACTGCACTACAGCACTAAGGGAAGCTCTTCAAATGGATAGACCCCAACTCAACTCCGTCCATCACCCCCATCTCTATCTTTCTGTGCTGTGCACAGCAGTGAAGGACGAATGCTGTTCATTAACTTCCGCTCAGCATTCAAGACACATTTCCCCCCATCCTGACCATGTTCTACAGAGGGACCATTGAGAGCATCCTCAGCAGCTGCATCACTGCCTGTTTTTTTGAACTGCACCGTCTCAGATCTCAAGACCCTACAGAGGATAGTGAGGACAGCTGAGAAGATCATCAGAGTCTCTCTCCCCTCTATTATGCACATTTACACCACACGCTGCATCCGCAAAGCCAACAACATTGTGGACGACCCCAAACACCCGTCACACACACTCTTCACACTCCTGCCATCAGGAAAGAGGTTCCGAATCATTCGGGCCGCTACATCCAGACTGTGCAACAGTTTTTTCACGCAAACCATCAGGCTCCTCAATATACAGAACTGAAATGGAACACACACACACACACAAACACACACACACACACACACACACACACACACACTCGTACAATCTGAACTTAACACACACTCATCACTTATTACTCCTCTCAATTCATTCAATCATTTTGCACCTTTAGCACACTTGACTGTACTGTACTGTATAATCGAAGTATACAATAAGTTTACTGGTCGGCGCTGTCTTAAGTTTTGTGTCCTGTCCTGTGTTATTTTGTATTTTCTGTCTGGACTGTTTGTACTAGGTTTCACTCAATGCACTTTACATAGCTTGTGTTGTTTTGTAGCACGTTGGTTCTGGAGGAACGTTATCTGGTTTCCACTGTGTACAACTGTGTATAGTAGAAATGACAATAAAAGCCACTTGACTTGACTTGACAGTGGTTCTTGTGTCAATTAGCCATAATTATCCAGTGCTCAGATCCGTCCCACCAAGGTGTGAAAGGTTCTTTATGTCAGGTCTAAGCACCTAGAACATTTAAAAATAACATACAAGGACAGAAAGACAAAGGCGTTATTCAGTTTTACTCATGAGGAGAACAAGCATAGATGCAAGACAGTAACATCTCCTACTCGCTCTGAAATGCATCTATGTTGCTGCCTCTCTTTTATTCAGTTTAGGGAGGTTTCCTGTTACATTCCTTTCTAAAGGGAGAGGGATCACACAGCATTGCACCAAGATAACACTTTCAATTAAAACAGAGTTCAATGTCTTGTCTGCAGGTGGATGTGGTTTTTTATCTAGCAACTTTATATACATTTATTCCAACACTTTACACAATCTACAGCAATGCAATTTTAAAAAATGTAAGATTCCCTCCATCCTTAGCACATCCAGCAGAGGGTGCTCCAAGGACAGAAAAGGGTCAGGGGTCACTGGGTTCATGAATTTTATTATACCTGATTGTGTTGCATTAACTCAAAAACAATAAGTGAAGGGGTTTGTTCACCCTGCACTTAATTCTAACTTGATGAAAATTGGTAAGAAGTGCATATTGTTTATAACTGAGTAAAATTGACTAAAAATGTAAAATAGAAGAATAGATGTTATAAAAACTTTAATAAACTTTTAACGATATTTCTCACCAAAACAAATTTATTACAGGTTAAATTATTTATTCTTCTTCTTCTTCTTCTTATTATTATTATTATTTCAAAGCCATCAAGTTGATTTCAAGTATGACTGGACATAATGGAACTATTAAGATGGAAATATTATTTACAACAGCCATAAAAAGAGCTAATTTAAATATGTTTCATTGAACTGAAACAATAAAAACATAAAATGTTGTTGAATGCAATTTAATAGTAAAGGACAGAAAAACACATAGAGACAGCAAAGTGAAACCAGTAGCAGAGTCCTAGTAAGTCAGGTCAGAACTGGAAACACTGGTCTCTCCTCAGTGTCTCTGACTTGTGAGGCCAGACAGGGCTCCCAGACTCTGGTTTCAGAGTCCACCTTCCCCCACTGGTCTGCAGGGAGCCTCAGGGTGCTGCTCCATCTGCAGAGGCCGTCCATCTCCAGCACCACTGTGCTCTTGCTCTCCTCCCAGCTGATGCTGCTCTTCACTGGCCCAGTCAGGGTGGGAAGGACTCGACCCACTGCACAGAAAGAGAACAAAGTGTAGAAACACTGCAGGTTTAGATGAAAATGGTTTGAAGATTTTCACTTCCTCTTTAACCTTAGTAACTATAGCAACAGATTGGCATCACTGATGAACCATGAAAGCAGACGGTTTCAGGACTAAAGATAAAATGTCAAAACTGTCATTTTATTCCACAGATGTGTCACCATTTAATCCTTCAAATTACTTATTGTTAGCTTTAAAAAAGAAGAAAAAACATCAAATCACTGGGTCTAACTAATGGATTGATGGAAGAATGCAGCACAATGTGCGATAAATAAAAATCTATAGGAAAAATGAAGATATTAAAAAAACTAAATGTCACACACATTTGTTGGAGGGAACTTATTTTGGGAAACATACTTGATTTGTTGAAATTAAAATTTTAGTGTAACAAAAGCTTTAAGAAAATTGTAAAATGTTACAATGTTATAAACTAAACAATCACTGCAACAATAAATAATAAACAATATTAGCTTAAATGTTGCAGTAATGTACAATAATTAAATAAAATAAAATACAGTCTATGTAGAACTGACTCCAAAGTAAACTTAATGTATCAGTGAGAAAAAGTCAGTCATGATTTTAAGACATCTAAATGTAGAGAGATGACTGACTATGAATCAAATAAACAACAATCAACAACAAAAAAAGTGTAAAAGAAAAGTCAGTTGCTGTAAAAGTGGCCATAAACATAATGTCACTAATTTCCTGAATGTTTATATTTTACCTTTAAAAATACAGTATATTAATTTCCAAACTAATTCCTGTTTATATATTTGAAGACAAAAGAAAAGATTTTGAAATAAATGTCTAGAAAAAAGTTACAAACAAACTGAACCACTGATAATCAGCCTGATCAGATTGATCCAAGTCCCTGTTTGAGTCAGTGTGATCATTTCCATAGAGCCACTTTGCATCAGCAGCACCATGCTCCAGTGCTCTGGGAGAGTTTATAGTCCTGAGAGTTGAACACTGGATGACTGACAGCTGTCCTTCATGAAAACAGAAGACACAGAAATCCTCCTCATCAAAAACATGACTCTGATCTCCGTCCTCATCTGGACTCTCCTCTGCTGCTGCTTCACAGGTAAAGTCCAGAGAATCCAACTCCTCTCCTCTATCAACATCCGTCCCTCTGAAATGAAGCCCACAAAACCATGATGCTGCTTTCTGTTTTTGTCTCTGTGTCCTCAGAGTCCAGAGGTCAGGTCACAGTGACTCAGCCTGGAGCAGTGAGCTCTTCTCTGGGAGGAACCACAACCATCAATTGTAAAACCAGTCAGAATGTTTATAATGGCAACTATTTAGCCTGGTACCAACAAAAAGATGGAGAACGTCCTAAACTGCTAATTTATTCTGCCACCACTCGAGCATCAGGGATTCCAGATCGTTTTTCAGGCAGTGGATCAAACTCTGACTTCACTCTGACCATCAGTGGAGTCCAGACTGAAGATGCAGCAGTTTACTACTGTAAGAGTGCTCACTACATCAACAGTCAAGATGTGATCACACAGTGAAAAAGCATTGTACAAAAACCTCCCTCAGTCAGACTGAACAGAAACTGAACTGATGCTGCAGCTGGAAGCTACTGCAGAGACTGATACAGTTCATTGAATGTACAAAAACACCACTTAATGGTCGAAAGATCGAGATCATTCACTTTATCTGTTATGCTGAACATCAGTGTGTAACATCTTTACAAAGGTATCAATTCCAATTTTTTATATTTGATACATAAATACACTTCCAACAGTGAAAACAACAATAGGGTAAAAAAGATGCAAACAAATTTAAGATGAAATAGACCTCAGAGTGAAGACAAATTATATCAAATTAGTCATATTTTATTAGGCCACAAAGTATCGCACCAAAAAAGTCTCTGCACCTAACAGGGGACAGAGTGTTGGCTGGCCCGGAACCAGGAACAGAAGCAGGGTCAGGAGTGGGCCGGACCATGGCCGACCCCCAGCCAGGAACTGGAACAGGAGCAGAGCCAGGCCGGACCACGGCCGACCCGGCGCCAGGAACAGGAAAAGAGCCCAGACCAGAGTCGAGGCTGAGCGAGGCGGCGAGCGACTCTGAGGCAGGTGCCGTAGCAGGACTTGTGTCGAGGCCAGACGAGGCATCGAGTGACCTGGAGGCAGGTGCTGTAGCAGGATCGGCATCGGGGCCGGCGGAGCACTGACCGGTCGAAAGGCAGGCGCCCGAGTAGGCTCAGAATCGGGAGCTGGACCTGGGCACATCGAAACAGGACAAACAGAGACGGGAGAAACAGTCGCCGACCTCGGCGCCGGGACAGGGAGAGGAACAGGAACCAGATGCGTGGTTGCCGCCCTCTGCGCCGCGACAGGAACAGGAACCAGACGAGCGGTCGGCGCCGCGACAGGAACAGGAACCAGACGAGTGGTCGCCGGCCTTGGCGGACCTGGGCACATAGAAACAGGACAAACAGAGACGGGAGAAACAGTCGCCGACCTCGGCGGAACAGGAGCTGAGGTGGCGGCGTCGACTCTCCCGGGGGGTTGGACCGAGGTGGCGGCGTCGACGCGCCCCGGAACAGGAGCTGAGGTGGCGGTGTCGGCTGAGGCGAAGGCCCTCCTGGGGCCGGGCAGGAGGCCGGCGACGTCGGCTGATACCCCGTAGTGGAGGGCTGGTAGATTGACCAGAAGGAGTGTTGGCTGGCCCGGAACCAGGAACAGAAGCAGGGTCAGGAGTGGGCCGGACCATGGCCGACCCCGAGTCAGGAACTGGAACAGGAGCAGGAGCAGAACCAGGCCAGACCACGGCCAACCCGGCGCCAGGAACTGGAACAGGAGCAGGAGCAAAACCAGGCCGGACTACGGCCGACCTGGCGCCAGGAACTGGAACAGGAGCAGAGCCAGGCCGGACCACGGCCGACCCGGCGGCAGGAGCAGGAACACGAGCACAGTCAGGCCGAACCTCGGCCGACCCGGCGCCAGGAACAGAGCCGGGCTGGACCACAGCCGAGCCGGCGCCAGGAGCAGGAACAGGAGGGGTTGGACTGAGGTGGCTGAGTCGACGCGCCCCGGAACAGGAGCTGAGGTGGCGTCGTCGACGCGCCCCGGAACAGGAGCTGAGGTGGCGTGGTGGCTGACTCAGACCTCTGGACTAGATCGGGGCAAACAGGGACAGGTGCAGAGCCAGGGCTGGGTGAGACGCTGACCGGGCCAGAGGCAGGAGCTGAGACAGTGACAGGAGCAGGAACAGCAGAATCAGGTTCAGGGGCAGGAGCTGGGACCGTGAGAGGAGCAGGAACAGCAGAATCGGGTTCAGGGGCAGGAGCTGGGACAGTGGAAGCAGGTTCAGGTCCAGGGGGAACCACAACATGGACAGGCGAGGGGATTTGGGCCCCCAGCATGGCCGTAAGGTCCCTAAGACTGGCCAGATGCATGATAGCAGCCCCCATTTCCCGTAGCCAAGGCCGGGACAGAATAAGGTCTTCCATACGCTGAACAATGGCACAGCTGGTAGCAGGGTCATGGAGGGAGGCCTTCAGCTTGGCCCTGAGTACAGTCAGAAGTTTGTCAATAACCTCGAACTCCGCCCTCTCCCTAGCTTCCTGAGCTGACATAGCTGGAGTGCTAGATTCTGAGGTGGTGCTAGAGAGAGGTTCCTGGCTTGGGGTTTCAGAGCAGCTGTCGTGCTGGGCCCTTCGACGTCTTGCCTAGCATCTCCTGTGTATAGAGGGTCCGACTACATGTGGCTCCATGGCAAACTGGTCAGGCTTGCTCGGGACTGAGTTGGGGAGAGCGTCAATCGGACATGAAGCCAGCCCAGAAACAAGAGCTGACACTTCAGGTATTGGTGGAGTTGACTTTACGGGAGCCAAAACAGGAACAGGTGGGCAGCAGGCCGGCCTAGGGGCAGGCGGTGCTGTGGCAGACTCTTGGGTAGTGTCAGGGGCAGAGTGAGGGATAACAGGGACTTGGGTCTTGATCTGAGGTTTGGACCTTCTACGTCGCGGGCCCACGCCTGGAGAACAGAATGCCAGACGGGTCCCTTCATAACTGGTCAGGACCGCAGTCTGGTCTTGAGTCTGGGGTCTATACCCCGAGACAGACATGAAAGCCTTTGTGGCTTCCATGGGCGGGAAGGAAAAAAGAAAAAGAAAGAAAAACCACTCGCACGTCTCTGGGTCCTAGTCTGGCCTACTGTCACGGTTTTGTTAGGGATGGACCCAAGAGAGGAGAAAGTGTGAGGGATGAACGAAAAAGGGTTTTATTTGACAGATACATAATACAACCAAAATCGCTCCTAAAAGGAGGTAACAAAAAACCTGGGCTATAGGGAGAACAGATACAGAAATAAAACCTAAATGGACACACGGGAGAAACACTAAACTACTAAATAAGTAAGGCACGGGTTAACATAGACAACTAAAGCAAGTAAACACAAGGGGAAGGCTAAGGAGAACTATCTTAACATAAATACTCTAAACTAGAAAACTCCGAACTCTACTACCAAACAGGGGGAAGGGAAACAAAACACCGGGCAATTTTTAAATCAAAAGAAACCTACAAGTTTAACTAACAAGACCCACGAGGACAGGCTAAGGGTACCAACAGGAAATTAAACAGGTTTGAAACAAAGACACACACACACTCTACGGAATAAATGAACACGCAGACTAAGGTAACAGAGCAGGGGGGGGAACACAAAAAACTAACACGGGAACTCAGGGGAGGCAGACATAAACAAACTGAACAAAAAGCGTTAGCAAATAAAAAACACAAAGGCAAACCTAAAACACAAAACCCGGGAGCAACAGGGAGAGAAAATGTCCAAGCAACAAGAGTCCCGAAAGCAAGAGTCCATGAAACATACATACAGATGTGGGGTTGGTGAGGGTGAGGACGAGGGAGGAGCCATTATTACAGACCATGCAGTCCTTGTATAACCGGACTGAGAAGTGCCTGTATTCTCGCTAAGATCTCAAACATGTTTCCATTTGGTGTTGCCGGTTGTCACTGATCCTGTGATTTTCATGGACAGAATTTCCAGGTGAAGCATGGAGAAGGAGTGTGTCTGGTTTAGGGACCTCCGAATCTCTCTTCCGCTCTTTGCAGATGATGTGGATCTATTGACTTCATCAGACCATGACCATCAGCACGTGCTGGGACATTTTACAGCTGAGTGTAAAGTGGTTTGGGATGTGATGCACCTCCATGTCTGGTTCTCTGCTGGAAAATAGTGAATAATTTTGAGTATCTTAGGGTTTTTTTCACGAGTGAGGGTCAAACAGATTCAGCAGAAATGCAGACGTTGTACCAGACCCCTGTGATGAAGTGGGAATTAAGCCCCAAGGCTTAATACATGAGTTTTGGGTAATGACCGAAAGAATAAGATCACAAATACAAGCGGCCAAATTGAGTGTCCTTTGTATGGTGGCCGGTGTCAGCCTCAGATTTAAGGTGCAGGGCTCAGACATCTGAAAGGAGCTCGGGGTAGAGCTACCAGATGTGACATGTATCACTGTACATAACACTGTGAAGTTTAATACAGTCATTAGTTGACAAATTAGTTGAAAATTTTATCTGTTATATTCAGACACTTACTGCTTCATGTTGGAAGGAGTAAGTAAAGGTGTTTGGGGCATCTTATAAGAGTGTAAGTACCATAGAATAACCTCAGGGGACAGTCCTCTCACCCTTCCTCTTCACCCTGTACACCTCTGCTTTCCAGTACAACTCGGACTACTGTCACCTGCAAACAGATGGTCGGGGACTTCAGGAGGACTGTGGTGTCAGGAGGAAACAGATCTTTACCATTTCATCACATCATAGCTACAACTACTTTAACATATATCCACTGTTTCTACATATGCAGTCTAGTACAAACAATGTCTCTGGCTGTTTCAGATTGTTCACCTCACTCGTACTGACAGAACTAACAGGTGCAACATGTATCACTGTACATGACACTATAAAGTTGTATGAAATCATAAATTAAAAATCCTTTATATTTTTAATTGAGACACATAGTAGATTTTATGAATCTTCACACAGAAACACATGACAGTTGTTGTTCTTTTAAAAACAAAAGTCACCACTCAGTAAAAGAAACTGGCAACTGTGGTTTCCAGAATAATTCTGTTAAAAAACTGTACCACTGTTGACACCTTTACAGGAGAAACTGTACATTGTACAGTTTACATTTACCTTTTAAACCTGTAAAGCTAACAGCCCTTATCTGCTGCATTAACAGGAGATTAACATGCAGTTGATGCTTATTTTACATGGCAGCGACTTTGCATACACACAAAACTGCGTTCTGGTTAGTGAAAACAACTTTGGGGTTTAGTGCTTTTATCTAATGTCCTTTACAATGTTGCTTCTCATTCACCCATTCACACACACACTCACACACACCACACACACACTTACAAATACACATTCACAAACCAATGTTGGTGGCTGCTATGCAAGGTGCTCACCTGACACACCAGGAGCAACTTGGCGTTCAGTTTCTTGCCCAAGGACACTTCAACATGCAGCAAGGAGGGAGTGGGAATCGAACCACTGACCCTGTGGTCCTGTGGTTGTGTAACGATCATCATTAAAGTGCACAACACTGGAGTTGGATTCTGGTCTGCTGTGGGACAACCTTCTAGCTGTGAGGTGGCAGCTCCAACCAGTCCACCACCCTGCTGCCCACTGTGCCCAACGTAACACTCAAATGTTTGAGAATGTATTAGTTACAATTAATTATGAGTTTAGTTTTTAGTGGGTATAATACATCTTAAAGGCTACGTAATGCAATCTATTTACGTAATTCTACTGTTGTTTTTCATATTCATATCTGTATAGCATATGATTTTGTACAATGTCATGCAGGTTGTTTCTGTAAAAAGATCCTTATATTAAAACTATCTTGTAATTTTAACTGTATTGTATTGGCTTTTATATTACAGTTTATGTGTTTATAGTACAGTATTCTGTCAATTATACAATAAAATGTTACTATTTTAACATATTTACATTAAAAAGTACTTGGTTCACTGCTTTACAAAATTTAACTGTAAATTACAAATTGCATTTGTGTTTTATATGTCAAGATTTTACAGCAATTTGCTGTTTCACAGACGTTTCTTCCAGCGCATGAGTTGTTGGATAAATTGGTCTTTAATGATGTGTCACTGAGTCTTTGGTGAATGTGAATGTTCACCTTTCAATGACCTTGGAATGAAATCTCAGATCGCAGTTCGAATCATACAAGATATTTAATTTTATGCAAACGATGTCCTGCTATATTTCTCATTGGAGAAATGTCTTTTCCATCATGTTTTGGCTTGTTTGATTGTATTTTCTCTCCACACTCAGATTAAAGGATTTTTGCATATGCATACTACTGAAAATCAGACTTGACTCTGTGCTAGGACCAATACTTTTCAATTTGTATATGTCACCTTTTAGGTTTTAAAGATTTCTACTAAAAATTTGTCAACTTGCTTTTTTGCAACAGAGTTTAATTAATTCATAAAGACAAGAACATGTTGTTAAACACTTTGGAAAAACTGACACTATAACTGGGACTAAATGATCTTATAATATAAAAAGATGTTTAAAAATGATTGTAGAACAATGTTAAGAATGTGTAACGTGATGCATTAATGATGATCTCATGAATATTGTGATAAAATCTTTATTCTTTTGGAATCACACACTCATCAACATTAACACAAGAAACAAACAGAGACAGAGAGAAAGCAGCTGCAGAGACCCAGTGATTCAGGTCAGGACTGGGGACACAGGTCTCTCCTCAGGGTCTGCTTGAGTGAAGTCTGGGAGCCCTGGGTGGCCTCACAGGTCACAGAGTCCACCTTCCCCCACTGGTCTGCAGGAGCCTCAGGGTGCTGCTCCAGCTGTAGCGTCCGTCCTTCTCCAGCACCACAGGGCTCCTGCTCTCCTCCCAGCTGATGCTGCTGCTGCTGTCCACCTTCCAGGACAGACTCCAGTCTGAGGGGAAGCCCTTGTTGGCCAGACACATGAGCGTGGCCTTGCCCTTCTCTAGTTCCTCACTGGAGGGGGGCAGCACAGTCAGGATGGGATGGGCATCACCTACAGCAGGAGACACCAATCAGCTTAGAGGACAGCAGCAGACATTTGGACACCTTTACTGTGTGAGAGTGGATTTTGTCCTTGAAGGATTTTCTGTCAGATGGTTGTTCTGCTCCACCAGTCACTGACTCACACATTGTTTCACTTCCCTTTAAGAAACCTCTCATGCAGATCAGGACAGAAAGAGTCCTCATATGACTTGAGACATGTCAAACTAAAAAAGTAAAGTGAGAAAAAAAAATACATTGTAAACATTTGATCAATATTTTATTGTAACTTATTTAAAGGAAAAAATAAAAATGGAGTTTAAAATCAGTCGGGGCCAAAAATAATTTTCCTTCATTTGAAATGACTTAGACACTGTTCTGGCTTTAAAGGACACAGAGACGTCTGAAAACTAATATATTTATTTAGTGTCACTGAATTATTTTAAAACAGATACAACTGGAGAGATAAAGGTTTAAGAAAAAAACTGTATGATTGTTAAATATTCTGTAGTTGACATTTAACAAATGAAGTAGAAAGTGAAAGTTTCTATAAAGGTCACTTTGAATGTCACATGTTTAAAGTTAAAAAATGAGCATAAAAACTGACATATTTAAAATAATTTAGCTCAGCCCAATAAAACATTATCAGAAATGTTTAGACACAAGAACTGTAACCTTAAGTAATAAATTACATGTAATACTTAAACTTACGTCCAAATTCCAGTTTGGTTCCTCCACCGAACGTGAACCACAGTGATACAAAGTCATTGTGTCGACGTACAAAAACTGCTGTTCCAAAATCAGAGAGCCATGTTTCTCTACAGTCACACGGAAAAAGCCACATTGTGAAAAATATTTAAACATATAAATACGTGTCACAGAACACGACGAATTTGTTGCATATGTGCAATTTTTCAAAATAAATCTATTTTAAAATAAAACACAGCAGAACTGCAGATCGATCAAATCAACATTTATTAAAAAGACATATTCAACGATAAATCTACAAAGCAGGATCTATGACACATTTTCAAAAAGGTTTTCTCCAAATTGACAAATCCCTGGAAAAACTGAATGATCCATTAATAATCAGCCTGATCAGAATGATTCAAGTCCCTGTAGGAGTTTATTATAACAACGTTGTACAAAAACCTCCCTGAGCTGAAGAGGAACTGATCTGACAACTGTAATGAAACTAAAACACTAAAGGTTTATACAGTAACACAGAACATAACAAGTCAAAGCACAAAATCACAGAAAAACTGAGTTTTACCTGCTGTTAAACTGTTACTTGTACTGACTGTTTTCTGTAACAATGAGACGATGAAAAGTTGATTGAGATAATGACAGATCTGTCTTAATGTCTGAAAAGTCAAAAATCATAGTAAATATTTAAATAAAAGTTTCTTTTAACTCCACACATAATGAGATTTTTTTTTTAAATAAAGTTTTTTTCCTTTGAGGTTTACTTTATCATTTATATTCAATGCACTTAAATGAACATATTAAAAAATCTAAATCATGATCTTGTTTAGTCTTTGTTCCCATCAACTGTGACCTTCTTGTCTATTTATCCACAAATATACAGCACAATACTAATAACTGAGCACTATATCCACACACACACACACACACACACACACACACACACCGACACACACACACACACACATCTTCATGAAAAATTGTATTGGAATTGTCACACATGTGTGTCAGACACAGGTTTATAGGTTTACAGTTACGTTTGCATCCCCCTACATCCCCCATGTAAGGAGACACAATCTGAACCTAAACCTACAGTAACATAGTAATAATGTACATTCAGCTGCTACAAATGGACTTTTTCCATCAGACGCAACAAAAATGATCAAGAAGTTTATTTTTTTTTTTAAATGACACTATATCACTAAAAAATGTCCATTCTTCATAAATTATTTAAAAATGAGCTTTAATTATTTCTGATTAAGGAACATTTGTACCAGCTGAATGTGCCATAAATGAAATGCTGATGAAAAAAATGACTCGTTTTTCCATCTCACAATAGGAAAATGCAAACTTTTGCATCCAACTGTAGGACTTATTAATTGTCACGCAGTTGTCATTTAATTAGCATCACTCAGTCAGTCTCATCAGTACCATGTGTCCACGTGTTGATAAGAGTATTAAAACTTGAAAAATGTGTCTTTACAGAAAATCTGATTAAAATCTGATTAAAAACATTTGCATTTAATTTTGTCTGATTAATTACAATTTAAACATTTGAAGAAACTGACATATCTACTAACGACCAAAGCTCTCAACTTGAGAACCCAAATAAAAGTGGAAGAGTTACAATGTATAAACCTGTAAGGTCCATTGTTTATGTGGGTCTCACAGTTTGAACTAAGTGGAGTTCATCATGAGTGGATCTAATGAAACTATGAGCACAGAAACATGAGTTTATTTTCCATCAACACACATGAAAACTACAGACTGGATGAGCAGGTTTTTATTGGACTGAATCAATCAAAGTTACAACAAGCAACAAAACTAAGAGACAAAGACAGATACAGAGAGAGGGAGCAGAGTGACATCAGTAGCAGAGTCCCTGGAACACATGTCAGGACTGGGGACACTGGTCTCTCCTCAGTGTCTGTCTGACCGGAGTCTGGGAGCCCTGGGTGGCCTCACAGGTCACAGAGCCTGCATTCCTCCACTGGTCTGCAGGGATCCTCAGGGTGCTGCTCCAGCTGTAGCGTCCGTCCTTCTCCAGCACCCCGGGACTCCTGGTCTCCTCCCAGCTGCTGCCGCTGCTGCTGCCGTCCACTTTCCAGGACAGAGTCCAGTCTGAGGGGAAGCCCTTGTTGGCCAGACACATGAGTGAGACCTTGTCCTTCTGCTGCTCCTCGCTGGACGGGGACAGCACCGTCAGGCTGGGACGGACATCACCTACAGAAGGAGACACCAGTCAGTTAGAGGACAGAGACCACACAGTTGGACGCCTTTACTGTGTGAGAGTGGGTTTGGTCCTTGAAGGAGTTTCTGTCAGATGGTTGTTCTGCTCCACCAGTCACTGACTCACACATTGTTTCACTTCCCTTTAAGAAACCTCTCATGCAGATCAGGACAGAGACAAACATCAGACAGTTTGACCTGAAATATGTCCCATAAATCTTAACTCTACATTAGTTTCAAATATGTAGTGGAAACATGGAGACAGAAAAACACCATGTGACAACAATCAAATGTTCTTCATGTGGATTTAAATCCCAATCAAACACATCAAATGATTTCAAATCTACAGCAACAAATAACAAGAAATCCAATGAAGTCATTTTCAAACATCACTAGTTATCGTTACTCTGTTAGAATTTAGTGGAAACAAGTCACATGTAAAGATCAGAAAGCAGTTTTCAATGTGGTGGATTAAAGTAGTTTAACTTTGACCCTGACAGGAACATGGAAAGATACGTTTAGTAAAACTGCTCTGAGTTCACCTCCATGATGAAGGAGGGGAATAAAAACACAAATACTGAATCTGTTCCAAAGAAAACCAGATCATTTCACCTGCTGCAACTATTTAAAACACGACTTCACAAGATTTGATTTAGTATTTGATCAGAAACTTACTTCCAACATCCAGTCTGGTTCCTCCACCGAACGTGAGCCACAGTGATACAAAGTGACTGAGTCGTCGTACAAAAACCTCTGACTGTACAGAGACACGACTCTCTGACTTTGGAACAAACAAACTCAACAAAATGAGTCGTTGGTTGTAAACATTTCTCAGCTGATATGAAAATTGACAATAACCTCAAAATGTCTCTAATTTTAAATTAATAATTTAATTACCATGAAAATGTTAAAATATTTTACTATATATGATCATTTAAAAAACACAATTTTATATTGTTTGTAACTATTATAAATAAGAAAAAAGATGTTTCACAAAACTCCCAAATAATAAAAAGATAATAAATAGCCAAAATAATTAGAAACTCATCAATCCACTGATAATCATCCTGATCAGAATGATTCAAGTCCTTGTTGGAGTCAGTGTGATCATTTCCATAGAGCCACTTTGCATCAGCAGCACCATGCTCCAGTGCTCTGGGAGAGTTTATAGTCCTGAGAGTTGAACACTGGATGACTGACAGCTGTCCTTCATGACAACAGAAGACACAGAAATCCTCCTCATCAAAAACATGACTCTGATCTCCGTCCTCATCTGGACTCTCCTCTGCTGCTGCTTCACAGGTAAAGTCCAGAGAATCCAACTCCTCTCCTCTATCAACATCCGTCCCTCTGAAATGAAGCCCACAAAACCATGATGCTGCTTTCTGTTTTTGTCTCTGTGTCCTCAGAGTCCAGAGGTCAGGTCACAGTGACTCAGCCTGGAGCAGTGAGCTCTGCTCTGGGAGGAACCACAACCATCAACTGTAAAACCAGTCAGAATGTGTATAATGGGAACGATTTAGCCTGGTACCAACAGAAAGATGGAGAACGTCCTAAACTGCTTATTTATTATGCCACCACTCGAGCATCAGGGATTCCAGATCGTTTTTCAGGCAGTGGATCAAACTCTGACTTCACTCTGACCATCAGTGGAGTCCAGACTGAAGATGCAGCAGTTTACTACTGTCAGAGTTATCACAGCATCAACAGTGAAGCTGTGTTCACACAGTGAAAAAGCATCGTACAAAAACCTCCCTCAGTCAGACTGAACAGAAACTGAACTGATGCTGCAGCTGGAAGCTACTGCAGAGACTGATACAGTTCACTGAATGTACACAAACACCAGTTGATGGTTAAAGATCAAAAGATCGAGATCATTCACTGTATCTGTTATGCTGAACGTCAGTGTGTAACATCTTTACAAAGACTCATTTATCACCTTGTTACTCGATAATATTTTATAATATTCTATAATTTTTAAATCTTGATGACTCCACCCTGTAGGGACTGATGCAATTCCCTAAAGACACACACACACACACACACACACACACACACACACACACACACACACACACACACACGTTAAAAACATTTCTTCACAATATGTTTGAAATCCTGATTATCTTCACAGGAAATTCTGTTTCACTTCATTCTCATTCATTCATATCACATGTCCATATAACATCATGTGGTAAGTTGAGGAGCTATTTTAAGATTATGATGATGTTCATAGGTTAAAACATGATTTCTAAATACTCCCTCCATTTCAAATTTGTACGATTTATTTTCCATCTCAGTCACCAAAGAACCTAACATACATCTCTTTGGTTGAAGCTGGAGTATCCAGACGAAACCCACGCAAGCACAGGGAGAAGATACAAACTCCACACAGAAAGGTCGCAGCCAGCTGGGAGGAGATCAGGAAGTATCTTATCTCAGCACATAAGATCTGCAAGAAGTGAACTGAAACTCTCTGTGCCTTCATGTTCTGAAATCGAATTTTGGCTCCTATTTAACATCAATGAGGCTGAAGCCACTGATCAAGCAGCTCAGAGTAATGCAGTTCCCTCCTTTACCAGGTGAGGGCGCTGATCTGTTCACATTAATCCTCTGTTTCAGTTTGTGATCATTTTTGACCAGATATTTCAATTAACACAGACTGACCCCCCAGGACTCTGGGCCTGTGCCCACTATAGTCTCATGATCCATCAGTGAGTTCATCTACTTTATCTTATATCAATCAGAGTTTTTAGATTTCATGTGTCTGTTGTACTTTTACACACTTTGTACTGATGCACCAATATAAACAGAGTCTGACCACAACCATTTTCACTGCACCCTGCTCTGCATTAGTGACACTATGATGTTGTTAAGTCACTGACAGACTGATGGTCTGACACTTTGTTCCAGAGCAAAGACAACAGTTTATCATTTATATATTGTTAAATGTTTCCTTCATTAAAATGATTCTGTTCATCTGTAAGAAAGAAACACGTCCTGTTTTTCATTTCCTGTTAATCTGCTGTCGTATTTTCATCCACCAGTCAAATGAATGAAAATGTGTGAACACATTTGTTTTCTTGTTACTTCCTGAACCAGACAGAAGGTTGAACCCTGACAGCAGCATCAGTAAAGTAGATCATGTTACTGCATTTCTCTCTGCCACAGGTAGTAGTTTATACTACAGTAGAAGACTTTAAAGTTTTACTGCAGCACAGTAACAGTCAGTGAAATTCAGAAACTGTCCGTCTGTCTCAGTCTCAAGATGTCTTCAGATATTTACGCCAAAGCAGATTTTTCCAAGAAGGTGAGATACAACAGAAAGGTGGAGGAAGATGGAGGAGAGTGGGAGGAAAGAGAGGTGGATATCTACGAGAACACAGATGATATCAGAGATGATGTCACTGATATTCAGTCAAAGGAAGAAAGTAAGTGATTGGACACAGGTGTAAATCTGCTTTGTTGCTCTGTTCTGTCCACACAGCATCTACTGCACATCTGTTCATCTTGTTGCTCTTCCTCAACTTTCTTTTATTCTCTATTAAAGGTTTTTAATGGAAAATATGACAAATTAATATTACAAATAACTTTGCTTTGTTTGAGTGATATTTGATGTTTTTCCTCCATTCAGAACCTGCAGCCCATCACTGTTCTCTCTGTATCTATATCCTATATGTACAGTTTGTAGGAAACAGCTGCAAAATGTGTGTTCAGTTAGTTGGATGCTCGTCTGCTGACTACATGTAAACTAACACAGGTTTCTGTAGAAAAGTCATTTTCAGGGGTTTTGTTGCTGAATGTGTTCAGTTTTTGGCTTCAGTCCTACTGGTCACAGTTTAACATTTATTCAGTTGTCAGATCTGTAGAAGCATCAGCTCTGCTAAAGAGTTTTACCACAGAGTGGAACAAACACACAACAGGAAGAAGTGGGATGTGTAAAGTGACTGTTCAGTTGTACAGTTCTGGGGTCAACTGCAACACGAACATGATAATCTGTCAGATCACTGATCTCTAGTGTTGCTGTGACATTTTGAACAGATGCCACCACAACCACAGACCTGAACCACGATGCTTGTGGGTAAACTGCCATGATTAAAGCTGATGATCAGTAACAACCAGCTTCCATGTTGTTTTGTCTCTGTAGGACCACAGACTCAGAATCGTCCTCCAGTCCACAGAAAGTCTTTCAGAGGAGCTGCTCTGTGTCTAGCAGTGCTGTGTCTTCTGATGGTGGCTGGGATCATCGTCCTGTCCACATATCGTAAGATAAACTGCTCTGATTGGTTGTTCTAGATTTGTACTTTATTGATCCTGAGGGAAATTTAAAGCATCCAGTAACTTACGCAGCTTAACATGCTCAAATACACAAAATAAAATATGAATATAAATAGTAATGAATAGTAACAGTCCAAGTTTTTACTAAGCCAATAAACCTAAGTTAGCTCAGTATAAAAGTGAACATGATGAGACTAATAAAGGTCAAGAGGGCAACAAAGCCAATGAAACACAACACAGTGACGGTGGACACTGCTGACTGTGTTGTTGCACCCTGGACTTTGGTACTGAGCGGAATTAAACTGATGGCTTTGGGGACAAAAGGAACAGGTCCAGGACAGCAGTCTACACAGAGTCATCACCAGGCAGAGAAGCGTTTTCAGTGGCAAAGCGTGGTTAGTGTGATGGTCAAGAGTTTGAGGGTCCTTCTCTCAGCCAATGATGTAAGAGGCCCCTGTTCAGTTCCCAGCTCAGAGCCACTCACCAACCTGTCCACTCGTGCAGCATCCCTCTTCCTAATGCTGCCTCTTCAGTGAACCACGTCATGGAAGAGAACACTGGCTACCACAGTCTGGTAGAACAGAAGAAGTTTTCAGATCTTGAAAGACACCAGGCTTCTCTGGAAAAACAGTCTGTCCTTTCCCTCCACTTAGCATCTGGAGTGTTGCTGGTTAACCACGTCTCTGTGAAGCAGCAGACTACAGTCCTTGTCAATCCTCTAGTTTTTCACTACAGCTGCCAGTTTGTCAGTCTTCTTGTACAATGAACTAACATTCCACATAACCACAGATGGAACAGACATCTTATGCCTCTGGTTCTCCAGCTGTATAGCTCTGAGTTTAGTACCGGCCTCCTGCCCCAGTACTTGCACCTCAGCTCACTGTGGATCTTCTTTTTATTTAATTATCTTCATGTGTTTGGTGAGAAGTTCATTATGTTACAGAAAGTGGGAATGACAATAATGTCATTTTTGTGATTAACTGTGAATCTGAAGCTGTTTAAAATCAATTTCAAATTCCATCATGAAGCTTCATTTATGTCATTTCATAAAGCATCTTTGAAAAGCTCATTATACCCTACTGACATCAAGTGTGTAAATTATTTGCAGCAAACAGCACCAATTTGAAGGTAAAGCACCAGGTAATGTTGCTGACATCACTGGCAGTTTAACTGTCATTGATCTGCACCTACGTGTAGATCAATTATAAGTTTGTAGAAATGTATTTGATTTCAGATGTTACCCACCTTCAAATTTCCCCTTCAATTGGTAAAAAGAAGAAAAAAGTTTGAATACCTGGGATTCATAACCCAGTACAATGGTACAATACCGTTGGCCTCCATGTTGGTCTCTTGGAACTGTTTGCAACAGTTTTTCAAACTCTCTGTCCCGCCGTGTCCAAGCGGTGCAGTGGAGAAACATGTCCTGAGGCTGTCCACGTGTATGGACATTTAGCAGACTCCTAGAGCAGCAGCAGGTCCTGATCACTTCACTGCAGCAGTGTGTGGCAGCGATGCAAACACCCACAAACACTAATGAACGTCTTTCTCTAAGCAGCAAATATCCAGAATCTCCCAGTGTCAGATGTAGTTACCGTCCTCACTCAGTAGCTTGGTGTAATATGTGTCTCCCACATTCACCATGCTAGCATGAAGGAGCTAAGCTAACTACAGTCCACAGCGTGGTGAAGGCTTTAGAGTCTATGAAGTGAATGTAGAGACAGCAAACAGCTCCTACTGCTCCCATACTTTATAAAATACAGATACAGGCACATTCAGGAGTTTAGTGAACCAACAACATTACTGGAACTTTACCAAACATGGATATTGTATTTTTGTCTCTTCCCTCAGTCAGGCTCCGTTTTCTGCTCCTTCCTCCTGTTCTCTTCCCTCCTGCTTCGTTCTTTGATTTTCCCACTCACCTAAACTTGTTAGCTCGTCCTAAGCATCACTAATTGTCCAACACAAATGACTGACACCTGTCTCGTCCACTAACAACACAGAGAAAGGGAGAAAGATGCGTTTAACAACCATTCTGAACATAGGATATTTCATTTACATAAGTGTCCAATTAGAACAGTCCACATTCAACAAAAGCTGGAAACTCTCCTTCTGCTCCACACAAGCACTGAAACTTTGATATCACATGGAGCATCACTACTGTTCACCTGATCACATCCTAGCAAAGGAATCTGAACAGGTGCCATTGGGGCATCGAGGTTTCATTCACTCACATACAGATAGTTCACAGTGATCTGTCCTGTCATTCTTACAAACTATGAGATGGTTTAATAGTATGTGTGTGTGTGCAACAGCTCCAAACTAACTGAGTGGGATAAATAAAGCTGTATAATTTTTACATTTATTTAAAACTTAGATTTGTGGACTTTGAACAGAATAATAAGTTCAAACTGCAGCAACAGCTCACACATCACATTTCCTGTCAGAAACACTTCTTGTTTTTATTTAGTTTGATCTGAGACAGAAAGTCAGCTTTTTACACCTATAATTATATGCTAATGATATGCAGGCACACAGTTCTGCTAATGAACCTTATATCTTAGTACGATGACCAGGAAACATTTACAAATATGAGCATGAGCTGTGTTTCTCAATATTATTACAAGTTTTCCAAATAAAATTCAGAAATAGTCATTCAATTATATTTACAACACAAAAATAAAGATTTATATCAGACAAACACTAATGTATTTAAAGTGTCAGTGGTTGTGGTTTGTCTGGCTGCTACTTCCTTGATGCTCTCTGTTCAAAGCTGCCTGACTCAGACACAAACAGACAGTGAAGACTGGTCACAAAGAAGTTCACTTAGTTTTTAGCTGTTTAGTTCATCAACTTGTCGACAGAAATTTAAACTGACTGTGATCTGAAGGTGAAATATATCAGAGGAGAGAAAGAGAACATGGAGGTGGAGGTGATGGAGGATGGAGATCAGCGTGATGATGTTGGATCAAAACAAGCTGGTGAGTTTGAGTAATTATGTTCACTATTATTGTGGGAACTCAAATAACGTTTACAGCTTCAGTCTCACTGTTAAAGAACAAAGTTCCTGTAACAGTTGGTGATGTCATTATCTTGTCATCAGGAGTCATTTAATACAGCAGGAGTTTAAAAATCTTTGTTCACCAAACAGTTGGAGTTAATTAAAGTAAAAACCCTCCATACTGTAGTTCATTAAAGTCCCTTAATAAAGTTGAATAAAACATTTCCTGTGTATTTTGTCTCTGTAGAACCACAGAGTGAGAAGAAGCTTCCAGCTTTTAGAAACAGCAGTTTCAGAGTTTTTACAGTGTCTCTGGGAGTTCTGTATATTCTGATTCTGGCTGGGATCATCACACGCTGTGAGGACTTTTATTCCATAATGTTGAAGGTTTTATTTTCTTCGTAGCAACTTTGTCTCCTAGAAATGATGTTAGAAACATGTTTCTTACAAATGAATGTTGTTAATTATTTAGTCCTGATCAGCTCTGGGCTCATCACACACAGTGTCCTAAACCATAGGATTATTAAGACTGTCCACAGCTGCTGGGCTGCTCTCCAAGAACCAACCATTTGTCAGCTTGTGAGGACAATTCAAATCCAGTAGATTCCATCTTCTTAGAATAGAAGTAGAAGTTCTAGTCTTCCAAGCCAGACCTTCAAACAACATCAGCATCAACATTGGGTCTTCAATGATTGTCCCCACTAAGTTTGCCAGAAATCTGAGGGTCATCATAAACAACAGACTGACTTTTACTGACATCTCCTCTGTCTCTAGGGCAGCAGATTTGTCCTCTACAACATCCGAAAGATCAGATCCTACCTTTCTGAATATACAACCCAACTCACTGCTCTGCTCATATCATCCAGGTCTACAATCCCTCCCACCTATTACGCTCTGCTGATGAACATTTCCCCTTTAAAAAAGGAAAAACACTTTTCCAATCAACACTTCATCTCATTGCACTTTGCTTTTACGTTTTCTCCTTGACTTTTCTGCTGCTTTGTTCCTCACTTGTAAGTCACTTTGGATAAAAGTCTGCTAAATAAAATATGGAAATGTGAATATACTTTGTTCCAAAAGTGAGACACTAGAGGGCAGTTTTCACATCATATGAATGAAGGTGCTGCAGGAACCTTCATGGGACACAAAGTATTTTTTTACTTTTTAGGAAAAAACACTGACTAATAATTCACAATTTTAACAAAGCAAAAGTAAATATTGACATTTTGTCCCATAATTTAAAGTGCTACATGTTTTCTAATAATGACATGTGCTCATGTAGTTAATTAGTGGATTTGGCAGGTTGGAAATATGTTGATACTGAATTTCTGAGTAAAATGTTCACAACTCCACAACATGTTCACAGAACAACATCTACTTTGTGACAACAGCAGAAAAAAAGTGATTTCTGCTTCTGTTTAAAGTCACAGCACTTGGTGAAGTTGAAATCCTTTAAAAACAAGTATTTAACGTTACAGACATTTGTGTTGGTTCTTTGTTGGCTCTAGTCACGACTCCCTGAGTGAGTTTATCACAGCAGGTTAAAGAACAGTGGCTTCAACAAGTTACTAGTGTTATTAAGTGTGACAGTGACACTTTAACGTGCTCAGGAAACTTCAATATGCTGTATTTAAAACACAATGATTTCATGGTTTTGATCTGTTTGGATTTGGTTTTTCCCTCCAGATATTTTAGTGACTTTGGAGAAAAATGTTCTGGAGAAGAAACTCAACAACCTGAGTCACAGTTCCAATCAGTCACAGCAGCTCATCAAGCAGCTCCAGGGTAAAACTTCAGGATCCAACTTCACAATGTTTCCATGTTCTCATAGTGTTTTTCTACTGTTCTAATACAAAGACAGCAGTCAACAATACTCAGTTACAGAGACTCATTGTTTCTTTGGTTTTGTGTTTCTCATCATTTCATTCAGTCACCAAAGAAAAAGAGCTTCAATCCAGGATTGACAACCTGAACAAAAGCTACAATGAGCTCCAGGACAAAATATGTAAGATTTTGAAATAATTACCAAATATCATTATACACAAGATTCACCTTCATGTTACGCTGAGACATGACAGGATTCATATTGTTGTAATGTTGTTTTTAACACACATCTGTCAGTTACAGGATGAAATAAAGCAGCTGAAAGACAAAAAAGTTGTTTCATTTTGTTGAACATTTTTATATGTGGATATTTCTGTTGCAGGTCATCACTTAAAAATCTGAGTTTTAACTTCTTTCTAAACTGAAGCTGAAAGAGAAAAGCAGCAGATTAAGATCTTATTTTACACAGTGAAACTACAGATCATCATCATTCTGATACTGAATGACATGAAATCTGTCTTTAAACATTTGTTTGACATTAAGGGAAGTTGTGTCCTGAAGGATGGAAGAGATTTGGATGCAGTTGTTACTTTAAATCCACTGAGAAGAAAAGTTGGTTTGAGAGCAGAAAAGACTGTGTGAAGAGAGAATCAGATCTGGTGATTATCAACAGCAAAGAGGAACAAGTGAGTGTGTGTGTGTGTTATTGTGTGTTAATGTGTGTTAATGTGTATTATTGTTTGTGTATGTTATTGTGTTAATGTGTGTTAATGTGTGTGTGTGTTATTGTGTGCGTGTGTGTTAATGTGTGCGTGTGTGTTAATGTGTGTTAATGTGTGTGTGTGTGTGTGTGTGTCATAATGTGTGTGTGTGTTATTGTGTGTGTGTGTGTCTGTGTCTGTATGTGTGTGTGTGTGTGTGTGTCTGTGTGTGTGTGTGTGTGTGTGTTAATGTGTGTGTGTGTGTGTGTGTGTGTTAATGTGTGTGTGTGTGTGTTTGTGTGTGTGTGTGTTAATGTGTGTGTGTGTGTGTGTGTTAATGTGTGTGTGTGTGTGTGTGTGTATTAATGTGTGTGTGTGTGTGTGTGTGTGTATTAATGTGTGTGTGTGTGTGTGTGTGTGTATTAATGTGTGTGTGTGTGTGTGTGTGTGTTAATGTGTGTGTGTGTTAATGTGTGTGTGTGTGTGTTAATGTGTGTGTGTGCGTGTGTGTGTGTGCGTGTGTGTGTTAATGTGTGTGTGTGCGTGTGTGTGTGTGCGTGTGTGTTTGTGTGTGTGTGCGTGTGTGTGTGTGTGTGCGTGCGTGTGTGTTAATGTGTGTGTGTGTGTGTGTGCGTGTTAATGTGTGTGTGTGTGTGTGCGTGTGTGTTAATGTGTGTGTGTGTGCGTGTGTGTTAACGTGTGTGTGTGTGTGTGTTAAAGTGTGTGTGGGTGTGTGTTAATCTGTGTGTGTGTGTATGTGTGTATATGTGTGTGTGTCAATGTGTGTGTGTGTGTCTTTATATGTGTGTGTGTGTGTTAACGTGTGTGTGTGTGTGTTAACGTGTGTGTATGTGTGTGTGTTTTTTAACGTCTTTGTGTGTGTGTGTTTTTTAACGTCTGTGTCTGTGTGTGTGTGTGGTAATGTGTCTGTATATGTGTGTGTGTGTGTGTGTGTGTATGTGTGTGTGTATGTGTGTATGTGTGTGTGTATGTGTGTGTGTGTGTTAATGTGTGTGTGTGTGTTAATGTGTGTGTGTGTGTGTGTTAACGGGTGTGTGTGTTTTTTTAACGTCTGTGTGTGTGTGTGTTAATCTGTGTGTGTATGTGTGTATATGTGTGTGTGTCTTTATGTGTGTGTGTGTATACGTGTATATGTGTGTGTGTGTGTGTTAACGTGTGTATATGTGTGTGTGTGTTTGTTAACGTGTGTGTGTGTGTGTGTGTGTTAACGTGTGTGTGTTAATGTATGTGTGTGTGTGTGTGTGTTAATGTGTGTGTGTGTGTGTGTTAATGTGTGTGTGTGTGTTAATGTGTGTGTCTGTGTTAATGTGTGTGTCTGTGTGTGTGTTAATGTGTGTGTCTGTGTTAATGTGTGTGTCTGTGTTAATGTGTGTGTCTCTGTGTGTGTTAATGTGTGTGTCTGTGTTAATGTGTGTGTCTCTGTGTGTGTGTGTGTGTGTGTGTGTGTGTGTGTGTGTGTGTGTGTGTGTGTGTGTTTCTGACTTGCTGTCAGTTTTTATACACAATGAAAAGTCACATGAATATGGGAGAATTTTGATGAACTATAACTTGAGTTAACTGATCTCAGTTACATGAACAAAAGAAAAAGATGTGAATGATTCAAAAAGCTTCTGCATGAACAATGAAATGTAAAATAAACAGTTACATGTTATTGAAACACAACAAATACAATCTGCTCATAGAAAATATGAACTTTAGTTCAATTCAAACAATGTTTGTTACAACTTTTCTTTTCCTACAAGTTGTAACAGATTCACATGTTCCTTCAAACAGAGTCACATGATGATGTTACTAGAACAGAAAAACTGAATGATGAAAGAAGAACTGATTATTGACTTTCTGTTAGGACTTTGTCACCGAGCTGAATCCGCATGAAGAGTCCTGGATTGGTCTAAGGACACAATGGTCAGAGACAGAGAACAAATATCAATGGGAATGGTTGGATGGATCACAACTGACAGAAACGTGAGACAGATTTTCTTTCTAATACAGTGACAGCAGAGTCATTTTTAGGAGCTAATAGGATCATGTGTTAAAATGTAGGACAGTGACAAAATGATCCAAATCTCTTTGGAAAAATCTTTCTATGAACTCTCTTCATCTCCAGTCTGTGATGAGCTGCAGTAACAATGAGTCAGGATTGAAACATGGTTCAAAGCTCTGGTCACAGTTCAGAGGATTGAATGTGTGTGCTGCTCTCTGTATCCTCACACAGAACAAACATGGTGGAAGAAAAACTAGCTTCAACATTTAGAGTCAAACTTTCTTGAACTTGATCTCAGCATGAAGGAGCAGCTGCCTCTTCTCTGCTCTTTAGAAAGTGAAGAACAGATGAAGGAAAAAGCTGAAAGTGATGTGAGGAAACCTGTTGACAAAGTGAAAAGTCTAACAGACAGTGACTGGGCTCAGAGAGAGAAACACTACTGAACATGTGCAGTGGCTTTAAAAAGCAGGAATCAGAGCAGGAAGACACTAAATGCTGCTGGAGTCTGAGCAGAGTCACTAACTTTGATTGGAATGAATGGAGGAGATCTCAGAGTCCTGGATCCAGGTTTCAGTTCACATCTGGGATCAGACTTATCCTCATGATCCTTGTGGTGTCAGCAAATCCCCTACATAGTTACTAACATGACACTATTTCAAATCATTAAAATGAGATTTAAGTTTATTTGAAAGGAAAATAATCATGAATTTATCAAAGTCAAAAACAAGGTTTGATTTTTTTCCCACAGCTTCTGGGCGACAGAAGAACCACAATACACTTGGTCTTCATATGCAGCATGTTGTGATCGACACGGAAGATGGAGAAGTGAACGTGATAATTATTCTAAAAACTGGATCTGTGAGAAGAAGATTTCCTGCTTCCTCTGATGACAGAGACGTGTGTAGTGTTGGGATGAAGCTGTTTGTCAAACTCTGAAATGTTCTTCCTGATCCTCAGTGTCATCTAACATTAGTTGACTTGTTCATTCTGTGTCACATGTTCAATCCTCTTTATTCCATAGATATTGTCCCTCTGTGCTCTATGGTGCAGACAGAGTAGTGGGGTTGGAAGTCGTCCACACAACAACTACATGTGGACTTACTAACTCTGTAGTCCCACTAAACTGCTGCAGTCACAGAAACTCTTTATGTTCATCTTCCAGTGAAAACCTTCATCAGGACACTGAGAGGTTTAGTTATGAAAACAATTTTTCTCCATTGTTCTGACAAATAAATATGTTTTAATCCATGTTTCTAATAATTTTTACCATGTATGGGGAGAAACATAATAAACTCGAGAAATATTACACAAAGAAATGTTGTAGACTTTGATGTGAATTAGTTTCCACAGAATCAAACTGATATTTACGACCAAATACAGTCTAATAATTAGTCCCTCTTGATTTCAATCTGCAGTCAGTAAAAACAAAAATTGGCTACAGGAATAAGAAAATGAAAACACATCAACATGAGGAATGTAAGATGTTTTAAAAGATCACATCTATATATATAAATATGAGTCAGGATGTAAGAACATGAATCCACAGCACAAACAGAAACACAATGAGATGTGTTCAACCAAATGATGGTGGAAACCAAGCTGGTTTCTATGCAGAGGAGCTGATGAGGGAAGTGGGAACAGGTGTGTAGGAAGGAGGGGACACAGGTGGATCTGGGAGGAGAGTCAGGTGACTGAAGGGATGGAAGTCTGAGGACATCTGGTGGACAGATGGAGAATAGCAGGAGACAGACAAACGTCACTGGATCCTGACTATGTCTGTCCTGGATGAGCAGTATCAAAGCTGGTTATCAGCTGGTTCTGTGAAGCCTGGGTTTCCAGAGTGTGTTCATGTGAAAAAAGCAGAGTTGCTCAGTAGAAGTGACACTAACAGAACCATGAATGAAGTATCTAATGTAATATAAGATTAAAGGGAGATACCTGCACAAATGTGCTTAGAACATGAGCAAAACCATTTCTGCCAGGTGAACTGTAAATGATATGATCACATGTTATTACCAGAATAAGAGACTCAGCAAAGTAACAGTTTTTTACTTTGACTGTTCTGTCAGTGCTTGTGTGGTTTCCTCCCACAGTCCACAGACATGTATGTTAGGTTAACTGCTGACTCGAAATCGCTGTAGGTGTCAATGTGAGAGTGAGAGTTTAAAGAAGCTTTAACATCCAGGACGTCTTTTAGAGTTTGATTATCTTGCAAGAGAGAAGTTCATCAACAGAGTTTCAAGTCTCCATCCTATGCAGTTCTAAACTTCATACATCACACATTAGTTTTATATCTTTCTGTTTCTGAGCAGAACATTCTCCACAGGTGTTCTATGGGATTCAGATCTGGAGTCATTGCTCGCCATGTCAGAACTCTCCAGCACCATTGGAACCATTTCTGGGGGCTTTCTGAAGTGTGTTTCAGGTCATTGTCCTGCTGGAAGACCCATGACCTCTGGAGGAGATGCAGCTTCTGACACTGGCCCCAAAATTCTTTGGTGATCATCAGATTTCATGATACTATTCACACAGTCAAGGCAGCAAAGCAACTAAACATCTGTGAACCTCCACCATGTTTGACTGTGGATTACTGTGTTGTCCACACCTGTTAATTGCAACAGGTGTGACTACATACAAATTCTGACAAAATTGCCAGGGTGCTGATATTTTTGGCCATGACTGTAGATGAAAATGGTTTTCAGTGCTTTACTTCCTCTTTAAATGTAGTAGCCATGGCGACAGACAGGCATCACTGATGAAGCATGAAAACAGATGGTTTCAGGACTAAAGATAAAAAGTACAACTAGTTCCAGAGTATTAAGTTGCAGAGAACATTTTTGGAAACCTAATATCTATAAATTGCTGAAATTAAAAATGTCAGTGTAACAATAGTTCAAACTTAAAAATTTAAATGTCTGAAGAAAGTGTGATGAAATAAACAGTTTCTGCTTAAGGAGACAAAAGTACAGTTGACAGCAGTCTGCATGCTTCCAGCATTGAACGTTGGATTAAAACCTCAGACTATAGAGAGACATGACTCTTTGATGCTGAAACAGTTCTGGAAAGTCATTGTCACCTTTTGTCAGCTGATGTGAAAGTGACCATGAACATAATGTCACATATTTCCTGAAGGTTTAGATTTTATATTTGACAATAATCTATGCTGTCTTTAAGTCTTTATTAGAATTATGTTAATTTGAATGAAAAAGATACGAAGCTAATCAATACTTTCATAAACTGATTGATCCACCGATGATCAGCCTGATCAGATTGACCCAAGTCCCTGTTGGAGTCAGTGTGATCATTTCCATAGAGCCACTTTGCATCAGCAGCACCATGCTCCAGTGCTCTGGGAGAGTTTATAGTCCTGAGAGTTGAACACTGGATGACTGACAGCTGTCCTTCATGACAACAGAAGACACAGAAATCCTCCTCATCAAAAACATGACTCTGATCTCCATCCTCATCTGGACTCTCCTCTGCTGCTGCTTCACAGGTAAAGTCCAGAGAATCCAACTCCTCTCCTCTATCAACATCCGTCCCTCTGAAATGAAGCCCACAAAACCATGATGCTGCTTTCTGTTTTTGTCTCTGTGTCCTCAGAGTCCAGAGGTCAGGTCACAGTGACTCAGCCTGGAGCAGTGAGCTCTGCTCTGGGAGGAACCGTCAACATCAGATGTAAAACCAGTCAGGATGTGAATGGTGGGAGCTATTTAGCCTGGTACCAACACAAAGATGGAGAACGTCCTAAGCTCCTTATTTATTCTGCCACCACTCGAGCATCAGGGATTCCAGATCGTTTTTCAGGCAGTGGATCAAATTCTGACTTCAGTCTGACCATCAGTGGAGTCCAGACTGAAGATGCAGCAGTTTACTACTGTGAGAGTGAACATTACATCAACAGTCAGTATGTGTTCACACAGTGAAAAAGCATCGTACAAAAACCTCCCTCAGTCAGACTGAACAGAAACTGAACTGATGCTGCAGCTGGAAGCTATTGCAGAGACTGATACAGTTCACTGAGGACACACACACACATTTGAAGATCTATCCATGTTAGGACATCCACTGACATAACATTTTTACCTCCTTACACCATAAAAACATGATCTTTACATTACAGCCACATTATTATTGAATTTTAACATAGTAACAATGAGCTGAGATGAATCAGCTCCGGTAGAACTTAATTTTGATTTTGGCTGCAAAAACAGGTGGTTTGTGGTTAATGAGTAAGAAATAATCTACAATTCTGAAAAGATTAAAGGACTATCAATTCAATTCAATTCAACTTTATTTATATAGCGCCAATTTACAACAAAGTCATCTCAAGGCACTTTACAGAATAAAGTCCAGACTACACAAGTATGTAGAAGCAACCCAACAATTCCCCCTTGAGCAAGCCCAGGGCAACAGTGGAGAGGAAAAACTCCCTTTAACGGGAGAAACCTACAGCAGAACCAGGCTCAGGGTGGGCGGCCATCTGCCTTGACCAGTTGGGGTGAGTGGAAAGTGAAGCGAGAAAAGAAAAGAACAACAAAAAGCAACAACAAAACATTATACAGGTTGGTAGGACACAAAATTAATAGCATACAGTGCTGACAAATAAATGTATAGAGAAAAAGAGGAGGGGAGCTCATTGCACTTGCAGGAGTCCCCCAACACTCTAAACCTATAGCATCTTAAGTAGGAGCTAATTCAGGTTGAGTGAGCAGTTTTAACTATAAGCTTTATCAAAAAGGAAGGTTTTAAGCCAAGTCTTAAAAGTAGAGAGGGTGTCTGCTCCCCGAATTTGGATTGGAAGCTGGTTCCACAGGAGAGGAGCTTGATAGCTAAAGGCTCTGCCTCCCATTCTACTTTTGCAAACTCTGGGAACCACAAGTAGGCCTGTATTCTGGGATCGAAGTGGTCTAATTGGGCGATACAGAACTATGAGATCTTTTAAATATGATGGAGCTTGACCATTAAGAGCTTTGTATGTAAGGAGGAGGGTTTTGAACTCAATTCTAGATTTAATGGGAAGCCAATGAAGAGAAGCTAGTGAAGGTGAAATATGATCTCTCTTTCCTAATCCAGTCAGCACTCTTGCTGCAGCATTTTGGATTAATTGAAGGCTTTTTAGAGACTTATTAGGACACCCCAGAAGTAGGGAATTACAGTAGTCCAACCTAGAAGAAACAAATGCATGGACCAGTTTTTCGGCATCACTTTGAGACAGGATGCTTCTAATTTTAGCAATGTTCTGTAGGTGGAAGAAGGCTGTTCTAGAGATTTGTCTTATATGTGATGTAAACGTCAAATCCTGGTTAAAAAATAACTCCAAGGTTCCTCACCGCAGTACTGGAGGCCAAAGTTTTGTCATCTAAAGTAATTATATTGTTAGACAGCATATTTAGGCCCAAAGAGTATAATTTCAGTTTTGTCTGAATTTAGAAGTAGGACATTGTAGGACATCCAGGTCTTTATGTCTTTTAGACATGCTTAAAGTGTAACTAATTGGTTAGTATCTTCTGGGTTCACAGATAAATAGAGCTGGATATCATCTGCATAGCAGTGGAAGTTTATGGAATGTTTCCTAAAAATTTTGCCTAAAGGTGACATGCACAGATTGAAAAGTATTGGTCCTAACACAGAGCCCTGTGGAACTTCATAACTAACTTTGGTGCATAAAGAAGAGTCATCATTAACATGAACATGGTGGAATCTGTCTGACAGATAAGATTTAAACCAATGCAGTGTGGTTCCTTTAATCCCAAATCCATGTTCTAGTCTCTGTAATAAAATGTTGTGGTCAATGGTGTCAAATGCGGCACTAAGGTCTAGTAAGACGAGTACGGACACAAGTCCATTATCTGAAGCCAGGAAAAGATCATTGGAGACTTTTACCAGTGCTGTTTCTGTACTATGATTAACTCTAAATCCTGACTGAAAGTCTTCATACAAATTATTCCTGTAAAAGTGGTCACATAATTGTTTTGCAACTACTTTTTCAAGGATTTTAGAAATAAATGGAGATTTTATATTGGTCTATAATTGGCTAAATCACCTGGATCAAGACAAGGTTTTTTAAGTAATAGTTTGATTACAGCAACTTTATAGGCCTTTGGTACATAGCCAGTATCTAAAGATAGGTTAATCAAATCTAATATGAACATCTATTAAAGGTAGAACATCTTTAAGCAATTTGGTTGGAACAAGGTCTAAAAGACATGTTGTTAGTTTTGAGGAAGCGATAGTTGAACTTAGCTCAGTGAGATCTATGGGTGAAAAGCAGTCTAAGAGGAATTGGGGCCTTATTGAGGATTCTAGAGCTGTTGTACATGAAGATCTATCTGTAATATTTGGGGGGAGGATCTGGTGAATTTTTTCCCTAATGGCTACAATTTTATTAGTAAAGAAAGTCATGAAGTCATTGCTGCTCAGAGTTAAGGGAAAACTAGGCTCAACAGAACTATGGCTCTTAGTCAGCCTGGGAGGAACCACAACCATTGACTGTAAAATCAGTCAGGATGTTTATAATGAGAACTGGTTAGCCTGGTACCAACAGAAAGATGGAGAACGTCCTAAGCTCCTTATTTATGATGCCACCACTCGAGCATCAGGGATTCCAGATCGTTTTTCAGGCAGTGGATCAAACTCTGACTTCACTCTGACCATCAGTGGAGTCCAGACTGAAGATGCAGCAGTTTACTATTGTAAGAGTGTTCATACCATCAACGGTCAGTGGTTGTTCACACAGTGAAAAAGCATCGTACAAAAACGTCCCTCAGTCAGACTGAACAGAAACTGAACTGATGCTGTAGCTGGAAGCTACTGCAGAGACTGATACAGTTCACTGAATGTACACAAACACCAGTTGATGGTTAAAATCGAGATCATTCACTGTATCTGTTATGCTGAACATCAGTGTGTGAGAACTCTACAAAGGCAACAATTCCAATTTTTTATATTTGATACATAAATACACTTCCAACAGTGAAAACAACAATAGGGTAAAAAAGATGCAAACAAATTTAAGATGAAATAAACCTCAGAGGGAAGACAAATGATATCAAATTAGTCATATTTTATTAGGCCACAAAGTATTGTACCAAAAAAGTCTCTGCACCTAACAGGGGACACCAACTGTTCACCCAGCAGACAACACTTAACTTCACTGTTTAAGCAGTGTGAGTAAGAATCGTTGTCCGTCTGTGTATGTCTCTCTGTGTTGGCTCTGAAATAGACAGGAGACATGTCCAGGGTGGACTCGCCTCTTATCTTGTGACAGCTGGGACAGGCTCCAACCCCCCATGACTTTGAACAGAATTACACTGCTCAGCATCCCTGGAAAAGCCTTTGGCAGGGTGCTAAGAACAAAAGTCTTCGACTGGTTGTCTGTCCCGGCAATTGAACAGTGGAACAAGTCTTTACTTTTGCTAAACTACTGGACGTGGGTCATGGGACTATGTCCATCCAGTCAACACGTGTTTTGTGGGAATCCTGTGATTGTCATGGACACAACAACCTGTTATCTAGGTGTTCTACTGCTTATCAGCCCCAGGTTGGGCAGCGCTGTGAGGATCATGTTCTTTGACTTCTTCAGTGCCTTCAGTGCTCTGATGACTCTGCAGTGGTGGGGTTAAACATCATGGAGAACAGCTCACATCTTCTTCACAAGCCGCTGGTCGAACAGCGCAGCAGCTTCAGCAAGAGGCTTCTTCCAGTCCGCTGTGACAAAGAACGGTACAGGAGGTCATTCCTGCAAACGGCCACAAGTCTGTAGCACTTCATCACCACATAACTACAACTGTACATCACACATTGCTGCTTCTACAAATGCACACTAGTTCAAACAGTCCCAATGTCTCTGGCTTTTTAGGACTGTTCACCTCACTTATACTTATACTGACAGAACTAACAGGTGTAACGTGTGTCACTGTACATAACACTGTGGAGTTAAATACAATCATAAATGAATTTCAGAAAATCCTCTAGATTTTCAATTGAGACACGTAGTAGATATTACGAATCTTCACACAGAAGCACGACAGTTGCTATTCTTTCAAAAACAAAATGTCCATGAGTTGTTTGATAAATTGGTCTTTAGTGATGTGTCACTGAGTCTTTGGTGAACATCTCATTTTAAATATGCTGGAAGAAAATCTCAGATCATAGATTGGTTCATACAGGTTACTGTACTTTATGCCACTTTATGAAGTCCTGCTTTTACTTCTACTGTCACAGCACCCGCTCTCCCATCCTCCACTCTCCTCCTTCTCTCTCTCTCCCTGTCTGTTTTGTGTGTTTGTTTCCCCCCAGTGCACCTGGACTGTGGCGGCGGCCACACCTGCATGCAATCATCCGCCCTAATGACAGCGGCTCATATACTGGTCTCCTTCACACCACAAGTCGCCAGATCGTCTCAGTAACTTCCATGGTACTCGAGTGCACTAGGCTCTTTAAAACCAACCAGTGTAGTTTTACTAACCTGCTCTCTATGTCTCCCTGCCCCCAGAACCTCCGGCCGCCCTGCTGCATCCAGCAATCCCCTTCGACTCCTCGTCTCCACGGCACCCAATCCAATGGTCACCATTCGTCTTTCTCCCGCGATTCGCCGCTCCATCGCTTCCCCCCTGCACCAGGTCCCATGCTCCTTTGATCAGGCTCTCCTTCCCCGGACATAGCTCTCCGTCAGCCCCCCCCCTTTACCCCATTTCTACCTGTGCTCCCTACCCCCCAATAAACCATTCTAACCTTTCCAACAACCTGGTTCCGTCTCTCTTTCTGGGTCCACTAATATTGACAGCACTTCGTAAGTGTGACATCTATATTCAGAAATGCCTTTTATATCGTGTTTGGCTTGTTTGTATTTTCTCTCAAGAGTCAGATTAAATGATTTTTACATATAAATACAACTTAAAATCAGACTTGACTGTAAAGATTTCTTATGATGTTGAAGATGATGTTAAACACTTTGGAAAACTGACACTTTAACTGGGACTAAATAATCTTTAAAAATACGATGTTTTAAAATGATTGTAGAGCAAAGTTAAGAATGTGTAACATGTGATGCATTAATGATGATCTCACGAATATTGCAGATGTGATAAAATCTTTATTCTTTTGGAATCACACAGTCATCAACATTAACACAAGAAACAATTAGAGACAGAGAGAAAGCAGCTGCAGAGTCCCAGTGAGTCAGGTCAGGACTGGGGACACTGGTCTCTCCTCAGTGTCTGCTTGAGTGAAGTCTGGGAGCCCTGGGTGGCTCTGGTCCCCCACTGGTCTGCAGGGAGGCTCAGGGTGCTGCTCCAGCTGTAGCGTCCTTCCTTCTCCAGCACCACAGGGCTCCTGCTCTCCTCCCAGCTGATGCTGCTGCTGCTGCTGCAACAATAAAACCTTTGTTGAACATCAGCTATGAATGCTACAGGCTCTTTTCTGAACTGTAGAAGAACCACTAAAAGTGTTTTGTTTAAATCAGGACCACTTAGTAGTACTTTGTTTAATGAGAGTCCTTCATATTCTGCCCTTGAATCAAATACAATCTCAACTGATCAGGTTTCTGGGGGTGGTACACACCGAATGATGGCAAGTACCAGTGTTCTTTATGTTTTTCCAGAGGAGCTGCAGGCTCTGCATGATCATTGTCAAACATTTTTTGCATGAACTCAATGTACTGTCTTTTCATTTCAGGTATTTTGTCAAGTGGTTTCCTAAAAGAATTAGACGCTTGATTGCTTGCTCCCTGTTACTTGGAAGGTGCTGTCTGGGGGAGTGAAATGCTAATGGTGCCACCCAGCTGTTTGCTTGATCTTGATAAACTTCTCTATTCATTATTTCAAGAAAGGTTTGATCATCCACTGACAGTGCTGGCTTGTCATCATCGCTTGTTTTGTCAAATACTGAATTTCCCAGTGTGTCTGTACACCCACTACTGCATCCATCCTGAGTACACAGGGCTGGGGAACTCTTCCCCGTCATCAGGAATCATGTCACACTCAATTAAGTTTGGAAGTGGAAGCCTTATTTTGACATCTACTGACTCAATCATAAAGTTTGCAGCCCTTCTGCCTGCAGTTTTGGTTATTCCCGTGCAGGTTTTAAGCGTAGGACATTGCTTATCAGGGCTTTCTATTGTATTTTTAGTCAAAAACAGGGAACATCTGTTTTGTGCACATTTATCGAGGTTCTGTTTCCACTTTTTGTGTATTTCTCATTTTTTGAGCTCTGGTTGGTGAGAGTTGTTAGAGCAAAACTGGGGTCATTCCTTACTTTTGCCTGTTGTCTTAAAAAGCTTGAGAAGCAACTGAAAGGGGGAAATGCAACTCCATATTCTTCCTTATACTAGGATCCCACAACAATCCATTTCTCCTGCAAACTGTAGTGTAACTTCTCCACAATTGGATTTACTCCACGAGCTGTGTCCAAATATGACAAACCTGTCAGATATCCACCCACTTTTGCTCACTCTATTTCCTGAAGAATATCACCGAGCTCTCTGAGCTTGACATTATCTCTTTGCCTGTTCTGAGGATTCGACACCTCTTCTCCAGCTGAAAGCTTGAGGTCTTTAGTAACACTGTGAAATGATGTCTTCCATGACCAGTAACGTTCTGGCTTGTCATCAAATGTCAGAAACCCTGCACTGATGATGTAACTGTCAAAAAGACCATCACTGTACGGGCCAACCAGAAGCCATGGATGACAGGGGACGTCTACAGACTCCTGAAGACGCAGAATGCTGCCTTCAGAGCTGAAGACAGGTGGGCCTGAGAACAGCCAGGGCCAACCTGTCCCATGGCATTAAAGAGGCTAAGAGACAGTACTCCAGGAGGATAGCCCATCAGTTCAACAACAGCAGAGACACTCGGAGCCTGTGGCAGGGAATACACACCATTACGGACTACATTGCGGACCTGTCACAGCAACATCTCTCTGCTGAACAAGGTGAACGCCTTCTTCGCTCGCTTTGAAAAGCAAAACAGCTCCATTGCACAGAAGACTCCACCTCCTCCTGGAGAATAGGTGTTGATGCTGACCACAGACAGTGTGAAGAGATCCTTCAGCAGGATCAATGCACAGAAAGCTCCGGGTCCTGACAACATTCCTGGGCGTGTACTGAGAGACTGTGCAGCAGAACTCACCAATATCTTCACAGACATTTTCAACATCTCTCTACGTCAGGCTGTTGTACCCACATGCTTCAAAGCCATCATTCCAGTCCAGAAGAAGCCGTCTCAATCCTGCTTCAATGACTACCGTCCAGTTGCACTTACTCAGATTATCATCAAGTGCTTTGAACGGCTAGTCATGCACCACATCAAGTCTTCCCTCCCCCCCTCCCTGGACCCCTTCCAGTTTGCATATCGGTCCAACCGCTCGACCGACGATGCTGTCGCAACTGCTGTCCACTCAGCACTCAAACATCTAGATAAAAAGGACTCATACGTCAGAATGCTGTTCATAGACTTCAGTTCAGCATTCAACACTATCATCCCTCAACAGCTCATTCACAAACTAGTCTGGCTGGGGCTCAACACTTCGCTGTCAACTGGCTGTTGGACTTTCTAACTGGAAGACCTCAGGCAGCACGGGTCGGCAGTAACACATGCAGCACCATCACACTGAACACTGGGGCCCCCCAAGAATGTGTGCTGAGCCCCCTTCTCTTCACCCTGCTGACCCATGACTGCACACCATCACACAACTCCAACCTCTTCATTAAGTTAGCGGATGACACGACTGTGGTGGGTCTCATTAGCAACAACGATGAGACAAACTACAGGAGCGAGGTGAGACACCTGGCCGGGTGGTGCAGTGACAACAATCTCTCTCTGAATGTGGAGAAAATGAAAGAGACTGTTGTTGACTTCAGGAGAGCGCTCACCCAGCACACTCCTCTAACCATCAACGGTACTAATGTGGAGAGGGTGAGCAGCACCAAGTTCCTGGGTGTGCACATCACAGAGGACCTCTCCTGGACCGACAACACTACAGCACTAGCCAAAAAATCACAGCAGCGTCTCTACTTCCTCCGCAAACTGAGAAGAGCCAGAGCCCCTCCCCCCATCATGTAAACCTTCTACAGAGGCACCATCGAGAGCATTCTAACGAGCTGCATCACTGTGTGGTATGGGTCCTCCAACGCCTCCTGTCGGAAGACTCTACAACGCATAGTGAGAGCAGCTGAGAAGATCATTGGTGTCTCTCTCCCTTCCCTCCAGGACATTTATGGAACCTGTCTCACCCGCAAAGCCCTCTGCATTGCGGGTGATCCCACTCACCCGTTACACAGCTTCTTCAGCCTGCTGCCATCAGGGAGGAGACTGCGGAGCCTACAGGCCAGGACCAGCAGGTTTGAAGGACAGCTTCATCCATCAGGCTGTCAGGAAGCTGAACTCGCTCCCGAACTTGCCCCCCTTCCCTCTTCGGCCTAAGTACTGTACTGTACAGGCACAGAACTATAACCCTCTACTACCTCACATGTCAATTTAATTTAAAGAACTGTTCTTGAGCCCTCTGCACTCTGCCACTTTTACCAGTCTGAAAAAGCCATTTTTGCACTAATTCTGTTACCTGCACTGATGTACACTTTACTGGTTTGCACTCCATCTGCCATGTGCTGCTTTTACTTTATTGTACTTTGTATTGTATTTTTATTAGTATACTCTCCAATGCCCTTACTGTATAGTTGAATTGTATAGTGTATTTTATATTTTTATATTTATGTGATCTAGATCTTAGGCTCCACTGTTAGAACTACCAGTAAGCACCATGGATGCGAGAGAAATGCAATTTCAGTTCCCTGTATGTATGTACTGTACATGTACATACAAGAACTGACAATAAAGCTTGACTTGACTTGATTTGTCCTTTTACTATACTGTCCTCGCAAAGAGTGGAACTAGTTCTCACTCACTCACTGTAAAACTGAAGACAAATAAAAATAGGAATGAAAATAACATAACATACATCTTACTAGTACAATTCAAGCTTTCAAATATTGTAATAAAAATATGCTGAGTCACAACAGCAATGATCACCACAATTTACTATAATTCTGAATTAACGATTTTAAAGCAAAATAATATTGCAGCAAACATAGTCTGTTTACAGCATCAAAAATGGTAATAAACAAAATACTTACAGACAAATAATGTTCAAGGCTACAACGTTCTAAAGAAGACTAGCAGCAGGCGATCAGTCCCGCTCTGTCCTCTACCTGCTTCAGTGACTCTCAGGAGAATTCCAGGCTCTAAACCTGCTGCTGCTGCTGGCTGACCAGAAGGGGGCACTGCTGTACAAAACTCTATGCACAAAGCTATTTAAAGGTTTTTAGCAGCTGTAAATGCACTAAAACAGAGGACAGAACAGCAGTCACTGACTCACACATTGTTTCACTTCCCTTTAAGACACCTCTCATCCAGATCAGGACAGAAAGAGTCCTCATATGACCTGAGACATGTCAAACTAATAAAGTATAAAAAGGAAAAAATAAAATGGAGTTTAAAATCAGTCAGGGCCAAAAATAACAGTGTCTGTGTAAAAACTCAGTGAGGTCCTTCATCTGAAATCACTTAGACATTGTTCTGGCTTTAAAGGACACAGAGACGTCTGAAATGTTTCATATCTGACAGCAATAAAAATAATATATTTCTTTAGTGTCACTGAATTGTTTTAAAACAGATACAACTGCAGAGCTAAAGGTTTAAGAAAAAAACTGTGTGATTGTTTAATATTCTGTAGTTGACATTTAACAAATGAAGTAGAAAGTGAAAGTTTCTATAAAGGTCACTTTAAATGTCACATGTTTAAAGTTAAAAAATGAGCATAAAAACTGACATTTTTAAAATAATTTAGCTCAGCGCAATAAAACATTATCAGAAATGTTTAGACACAAGAACCTTAAGTAATAAACTAATGTAATACTTAAAGTTACGTCCAAATTCCAGTTTGGTTCCTCCACCAAACGTGAACCACAGTGATACAAAGTCATTGTGTCATCGTACAAAAACTGCTGTTCCAAAATCAGAGAGCCATGTCTCTCTACAGTCACATGGAAAAAGTCACATTGTGAAAAATATATAAACATTTAAATACGTGTCACAGAACATGATGAATTTGTTGCATATGTGCAATTTTTCAAAATAAATCTATTTTGAAATAAAACACAGCAGAGCTGCAAATGGAAAATCAACTTAAACATTTATTAAAAAGACCTATTCAACGATAAATCTACAAAGCTTGATCTATGACACATTTTCAAAAGGTTTTCTCCAAATTAACAAATCCTTGGAAAAACTGAATGATCCATTAATAACCAGCCTGATCAGATTGATCCAAGTCCCTGTTGGAGTCAGTGTGATCATTTCCATAGAGCCACTTTGCATCAGCAGCACCATGCTCCAGTGCTCTGGGAGAGTTTATAGTCCTGAGAGTTGAACACTGGATGACTGACAGCTGTCCTTCATGACAACAGAAGACACAGAAATCCTCCTCATCAAAAACATGACTCTGATCTCCGTCCTCATCTGGACTCTCCTCTGCTGCTGCTTCACAGGTAAAGTCCAGAGAATCCAACTCCTCTCCTCTATCAAAATCCGTCCCTCTGAAATGAAGCCCACAAAACCATGATGCTGCTTTCTGTTTTTGTCTCTGTGTCCTCAGAGTCCAGAGGTCAGGTCACAGTGACTCAGCCTGGAGCAGTGAGCTCTGCTCTGGGAGGAACCACAACCATCAACTGTAAAAACAGTCAGAATGCTGGGACCAATTTAGCCTGGTACCAACAGAAAGATGGAGAACGTCCTAAGCTCCTTATTTATGGTGCCACCACTCGAGCATCTGGGATTTCAGATCGTTTTTCAGGCAGTGGATCAAACTCTGACTTCACTCTGACCATCAGTGGAGTCCAGACTGAAGATGCAGCAGTTTACTACTGTCAGAGTTATCACTACATCAACAGTCAGTGGTTGTTCACACAGTGAAAAACCATCGTACAAAAACCTCCCTCAGTCAGACTGAACAGAAACTGAACTGATGCTGCAGCTGGAAGCTACTGCAGAGACTGATACAGTTCACTGAATGTACACAAACACCAGTTGATGGTTAAAATCGAGATCATTCACTGTATCTGTTATGCTGAACATCAGTGTTTAACATCTTTACAAAGACTCATTTATCACCTTGTTACTCGATAATATTTTATAATATTCTATAATTATTAAATCTTGATGACTCCACCCTGTAGGGACTGATGCAATTCACTAAAGACACACACACACACACTCACACACACACACACACGTTAAAAACATTTCTTCACAATATGTTTGAAATCCTGATTATCTTCACAGGAAAGTCTGTTTCACTTCATTCTCATTCATTCATATCACATGTCCATATAAAATCATGTGGTAAGTAGAGGAGCTATTTTAAGATTATGATGATGTTCATAGGTTAAAACATGATTTCTATATTTCTAAATGTGTAGGATTTATTTTCCATCTCAGTCACCAAAGAACCTAACATACATCTCTTTGGTTGAAGCTGGAGTATCCAGACGAAACCCACGCAAGCACAGGGAGAAGATACAAACTCCACACAGAAAGGTCGCAGCCAGCTGGGAGGAGATCAGGAAGTATCTTATCTCAGCACATAAGATCTGCAAGAAGTGAACTGAAACTCTCTGTGCCTTCATGTTCTGAAATCGAATTTTGGCTCCTATTTAACATCAATGAGGCTGAAGCCAGTGATCAAGCAGCTCAGAGTAATGCAGTTCCCTCCTTTACCAGGTGAGGGCGCTGATCTATTCACATTCATGTGTCTGTTGTACTTTGACACACTTTGTACTGATGGTTGCACCAATAGAAACATCGTCTGACCACAACCATTTTCATTGCAGCCTGCTCTGCATTAGTGACACTATGATGTTGTTAAGTCACTGACAGACTGATGGTCTGATACTTTGTTCCAGAGCAAAGACAACAGTTTATCATTTATATTTTGTTAAATGTTTCTTTTATTGAAATGATTCTGTTCATCTGTAAGAAAGAAACATTTCCTGTTAATCTGCTGTTGTATTTTTATCAACCAGTAAAATGAATAAAAAGGTGTGAACACATTTCTTTTCTTGTTACTTCCTGAAGCAGACAGAAGGTTGAACCCTGACAGCAGCATCAGTAAAGTAGATCACGTTACTGCATTTCTCTCTGCCACAGGTAGTAGTTTATACTACAGTAGAAGACTTTAAAGTTTTACTGCAGCACAGTAACAGTCAGTGAAGTTCAGCTACTGTCCGTCTGTCTCAGTCGTCTCAAGATGTCTTCAGATATTTACACCAAGGTGAGATACAACAGAAAGGTGGAGGAAGATGGAGGAGAGTGGGAGGAAAGAGAGGTGGATATCTACGAGAGTACAGATGATATCAGAGATGATGTCACTGATATTCAGTCACAGGAAGAAGGTAAGTGATTGGACACAGGTGTAAATCTGCTTTGTTGCTCTGTTCTGTCCACACAGCATCTACAGCACATCTGTTCATCTTGTTGCTCTTCCTGAACTTTCTTTTATTCTCTATTAAAGGTTTTTTAATGGAAAATATGACAAATCAATATTACAAATAACTTTGTTTGAGTGGCTTTAGATCATGTTAGACTGATATGTGATGTTTTTTCTCCATTCAGAACCTGCAGCCCATCACTGTTCTCTCTGTATCTATATCCTACATGTACAGTTTGTAGGAAACAGCTGCAAAATGTGTGTTCAGTTAGTTGGATGCTCTTCTGCTGACTACATGTAAACTAACACAGGTTTCTGTAGAAAAGTCATTTTCAGGGGTTTTGTCGCTAAATGTGTTCAGTTTTTGGCTTCAGTCCTACTGGTCACAGTTTAACATTTATTCAGTTGGCAGATCTGTAGAAGCATCAGCTCTGGTAAAGAGTTTTACCACAGAGTGGAACAAACACACAACAGGAAGAAGTGGGAGGTGTAAAGTGACTGTTCAGTTGTACAGTTCTGTGGTCAAATGCAACACGAACATGATAATCTGTCAGATCACTGATCTCTAGTGTTGCTGTGACATTTTGAACAGATGCCACCACAACCACAGACCTGAACCACGATGCTTGTGGGTAAACTGCCATGATTAAAGCTGATGATCAGTAACAACCAGCTTCCATGTTGTTTTGTCTCTGTAGGACCACAGACTCAGAATCGTCCTCCAGTCCACAGAAAGTCTTTCAGAGGAGCTGCTCTGTGTCTAGCAGTGCTGTGTCTTCTGATGGCAGCTGGGATCATCGTCCTGTCCACATATCGTAAGATAAACTGCTCTGATTGGTTGTTTCTAGATTTGTACTTTATTGATCTTGAGGGAAATTTAAAGCATCCACTAACTTACGCAGCTTAACATGCTCAAATACACAAAATAAAATATGAATATAAATAGTAATGAACAGTAATAGTCCACGTTTTTACTAAGCCAATAAACCTAAGTTAGCTCAGTATAAAAGTGAACATGATGAGACTAATAAAGGTCAAGAGGGCAACAAAGCCAATGAAACACAGCACAATGACGGTCGACACTGCTGACTGTGTTGTTGCACCCTGGACTTTGGTACTGAGCAGAATTAAACTGATGGCTTGGGGGACAAAAGGAACAGGTCCAGGACAGCAGTCTACACAGCATCATCACCAGGCAGAGAAGCGTTTTCAGTGGCAAAGTGTGGTTAGTGTGATGGTCAAGAGTTTGAGGGTCCTTCTCTCAGCCAATGATGTAAGAGGCTCCTGTTCGGTTCCCAGCTCAGAGCCACTCACCAACCTGTCCAGCCATGCAGCATCCCTCTTCCTAATGCTGCTTCTTCAGTGAACCACATCATGGAAGAGAACACTGGCTACCACAGTCTGGTAGAACAGAAGAAGAAGTTTTCAGATCTTGAAAGACACCAGGCTCCTCGGAAAGAAGAGTCTGTCCTTTCCTGTAGAGGGCATCGGTGTTTGCTCTCCAGTCCAGTCTGTCATCCAACTGGAATCCCAGGTAGTTGAAGGTCCTGACCAACTCCACACTGATCCCCTCAATGGAGATCAGTTGTAGGGGGTCCTGGGTCTCTGGAAATCGACAAGCATGTCCTTAGTCTTGAAGCTGTTCAGCTACAGATGGTTTGAGCTGCACCATAGCACAAAGTCTTTCACCAGGCTCCTGTACCCCCCTCATGATAAACTCTACAATGGCTGTGTCATTCACATGGGACATAACTTGGAGTTGTATCCAAAGTCTGATGTGTACAGAGTGAACAGGACAGGAAAGAGCACAGTCCCCTGTGGTGCCCCCTTTTTGCTGACCACAGTCCCAGAAGTGAACTCTCTCTGTTGACATACAGTGGTCTCCCTCCACTTAGCATCTGGAGTGTTGCTGGTTAACCACGTCTCTGTGAAGCAGCAGACTACAGTCCTTGTTAATCCTCTAGTTTTTCACTGCAGCTGCCAGATCATCAGTCTTCTTCCACAGTGAATTAACATTCCACATAACCACAGATGGAACAAACATCTTATGCCTCTGGTTCTCCAGCTGCATAGCTCTGAGTTTAGTACCGGCCTCCTGCCCCAGTACTTGCACCTCAGCTCACTGTGGAGCTTCTTTTTATTTAATTATCTTCATCTGTTTGGTGAGAAGTTCATTATGTTACAGGAAGTGGGAATGACAATAATGTCGTTTTTGTGATTAACTGTGAATCTGAAGCTGTTTAAAATACATTTCAAATTTCATCATGAAGCTTCATTTATGTCATTTCATGAAGCATCTTTGAAAAGCTCATTATACCCTACTGACATCAAGTGTGTAAATTATTTGCAGCAAACAGCACCAATTATGATGAAGGTAAAGCACCAAGTATTGTAAGTGTGTAGAAATGTATTTGATGTCAGATGTTACCCACCTTCAAATTTCCCCTTCAATTGGTAAAAAGAAGAAAAAAAGTTTGAATACCTGGGATTCATAACCAGTACAATGGTACAATACCGTTGGCCTCCATGTTGGTCTCTTGGAACTGTTTGCAACAGTTTTTCAAACTCTCTGTCCCGCCGTGTCCAAGCGGTGCGGTGGAGAAACATGTCCTGAGGCTGTCCACGTGTATGGACATTTAGCAGACTCCTAGAGCAGTGGCAGGTCCTGATCACTTCATTGCAGCAGTGTGTGGCAGCGTCCGAAGCTCACGATGCAAACACCCACAAACACTAATGAACGTCTTTCTCTAAGCAGCAAGTGTCCAGAATCTCCCAGTGTCAGATGTAGTTACCGTCCTCACTCAGTAGCTTGGTGTAATACGTGTCTCCCACATTCACCATGCTAGCATGAAGGAGCTAAGCTAACTACAGTCCACAGCGTGGTGAAGGCCTTAGAGTCTATGAAGTGAATGTAGAGACAGCAAACAGCTCCTACTGCTCCCATACTTTATAAAATACAGATACAGAAACATTCAGGAGTTTAGTGAACCAACAACATTACTGGAACTTTACCAAACATGGATATTGTATTTTTGTCTCTTCCCTCAGTCAGGCTCCGTTTTCTGCTCCTTCCTCCTGTTCTCTTCCCTCCTGCTTCGTTCTTTGAGTTTCCCACTCACCTAAACATCACTAATTGTCCAACACAAATGACTGACACCTGTCTCGTCCACTTAAAACACAGATAAAGGGAGAAAGATGCGTTTAACAACCATTCTGAACATAGGATATTTCATTTACATAAGTGTCCAATTAGAACAGTCCACATTCAACATTATACTGTAACGGCCCAACTAGTGTGTTAGTGTAAACACTGGTAAAATGAACCCCGGGGAATTATGGGAAAAAGCCATGTGAATAGTTCTGTGTGTACTTTACATAATGTTTACAATAAGTCACATGTATTTATCTTAAACAATTAGGACGTCACTACAGGTGCTTATGTGAAATATGCCAGATAATATTCAAGATTAGTTACTCATTTTCTTTTAGATATAAAAACATATTTACAGTTTTTGGATTCTTTTGAGATGGTTTCTCTTTGAGAAAACACTCTGAAAATACATCTTTAACAATAAACTGCAGACACTGAAACAAGCTGTTACTTGAACCAATCGAAGCACAAAACAAATGAAGCGAGGCCTCATTTTTCATTGATCACATTATGATCAAGGACACAACAAAAGCTGGAAACTCTCCTTCTGCTCCACACAAGCACTGAAACTTTGATATCACATGGAGCATCACTACTGTTCACCTGATCACATCCTAGCAAAGGAATCTGAACAGGTGCCATTGGGGCATCGAGGTGTTTCATTCACTCACATACAGATAGTTCACAGTGATCTGTCCTGTCATTCTTACAAACTATGAGATGGTTTAATAGTATGTGTGTGTGCGCAACAGCTCCAAACTAACTGAGTGGGATAAATAAAGCTGTATTTTATTGTATTGGTCAGAGTAGGTCCAGTTCTCTCCTTCATGACCTTTGTGAGCCGTTGCACCACTTGCTCTGTCCATGTTTTAAACTGTAATTTTTACATTTATTTAAAACTTAGATTTGTGGACTTTGAACAGAATAATAAGTTCAAACTGCAGCAACAGCTCACACATCACATTTCCTGTCAGAAACACTTCTTGTTTTTATTTAGTTTGATCTGAGACAGGAAGTCAGATTTTTACACCTATAATTATATGCTAATGATATGCAGGCACACAGTTCTGCTAATGAACCTTATATCTTAGTACGATGACAGGAAACATTTAAAAATATGAGAATGAGCTGTGTTTCTCAATATTTTTGAACGTTTTCCAGATAAAATTCAGAAATAGTCATTCAATTATATTTACAACACAAAAATAAAGATTTACATCAAACACAAATGTATTTAAAGTGTCAGTGGGTGTGGTTTGTCTGGCTGCTACTTCCTTGATGCTCTCTGTTCAAAACTGCCTGACTCAGACAGAAACAAACTGGAAGACTGGTCACAAAGAAGTTCACTTAGTTTTTAGCTCTTTAGTTCAACATGTCGACAGAAATTCAAACCGAGTCTGATCTGAGTGTCAAATATATCAGAGGAGAGAGAGAGAACATGGAGGTGGAGATGATGGAGGATGGAGATCAGTGTGATGATGTTGGATCACAAGAAGCCCGTGAGTTTGAGTAATTATGTTCACTATTATTGTGGGAACTCAAATAACTTTTACAGCTTCAGTCTCACTGTTAAAGAACAAAGTTCCTGTAACAGTTGGTGATGTCATTATCTTGTCATCAGGAGTCATTTAATACAGCAGGAGTTTAAAAATCTTTGTTCACCGAACAGTTGGAGTTAATTAAAGTAAAAACCCTCCATACTGTAGTTCATTAAAGTCCCTTAATAAAGTTGAATAAAACATATCCTCTGTGTATTTTGTGTCTGTAGAACCACACAGTGAGAAGAAGCTTCCAGCTATGAGAAACAGCAGTTTCAGAGTTTTTACAGTGTCTCTGCGAGTTCTGTATCTTCTGGTTCTGGCTGGGATCATCACACGCTGTGAGGACTTTTATTCCATAATGTTGAAGGTTTTATTTTCTTCGTAGCAACTTTGTCTCCTAGAAATGATGTTAGAAACATGTTTCTTACTAATCAATGTTGTTGAACTTCTTAATCATTTAGTCCTGATCATCTCTGGGCTCATCACACACAGTGTCCTAAACCATAGGATGATTAAAGACTGTCCACAGCTGCTGGGCTGCTCTCCAAGCACCAACCATTTGTCAGCTTGTGAGGACAATTCAAATCCAGTGGATTCCATCTTCTTAGTGGCTGTTCCATCAATAAACAGGCTTTGAAAAACCCACAGACGACCAATCATTTCAAAGAAACACAGGATATAGTCGTGACCACCTAAAGCTCGAGCTTGTCACGATTTTGGTTAAGGGAGGACCCAAGTGAAGAGACTGTGAGAGGGATTGCAATAAGGGGCTTTTATTGACAGAGATTTAGATGGTGAACAGAAGTCGCTCCCAACAGTAGGATACTAGAAACTGGATTCAGAACAGGACCAGCACACGAAAGGAGTTAACTTAATATTATCTAAGGTGACAACAGAGTGGACGTTGAAAACAAGAGGGGACAGAATTTACCAAAATAAACACAACTAAGGCTCAGGGACGAGTTAGACTAGGAAATGAAAGAACAAACAAAGGCTACTAAATAAATAAGGCACAGATAAACGTTAAACTACTAAAGCAGGTAAACACAAGGGGAAGACTAAGGAGACTAACAGGAATACAAATGGACACAAACTCCTGAACAAAGGATCACATGTAATAATGATTAAAGTAAAGCGGAGCACAACTTAAAAAACACACTTGAAGGGAAAGATACCAAAGTAACACAGTTGGGGGAAGCACATAAACACAAGAACTAAGGGGAGGCAGACACGAACAAACTAAGCATAAAGCACTGGCAAACTGAAGAACACACAAGCAAACCTAAACACGAAAAAACCAGGATCAAAACAAGCGGAGAAAACTAGAGACTAGACCAAAACACTGAATTAAACAAAAGGCAAACCTCAGACCAAAACCACACAGAAAACACGGAGTCCAGGATACTAGAGTCCAGATTTCCCAAGAGTTCAAGAAACATAAGTTTAGGCTTTACCAAAAGTCCAGAGTCTACTGTGGGGTTGGTGAGGACAATAACGACGACAATGAAGACAGTAACAACGATAGCAATGACCACGTGAACAACGACGAGGATCTGGCAGAGAGTGAGGGGAAGACTGAACTAAAATAGAGGACGGAACAGGTGCAAACCATCAGGGACAAATGAAGGCAAAGCTGGGGAAAAGAACCAAGGCACAGGAAGTAGGGGGGAGGGGCCACAAAATAAAGGTCCAGGAACAGGAAGTGCACTGAGATCCTGACAGAGCTGTTAGAACTTGGTTACTATGCGTCTCCTTCAATGTGCTGCAGGGCTTATATCCTGGTCCTTTTTCCATCTATACTACATCCCTGGGTTCTATCATCCACTCACATGGTTTTTCCTATCATTGCTATGCTGATGACACACAGCTCTTCCTGTCCTTTCCACTGAGGACTCCACTGTCTCATATCACATTTCTGCCTGTCTCTCTGACATCTCTGCTTGAATAAGAGAAAGAAATCTTCAGCTCAACATCACCAAGACAGAAGTTCTAGTCTTCACAGCCAGACCTTCAAAGAACATCAGCATCAACATTGGGTCTTCAATGATTGTCCCCACTAAGTCTGCCAGAAATCTGAGGATAATCATAAACAACAGACTGACTTTTACTGACATCTCCTCTGTCTCTAGGGCAGCAGATTTGTCCTCTACAACATCCGAAAGATCAGATCCTACCTTTCTGAATATACAACACAACTCACTGCTCTGCTCATATCATCCAGGTCTACAATCCCTCCCACCTACTACGCTCTGCTGATGAACATTTCCCCTTTAAAATAGAAAAACTCTTTTCCAATCAACACTTCATCTCATTGCACTTTGCTTTAACCTTTTCTCCTTGACTTAGATTTTCTGCTGCTTTGTTCCTCACTTGTAAGTCACTTTGGATAAAAGTCTGCTAAATAAAAATATGTAAATGTGAATATACTTAGTCCCAAAAGTGAGACACTAGAGGGCAGTTTCCACATCATATGAATGAAGGTGCTGCAGGAACCTACATGGGACACAAAGTGTTTTCAGAGTTATTAGGAAAAAACAATAATAATTCACAATTCAACAAAGCAAAAGTAAATATTGACATTTTGTCCCATAATTTAAAGTGCTACATGTTTTCTAATAATGTCATGTGCTCATGTAGTTAATTAGTGGATTTGGCAGGTTGGAAATATGTTGATACTGAATTTCTCAGTAAAATGTTCACAACACAACATCTACTTCACAGAACAACATCTACTTTGTGACGACAGCAAAAATAAAGTGATTTCTGCTTCTGTTTAAAGTCACAGCACTTGGTTAAGTTGAAATCCTTTAAAAACAAGTATTTAACGTTACAGACATTTGTGTTGGTTCTTTGTTGGCTCTAGTCACGACTCCCTGAGTGAGTTTATCGTAGCAGGTTAAAGAACATTGGCTTCAACAAGTTACTAGTGTTATTAAGTGTGACAGTGACACTTTAACGTGCTCAGGAAACTTCAATATGCTGTATTTAAAACACAATTATTTCATGGTTTTGATCTGTTTGGATTTGGTTTTTCCCTCCAGATATTTTAGTGACTTTGGAGAAAAATGATCTGGAGAAGAAACTCAACAACCTGAGTCACAGTTCCAATCAGTCACAGCATCTCATCAAGCAGCTCCAGGGTAAAACTTCAGGATCCAACTTCACAATGTTTCCATGTTCTCATAGTGTTTTTCTACTGTTCTAATACAAAGACAGCAGTCAACAAACTCAGTTACAGAGACTAATTGTTTCTTTGGTTTTGTGTTTCTCATCATTTCATTCAGTCACCAAAGAAAAAGAGCTTCAATCCAGGATTGACAACCTGACCAAAAGCTACAATGAGCTCCAGGACAAAATATGTAAGATTTTGAAATAATTACCAAATATCATTATACACAAGATTCACCTTCATGTTACGTTGAGACATGACAGGATTCATATTGTTGTAATGTTGTTTTTAAGACACGTCAGTCACCAACAGTCAGTTACAGGATGAAATAAAGCTGCTGAAAGACAACTTTTTAAAAACTTTTCTCACCTTGAAGTTTGTTTCATGTTGTTGAACATTTTTCTATGTGGATATTTCTGTTGCAGATCATCACTTATAAATCTGAGTTTTAACTTCTTTCTAAACTGAAGCTGAAAGAGAAAAGCAGCAGATTAAGATCTTATTTTACACAGTGACACTACAGATCATCATCATTCTGATACTGAATGACATGAAATCTGTCTTTAAACATTTGTTTGACATTAAGGGAAGTTGTGTCCTGAAGGATGGAAGAGATTTGGATGCAGTTGTTACTTTAAATCCACTGAGAAGAAAAGTTGGTCTGAGAGCAAAAAAGACTGTGAGAACAGAGAATCAGATCTGGTGATTATCAACAGCAAAGAGGAACAAGTGAGTGTGTGTGTGTGTCTTAATGTGTGTGTGTGTGTGTGTGAATGTGTGTGTTTTAAAGTGTGTGTGTGTGTGTGTTAGTGTGCGTGTTAATGTGTGTGTGTGTGTTAATGTGTGTGTGATTGTGTGTGTGTGTGTGTTAATGTGTGTGTGTGTCTTAATGTTAATGTGTGCGTGTGTGTGTCTTAATGTGTGTGTGAGTGTGTGTGTGTGAGTGTGTGAGTGTGTGTGTGTGTGTGTTAGTTTGCGTGTTAATGTGTGTGTGTGTGTGTTAGTGTGCGTGTTATCATGTGTGTGTTAATGTGTGTGTGTGTGTGTGTTAATGTGTGTGTGTGTGTTAATGTGTGTGTGTGTGTGTGTTAATGTGTGTGTGTGTGTTAATGTGTTAATGTGTGTGTGTGTGTGTGTGTGTGTCTTAATGTTAATGTGTCTGTGTGTGTGTCTTAATGTGTGTGTGTGTGAATGTATGTGTTTTAAAGTGTGTGTGTGTGTGTTAGTGTGTGTGTGTGTTAATATGTGTGTGTTAATGTGTGTGTGTTAATGTGTGTATGTTAATGTGTTAATGTGTTAATGTGTGTGTGTGTGTGTGTGTGTGTGTCTTAATGTGTGTGTGTGTCTTAATGTGCGTGTGTGAGTGTGTGTGTGTGTGTGAGTAGGTGTGTGTGTCTTAATGTGTGTGTGTGTGTGTGTCTGAGTGTGTGTGTGTGTGTGTGTGTTAATGTGTGTGTGTGTGTTAATGTGTGTGTGTGTGTGTCTTAATGTGTGTGTGTGTGTGTGTGTGTGTGAGTGTGTAAGTAGGTGTGTGTGTCTTAATGTGTGTGTGTGTGTGTGTGTGTGAGTGTGTGTGTGTCTTAATGTTAGTGTGTGTGTGTGTTAATGTGTGTGTGTTAATGTGTGTATGTTAATGTGTTAATGTGTTAATGTGTGTGTGTGTGTGAGTGTGTGTGTGTGTCTTAATGTGTGTGTGTGTGTGAGTGAGTGTGTGTGTGTCTTAATGTGTGTGTGTGTGTGTGTGTGTGAGTGTGTGATGGTGTCTTAATGTGTGTGTGTGTGTGTGAGTGTGTGAGTGTGTGTGTGTTAATGTGTTTGTGTGTCAATGTGTGTGTGAGTGTGTGTGTTAGTGTGCGTGTTATCGTGTGTGTGTGTGTGTGTGTGTGTGTGTGTGTGTGTGTGTGTGTGTGTGTGTGTGTGTGTGGGTGTGTGTGTGTATATATATATATACGTGTGTGTGTGTGTGTGTGTGTGTGTGTGTGTTTCTGACCTGCTGCCAGTTTTTATTTACAATGAAAAGTCACATGAATATGGGAGAATTTTGATGAACTATAACCAGGAGCTTTGATTTCAGTTAAATGAACAAAAGAAAAAGATGTTTATGATTCAAAAAGCTTCTGCATGAACAATGAAATGTAAAATAAACAGTTAAATGTTATTGAAACACAACAAATACATTCTGCTCATAGAAAATATGAACTTTAGTTCCATTCAAACAATTGTTGTTACAACTTTTCTTTTCCTACAAGTTGTAACAGAGTCACATGATGATGTTACTAGAACAGAAAAACTGAATGATGAAAGAAGAACTGATTATTGACTTTCTGTTAGGACTTTGTCACCAAGCTGAATCAGCATGAACAGTCCTGGATTGGTCTATGGAAACAATGGTCACACACAGAGCGAAAATATCAATGGGAATGGGTGGATGGATCACAACCGACAGAAACGTGAGACAGATTTTCTTTCTAATACAGTGACATCAGAGTCATTTTTAGGAGCTAATAGGATCATGTGTTAAAATGTAGGACAGTGACAAAATGATCCAAATCTCTTTGGAAAAATCTTTCTATGAACTCTCTTCATCTCCAGTCTGTGATGAGCTGCAGTAACAATGAGTCAGGATTGAAACATGGTTCAAAGCTCTGGTCACAGTTCAGAGGATTGAATGTGTGTGCTGCTCTCTGTATCCTCACACAGAACAAACATGGTGGAAGAAAAACTAGCTTCAACATTTAGAGTCAAACTTTCTTGAACTTGATCTCAGCATGAAGGAGCAGCTGCTTCTTCTCTGCTCTTTAGAAAGTGAAGAACAGATGAAGGAAAAAGCTGAATATGATCATTAGTCCCAGGGATGGATTCTGCTGCTGTCTTTTCCTCAGAGACAAAGCTGAAAGTGATGTGAGGAAACCTGTTGACAAAGTGAAAAGTCTAACAGACAGTGACTGGGCTCAGAGAGAGAAACACTACTGAACATGTGCAGTGGCTTTAAAAAGCAGGAATCAGAGCAGGAAGACACTAAATGCTGCTGGAGTCTGAGCAGAGTCACTAACTTTGATTGGAATGAATGGAGGAGATCTCAGAGTCCTGGATCCAGGTTTCAGTTCACATCTGGGATCAGACTTATCCCCATGATCCTTGTGGTGTCAGCAAATCCCCTACATAGTTACTAAAATGACACTATTTCAAATCATTAAAATGAGATTTAACTTTATTTGAAACGAAAATAATCATGAATTTATCAAAGTCAAAAACAAGGTTTCATTTTTTCCACAGCTTCTGGGCGACAGGAGAGAAACATCCCACTGGGTATTTTGCATCATGCTGTGATAAACAAGGAAGATGGAAAAGTGAACATGATTATTATTATAAAAACTGGATCTGTGAGAAGAAGATTTCCTGCTTCTTCTGATGACAGAGAGGTGTGTAGTGTTGGGATGAAGCTGTTTGTCAAACTCTGAAATGTTCTTCCTGATCCTCAGAGTCATCTCACATTTGTTGACTTGTTCATTCTGTGTCACATGTTCAATCCTCTTTATTCCATAGATATTGTCCCTCTGTGCTCTATGGTGCAGACAGATTAGTGGGGTTGGAAGTCGTCCACACAACAACTACATGTGGACTTACTAACTCTGTAGTCCCACTAAACTGCTGCAGTCACAGGAAACTGCAGCTTCACTTTGTCTGAACTTGGTTTATTGATGAGTTTGTTGCTTCTTTATTTTCTGACACACCTGGAGTCAACAGCTGATTATTTTGAGAGGTTTAGTTTGGAAAATAAATCTTTTCTTGATTGTTCTGACAAATAAATATGTTTTAATCCACATTTCTATTGTTAATTTTTAACATGTATGGGGGAGAAAAAAAATAAACCTGAGAAATTTTACACAAAGAAATGTTGTCGACTTTGATGTGAATTAGTTTCCACAGAATCAAACTGATATTTACGACCAAATACAGTCTAATAATTAGTCCTTCTTGATTTCAATCTGCAGTCTGTAAAAACAAAAATTGGCTACAGGAATAAGAAAATGAAAACACATCAACATGAGGAATTTAAGATGTTTTAAAAGATCACATCTATATATAGATATAAATATGAGTCAGGATGTAAGAACATGAATCCACAGCACAAACAGAAACACAATGAGATGTGTTCAACCAAATGATGGTGGAAACCAGGCTTGTTTCTATGCAGAGGAGCTGATGAGGGAAGTGGGAACAGGTGTGTAGGAACGAGGGGACACAGGTGGATCTGGGAGGAGAGTCAGGTGACTGAAGGGATGGAAGTCTGAGGACATCTGGTGGACAGATGGAGAATAGCAGGAGACAGACAAATGTCCGAACAAACAGAGCTTCACTGGATCCTGACTATGTCTGTCCTGGATGAGCAGTATCAAAGCTGGTTATCAGCTGGTTCTGTGAAGCCTGGGTTTCCAGAGTGTGTTCATGTGAAAAAAGCAGAGTTGCTCAGTAGAAGTGACACTAACAGAACCATGAATGAAGTATCTAATGTAATATAAGATTAAAGGGAGATACCTGCACAAATGTGCTTAGAACATGAGCAAAACCATTTCTGCCAGGTGAACTGTAAATGATATGATCACATGTTATTACCAGAATAAGAGACTCAGCAAAGTAACAGGTTTTTATGGGATTCAGATCTGGACTCATTGCTCGCCATGTCAGAACTCTCCAGCACCATTGGAACCATTTCTGGGGGCTTTCTGAAGTGTGTTTCAGGTCATTGTCCTGCTTGAAGACCCATGACCTCTGGTGGAGACGCAGCTTCTGACACTGGCCCCAAAATTCTTTGGTGATCATCAGATTTCATGATACCATTCACACAGTCAAGGCAGCAAAGCAACTAAACATCTTTGAACCTCCACCATGTTTGACTGTGGGGACTGTGTTCTTTTCTTTGAAGGCCTCATTTCTTTTTCTGTAAACAGTGTCTTGATGTCCTTTACCAAAAAGCTCTACTTTTGTCTCATCTGTCCACTTTCTCCCAGAAAGATTGTGGTTTTCGTAACATAAGTTCTGGCAAACTCCAGTCTTGCTTTTTTTTGTCTTTGTGTCAGCAGTGGATTCCTCCTCTGTCTCCTACCATAGTGTCCCTTTTCATTCAGATGGTGACGGATAGTGTGAGGTGACACTTCCAGGTAGGTTAGCTACAGAGCCATGAGCTGTAAACCTCTTGATGATATTGCACACGATCTCTGGAGATGGACTTTTAGCCTTGAGATTGTCCATGTTTTTCCACCTCTTTCCACTTCTTTCTTTTCTCAATGCTCAGTGTGACACACAACAAAAAGGTTGAGTCAACTTTCCTCCATTTTAACTGGATTGTTGTGTTGTTACTGTGTTGTCCACACCTGTTACTTGCCACAGGTGTGTCTACATACAAATTCTGACAGAATTGCCAGGGTGCTGATATTTTGACCATGACTGTAGATGAAAATGGTTATTAGTGCTTTACTTCCTCTTCAAATGTAGTAGCCATGGCGACAGACAGGCATCACTGATGAAGCATGAAAACAGATGGTTTCAGGACTAAAGATAAAAAGTAAAGCTAGTTCCAGAGTATTAAGTTGGACAGAACATTTTTGGAAACCTAATATCTATAAATTGCTGAAATTAAAATGTCAGTGTAACAATAGTTGGAACTTAAAAATTTAAATGTCTGAAGAAAGTGTGATGAAATAAACAGTTTCTGTAATGTATTAACAACTAAATCAGCTAAAAAGATGCAGTAATGTCTACAATTATTATATAAAATAGAAAACAGTATATGTAGAACTCCAGAGCTTAAGGAGACAAAAGTACAGTTGACAGCAGTCTGCATGTTTCCAGCATTGAACGTTGGATTAAAACCTCGGACTATAGAGAGACATGACTCTTTGATGCTGAAACAGTTCTGGAAAGTCATTGTCACATTTTGTCAACTGATGTAAAAGTGACCATGAACATAATGTCACATATTTCCTGAAGGTTTAGATTTTATATTTGATTATCTATGATGTCTTTAAGTCTTTATTAAAATTCAGTTTATTCGATTGAAAAAGATAAGAGGCTAATCAATACTTTAATAAACTGATTGATCCACCAATAATCAGCCTGATCAGAATGATCCAAGTCCCTGTTGGAGTCAGTGTGATCATTTCCATAGAGCCACTTTGCATCAGCAGCACCATGCTCCAGTGCTCTGGGAGAGTTTATAGTCCTGAGAGTTGAACACTGGATGACTGACAGCTGTCCTTCATGACAACAGAAGACACAGAAATCCTCCTCATCAAAAACATGACTCTGATCTCCGTCCTCATCTGGACTCTCCTCTGCTGCTGCTTCACAGGTAAAGTCCAGAGAATCCAACTCCTCTCCTCTATCAACATCCGTCCCTCTGAAATGAAGCCCACAAAACCATGATGCTGCTTTCTGTTTTTGTCTCTGTGTCCTCAGAGTCCAGAGGTCAGGTCACAGTGACTCAGCCTGGAGCAGTGAGCTCTGCTCTGGGAGGAACCGCAACCATCTCATGTAAAACCAGTCAGGATGTTTATAGTGACAGCTATTTGCACTGGTACCAACAGAAAGATGGAGAACGTCCTAAACTGATTATTCGACATACCAGCACTCGAGCATCAGGGATTCCAGATCGTTTTTCAGGCAGTGGATCAAACTCTGACTTCACTCTGACCATCAGTGGAGTCCAGACTGAAGATGCAGCAGTTTACTACTGTCAGAGTCTCCACTACATCAACAGTCAGTGGTTGATCACACAGTGAAAAAGCATCGTACAAAAACCTCCCTCAGTCAGACTGAACAGAAACTGAACTGATGCTGCAGCTGGAAGCTACTGCAGAGACTGATACAGTTCACTGAATGTACACAAACACCAGTTGATGGTTAAAATCGAGATCATTCACTGTGTCTGTTATGCTGAACATCAGTGTGTTACATCTTTACAAAGACTCATTTATTATCATGTTACTTATTCTATTCATTACACAAACACTGATTATGAACATAATAAAATCCATCAGTATCTTTGATATTATATAATTTACAACATAAACAATATTGTAAAACAGTCTCCTCTGTAATGGGAGCTGCTCCTCCTCCTCCTACTTATCTTACATGTCCTCGTCTTCTCCCTTTGTCTGCAACATTCACCTCCATTTTGTCCAAACCAAGACAACATTGTGACCTATTTCATGAAGCTCCAGCTCTGATTTCTGAGTGAACAAATCAGACATACTGTGTCCACCTGGGTTTGGGGAACTGCTAAGTGGGTGTGACACTTCCAAAAGAAACTGAATGAAGTTTGAACTGATGTGCCTGATATAGAGAACTGTGTTTTGCAGAAAGTGGGTTTTAAATGAGGGTAAAGCAGAGAATGTGCTTATAGATGAAAATATCAGGTCAATAGATGACATCTACACGAGTTAGTGCTTTTAATAAAAGACCAACAGTTTGAATACATACATACATATATACATTTACTTGTCACCACTGCATACCATTAATTCTATGTCCTACAACCTGTACGATGCTTTGTTGTTGCTTTTCTTGTTGTTTTGTTGTTGCTTTCGTTGCTCTTTTCTTTTCTTTCTCAACTTTCCACTCACCCCAACCGGTCAAGGCAGATGGCCGCCCACGCTGAGCCTGGTTCTGCTGGAGGTTTCTCCCATTAAAGGGAGTTTTTCCTCTCCACTGTTGCCTAGGGCTTGCTCAAGGGGGATTTGTTGGGTTGCTTCTAAATACTTGTGTAGTCTGGACTTGATTCTGTAAAGTGCCTTGAGATGACTTTGTTGTAAATTGGCGCAATATAAATAAAGTTGAATTGAATTGAATGTCATAGTAAACATAGTAGAGTTCAAGCCCTCACCCTCTCCTGCATCACATTTTATTTTCCTCTCCTTTGTCCTCCACACATCCTCCTTCTTTCTGTCGCTGTTCTTTTCTGTTTGACTTGATCCATGTTTCCACACAAAGTTATTCTAAAGCTTTTTATTAACAATGTTAATGAGAGCAAACACAGGACACTTGGACAGTCTTTCAGCTGAAGTTTGGACAATTTTTTTTTTATGTTAAATATTTTGTGATTTTCTGTTTGTTCCATATTATTAATGGAGAAACAAACAAAATGCTTTAAATCAGTTTTTAATGTGTTTTTTAACACATCAGCTTTTGTTGTGGAGTGTCTCTCTGTCCTCTGTGGTTAAACCCTGTTTGCTCCTCACTTGCAGGTACCTTTTTCGGCTCCTATTTAACATCAATGAGGCTGAAGCCAGTGATCAAGCAGCTCAGAGTAATGCAGTTCCCTCCTTTACCAGGTGAGGGCGCTGATCTGTTCACATTAATCCTCCTCTGATTCAGTTTGTGATCATTTTTGACCAGGTATTTAAATTAACACACACTGACCCCCCAGGACTCTGGGCCTGTGCCCACTATAGTCTCATGATCCATCAGTGAATTCATCTACTTTATCTTATATCAATCAGAGTTTTTAGATTTCATGTCTGTTGTACTTTTACACACTTTGTACTGATGGTTGCACCAATAGAAACAGAGTCTGACCACAACCATTTTCATTGCAGCCTGCTCTGCATTAGTGACACTATGATGTTGTTAATTCACTGACAGACTGATGGTCTGACACTTTGTATATTGTTAAATGTTTCTTTCATTAAAATGATTCTGTTCATCTGTAAGAAAGAAACACTTCCTGTTTTTTATTTCCTGTTAATCTGCTGTTGTATTTTCATCCACCAGTTAAATGACTAAAAAGGTGTGAACACATTTGTTTTCTTGTTACTTCCTGAACCAGACAGAAGGTTGAACTCTGACAGCAGCATCAGTAAAGTAGATCATGTTACTGCATTTCTCTCTGCCACAGGTCGTAGTTTATACTACAGTAGAAGACTTTAAAGTTTTACTGCAGCACAGTAACAGTCAGTGAAGTTCAGCTACTGTCCGTCTGTCTCAGTCGTCTCAAAATGTCTTCAGATATTTACGCCAAACCAGATTTTTCCAAGAAGGTGAGATACAACAGAAAGGTGGAGGAAGATGGAGGAGAGTGGGAGGAAAGAGAGGTGGATATCTACGAGAACACAGATGATATCAGAGATGATGTCACTGATATTCAGTCACAGGAAGAAAGTAAGTGATTGGACACAGGTGTAAATCTGCTTTGTTGCTCTGTTCTGTCCACACAGCGTCTACTGCACATCTGTTCATCTTGTTGCTCTTCCTGAACTTTCTTTTATTCTCTATTAAAGGATTTTAATGGAAAATATGACAAATCAATATTACAAATAACTTTGTTTGTTTGAGTGGCTTTAGATCATGTTAGACTGATATGTGATGTTTTTCCTCCATTCAGAACCTGCAGCCCATCACTGTTCTCTCTGTATCTATATCCTACATGTACAGTTTGTAGGAAACAGCTGCAAAATGTGTGTTCAGTTAGTTGGATGCTCTTCTGCTGACTACATGTAAACTAACACAGGTTTCTGTAGAAAACTCATTTTCAGGGGTTTTGTTGCTGAATGTGTTCAGTTTTTGGCTTCAGTCCTACTGGTCACAGTTTAACATTTATTCAGTTGTCAGATCTGTAGAAGCATATGCTCTGGTAAAGAGTTTTACCACAGACTGGAACAAACACACAACAGGAAGAAGTGGGAGGTGTAAAGTGACTGTTCAGTTGTATAGTTCTGTGGTCAACTGCAACACGAACATGATAATCTGTCAGATCACTGATCTCTAGTGTTGATGTGACATTTTGAACAGATGCCACCACAACCACAGACCTGAACCACGATGCTTGTGGGTAAACTGCCATGATTAAAGCTGATGATCAGTAACAACCAGCTTCCATGTTGTTTTGTCTCTGTAGGACCACAGACTCAGAATCGTCCTCCAGTCCACAGAAAGTCTTTCAGAGGAGCTGCTCTGTGTCTAGCAGTTTTGTGTCTTCTGATGACAGCTGGGATCATCGTCCTGTCCAGATATCGTAAGATAAACTGCTCTGATTGGTTGTTTCTAGATTTGTACTTTATTGATCCTGAAGGAAATTTAAAGCATCCACTAACTTACGCAGCTTAAAATGCTCAAATACACAAAATTAAATATAAATACAAATAGTAATGAATAGTAACAGTCCAAGTTTTTACTAAGCCAATAAACCTAAATTAGCTCAGTATAAAACTGAACATGATGAGACTAATAAAGGTCAAGAGGGCAACAAAGCCAATGAAACACAGCACAATGACGGTGGACACTGCTGACTGTGTTGTTGTACACTGGACTTTGGTACTTAGCACAATTAAACTGATGGCTTGGGGGACAAAAGGAACTGGACTGGGACAACAGTCTACACAGCGTCATCACCAGGCATAGAAGCATTTTCAGTGGCAAAGCGTGGTTAGTGTGATGGTCAAGAGTTTGAGGGTCCTTCTCTCAGCCAATGATGTAAGAGGCTCCTGTTCCGTTCCCAGCTCAGAGCCACTCACCAACCTGTCCAGCCGTGCAGCATCCCTCTTCCTAATGCTGCCTCTTCAGTGAACCACATCACGAAGAGAACACTGGCTACCACAGTCTGGTAGAACATCGGAAGAAGATTTCAGATCTTGAAAGACACCAGGCTCATCAGAAATAAGAGTCTGTCCTTTCCTGTAGAGGGCATCAGTGTTTGCTCTCCAGTCCAGTCTGTCATCCAACTGGAATCCCAGGTAGTTGAAGGTCCTGACCAACTCCACACTGACCCCCTCAATGGAGATCAGTTGTAGGGGGTCCTGGGTCTCTGGAAATCCACAAGCATGTCCGTAGTCTTGAAGCTGTTCAGCTACAGATGGTTTGAGCTGCACCATAGCACAAAGTCTTTCACCAGGCTCCTGTACCCCCCCCTCCTGATAAACTCTACAATGGCTGTGTCATTCACATGGGACATAACTTGGAGTTGTATCCAAAGTCTGATGTGTACAGGGTGAACAGGACAGAAAAGAGCACAGTCCCCTGTGGTGCCCCCTTTTTGCTGACCACAGTCCCACAGGTGAACTCCCTCAGTTTGACATACTGTGGTCTCCCTCCACTTAGCATCTGGAGTGTTGCTGGTTAACCACGTCTCTGTGAAGCAGCAGACTACAGTCCTTGTTAATCCTCTAGTTTTTCACTACAGCTGCCAGTTCATCAGTCTTCTTGCACAGTGAATTAACATTCCACATAACCACAGATGGAACAAACATCTTATGCCTCTGGTTCTCCAGCTGCATGGCTCTTAGTTTAGTACCGGCCTCCTGCCCCAGTACTTGCACCTCAGCTCACTGTGGAGCTTATTTTTATTTAATTATCTTCATGTGTTTGGTGAGAAGTTCATTATGTTACAGAAAGTGGAAATGACAATAATGTGATTTTTGTGATTAACTGTGAATCTGAAGCTGTTTAAAATACATTTCAAATTCCATAATGAAGCTTCATTTATGTCATTTCATGAAGCATCTTTGAAAAGCTCATTATACCCTACTGACATCGAGTGTGTAAATTATTTGCAGCAAACAGCACCAATTATGATGAAGGTAAAGCACCAGGTAATGTAAGTGTGTAGAAATGTATTTGAAGTCAGATGTTACCCACCTTTAAATTTCCCCTTCAATTGGTAAAAAGAAGAAAAAAGTTTGAATACCTGGGATTCATAACCAGTACAATGGTACAATACCGTTGGCCTCCATGTTGGTCTCTTGGAACTGTTTGCAACAGTTTTTCAAACTCTCTGTCCCGCCGTGTCCAAGCGGTGCAGTGGAGAGAGACATGTCCTGAGGCTGCCCACGTGTATGGACATTTAGCAGACTCCTAGAGCAGCAGCAGGTCCTGAGCACTTCACTGCAGCAGTGTGTGGCAGCGTCCGAAGCTCACGATGCAAACACCCACAAACACTAATGAACGTCTTTCTCTAAGCAGCAAGTGTCCAGAATCTCCCAGTGTCAGATGTAGTTACCGTCCTCACTCAGTAGCTTGGTGTAATACGTGTCTCCCACATTCACCATGCTAGCATGAAGGAGCTAAGCTAACTACAGTCCACAGCGTGGTGAAGGCCTTAGAGTCTATGAAGTGAATGTAGAGACAGCAAACAGCTCCTACTGCTCCCATACTTTATAAAATACAGATACAGAAACATTCAGGAGTTTAGTGAACCAACAACATTACTGGAACTTTACCAAACATGGATATTGTATTTTTGTCTCTTCCCTCAGTCAGGCTCCGTTTTCTGCTCCTTCCTCCTGTTCTCTTCCCTCCTGCTTCGTTCTTTGAGTTTCCCACTCACCTAAACATCACTAATTGTCCAACACAAATGACTGACACCTGTGTTGTCCACTAACAACACAGAGAAAGGGAGAAAGATGCGTTTAACAACCATTCTGAACATAGGATATTTCATTTACATAAGTGTCCAATTAGAACAGTCCACATTCAACAAAAGCTGGAAACTCTCCTTCTGCTCCACACAAGCACTGAAACTTTGATATCACATGGAGCATCACTACTGTTCACCTGATCACATCCTAGCAAAGGAATCTGAACAGGTGCCATTGGGGCATCGAGGTGTTTCATTCACTCACATACAGATAGTTCACAGTGATCTGTCCTGTCATTCTTACAAACTATGAGATGGTTTAATAGTATGTGTGTGTGTGCAACAGCTCCAAACTAACTGAGTGGGATAAATAAAGCTGTATTTTATTGTATTGATCAGAGTAGGTCCAGTTCTCTCCTTCATGACCTTTGTGAGCCGTTGCACCACTTGCTCTGTCCATGTTTTAAGCTGTAATTTTTACATTTATTTAAAACTCAGATTTGTGGACTTTGAACAGAATAATAAGTTCAAACTGCAGCAACAGCTCACACATCACATTTCCTGTCAGAAACACTTCTTGTTTGATCTGACACAGGAAGTCAGCTTTTTACACCTATAATTATATGCTAATGATATGCAGACAAACACAGTTCTGCTAATGAACCTTATATCTTAGTACGATGACCAGGAAACATTTACAAATATGAGAATGAGCTGTGTTTCTCAATATTATTACAAGTTTTCCAGATAACATTCAGAAATAGTCAATTATATTTACAACACAAAAATAAAGATATCAAACACTAATGTATTTAGTGTCAGTGGTTGTGGTTTGTCCTGCTGCTACTTCCTTGATGCTCTCTGTTCAAAGCTGCCTGACTCAGACGGAAACAGACAGTGAAGACTGGTCACAAAGTTGTTCACTTAGTTTTTAGCTCATCAACATGTCGACAGAAATTCAAACTGAGTCTGATCTGAGGGTGAAATATATCAGAGGAGAGAGAGAGAACATGGAGGTGGAGGTGATGGAGGATGGAGATCAGGACAAGTTTGGGTCACAAGAAGCTGGTGAGTTTGAGTAATTATGTTCACTATTATTGTGGGAACTCAAATAACTTTTACAGCTTCAGTCTCACTGTTAAAGAACAAAGTTCCTGTAACAGTTGGTGATGTCATTATCTTGTCATCAGGAGTCATTTAATACAGCAGGAGTTTAAAAATCTTTGTTCACCAAACAGTTGGAGTTAATTAAAGTAAAAACCCTCCATACTGTAGTTCATTAAAGTCCCTTAATAAAGTTGAATAAAACATATCCTCTGTGTATTTTGTGTCTGTAGAACCACACAGTGAGAAGAAGCTTCCAGCTATGAGAAACAGCAGTTTCAGAGTTTTTACAGTGTCTCTGCGAGTTCTGTATCTTCTGGTTCTGGCTGGGATCATCACACGCTGTGAGGACTTTTATTCCATAATGTTGAAGGTTTTATTTTCTTCGTAGCAACTTTGTCTCCTAGAAATGATGTTAGAAACATGTTTCTTACTAATCAATGTTGTTGAACTTCTTAATCATTTAGTCCTGATCATCTCTGGGCTCATCACACACAGTGTCCTAAACCATAGGATGATTAAAGACTGTCCACAGCTGCTGGGCTGCTCTCCAAGCACCAACCATTTGTCAGCTTGTGAGGACAATTCAAATCCAGTGGATTCCATCTTCTTAGTGGCTGTTCCATCAATAAACAGGCTTTGAAAAACCCACAGACGACCAATCATTTCAAAGAAACACAGGATATAGTCGTGACCACCTAAAGCTCGAGCTTGTCACGATTTTGGTTAAGGGAGGACCCAAGTGAAGAGACTGTGAGAGGGATTGCAATAAGGGGCTTTTATTGACAGAGATTTAGATGGTGAACAGAAGTCGCTCCCAACAGTAGGATACTAGAAACTGGATTCAGAACAGGACCAGCACACGAAAGGAGTTAACTTAATATTATCTAAGGTGACAACAGAGTGGACGTTGAAAACAAGAGGGGACAGAATTTACCAAAATAAACACAACTAAGGCTCAGGGACGAGTTAGACTAGGAAATGAAAGAACAAACAAAGGCTACTAAATAAATAAGGCACAGATAAACGTTAAACTACTAAAGCAGGTAAACACAAGGGGAAGACTAAGGAGACTAACAGGAATACAAATGGACACAAACTCCTGAACAAAGGATCACATGTAATAATGATTAAAGTAAAGCGGAGCACAACTTAAAACACACTGGAAGGGAAAGATACCAAAGTAACACAGTTGGGGGAAGCACATAAACACAAGAACTAAGGGGAGGCAGACACGAACAAACTAAGCATAAAGCACTGGCAAACCTCAGACCAAAACCACACAGAAAACACGGAGTCCAGGATACTAGAGTCCAGATTTCCCAAGAGTTCAAGAAACATAAGTTTAGGCTTTACCAAAAGTCCAGAGTCTACTGTGGGGTTGGTGAGGACAATAACAACGACAATGAAGACAGTAACAACAATAGCAATGACCACGTGAACAACGACGAGGATCTGGCAGAGAGTGAGGGGAAGACTGAACTAAAATAGAGGAGGGAACAGGTGCAAACCATCAGGGACAAATGAAGGCAAAGCTGGGGAAAAGAACCAAGGCACCGGAAGTAGGGGGGAGGGGCCACAAAATAAAGGTCCAGGAACAGGAAGTGCACTGAGATCCTGACAGAGCTGTTAGAACTTGGTTACTTTGCATCTCCATCAATGTGCTGCAGGGCTTATATCCTGGCCCTCTTCTTTTTCCATCTATACTACATCACTGTTCTATTATCTACTCACATGGCTTTTCCTATCATTGCTATGCTGACGACACACAGCTCTTCCTGTCCTTTCCACTGAGGACTCCACTGTCTCATATCACATTTCTGCCTGTCTCTCTGACATCTCTGTTTGAATAAGAGAAAGACATCTTCAGCTCAACATCACCAAGACAGAAGTTCTAGTCTTCCAAGCCAGACCTTCAAAGAACATCAGCATCAACATTGGGTCTTCAATGATTGTCCCCACTAAGTCTGCCAGAAATCTGAGGGTCATCATAAACAACAGACTGACTTTTACTGACATCTCCTCTGTCTCTAGGGCAGCAGATTTGTCCTCTACAACATCCGAAAGATCAGATCCTACCTTTCTGAATATACAACACAACTCACTGCTCTGCTCATATCATCCAGGTCTACAATCCCTCCCACCTACTACGCTCTGCTGATGAACATTTCCCCTTTAAAATAGAAAAACTCTTTTCCAATCAACACTTCATCTCATTGCACTTTGCTTTAACCTTTTCTCCTTGACTTAGATTTTCTGCTGCTTTGTTCCTCACTTGTAAGTCACTTTGGATAAAAGTCTGCTGAATAAAAATATGTAAATGTGAATATACTTTGTTCCAAAAGTGAGACACTAGAGGGCAGTTTCCACATCATATGAATGAAGGTGCTGCAGGAACCTTCATGGGACACAAAGTGTTTTCAGAGTTTTGAGAAAAAACACTGACTAATAATTCACAATTCAACAAAGCAAAAGTAAATATTGACATTTTGTCCCATAATTTAAAGTGCTACATGTTTTCTAATAATTTCATGTGCTCATGTAGTTAATTAGTGGATTTGGCAGGTTGGAAATAGGTTGATACTGAATTTCTCAGTAAAATGTTCACAACACAACAACATGTTCACAGAACAACATCTACTTTGTGACAACAGCAGAAATAAAGTGATTTCTGCTTCTGTTCAAAGTCACTGCACTTGGTGAAGTTGAAATCCTTTAAAAACAAGTATTTACAGACATTTGTGTTGGTTCTTTGTTGGCTCTAGTCACGACTCCCTGAGTGAGTTTATCACAGCAGGTTAAAGAACAGTGGCTTCAACAAGTTACTAGTGTTATTAAGTGTGACAGTGACACTTTTACGTGCTCAGGAAACTTCAATATGCTGTATTTAAAACACAATGATTTCATGGTTTTGATCTGTTTGGATTTGGTTTTTCCCTCCAGATATTTTAGTGACTTTGGAGAAAAATGATCTGGAGAATCAGTCACAGCATCTCATCAAGCAGCTCCAGGGTAAAACTTCAGGATCCAACTTCACAATGTTTCCATGTTCTCATATTGTTTTTCTACTGTTCTAATACAAAGACAGCAGTCAACAATACTCAGTTACAGAGAGTCATTGTTTCTTTGCTTTTGTGTTTCTCATCAGTTCATTCAGTCACCAAAGAAAAAGAGCTTCAATCCAGGATTGACAACCTGAACAAAAGCTACAATGAGCTCCAGGACAAAATGTCACGTAAGATTTTGAAATAATTACCAAATATCATTATACACAAGATTCACCTTCATGTTACGTTGAGACATGACAGGATTTATATTGTGTAATGTTGTTTTTAAGACACGTCAGTCACCAACAGTCAGTTACAGGATGAAATAAAGCAGCTGAAAGACAAAATTCAAGGTGAGAAAATTTTAAAAACTAAAACCAAAAAGCAGGATTAAACAAATTTCCATGATATGACTTAAATCTGCCTTTATGTTCAGTTAGAGTTGTTTCATTTTGTTGAAAATTTTTCTATGTGGATATTTCTGTTGCAGATCATCACTTAAAAATCTGAGTTTTAACTTCTTTCTAAACTGAAGCTGAAAGAGAAAAGCAGCAGATTAAGATCTTATTTTACACAGTGACACTACAGATCATCATCATTCTGATACTGAATGACAAGAAATCTGTCTTTAAACATTTGTTTGACATTAAGGGAAGTTGTGTCCTGAAGGATGGAAGACATTTGGATCCAGTTGTTACTTTAAATCCACTGAGAAGAAAAGTTGGTCTGACAGCAGAAAAGACTGTGTGAAGAGAGAATCAGATCTGGTGATTTTCAACAGCAAAGAGGAACAAGTGAGTGTGTGTGTGTGTGTGTGTGTGTGTGTGTGTGTGTGTGTATTACTGTGTGTGTTTGTGTGTGTGTGTGTGTGTTAATGTATGTGTGTGTTAATGTGTTAATGTGTGCGTGAGTGTGTGTGTGTTAGTGTGTGTGTGTTAATGAGTGTGTGTGTGTGTTAATATGTGTGTGTGTAAATGTATGTGTGTATGTGTGTGAGTGTGTGTGTGTTAATGTGTGTGTGTGTGTGAGTGTGTGTGTGTTAATGTGTGTGTGTGTTAATGTGTGTGTGTGTGTGAGTGTGTGTGTGTTAATGTGTGTGAGTGTGTGTGTGTGTGTGTGTGAGTGTGTGTTTGTTAGTGTGTGTGTGTGTTAATGTGTGTGTGTGTGTGTGTGAGTGTGTGTGTGTGTTAATGTGTGTGTGTGTGAATGTTTGTGTGTTAATGTGTGTGTGTGTGTGTGTGTGAGTGTGTGTGTGCGTGTGTGTATTACTGTGTGTGTTTGTGTGTGTGTGTGTGTGTTAATGTATGTGTGTGTTAATGTGTTAATGTGTGCGTGAGTGTGTGTGTGTTAGTGTGTGTGTGTTAATGAGTGTGTGTGTGTGTTAATATGTGTGTGTGTAAATGTATGTGTGTATGTGTGTGAGTGTGTGTGTGTTAATGTGTGTGTGTGTGTGAGTGTGTGTGTGTTAATGTGTGTGTGTGTTAATGTGTGTGTGTGTGTGAGTGTGTGTGTGTTAATGTGTGTGAGTGTGTGTGTGTGTGTGTGTGAGTGTGTGTTTGTTAGTGTGTGTGTGTGTTAATGTGTGTGTGTGTGTGTGTGAGTGTGTGTGTGTGTTAATGTGTGTGTGTGTGTTAATGAGTGTGTGTGTGTTAATATGTGTGTGTGTAAATGTATGTGTGTATGTGTGAGTGTGTGTGTGTTAATGTGTGTGTGTGTTAATGTGTGTGTGTGTGTGAGTGTGTGTGTGTTAATGTGTGTGTGTGTGTGTGTGTGAGTGTGTGTGTGTGTTAATGTGTGTGTGTGTGAATGTTTGTGTGTTAATGTGTGTGTGTGTGTGTGTGTGAGTGTGTGTGTGCGTGTTAATGTGTGTGTGTTAATGTGTGTGTGTGTGTGTGTGTGTGTGTTTGTGTGTGTGTGTGTGTTAATGTATGTGTGTGTTAATGTGTTAATGTGTGCGTGAGTGTGTGTGTGTTAGTGTGTGTGTGTTAATGAGTGTGTGTGTGTTAATATGTGTGTGTGTAAATGTATGTGTGTATGTGTGAGTGTGTGTGTGTTAATGTGTGTGTGTGTTAATGTGTGTGTGTGTGTGAGTGTGTGTGTGTTAATGTGTGTGAGTGTGTGTGTGAGTGTGTGTGTGTGTGTGTGTGTGTTTGTTAGTGGGTGTGTGTGTGAGTGTGTGTGTGTTAATGTGTGTGTGTGTGTGAATGTTTGTGTGTTAATGTGTGTGTGTGTGTGTGTGAGTGTGTGTGTGCGTGTTAATGTGTGTGTGTTAATGTGTGTGTGTGTGTGTTAATGTGTGTGTGTGTTAATGTGTGTGTGTGTGTGAGTGTGTGTGTGTTAATGTGTGTGTGTGTGTGTGTGTGAGTGTGTGTGTGTTAATGAGTGTGTGTGTGTTAATATGTGTGTGTGTAAATGTATGTGTGTATGTGTGAGTGTGTGTGTGTTAATGTGTGTGTGTGTTAATGTGTTAATGTGTGCGTGAGTGTGTGTGTGTTAGTGTGTGTGTGTTAATGAGTGTGTGTGTGTTAATATGTGTGTGTGTAAATGTATGTGTGTATGTGTGAGTGTGTGTGTGTTAATGTGTGTGTGTGTTAATGTGTGTGTGTGTGTGAGTGTGTGTGTGTTAATGTGTGTGAGTGTGTGTGTGAGTGTGTGTGTGTGTGTGTGTGTGTTTGTTAGTGGGTGTGTGTGTGAGTGTGTGTGTGTTAATGTGTGTGTGTGTGTGAATGTTTGTGTGTTAATGTGTGTGTGTGTGTGTGTGAGTGTGTGTGTGCGTGTTAATGTGTGTGTGTTAATGTGTGTGTGTGTGTGTTAATGTGTGTGTGTGTGTGTGTGTCTGTGTGTTAATGTGTGTGTGTGTGTCTTAATGTGTGTGTGTGAGTGTGTGTGTGTGTCTTAATGTGTGTGTGTGTGTTTTAAAGTGTGTGTGTGTGTGTGTTAGTGTGCGTGTTAATGTGTGCGTGTTAATGTGTGTGTGTGTTAATGTGTGTGTGTGTGTTAATGTGTGTGTGTGCGTGTGTGTGTTAATGTATGTGTCTGCGTGTGTGTGTGTGCGTGCGTGCGTGTTTGTTAATGTGTGTGTGCGTGTGTGTTAATGTGCGTGTGTGTTAATATGTGTGTACGTGCGTGTGTGTGTTAATGTGTGTGTGCGTGCGTGTTATAATGTGTGTGTGCGTGTGTGTGTCTCTATGTGTGTGTGTGTGTGTGTGTGTGTGTGTGTGTGTGTGTGTGTGTGTGTGTGTGTGTGTGTGTATTTGTTTCTGACCTGCTGTCAGTTTTTATAGACCATGAAAAGTCACATGAATATGGGAGAATTTTGATGAACTATAACCAGGAGCTTTGATTTCAGTTAAATGAACAAAAGAAAAAGATGTTTATGATTCAAAAAGCTTCTGCATGAACAATGAAATGTAAAATAAACAGTTAAATGTTATTGAAACACAACAAATACATTCTGCTAAAATATGAACTTTAGTTCCATTCAAACAATGTTTGTTACAACTTTTCTTTTCCTCCAAGTTGTAACAGATTCAAATGTTCCTTCAAACAGAGTCACATGATGATGTTACTAGAACAGAAAAACTGAATGATGAAAGAAGAACTGATTATTGACTTTCTGTTAGGACTTTGTCACCGAGCTGAATCAGCATGAAGACTTCTGGATTGGTCTATGGAATCAATGGTCAGACACAGAGCGAAAATATCAATGGGAATGGTTGGATGGATCACAACCGACAGAAACGTGAGACACATTTTCTTTCTAATACAGTGACATCAGAGTCATTTTTAGGAGCTAATAGGATCATGTGTTAAAATGTAGGACAGTGACAAAATGATCCAAATCTCTCTATGAACTCTCTTCATCTCCAGTCTGTGATGAGCTGCAGTAACAATGAGTCAGGATTGAAACATGGTTCAAAGCTCTGGTCACAGTTCAGAGGATTGAATGTGTGTGCTGCTCTCTGTATCCTCACACAGAACAAACATGGTGGAAGAAAAACTAGCTTCAACATTTAGAGTCAAACTTTCTTGAACTTGATCTCAGCATGAAGGAGCAGCTGCCTCTTCTCTGCTCTTTAGAAAGTGAAGAACAGATGAAGGAAAAAGCTGAATATGATCATTAGTCCCAGGGATGGATTCAGAGAGCAGCTTTCCAACCACTTTTTCCTGCTGCTGTCTTTTCCTCAGAGACAAAGCTGAAAGTGATGTGAGGAAACCTGTTGACAAAGTGAAAAGTCTAACAGACAGTGACTGGGCTCAGAGAGAGAAACACTACTGAACATGTGCAGTGGCTTTAAAAAGCAGGAATCAGAGCAGGAAGACACTAAATGCTGCTGGAGTCTGAGCAGAGTCACTAACTTTGATTGGAATGAATGGAGGAGATCTCAGAGTCCTGGATCCAGGTTTCAGTTCACATCTGGGATCCTTGTGGTGTCAGCAAATCCCCTACATAGTTACTAACATGACACTATTTCAAATCATTAAAATGAGATTTAACTTTATTTGAAAGTGAAAATAATCATGAATTTATCAAAGTCAAAAACAACGTTTGATTTTTTTCCCACAGCTTCTGGGCGACAGAAGAACCACAATACACTTGGTCTTCATATGCAGCATGTTGTGATCGACACGGAAGATGGAGAAGTGAACAATATTATTATGATAAAAACTGGATTTGTGAAAAGAAGATTTGCTGCTTCCTCTGATGACAGAGAGGTGTGTAGTGTTGGGATGAAGCTGTTTGTCAAACTCTGAAATGTTCTTCCTGATCCTCAGAGTCATCTCACATTTGTTGACTTGTTCATTCTGTGTCACATGTTCAATCCTCTTTATTCCATAGATATTGTCCCTCTGTGCTCTATGGTGCAGACAGAGTAGTGGGGTTGGAAGTCGTCCACACAACAACTACATGTGGACTTACTAACTCTGTAGTCCCACTAAACTGCTGCAGTCACAGGAAACTGCAGCTTCACTTTGTCTGAACTTTGTTTATTAATGAGTTTGTTGCTTCTTTATTTTCTGACACACCTGGAGTCAACAGCTGATTATTTTGAGAGGTTTAGTTTGGAAAATAAAACTTTTCTTGATTGTTCTGACAAATGAATATGTTTTAATCCACATTTCTATTGTTAATTTTTAACATGTATGGGGGAGAAAAAAAATAAACTCGAGAAATATTACACAAAGAAATGTTGTCGACTTTGATGTGAATTAGTTTCCACAGAATCAAACTGATATTTAGTCACAGAAACTCTTTATGTTCATCTTCCAGTGAAAACCTTCATCAGGACACTGAGAGGTTTAGTTATGAAAACAAATTTTCTCCATTGTTTTGATAAATAAATATGTTTTAATCCACTTTTCTATTACCATGTATAGGGGAGAAAACCGACGCCAAAGCGTGTGCACGTGCGTGTAGTGCATGAGTGTACATGTACATTGTGTGTAGTGCATGAACACAAATAGATTGTCAAACGTCATACAGAATGTGAGACACCCATCCAACAAACCAAAACAGAAAAACAAAAGATTCACAGATTAAAAATTGACACACTGACCTATCTCCCATATTCATGTGACTTTTCATTGTCTATAAAAACTGACAGCAGGTCAGAAACACAAGAAACAAATTCATCAAAGATCTCACACACACACACACACACACACACACACACACACACACACACACACACACACACACACACACACACACACACACACATATTAATAAACTCAAGAAATATTACAAAAAGAAATGTTGTCGACTTTGATGTGAATTAGTTTCCACAGAATCAAACTGATATTTACGACCAAATACAGTCTAATAATTAGTTCCTCTTGATTTCAATCTGCAGTCAGTAAAAACAAACATTGGCTACAGGAATAAGAAAATGAAAATACATCAACATGAGGAATTGAAGATGTTTATATGTACATATAAATATGAGTCAGGATGTAAGAACATGAATCCACAGCACAAACAGAAACACAATGAGATGTGTTCAACCAAATGATGGTGGAAACCAGGCTGGTTTCTATGCAGAGGAGCTGATGAGGGAAGTGGGAACAGGTGTGTAGGAAGGAGGGAACACAGGTGGATCTGGGAGGAGAGTCAGGTGACTGAAGAGATGGAAGTCTGAGGACATCTGGTGGACAGATGGAGAATAGCAGGAGACAGACAAATGTCCGAAAAAACAGAGCTTCACTGGATCCTGACTATGTCTGTCCTGGATGAGCAGTATCAAAGCTGGTTATCAGCTGGTTCTGTGAAGCCTGGGTTTCCAGAGTGTGTTCATGTGAAAAAAGCAGAGTTGCTCAGTAGAAGTGACACTAACAGAACCATGAATGAAGTATCTAATGTAATATAAGATTAAAGGGAGATACCTGCACAAATGTGCTTAGAACATGAGCAAAACCATTTCTGCCAGGTGAACTGTAAATGATATGATCACATGTTATTACTCTCCAGCACCATTAGAACCATTTCTGAGTGCTTTCTGAAGTGTGTTTGAAGTGTGTGTGAAGACCCATGACCTCTGGTGGACACTCAGCTTCTGACACTGGCCCCAAAATTCTTTGGTGATCATCAGATTTCATGATACTATTCACACAGTCAAGGCAGCAAAGCAACAAAACATCTGTGAACCTCCACCATGTTTGACTGTGGGGACTGTGTTCTTTTCTTTGAAGGCCTCATTTCTTTTTCTGTAAACAGTGTCTTGATGTCCTTTACCAAAAAGCTCTACTTTTGTCTCATCTGTCCACATTCTCCCAGAAGGATTGTGGTTTCATAACATAAGTTCTGGCAAACTCCAGTCTTGCTTTTTTATGTCTTTGTGTCAGCAGTGGATTCCTCCTCCGTCTCCTACCATAGTGTCCCTTTTCATTCAGATGGTGACGGATAGTGCGAGGTGACACATCCAGGGAGGTTAGCTACAGAGCCATGAGCTATAAACCTCTTGATGATATTACACACAATGGACTTTTAGCCTTGAGATTGTCCATGTTTTTCCACGTCTTTCTTTTCTCAATGCTCAGTGTGACACACAACACAAAGGTTGAGTCAACTTTCCTCCATTTTAACTGGATTGTTGTGTTGTTACTGTGTTGTCCACACCTGTTACTTGCAACAGGTGTGTCTACATACAAATTCTGACAGAATTGCCAGGGTGCTGATATTTTTGGCCATGACTGTAGATGAAAATGGTTTTCAGTGCTTTACTTCCTCTTTAAATGTAGTAGCCATGGCGACAGTCAGGCATCATCTGCATCTGATGAAGCATGAAAACAGATGGTTTCAGGACTAAAGATAAAAAGTAAAACTAGTTCCAGAGTATTAAGTTGTAGAGAACATTTTTGGAAACCTAATATCTATAAATTGCTGAAATTACAATGTCAGTGTAACAATAGTTTGAACTTCAAAATATTTTTAAATGTCTGAAGAAAGTGTGATGAAATAAACAGTTTCTGCTTAAGGAGACAAAAGTACAGTTGACAGCAGTCTGCATGTTTCCAGCATTGAACGTTGGATTAAAACCTCAGACTATAGAGAGACATGACTCTTTGATGCTGAAACAGTTCTGGAAAGTCATTGTCACATTTTGTCAGCTGATGTGAAAGTGACCATGAACATAATGTCACATATTTCCTGAAGGTTTAGATTTTATATTTGAAAATAATCTATGCTGTCTTTAAGTCTTTATTAGAATTATGTTAATTTGAATGAAAAAGATAAGAAGCTAATCAATGAATCAGAAAAATATTTTTCTTTTTTAAGATTAAAAGGCAAAAAAAATAAAAAAAAATAAACTAAAAGTCAAATCATCATCTATGACACATTTTTAAGAGGGTTTTTCTCACCATCAACAAAACCCTAAAAACTCATCAATCCACTGATAATCAGTTTATTCAAGTCCCTGTTGGAGTCAGTGTGATCATTTCCATAGAGCCACTTTGCATCAGCAGCACCATGCTCCAGTGCTCTGGGAGAGTTTATAGTCCTGAGAGTTGAACACTGGATGACTGACAGCTGTCCTTCATGACAACAGAAGACACAGAAATCCTCCTCATCAAAAACATGACTCTGATCTCCGTCCTCATCTGGACTCTCCTCTGCTGCTGCTTCACAGGTAAAGTCCAGAGAATCCAACTCCTCTCCTCTATCAACATCCGTCCCTCTGAAATGAAGCCCACAAAACCATGATGCTGCTTTCTGTTTTTGTCTCTGTGTCCTCAGAGTCCAGAGGTCAGGTCACAGTGACTCAGCCTGGAGCAGTGAGCTCTGCTCTGGGAGGAACCATGACCATCAACTGTAAAACCAGTCAGAATGTGTATAATGGGAACTATTTAGCCTGGTACCAACAGAAAGACGGAGAACGTCCCAAACTACTCTTTTATTACGTTAACAGCCGAGTGCCAGGGACTCCAAGTCGTATTACAGATGGTGGATCAAACTCTGACTTCACTCTGACCATCAGTGGAGTCCAGACTGAAGATGCAGCAGTTTACTACTGTCAGAGTTTTCATGTTATCAACAGTCAGTGGTTGTTCACACAGTGAAAAAGCATCGTACAAAAACCTCCCTCAGTCAGACTGAACAGAAACTAAACTGATGCTGCAGCTGGAAGCTACTGCAGAGACTGATACAGTTCACTGAATGTACACAAACACCAGTTGATGGTTAAAATCGAGATCATTCACTGTATCTGTTATGCTGAACATCAGTGTGTTACATCTTTACAAAGACTCATTTATTACCTTGTTACTTGATATTATTTTATAATATTCTATAATTATTAAATCTTGATGACTCCACACTGTAGGGACTGATGCAATTCACTAAGGACACACACACACACACACACACACACACACACACACACACACACACACACACACACCTACACACACACACACACACACACACACACACACAATTTAGCAAAACACTAAATAATTTCTCCATCTGCTGTTTTAGTGACTCACGTTTTCAGCTAAATATAAATGAACAAAACCATGAAGACAAAGATCAGCATCAGAACCCTTGATGAGTGAAGACAGTCCAAAGATAAACATCACATCCCTGAAATCCTACAAAACTTCATCTTTGTTAACATATGAACTAAATTCAGAATCAGTTTGGATCATAAAAAGTCAAAGATCAGTGACTTCATTTGTTAATATAAATAACTAAAAATCACTGTAACAAACTGTACAATCACACATTTTCTCTAATATTTGACTTGAAAACTAAAATATAAAAGGATTAAAAGATCATTTGAAACAGCTGTAAACAAAACTATGGGTCCACTTTGTCCATCTACTTGTTGTGGAGTGTGAAGTCCTCTGACCTCTGTGCTTTAACTTGTTTGTTCTTCTTTCACAGTTACATGTAACTGGTGGTGTTTGTCTCAAAGGCAAAGAAAGTAAAAGACACTGAAAACACACTTGAAGAATTTCTAGACAGAACATAAAGTGTGAAATAAGAGACGTGTGTAAGTCAGTTAAAAACTCCTAAAGGATCCACATTAAAGGCCTGGAGAGAGTCTTACAGAAAGGACTGAGGTGGAAACTTTGCTTTTGGTTGAAAGCACTGCTGCACTGATGGGAAACCCCCTGATCCACTGAGGACAGTTCCAGCTGAGTGACTGTGTGTGTTTGCATATGTGTCCTGCCTCTGTCTCCCAGCTGTTAAGAGACCAGTGTTGATCAGGGTCTGTCCAGGCCTTTCAGAGCCACTGACACGCCGGCAGCACAATGATGATGTCTCTGAGTCTACTGCTGTCCACCCTGGGGCTCCTTGTTCAGGGTGAGACTCTCTTGTGAAAACTTTGCTTCAGGATGAAACCAGGTTCAGCACAATGATGTTCTGCTCTGATGGAGAAACACTGAAACCAGCAGCATTGACCTTCTTCCATCTATTGTCCATGTTAAACAAATGATTTTCTTCTGTTTGGATGCTGATCATCTTTGTCCAAGCTGGATTTGTCTCAATAACCCTTCTCCTCTTTTTCATGGTTTCCAGGTTCATCAGGACAAATCACCCTGACTCAGTCTCCTGGATCTCAGTCTGTTGCTCCAGGACAGACTGTGTCCATCACATGTAAAGTTAGTTCAAGTGTTAGTAATGATTTGCACTGGTACCTTCAGAAACCTGGAGAAGCTCCTAAACTGCTCATCTACAATGCTCAGTCACGTCAGTCTGGAGTTTCTGATCGTTTCACTGGACGTTATTCTGGAACTGACTTCACTCTGTCCATCAGTGGAGTTCAGACTGAAGATGCAGGAGTTTATTACTGTCAGCAGGGTTACAGCTCGTTCACACAGTGAAACAACTTCTTACAAAAACCTCCCTGAGCTGAAGAGGAACTGATCTGACAACAACTGTAATGAAACTAAAACACTAAAGGTTTGTACAGTAACACAGAACATAACAAGTCAAAGCACAAAATCACAGAAACAGATCATTTATTAAAGTACTTCAAATAAAAACTGAGTTTTACCTGCTGTTAAACAGTCACTTGTACTGACTGTTTTCTGTAACAATGAAACGATGAAAAGTGGATTGAAATAATGACAGATCTGTCTTAATGTCTAAAAAGTCGAAAATCATAGTAAATATTTATATAAGTTTCTTTTAACTCCACACATAATGAGATTTTTTTTTAAATAAAGTTTTTTCCTTTAAGGTTTAGTTTATCATTTATATTCAATGCACTTAAATGAACATATTAAAAAATCGAAATCATGATCTTGTTTAGTCTTTGTTCCCATCAACTGTGACCTTCTTGTCTATTTATACACATATATACAGCACAATACTAATAACTGAGCTCTATATCCACACACACACACACACGCACACACAGCTTCATGAGGAATTGTATTGGAATTGTCACGTGTGTGTCAGACACAGGTTTATAGGTTTACAGTTACGTTTGCATCCCCCTACATCCCCCATGTAAGGAGACACAATCTGAACCTAAACCTACAGTAACATAGTAATAATGTACATTCAGCTGCTACAAATGGACTTTTTCCATCAGACGCAACAAAAATGTCCATTCTTCATAAATTATTTAAAAATGAGCTTTAATTATTTCTGATGAAGGAACATTTGTACCAGCTGAATGTGCCGTAAATGAAATGTTGATGAAAAAATTACTTGTTTTTCAATCTCACAATAGGAAAATGCAAACTTTGGCATCCAACTGTAGGACTTATTAAATTTCATTCAGTTGTCATTTTTTAGCATCACTCAGTCAGTATCATCAGTACCATGTGTCCAAGTGTTGATAGGAGTATTAAAACCTGAAAAATGTGTCTTTACATTAAAATTTGATTAAAAACATTTCTATTTAATTTTGTCTGATTAATTGCAATTTAAACATTTGAATCAACTGACATCTCTACTAACGACCAAAGCTCTCAACTTGAGAACCCAAATAAAAGTGGAAGAGTTACAATCTATGAACCTGTAAGGTCCATTGTTTATGTGGGTCTTACAGTTTGAACTAAGTGGAGTTTATCATGAGTGGATCTAATGAAACTATGAGCACAGAAACATGAGTTTATTTTCCATCAACACACATGAAAACTACAGACTGGATGAGCAGGTTTTTATTGGACTGAATCAATCAAAGTTACAACAAGCAACAAAACTAAGAGACAAAGACAGATACAGAGAGAGGGAGCAGAGTGACATCAGTAGCAGAGTCCCTGGAACACATGTCAGGACTGGGGACACTGGTCTCTCCTCAGTGTCTGTCTGACCGGAGTCTGGGAGCCCTGGGTGGCCTCACAGGTCACAGAGCCTGCATTCCTCCACTGGTCTGCAGGGATCCTCAGGGTGCTGCTCCAGCTGTAGCGTCCGTCCTTCTCCAGCACCCCGGGACTCCTGGTCTCCTCCCAGCTGCTGCCGCTGCTGCTGCCGTCCACCTTCCAGGACAGAGTCCAGTCTGAAGGAAAGCCCTTGTTGGCCAGACACATGAGTGAGACCTTGTCCTTCTGCTGCTCCTCGCTGGACGGGGACAGCACGGTCAGGCTGGGACGGACATCACCTACAGTAGGAGACACCAGTCAGTTAGGGGACAGAGAACACACAGTTGGACGCCTTTACTGTGTGAGAGTGGGTTTGGTCCTTGAAGGAGTTTCTGTCAGATGGTTGTTCTGCTCCACCAGTCACTGACTCACACATTGTTTCACTTCCCTTTAAGAAACCTCTCATGCAGATCAGGACAGAGACAAACATCAGACAGTTTGACCTGAAATATGTCCCATAAATCTTAACTCTACATTAGTTTCAAATATGTAGTGGAAACATGGAGACAGAAAAACACCATGTGACAACAATCAAATGTTCTTCATGTGGATTTCAATCCCAATCAAACACATCAAATGATTTCAAATCTACAGCAACAAATAACAAGAAATCCAATAAAGTCATTTTCAAACATCACTAGTTATCGTTACTCTGTTAGAATTTAGTGGAAACAAGTCACATTTAAATATCAGAAAGCAGTTTTCAATGTGGTGGATTAAAGTAGTTTAACTTTGACCCTGACAGGAACATGGAAAGATACGTTTAGTAAAACTGCTCTGAGTTCACCTCCATGATGAAGGTGAGGAATAAAAACACAAATACTGAATCTGTTCCAAAGAAAGCCAGATCATCTCACCTGCTGCAACTATTTAAAACACGACTTCACAAGATTTGATTTAGTATTTGATCAGAAACTTACTTCCAACATCCAGTCTGGTTCCTCCACCGAACGTGTACCACAGTGATACAAAGTGACTGAGTCGTCGTACAAAAACCTCTGACTGTACAGAGACACGACTCTCTGACTTTGTCCAACTCAACTAAAGCAGCAACATCTCAACATGTAACTTTACCATTAAAATCAGATTTACTGGTTTATCCACTGGATTAAAAATTGATATTTATCACAACCAGTTTTTAAATTTCAGTTGCTAAAACAACTTTGTGTCTTAGTACAAAATATTTCCTTAACTACTGTGAAGTAACATGGAAACACAAATATTTGACCTGGAAAACTGAATAGAAGGAGAAAAGCTCCTGAAATATAAGAGTTTTTAAACCTTTGACTTACTTCCAACATCCAGTCTGGTTCCTCCACCGAACGTGTACCACAGTGATACAAAGTGACTGAGTCGTCGTACAAAAACCTCTGACTGTACAGAGACACGGCTCTCTGACTTTGGAACAAACAAACTCAACAAAATGAGTTGTTGGTTGTAAACAGCTGAAATGGAAATTGACAATAACTTCAAAATGACTTTAATTTTACATTAATAATTAAAAATTCAGGAAAATGGGAATTAAATGTTTTACTATATATGATAATAAAAAAAACACAATTTTTATTGTTTGTAATTATTACAAATAAGACAAAAGATGTTTTCACAAAACTCATAATTATAATAATAAAAAGATAATAAATAGCCAAAATAAATAGAAACTCGACAATCCACTGATAATCAGCCTGATCAGATTGACCCAAGTCAAGTTGGAGTCAGTGTGATCATTTCCATAGAGCCACTTTGCATCAGCAGCACCATGCTCCAGTGCTCTGGGAGAGTTTATAGTCCTGAGAGTTGAACACTGGATGACTGACAGCTGTCCGTCATGACAACAGAAGACACAGAAATCCTCCTCATCAAAAACATGACTCTGATCTCCGTCCTCATCTGGACTCTCCTCTGCTGCTGCTTCACAGGTAAAGTCCAGAGAATCCAACTCCTCTCCTCTATCAACATCCGTCCCTCTGAAATGAAGCCCACAAAACCATGATGCTGCTTTCTGTTTTTGTCTCTGTGTCCTCAGAGTCCAGAGGTCAGGTCACAGTGACTCAGCCTGGAGCAGTGAGCTCTGCTCTGGGAGGAACCACAACCATCAACTGTAAAACCAGTCAGGATGTTTATTACAGCAGCTATCACCGTTTAGCCTGGTACCAACAGAAAGATGGAGAACGTCCTAAGCTCCTTATTTATGCTGCCACCACTCGAGCATCAGGGATTTCAGATCGTTTTTCAGGCAGTGGATCAAACTTTGACTTCACTCTGACTATCAGTGGAGTCCAGACTGAAGATGCAGCAGTTTACTACTGTCAGAGTGCTCACTACATCAACAGTCAGTGGTTGTTCACACAGTGAAAAAGCATCGTACAAAAACCTCCCTGAGCTGTAGAGGAACTGATGTCTGAAGCTGACAGAGAGAAATAGAAACAAATTGACAAAGTCTGATTCACATTGATATTTTACGTAACATATTATTGTGATATAGAATTTATAGCACTATAAGTTATACTGTAATTATAATTTTTTGTATTATTTTACCTTTTTGTTGGTATTTTAAAGGTTAATTACATTTAAAGTAGATACATTCACTAAGTTGGAAATTTAGGACAAACTTGTTTCTTTAGCTTTGAAAAAGAATAGAATTTTTCATTTAATTTAAAATCACATTTTTCAATTTGCTTGTTTCATACACAGTTCAATGACAGTTTTATTCTGAACACGTGACATGTATCCAGATATCTCGTATTTATAAGAACACATGTTGTAATCAGTCAACACTGATGTGTGAAATGAAGCAGGTCACAGGTTCACAGGTTCAGTTAATCTGGGAATTATAGATTTGTCGTGTGCAGAAGGACCCTGATATAAATGTTATAGAGTTTACTACACTCTAACATGAACTTCATGCTTTATTTTGTATATAATTTCCAAGTAATCAAGTTGACTTCAGTATGACTGGACCTAATGGAACTATTAAGACTTGGTCTCTTACTATGAGACTGAAGTCTGTGAGTCCCCGTTTGGCCTCACAGGTCACAGAGTTCACCCTCCACCACTGGTCTGCACAATTAATCTCATCCAGTAATAAACGTTATAAGTCACAAAGAAATGACGATCACCTGTGAATTTAGTCAGATTCAAATTTATCAGCATTAAAAAATTTTTTGGTTACGTTAAATAATTTTTCAGTCACCTTCAAACACATCAAATTAGACATTTAAATGCAAAAAACATAATGTAAAACAGTTTTACTAATGTAAAACTGCTCTGCACATTAGTAAAATTGCTCTAAGAATCTGTTCCAAACTATGTAGCGGAAACATCGAGACAGAAACCTGCTTGTCCCTCAGCTTGTAATCCGTTTCTCACCGACTGGATCTGTGAGCAACGCACCACGCTCAAGAGTGCTGAGAGGAAGTGGCTTAAATCCAAGAATGTATCTGCTTATCAGGATCTGTTTGCCCAGTGATACTGTGAGAAAAAGATCCAAAGACTGAATACTACCAGGAGAAGCTCAGCAACACCTCAGACACCAGAAAGCTGTTCTCCACTTTCAAATCACGCATCTACCCACCTTCACCTCCTCCATCCACGTCTCTCACTGCCAACAACTTTGCCGACTTCTTTACTAATAAGGTGGCAGCCATCAGCTCACAGTTCTCTCCTCCAGGTGATGACATCCTGCTAACTTCCTCCAACACTTCATTGCTGTCCTCATTTTCAACTCTGACTGAGGAGGACGTATCCACCCTCCTCCTCTCTAACCATCCGACCACCGGCTCTCTGGATCTGATCTCTTCCACTCTCCTTCAAGTAGTAGCACCCACAATAATACCAGATATTACACAAATTATCAACACATCTCTCACAACAGGCACTTTTCCGACCTCATTCAAGCAGGCCCAGATTACCCCACTGCTCAAGAAGCCTTCTCTTGATCCCTCCCTTGTGGAGAATTACAGACCTGTCTCTTCTTCCATTTCTGGAAAACACAATGGAACGAGTAGTCTCCAATCAATTCTCACACTTTCTTTTCAAGAACAACTTCCTCGATGTCAACCAGTCTGTCTTCAAAAGGTCACTCCACAGAAACAGCACTCCTGACTGTCGTAGAATCTCATCGAGCTGCAAAAGTCGCAGGTCAGTCGGTCTTGTGTCTTAATCCTACTTTATCTATCTTCAGCCTTTGACACTGTGAACCATCAGATCTTCTTGTCCACACTCTCTGACTTAGGTATCTCTGGATCAGGTCTAGCCTGGCTTCAGTCTTACCTATCGGGATGAACCTTCAAGGTATCTTGTCAGGGGCATGTTCTCACTCTCATAGCCTCTCTACCGGTGTGTTGCAGGGTTCAGTTCTTGGTCCTCTTTTTTCTTATGTCTATTCTACATCCCTGGGTTGTATCATCCACTCATGGTCTTTCTAATCACTGGTATGCTGATGACACACAGCTTTTCCTGTACTTTCCACCGAACGACTCCACTGGATCAAAGTCCTCGTCTTCCCAGCCAGACCTTCAACACAACACAACATTGGCATCAACACTGGATCTACAGTGATTGTCCCCACCAAGATGGTCAGAAATCTGGGGATCATTACTGACAGCCAACTGAGCTTTAAGGACCACATCTCCCCAGTCTCTAGGGCATGCAGATTTACTCTCTACAACATCAGGAATATCCGACCCTACCTCACGGAATATACAACCCAACTCATTGTACAGGTGCTGGTCATTTCTCTACTTGTTTACTGCAACACTTTGTTGATGAGGTTACCAGTCTCCACAATCAAACCTTTGCAAATGATACAAAATGCGACAGCTCACCTCACTCTTCAGATCTCTACACCGGCTTAATGTAGCTAGTCGTATCAGGTTCAGAGCTCTGTCTTTCCTACAGGGTGATCCCCTCAACGACTCCTGCTTACCTCAACTCCCTTATTCTGGTCTACAGTCTCTCCTGTCCGCTGGGCTCTGCCAACAAACAACATCTGGTGGTCCCAGCACCACACAGAAGGCACCAAGCAAAACTCTTCAGCTCAATGATCACATGATGGTGGAACGAACTACCAAACTCTGCCCGCTCAGCAAACTCACCCCCAATAATAAAAAAACTGATGAAAACAGAATTCTTCAACATCTTCCTATATACTGTCTTGCTCTTGTCACACTTCTAGAGTATATATTTAATTTTAGTACAACCTGAAACGAGGAGACAGCAAGGGGAGGTTTGAAATGTGAAAGGAGGGTTTATTAACAAAAGGTAAACAACTGAAAATCACTCCATGAGGAAGGCAGGAAAACACATGTAGTAATATCAAAACAAAGTAAAACAGAACAACAACTTAAACACACTCAGAAGGGAGGATTAACAAAATTACAAGTGTGCTGGGGAAGCAAGGGAACTGACTTAGTAACTAAGGGGAAGCAGACATGAACAAACTAAACATAAAGCGCAAACAGACTGAAAACCAGAGCCAGAGCTTAATTCTTACTTGATGAAAACTAGTAAGAAGTGCATATTGTTTATAACTGAGTAAAATTGACTAAAAATGTAAAATATGAGAATAGATGTTATAATAACTAGACACTCACAAGCTGAGAATTATCTTGATTCAAAATTGTAATGCAAAAAAAAAATCCTCAGATTTAAAAAGGTGCATAACAGTTTGTGTAAATTTCTATAACCACTAGTTTTTCCACCACTGTCACAATTTGTTAAGAGATGTAACTTAAAATTTCCTAAAAACTTTTAACAATATTTCTCACCAAAACAAATTTATTACAGGTGGAATTATTTATAGTTTAATTTATCCAGAAGGACCCTAATATAAATGTAATTATTTTTATAGTTATAGAGTTTACTACACTCTAACATGAACTCCTATTTATTTAGTACATAATTTGAAGTATGACTGGACATAATTGAACTATTAAGATGGAAACATTATTTACAACAGCCATAAAAAGAGCTAATTTAAAATATGTTTTATTGAACTGAAACAATAAAACATAAAATGTTGTTAAATGCAATTTAATAGTAAAGGACCTTGTACTTCCCCCACTGGTCTGCAGGGAGCCTCAGGGTGCTGCTCCATCTGCAGAGGCCGTCCATCTCCAGCACCACTGTGCTCCTGCTCTCCTCCCAGCTGATGCTGCTCTTCACTGGCCCAGTCAGGGTGGGAAGGACTCGACCCACTGCACAGAAAGAGAACAAAGTGTAGAAACACTGCAGGTTTAGATGAAAATGGTCTGAAGATTTTCACTTCCTCTTTAACCTTAGTAACCATAGCAACAGATTGGCATCACTGATGAACCATGAAAACAGACGGTTTCAGGACTAAAGATAAAATGTCACAACTGTCATTTTATTCTACAGATGTGTCACCATTTAATCCTTCAAATTACTTATTGTTAGCTTTAAAAAAAAAAACATCAAATCACTGGGTCTAACTAATGGATTGATGGATGAATGCAGCACAATGTGCGATAAATAAAAATCTATAGGAAAATTGTAAATAATAAAAAAACTAAATGTCACACATTTGTTGGAGGGGACTTATTTTGGGAAACATACTTTTAATGAATTGTTGAAATTTCAGTGTAACAAAGAGAAAAATTTAAGGAAAATGTTACAGTGTGATAAACTAAACAATCACTGCAACGGTCTTAAAAACAAATATCAGCTAAATGTTGCAGTAATATACAATAATTAAAAACAATTAAATACAGTTTATGTAGAACTGACTCCAAAATAAACTTAATGTATCAGTGAGAAAAAGTCAGAGTCATGATTTTAAAACATCTGAATGTAGAGAGACATGACTGAATATGAATAAAATAAACAACAATCAACAACAAAAAAAGTGTAAAAGAAAAGTCAGTTCCTGTAAACGTAATGTCACTAATTTCCTGAAGGTTTATATTTTACCTTTAAATATACAGTATATTAATTTCCAAACTAATCCCTGTTTATATATTTGAATACAAAAGAAAATATTTTGAAATAAATGTCTAGAAAAAACTTACAAACAAACTGAACCGTTGCTAATCAGCCTAATCAGAATGATTCAAGTCCCTGTTGGAGTCAGTGTGATCATTTCCATAGAGCCACTTTGCATCAGCAGCACCATGCTCCAGTGCTCTGGGAGAGTTTATAGTCCTGAGAGTTGAACACTGGATGACTGACAGCTGTCCTTCATGACAACAGAAGACACAGAAATCCTCCTCATCAAAAACATGACTCTGATCTCCGTCCTCATCTGGACTCTCCTCTGCTGCTGCTTCACAGGTAAAGTCCAGAGAATCCAACTCCTCTCCTCTATCAACATCCGTCCCTCTGAAATGAAGCCCACAAAACCATGATGCTGCTTTCTGTTTTTGTCTCTGTGTCCTCAGAGTCCAGAGGTCAGGTCACAGTGACTCAGCCTGGAGCAGTGAGCTCTGCTCTGGGAGGAACCACAACCATCAACTGTAAAACCAGTCAGGATGTGTATGCTGGGAGCTATTTAGCCTGGTACCAACAGAAAGATGGAGAACGTCCTAAGCTCCTTATTTATTATGCCACCACTCGAGCATCAGGGATTCCAGATCGTTTTTCAGGCAGTGGATCAAACTCTGACTTCACTCTGACAATCAGTGGAGTCCAGACTGAAGATGCAGCAGTTTACTACTGTCAGAGTCTCCATAGCATCAACAGTCAGTATGTGTTCACACAGTGAAAAAGCATCGTACAAAAACCTCCCTCAGTCAGACTGAAGCTCATGCTCAGCAGCTGGAAGCTACTGCAGAGACTGATACAGTTCACTGTATCAGTGAACTGTATCAGTCTCTGTATCAGTCTCTGTATCAGTCTTTAAATCATAAAATTTAATGATCTAAAGATTAAGATGAATATAAAGCAACAAGAACATTTTTTCTAATGTTTTTGTTCTTCCACTGTATGAATTTTTATACAAAGTTCCACAGAAACTTCAGGCTCAACAGCAAATAATATTTTGAGGTGATAAAAGAAAAGCTGGAAAGTCCTATATGAATAGTTGGTTGGTGAAAACTTTTCTTAGTTAGAAATGTTTCGCTACTTATCGACGTAGCTACTTATAAATCAATCCAAACTGAAGAAGCTGTTTGGATAATTAGTGAAACATTGTTAACTAAGAAGAAAAAGTCCAGTTTACACCATTCAACCTTCAAATATCTGGTTAGAAATTAAAGCACATTTTCTCAATTTTTCCTCCAGTTTGAATGTGCAGAAAATCATTGACATTGCTTGAATCCACATTTCACCTAATGGAGAAGCTGTTAAATAGATAAAGGTCAAACATTTCCTCAAGTTAAAATAAGTAAAACATCAGTTGGAATATTTTTTGTTTCTCCTGTTGAATTTCATGATAAAGTGAAGAGGACAGTTCCAGCTGAGTGACTGTGTGTGTTTGCATATGTGTCCTGCCTCTGTCTCCCAGCTGTTAAGAGACCAGTGTTGATCAGGGTCTGTCCAGGCCTTTCAGAGCCACTGACACGCCGGCAGCACAATGATGATGTCTCTGAGTCTACTGCTGTCCACCCTGGGGCTCCTTGTTCAGGGTGAGACTCTCTTGTGAAAACTTTGCTTCAGGATGAAACCAGGTTCACCACAATGATGTTCTGCTCTGATGGAGAAACACTGAAACCAGCAGCATTGACCTTCTTCCATCTATTGTCCATGTTAAACAAATGATCCTCTTCTGTTTGGATGCTGATCATCTTTGTCCAAGCTGGATTTGTCTCAATAGGGATTGTCCAGGATTTCAGAGTTTGGACAACATTCTCCTCTCAGCCACAGCATGCAGAGGGTCCAGCTTCTCCCCCAGAACCGAACCAGTCCTCCTTATTAGTTTGTCCAGTCTGTTAATGTCTGCCACCTTCATGTTGCTGCCCCAGCAAACCACAGCATAGAAGATGCAGCTGGCTACCACGGACTCATAAGACATCCACAGAATGGTGCTGCAGATGTTAAAGGACATTAGCCTCCTTAGAAAATACAGCCTGCTCTGTGTTTTCCTGTAGATTGATGCTGCATTAATTGACCAGTTTATTGTCTGGTTGGACACCCAGGTATTTGTACTCCAAAACCACATCTACCCCCTCTCCCTGGACAGGAGTCCTGGACTTCTTGAAGTTCACCACCAGTTCCTTTGTTTTACTGATGTTGACCTGGAGATGATTGTGCTCAGACCAAACAAAACTGTCCACCACTGATCACTGATATCTCCACCCTGGATACCTCCAACAACCGTAGTGTCATCAGAAAACGTCTGAAGGTGGCAGGACTCTGAGTTGTACCCGAAGTCAGAGGTTTACAGGGGAAGAGAAAGGAAGATAGAAGTGTCCCTTGGGGAGCACCTGTGCCTCAGATCACAGTCTCAGACACAGTTCTGCAGGTGGACGTACTGGGGAAGGTCTGTGAGGTGGTCCAAGATCCAGGCAACCACAGGGTTGTCAATGAGCATTAAGTTTAATTTCTCCCCCAGCAGGACAGGCTGGATTGTGTTAAAAGCACTTCAGAATTCAGCTCAGCAGGTGGATGAGGGCGTCCTCTACCCTAAGTGGAGGGTGATAAGCAAACTGGAAGGGGTCCAGAGATGGTTTAACCAGAGCATCAAGAAAGTCCAGGACCAGTCTCTCCAACACTTTTATGATGTGGGAGGTTAGAGCCACAGGTAGTTGCTGGGGACACTGGGGCGGGACACTTTCTGTCCTGGTACCTGGCATGATGTTTTCCATCCCACAGGTCCCCTCTCCAGCTGCAGGCTCAGGTTAAAGATGTGCTGCAGGATGCCACATAGCTGTGGGGCACAGGATTCCAGTACCCTGGGGCTGACTCCATCAGGACCTGCAGCCTTTGTGGGGCACAGTCTGCATAGCTGTCTCCTCATCTGCTCTGCTGAGATGGTCATTACTGCAGAGACAGGAGTGGTGTCTGAATCCCACAGGGACGAGACGTGGTCACCAGTAGTGAAGCTCTTTGGGGGTTGGATATGAGGCACAAAATGAAATCTATTGAAAACTATTAGCTCGATCCACATTCCCCTCTGTCCTCTGCTGCTGGTCTTATATCCATTGACGTTCTTCATGTCCTTCCAGACTGCTCTGGCATCCTTCTGGTGGAGCCTCTGTTCCAGTTTCCTCCTGTAAGCCTCCTTCCCCTCTTTGATTTTCACTGACAGCCATCTCTGGACCTTCCTCACTGCTTCCCTGTCTTTGGACCTGAATGCTGCCTTCTTCTCAGTCAGGATTACTTTAACAAATTCTCATCAATAACATAATTGTACTGAAAATAGTCATTATGTGGAAGAAACACTTCACTAGGTACAACTGTACAATCCAACACAATGCAGTAAAACATCTCTGACATAAATTCTACTTTTACAGAAGCAGAATCAGAAAACGGTTTATTGACTGTACTAGGAATTTGTCTTGGTGACAGGTGCACACACATGACTAGAATATAAAGTTACAATGCAAAGGTTTGCACCAAGGTTATAATACAAAAAAAATAGTTTAAATGCCATAAATATTATTTATGTAATTTTTCTATGTCGTTTACATATTATTTAAAGGATTGTGTGATTTATTTAATTGTTTTAGGTAGGAACTATAGGTCTCTTCTACACTTTTTAAGACAAGTGCTCGGTAAAGAAGAACATGTGGAGCGATAATTTAAAGAGCTAAAGTTATGGTGTCTTACATGATGTGTTGAGTTTCTTAAGTTGTTTTTGTTGATATATTTGATTTGAATTCATTCTCTCCTGGATGTGCAGCCAGCGAGGTTTGTGTAATAAGTTTGCATCCTGTTTTACATTTTATTTACGTATTTGATGTTTATTTTATCCACTTTGTGTACAAACGTGTATTTGTCTATGTGATGTTTTATATGTTTAATAGTTCGACGGTGGATTTACCTAAAGTAAGAGCAACAAGCGCTAATTAAGAGGGAATAGATCCTCAGTTGCAAAGAGCTTCGGTGTTGTGTCTTTCCTGGAGGGAGTGATAAATAGTAATAAACTTTTTAACTTGAAACTGTCAGATGACAATTCTAACTTGTTTATCATTAGGGTCATAGTTGGTCATGAAGTCATACTGGAGAGAATGTATAGTTCTAATGTTTTGGCCCCTTCATTCATCTGCTTCATTCTTCCTGTGTGATCTGATTTTCACACGTGAATGTTCCAAAATGAATTGATCACAAAACACAAATTAATTCTGACCGATTTTAATCATTAAATGTTTATTGCTTTAATAATTATACTGGACTTAATGCAGTGACATAGTTCAGCCACTATGGGGAGCAATGCCCCCCCTGCATCCTAACAAACTTCATGTATGTCCATGTCCCAGCTCCTCTCCAGGTGACAGGGAACCACGGAGGGGTTGGTTTGACCCACTGCAGAAAGAGAGATTGATACTGTTCATGTGAAGTAAACTAATCTCCTTCCCTCATGGTTCTATTGCTTTTCAGATTTTATGAAACTGGTCTTAAAAGTTTCACTTCTAAATCTGAGCTCAGTAACCATGGAAACAGACAGGCATCACTGCTGAACCATGAGAACGGACAGGTTTCAGTAAAGATAAAGAGTTTTAAACTTTATTTATATATTTACAACATGAAAGTTCATTTTAAAATCAAAAAATTATCAATTTTAAAGTGACAATTCTAAAGTAGGTAAATAACAATATTAAGTACAATGTTTTGACTCTGTTAATGCTAAAATTTAAACAACTGAATGAATTGTATTTGCTATGTTATTTAAAAAAATATATTTCTAAACATTCACAAATACAGAACTACTTACAAAAGCCCATCAAATCAATCTTGACACGTTTCTTATCAATACTTTAATACATGACTTGACCATTGATCCGTTGATATCAATGTGATCCAAGTCCCTGTTGGAGTCAGTGTGATCATTTCCATAGAGCCACTTTGCATCAGCAGCACCATGCTCCAGTGCTCTGGGAGAGTTTATAGTCCTGAGAGTTGAACACTGGATGACTGACAGCTGTCCTTCATGACAACAGAAGACACAGAAATCCTCCTCATCAAAAACATGACTCTGATCTCCGTCCTCATCTGGACTCTCCTCTGCTGCTGCTTCACAGGTAAAGTCCAGAGAATCCAACTCCTCTCCTCTATCAACATCCGTCCCTCTGAAATGAAGCCCACAAAACCATGATGCTGCTTTCTGTTTTTGTCTCTGTGTCCTCAGAGTCCAGAGGTCAGGTCACAGTGACTCAGCCTGGAGCAGTGAGCTCTGCTCTGGGAGGAACCACAACCATCAACTGTAAAACCAGTCAGGATGTTTATGTTTGGAGCAACTATCACTATTTAGCCTGGTACCAACAGAAAGATGGAGAACGTCCTAAGCTCCTTATTTCTGCTGCCACCACTCGAGCATCAGGGATTCCAGATCGTTTTTCAGGCAGTGGATCAAACTCTGACTTCACTCTGACCATCAGTGGAGTCCAGACTGAAGATGCAGCAGTTTACTACTGTCAGAGTCATCACTACATCAACAGTCAGTATGTGTTCACACAGTGAAAAAGCATCGTACAAAAACCTCCCTCAGTCAGACTGAACAGAAACTGAACTGATGCTGCAGCTGGAAGCTACTGCAGAGACTGATACAGTTCACTGAATGTACACAAACACCAGCTGATGGTTAAAATCAAGATCATTCACTGTATCTGTTATGCTGAACATCAGTGTTTAACATCTTTTCAAAGACTCATTTGTTACCTTGTTACTTGATAATATTTTATAATATTCTATAAATATTAAATCTTGATGTCTCCACCCTGTAGGGACTGATGCAATTCACTAAGGACACACACACACACACACACACACACACACAATTTTGCAAAACAATAAATAATTTCTCCATCACAGCTTCTAATCGTCTATTCAAACAAAAAAATCTTAATTGTTCAATATTCTCAAAAAGCCAAAATGGCTGTTTTATGACTCAGCTTCAAATGTTTTCAGCTAAATATAATTGAAAAAAACCATGAAGACAAAGATCAGCATCAGAACCCTTGATGAGTGAAGACAGTCCAACGATAAACATCACATCCCTGAAATCCTACAAAACTTCATCTTTGTTAACATATGAACTAAATTCAGAATCAGTTTGGATCATAAAAAGTCAAAGATCACTGACTTCATTTGTTAATATAAATAACTAAAAATCACTGTAACAAACTGTACAATCACACATTTTCTCTAATATTTGACTGGAAAACTAAAATATAAACAGATTCAAAGATCATTTGGAAACAGCTGTAAACAAAACTATGTGTCCACATTGTCCATCTACTTGTTGTGGAGTGTGACGTCCTCTGACCTCTGTGCTTTAACTTGTTTGCTCTTCTTTCACAGTTATATGTAACTGGTGGTGTTTGTCTCAAAGGCAAAGAAAGTAAAAGACACTGAAAACACACTTGAAGAATTTCTAGACAGAACATAAAGTGTGAAATAAGAGACGTGTGTAAGTCAGTTAAAAACTCCTAAAGGATCCACATTAAAGGCCTGGAGAGAGTCTTACAGAAAGGACTGAGGTGGAAACTTTGCTTTTGGTTGAAAGCACTGCTGCACTGATGGGAAACCCCCTGATCCACTGAGGACAGTTCCAGCTGAGTGACTGTGTGTGTTTGCATATGTGTCCTGCCTCTGTCTCCCAGCTGTTAAGAGACCAGTGTTGATCAGGGTCTGTCCAGGCCTTTCAGAGCCACTGACACGCCGGCAGCACAATGATGATGTCTCTGAGTCTACTGCTGTCCACCCTGGGGCTCCTTGTTCAGGGTGAGACTCTCTTGTGAAAACTTTGCTTCAGGATGAAACCAGGTTCAGCACAATGATGTTCTGCTCTGATGGAGAAACACTGAAACAAGCAGCATTGACCTTCTTCCATCTATTGTCCATGTTAAACAAATGATCCTCTTCTGTTTGGATGCTGATCATCTTTGTCCAAGCTGGACTTGTCTCAATAACCCTTCTCCTCTTTTTCATGGTTTCCAGGTTCATCAGGACAAATCACTGTGACTCAGTCTCCTGGATCTCAGTCTGTGTTTCCAGGACAGACTGTGTCCATCACATGTAAAGTTAGTTCATATGTTGGTAATAACTTGCAGTGGTACCTTCAGAAACCTGGAGAAGCTCCTAAACTCCTGATTTATTCAGCTACAACCCGTCAGTCTGGAGTTTCAGATCGTTTCACTGGACGTGGATCTGATCCTGATTATACTCTGACCATCAGTGCAGTTCAGACTGAAGATGCAGGAGTTTATTACTGTCAGCAGGATTACAACTCGTTCACACAGTGAAACAACGTCGTACAAAAACCTCCCTGAGCTGAAGAGGAACTGATGTCTGCAGCTGACAGAGAGAAATAGAAACAAATTGACAAAGTCTGACTGACATTGATATTTTAAGTAACATATTATTGTGATATAGAATTCATAGAACTATACTATAATTATAATTTTTTTGATTATTTTATCTTTTTGTTGGTATTTTAAAAGTTAATTACATTTAAAGTAGATACATTCATTGAGGTAGAAATTTATGACGAAACTAGTTTCTTTTGCTTTGAAATTTTCATTTAATTTAAAATCACGTTTTTCAATTTGCTTGTTTCATACACAGTTCAATGACAGTTTTATTCTGAACCTGAACACGTGACATGTATCCAGATATCTCGTATTTATAAGAACACATGTTGTAATCAGTCAACACTGATGTGTGTAATGAAGCAGGTCACAGGTTCACAGGTTCAATTATTCTGGGAATTATAGATTTGTCGTGTGCAGAAGGACCCTGATATAAATGTTATAGAGTTTACTACACTCTAACATGAACTTCATGCTTTATTTTGTACATAATTTCCAAGTAATCAAATTGACTTCAGTATGACTGGACCTAATTGAACTATTAAGACTTGGTCTCTCTCTATGAGACTCAAGTCTGTGAGTCCCCGTTTGGCCTCACAGGTCACAGAGTTCACCCTCCCCCACTGGTCTGCACAATTAATCTCATCCAGTAATAAACGTTACAAGTCACAAAGAAATGACGATCACGTGTGAATTTAATCAGATGCAAATTTATCAGCATTAAAAATTTCTTTGGTTACGTTAAATGATTTTTCAGTCACCTTCAAAACACATCAAATTTAAATGCAAAAAACATAATGTGCATAATGTGCAGAGCAGTTTTACATTAATAAAACTGTTTTACATTAGTAAAATTGCTCTGAGTTCACCTCCATGATGAAGGTGGGGAATAAAAACACAAATACTGAATCTGTTCCAAAGAAAACCAGATCATTTCACCTGCTGCAACTATTTAAAATACAACTTCACAAGATTTGATTTAGTATTTGATCAGAAACTTACTTCCAACATCCAGTCTGGTTCCTCCACCGAACGTGTACCACAGTGATACAAAGTGACTGAGTCGTCGTACAAAAACCTCTGACTGTACAAAGACACGACTCTCTGACTTTGCCCAACTGAACTAAAGCTGCAACATCTCAACATGTAACTTTACCATTAAAATCAGATTTACTGGTTCATCTACTGGATTAAAAATTGATATTTATCAAAACCAGTTTTTAAATTTCAGTTGCTAAAACAACGTTGTCTCTTAGTACAAAATATTTCCTTAACTACTGTGAAGTAACATGGAAACACAAATATTTGACCTGGAAAACTGAATAACAAGGAGAAAAGTTCCTGAAATATAAGAGTTTTTAAACCTTTGACTTACTTCCAACATCCAGTCTGGTTCCTCCACCGAACGTGTACCACAGTGATACAAAGTGACTGAGTCGTCGTACAAAAACCTCTGACTGTACAGAGACACGGCTCTCTGACTTTGGAACAAACAAACTCAACAAAATAAGTTGTTGGTTGTAAACAGCTGATATGGAAATTGACAATAACTTCAATGTCTTTAATTTAAAATTAATAATTTAATTACAATGAAAATGTTAATAAATATTTTACTATATATGATCATATAAAAAAAACACAATTTTATATTGTTTGTAATTATTATAAATAAGAAAAAAGATGTTTTCACAAAACTCCCAAATAATAAAAAGATAATAAATAGCCAAAATAATTATAAACTCATCAATCCACAGATAATCAGCCTGATCAGATTGATCCAAGTCCCTGTTGGAGTCAGTGTGATCATTTCCATAGAGCCACTTTGCATCAGCAGCACCATGCTCCAGTGCTCTGGGAGAGTTTATAGTCCTGAGAGTTGAACACTGGATGACTGACAGCTGTCCTTCATGACAACAGAAGACACAGAAATCCTCCTCATCAAAAACATGACTCTGATCTCCGTCCTCATCTGGACTCTCCTCTGCTGCTGCTTCACAGGTAAAGTCCAGAGAATCCAACTCCTCTCCTCTATCAACATCCGTCCCTCTGAAATGAAGCCCACAAAACCATGATGCTGCTTTCTGTTTTTGTCTCTGTGTCCTCAGAGTCCAGAGGTCAGGTCACAGTGACTCAGCCTGGAGCAGTGAGCTCTGCTCTGGGAGGAACCACAACCATCAACTGTAAAACCAGTCAGGATGTGTATAGTGGGAACTGGTTAGCCTGGTACCAACAGAAAGATGGAGAACGTCCTAAGCTCCCTATTTACCTTGCTACCACTCGAGCATCAGGGATTCCAGATCGTTTTTCAGGCAGTGGATCAAACTCTGACTTCACTCTGACAATCAGTGGAGTCCAGACTGAAGATGCAGCAGTTTACTACTGTCAGAGTTATCACTACATCAACAGTCAAGATGTGTTCACACAGTGAAAAAGCATCGTACAAAAACCTCCCTCAGTCAGACTGAACAGAAACTGAACTGATGCTGCAGCTGGAAGCTACTGCAGAGACTGATACAGTTCACTGAATGTACACAAACACCAGTTGATGGTTAAAATCGAGATCATTCACTGTATCTGTTATGCTGAACATCAGTGTGCAACAATTCCTAATTTTTATATGTGATACATAAATACACTTCCAACACAGTGAAAACAACAATAGGGTAAAAAAGATGCAAACAAATTTAAGCTGAAATCAGACCTCAGAGGGAAGACAAATGATATCAAATGATATCAAATTATTCATATTTTATTTAATAACACTTACTTTTACCATGAAGATTGACATGATTGACGTCACTTCCGTAGTTTCCAAGTGGCGGTCTGTTCAAACTGTGTACACGTTTTCACGCAGTTGCAAGAAACCATCAAACTTTTGGAAAACGAACTAAGCAAAAAAATAAATAAAAAGAACTTATCTTGGGGTTTTCCAACGTTGCCACCACACAAGCGAAGCACCTCGCAGCTCTTAATACCTCGAGCTACATGGAACAAACAGTTTCTATCCACCCAGCTGTTTGCTCAGTGAACCAGGACACCGATGTCACGCTGCCGTGGTCCGGCCCTGTTGCTTCCGCTGGAAACGTGATGCCAACCCGCGGCCTTCTGGCCCTGTCGGACGACCAATGGCCTGTCCTGACACGGGCCTGCTCCTCCTGACACAGGAGGCCTGGATCCCGGCTAAAAGGAGACATCGGAGGACACCTGCTGCAGCTAATCTTGTCAACCAGTCCATTGGACCACCTTCCCCGGTCCAGGTGGAGAACCGTTTCACTGTTCTTGAAGAACTGGAAAGGCCGACCTCCCTGGTGGCGGTTCCCTGTGACTCCCTGCCCCGTGAGATACCACACAGCTCCACCGCCCGCGGGCAGCGCGGTCGGGGCCTCGCCAGACCAGACGTGCCACCACCACCAACACTGTGCCTCCAGAGAGGAATCCACATGCTCCTCCTCGGCGCACCTCTCCACCGCACCGTGCTCCCGGTCCGACCATGCTAATTATTGGCGACTCCATCATTAGAGAAGTCCGCTTAAAATCAGCTAAAACGTTTTGCTTTCCTGGAGCCACAGTCACTGACATAGCGGAGAAAATTCCAAACCTGATTGAAAAACATCCTACGGCAACAAAAGTAGTGATACACGTTGGCACAAATGACACCAAACGCCAACAGTCTGAGTTGCTGAAACGTGACTTCATGTCATTTTTCAACTCACTGGAGAGTTTCCACGACACACGGTTCTTCATTTCCGGCCCAGTTCCCACGCTGGGTCGCGGTGTTGGCTGGTTCTCCAGACTCCTCAGCCTGCACACATGGCTTCAACCACAAGTCTCCGCACACGGACTCTTTTACGTGGACAATTTCATTATTTTCTGTGAACGTCCTCAGTACTTCAAGCAAGATGGACTGCACCCGAACTTTCTGGGATCACGGATGTTGACTGAGAACATTGTCCACAGCATCTCAGTCTCCGGAGACTGACTGACCATTGAAAACACCTGTGGCTCTGATGTGCTCACCTCTCCTGCATCTTCCGCTCCAACACCCGACAACATCCACAGGTATAAACAGCCCGAGATATTTATAGAATCTGACGTTACCAGCAGACAAAATGCAGCTGTTATGGATTCTAATTTTTCACACAGGGAATATTATTATTTTGCTGAATGTTATGATCTTAACCACACTGCTATTTGCCCCATAGAGACTATGTCTGCTCCACGACCAATTAAACTTTTTAAACCAACAATGAACACAAGGGGAGTTAATCATAAAAATCTAATACAAGTTAAGACTACTGCTCATACTGAACCAAAACCCAAAACTTTCAAATGTGGATTATTAAATATCAGATCTCTCTCTTCTAAATCTCTGTTAGTAAATTACTTGATAAATGATCATCAATTAGATTTATTTTGTCTCACTGAAACCTGGTTGCAGCAGGAAGAATATGTCAGTTTAAATGAGTCATATTAATTATCATGTTCCTAGAAGCACAGGCCGAGGTGGAGGAGTAGCAGCAATCTTCCATTGTAGCTTATCAATAAATCCTAGACCTAAACATAGTTATAACTCATTTGAGAGTCTTACTCTTAACCTTTCACATCCAAATTGGAAAACTCAAAAACCACTATTATTTGTTATCATGTACCGTCCTCCAGTCCCTTATTCAGAGTTTTCTGATTTTCTATCTGATTTAGTGCTTAGTGTCGTGGCAAAAACTATAAGGCAAGTTAGGAGGCAAAAAGGCAACTTACAAGTGAAGGATAGCGGTGAATTTAATCAGCAAATAGAGAAACATGCAGAGCAGAACAGAGCTACACTCTAGAGTGGGTCAATCTGATTGACCAAGATGTGTAGGTTGTTCAGCCTTTTATACATACAACTCAACAGCTGGGTTCACACAAAGAACAAAGGGATGAGTCAATGCAAATCAACCTTCATACAATGTGGTCAGGAGTCTTAATTAACAAGTTCATGTTACTTTGTCCTTTTGTCTTCATAGTCTTTTAAGTTCTTGAGATCGATGATTTGTGCTGGTTCCCGTGGGCTCCCTTCTGGAAAGCAAATGTTCAGGTGTAGGTAGTTTTATAGTTGATATCTACCTAATCACTTCTTTGTGTGGCCAGAGACAGGATGTCTTGCTGGGGAGCAAAAGGTGAGGAGACACTGGTGTAAGCAGGTTTGATAGTGGGTCTGTGAGAAGTGTGAAAACAGTGAAACAGTGTTACCTAAATTTTGAAATTTCCCTCACACATCCCCCCTTTTATCATTTTATGATAATTACATGATCAGGATTTAATAAAGCTAAGCAACAGTAGGGACAGTTCATCAGAAATGTTAATTCACAAAGATTTTCAAAACATTTCATCATTATGTTCCCAGATTAGGCCAAATCAATTTAACTCAATGCTATCAGTTTCATTATATGGAGGTTCCCAGTTGGGGATGTGGAAGGACTCAAGGGTAGCACTGTCTCTAAGTAAAGGCATACTTTGTATAGTCATTTGGTGTGAGATGGAATGGTCAATTGCACGCATTATTAGCCCACGTGCACACGGAATAAGGCAACACCCACACAGGGTTAGGGCAGTGATGCCTATAACGACACCTGTGAAAAGGGACAAGATGAAGGCCTTCCATTTTCCAAACATGACATCAAACCAGCCCCAGGGGCTGGTGTCATCATAGCCAGAATGTCTTTTTAGTTCTTCTCGAAGTGACCTCAGTCCCTCTAGTGCCTTTGTTACAGATCCATCTGGAGCTGTGTTGTTTGGGATGTAGGTGCAACACGAGTCTCCAAACATGGTGCAGACTCCTCCTTTGTCTGCAAGCAACATGTCAGTTGCCATTCTGTTCTCCCATGACATCTGCGATGTTGCTGCCAACTGCTCAGCTATACCTCCAACGGCATCATGTGTTTGATTGATGAATCTCTGTTGGTTGTAATACAAGTAGTTGATCCAATCAACATTCTTGTTGGTTGTGCACCACCAGCAAAGGGAGGACTCAAATCCTGCTGCAATCTGGTTGCGAGCCTTGTATTCATTTGGGATTCCCCGTGGTACTCCGATGTCATCAATGTATACTTCGGTGTCAAATGAGCCTAGAGGTTTCTGGAGTGCTCGTCTCATGCGATGATGTGGTGTAGTAGCCCAGTATGCAATGTCTGAGGCCCCTGCTGGGAGTATGTGTATCTCTTGGGCCAACATGACAAGGGCACACACTCCTGTCCAGTTAGCTGGGAGAGATCTAGTTGGCTTGCCACACATCCAGTACACATCTGGCATAGGATTTATTCCTGCATCAAAAGCATCTCTTTTGTAGTGCCTGCCATAAACTCCATCTTCAATAGTTTCCTTGGCGACTTCAGAGCTCTGTGAATGTCCAGGTTTAAGTGGTGGGTAGAGAGTATGTGTTTTTGTACAGTTCAGTGGTGTGATGCCTACTGACACGTTTCCATAGGTCCGATTGAAGCAGACAAACTTAGCTTGCAATGCAGGCTTGATGTGGTTTAGTGTGGAGAGAAGAGGAGGAATGGATATTGCATTGCGATGTGGTGGGCATTTTTTGGAATAAAATGCCATTCGTGTCCCAGGTCGTCTGTCTGGAGGCTCGAGTGATGATACAATCAACCAGACAAACTTTATTAACATTGTCCGTTGTACAATATGGATCCTCAGGAAGTCCCACCAATGATAATTTGGTCTTGTATCCCTGGCAGACAAGACACGAGGAGGTGAATGTGGTCCTCACAGTGTAGTTGATGTATTGTATCCACAGGTTTTCCATCATCCATGACGGAGACCGTGTGGAAGAGTATGGGTCAAGTAAACGTGCAGTCTCTGCCACACTTCTTGTCATCCTGAATGTGTTAGTGAGCTGCTGGGTGATCAGTTCACTTTGCCAACATTCATGGATCATCCACAGGATTGTTGCAGCCACGGTGAAGAGGAGGAAAATGCAGGACTTGATCTTCCACTCTTTTGTTCTGAGTGGGTACAGCTGTGTAGGATTTTCCATCGTTGGGCACCAGATGTCGCCTTTGTCACCTTCCTGTATTCACCCTTCTTGACGTTTGTTGGAGCTTGAAGTGCGGGTTGAGCCCGATCTGCACTTCTCCCCCCTCACCGGGGTGAACAATTCAGGGGACAAATTTGACTGTCTGTACCTTGCTGGTCGTCTTCCACGGCGGTTGTTTCCTTGTCTAGCCGGTGTTCTCCTGGGTGTAGTTCCTTTTCTGGTTCAGGTGTGAGGATCTTCTTGCAGTGGCTGGTGTGGACCCACGTGGCGCGTCCCTCTACTTTCACTGCTGTGCTGGAAGTCAGCAGTACTTGATGTGGTCCTGTGAAACGTCTCTGCCTCCAGTGTTTCCTCCGGTGGTCCTTATGAGCACCCAGTCACCTGGTTTGAGATCATGCAGGGTGGTGTCTGCGGGGGTGGACAGGGCTGCTTTCACCTGGGGACGAAGAACTGAGAGAGAGGCAGAAAGTTTTGCACAGTAATCCAGCATCATGTCTTCATGACGCCCAGTCATCAGACTTTGTTTGATGGGATTAAGCCCTATACTAGGAGGTTTTCCAAATATGATTTCAAATGGACTTAACCCATGTGTTGTTCTTGCTCTCGTACGCATATAGAACAGTACCAATTGTAATGCTTCAACCCATGTCAAACCTGTTTCTTCACAGCATTTTGTTAGTTTTGTCTTGAGGATGACATTTTGTCGCTCTATTGCACCTGCACTCTGAGGGTGATAAGAACAATTATATTTGAATTCAAATCCCAAATAATTTGACAAATCCTTCAACACTTTGTTGGCAAACCCAGGACCATTGTCGCTACTGATCTTTTTTGGAATACCCCAGCGAACAATGATGTCTTTTATTAGCGCTTTTACCACTGTGGATGCATCCTGTTTGGAAGAAGAAAAAACCTCTACCCACTTGCTAAACATGCAAACCATGGTCAAGCAATATCTTTTGTTTTGGCATGGTGACAATTCAATGAAGTCAATCATCCAAATTTCAAAAGGCCCATCAGGTGGGGGGTGACCTTGCAATGGCATTTTAATGGCACCAGAGGGATTGTTTGCGGCACAGATTACACATTTTCTGCAGTATTCAGCTGCATATGTTGAAAAACACATCCCCCTTGCAAGCATGATCTTTACCATGAGCTAATTTTGCATACAAATGGAAATAAGCCTTAGGTAAGCAAGGTTTATCATCGAGGCCAAGCCATACCCCATTTTGTAGTGTTGCACCTGATTTTTCCATAGAGTTTTTTGAGATATGCTTGCCAATGACTGCATGGTTGACAGGTCAGCCTGTGGGTTGAGTTCCTGTGGAAGAGAAAGCAGAGTTAGGTGAAACATTTGTCCCGTCCTGGCTGCTGCTTTTGCTGCGGCATCTGCTGCTGAATTTCCTGTAGAAATGGGATCTGTTTTGTTAGTATGAGTATCAAATTTTATTACTGATATTTGTTTAGGCAACAGGATTGCATTTAAAAGTGCTGCAACCAGAGTGTGGTGTGCAATGGGTGTTCATAAAACACCTGATGTCATAAAACCCCTTTGTCTCCAGAGACAACCAAAATCATGGACGACACCAAATGCATAACGTGAGTCAGTGTAAATATTGACAGTTTTTCCTTCAGCCAATTTACAAGCTTCCGTAAGGGCTATCAGCTCAGCTGCCTGAGCAGACAGGTGAGATGGTAGTGTACCACTGGAAATGACATTATGTTTGGTGACAACAGCCAATCCAACTAGGTTTCTACCCATTTTGACATATCGGGAAGCAGACCCATCAACAATTAACTCAGCATTCAAGATTGGTGTGTCTGTGAGATCAGGTCTGGAATTACATATGGTTTCCAGAACCTCTGTGCAGTTATGAGGATCTCCATCCTCCACTGTAGGAAGAAGAGTAGCAGGATTCAACACATTACATCTTTTCACAGTGATGTTAGGCATTTCCAACAATACTGTGTGGTATCTCAACCAACGCTGAGTTGACAGATGTGCAGTTTTCTGTGTGTGTAATATGTGTGTAACAGCGTGCGGAACCATAAGTATCAAATCAGAATAGCCAACCAAATCACGTGACGCCAAAACAGCTTTTTCTGCTGCAGCAACTGCTCTCAGACAGAGGGGAAGACCTGCTGCTACTGGATCCAGCTTTGATAAAAAAAAAAAAATAAGCAACAGTCACTTTACCCCTGTGAGGTTGGCGTAACACAGAGGTCAACAAACTGAGTAAAAAGCATGTTAGGATTAGGCAGACCCAGAGTGGGAGCTGCAGTGAGTGCTGCCTTAAGATCACTAAACGCTTTTTCTCCTTCAATAGTCCATTTAATTTTATCACGCGCTGAAAGTTGTTTACCATGCACCATAGCAGACAGGGAAGCTTCGCGCAAAGAGTAATTTGGGATCCACTGTCTGCAGAATGATGTCATGCTCATCATCTGTTTTTTTGTAACAGGCTTAGGAATATTTTGAATTGCAAGAATTCGTTTTGGTGACAGTGTTTTGCCCTCTGGGGTGATCACATGGCCCAGATATGTCACCTTTTGCTGCACAAATTGCATTTTTGTGAGACTTATTTTGTGGCCATTATCTGCAAGATGTTTTAAAAGGTGCACCGTATCAATTTTGCATGCGTCTTCAGTTGGACTACAAATCAGCAGATCATCTACATATTGTGAGATCGCTGAGCCGGCCGGCAAATTAAGATCTTGGAGGTTTCTGTTGAGAGCTTGATGAAAGTAACCTGGACTTTCAGAATAGCCCTGAGGACAACGGGTCCAAGTATAAACCTTCCCTTCAAATGAAAAAGCAAACCAGTACTGGCTGTCCTTGTGTACAGAGAAGAAGGCATTGGCCAGATCTATTACTGAGAAGTAAGTTGAATTTGGTGGTACCAGAGACAAAATGGTTTGGGGATTACTTACTTCTGGCGCCCGGGGGTGAACGGCTGCGTTCACCGCCTGCAAATCTTGCACAAAGCGCCACTCAGTTGGTTGACCTTGGTCTCTAATTTTTTTAAACAGGGAATATGGGAGTGTGCACTGGGGAATTGCTACATGGAATTATTACACCTGCTTTTAGCAGAGAATTGAACACAGGCCTTATGCCATCGATGGCTTCCTGCTTTAAAGGATATTGCTTCTGACATGGCCTGTACTCTGATTTTGGATGTACTGTCAGAGGTTCTGCATCTCTCATAAGACCTACATCATATTTATGGGCTGCCCAGAGAGATTTTGGAATTTGCTCGAGCTCTGGTGGTAAACTAGTTTCTGTGATGGTATAGGCTGCAGCCTGTGCGGTGTCATGGCCATTAATGAGCTCAACTGTTCTAAAAGCTTGCACAATTGATTTAAATTGTGTACGATGTACATCACCCTTCCTACTGTATTCCGTCCTAGGATCTGATGCTGTTGGTTGGAAATCCTCGAGGAGCAGCCGGCTCTGCAACCATGGGCCCAGTTCTTGCCAACTCCAGTCAGAAGGTTTAGCCAATGGGATATGTGGAGTGTCCCCCTTAAATAGTACTTCCTGTTTAGAGGAGAGTGAGACAGAGGCAACCGCAGCAGTCATTGTCCAATACACATTTGTCAAACACATCACTTCCGATTCACCATTTTCAACATACCACTGACTTTCATATTCAACATACTATTGACTTTCATATTCAACATACTATTGACTTTCATATTCACCTTCTGGTCCTACATTTACGTGTGCTGTGCAGTGTAGTGTAGTGACTTATGTTGGAATGTTTCTGCTTGTGTGTGTGTGTGTGTGTGTGTGTGTGTGTGTGTGTGTGTGTGTGTGTGCAAAATCTGCAAGCTGCTGTGCAACAGGTGTGTTGTCAACAAGTTGCCATTTATATGCATCATATCTGGGTTTTGTCTTTGTGTGTGTGAATGTGTAGATGCGGGTCACCTGATCTGATTTCTGCTCCTGTATGGGTGTCACCTGATCCAGCGTCTGCTCCCCCTGCTCTCCCACTCAGTCAGCCAATTTCTGGTTTCATCCTGTTTAGAAATGCATCCTTAAGATGGTCCTCATAGGCACTCATGGGGTTCCTTCCCAGTCCATCTTCTGGTGGAACATGACCACTGTGTATGTCATATGCCTCAGTTAACCGTGCGAGAAATGCTCCCACAGACTCGTTTGGCTCCTGCTGTATGGCACTGATCACACTCATGTCTTGCTTAAGTGGAAACTTTGCTTGCACACCCTGCACCAGTAGTGTTACAGCGTTCCTGTATAAAGCATTGTCCTCATGTTCCAAGTCTTGCTGCTTCAGACGAAGCCTGAGATTAGAGTTGGTAAACAAGTGTGTGACCTTGTGAAAATCACATCGCAGCTGTCGTTTAAACAGGTGTTCCAGTTCCTGAAATGTCGGTTTGTAGTCTTGCACCATGTTCTGGAAGTCCTCTCCCCACTTGTTAGCATTTCTTTTGGGTGAGTGACTTTCTCAATTTCTTCTTTAATGTCCAATTCTGTCCAGGAGCGGAAAACAAGTTGGTGGCCATGAACTCCTCCCACCTCAATCATAGGGAAAGTTAGGACATGCATACCATCTCCTATCTGTTCTTCAAGATTGGGGGGAAAGTTCTGTCCTTATGATCTGGTGTGCATGGAGTGTCCTTTCACACTTCCAGGGCTGGGTTCCAGGAGTGATTCCTCAGAGGTGTTGCCCCTTTGTGCCCCTTCTGTGGCTGCTGCATTTTCTGATGGGGGAGGGCTGGCTTGGATTTCCCCCTGCTGTGCTGCTTGACTCTGGTATGGTGGGAGAGGCAGTAGAGGAGCAGAGACCAGATCTGGATCCACCTTGTGAAACTCAGACAATACAGGATACAGAGGTTCAGTGTCAGAACAATCTTTTGTATTCCATAAACTATATGTTCTAGTTCTATTTGTTTGAGCCTTTCATGTACATTTGTATTCTGTCTTCTAAACATTCTACTCTCCCTCACGTGACATTCATCTTTCCACATGCTAAATACCTTCCAGTCAGGTTGGAACACCTTATGCTTTCTTTTACTTTGTTTGGACAAGGACTTGTGATGCTCTGCACTCTCCCTTTCTTTCCTTTCCAGTTTATCTTTTAACTGAGTTAACTGTCTGCTACTCAGACTACCCTCTTTAGAAAACCCCAATTCCCACCATTCAGTCAATTGATTACAACTACCCTTGTATTTTTTTGACATTTCTTCACATAATGGTGACAAATCAGTTGGCAGACTGTGCCCAGGCCAGGTGCTCATTTCTCTAGTACCCAGTACTATACCCATTCCTCTAGTTGCCGTTCCCTAGCGCTACCTTTCCTCGTGCGACTCAGAATTTACTGCGCTGCATACAACAGTAGTCAATAGCACAACGGTTCAACTAAGACAACGTCTTGTCAACTACCCAACCAGTAGTGAGTTTTGTAGAGCTCTCTTACCAAGTTCTGGTCTGCTCGCGTTTTTCTCCGTTGCTGTTTCACCGCCGTATTACGGTCCGTATCGCTTCTGGATTGGATCGGCGGGTGGGCTCCTCAGGAGAAGAGCTTCTCAACCATAGGGAGGAATCAACTGTTACTTGTGTACACTGCTACTGTTCATCCATCAGAGTCCAGACCACGCGTCCAATCCCACTTTTCTGACACCAATTCTGTCGTGGCAAAAACTATAAGGCAAGTTAGGAGGCAAAAAGGCAACTTACAAGTGAATGATAACGGTGAATTTAATCAGCAAATAGAGAAACATGCAGAACAGAACAGAGCTACACTCTAGAGTGGGTCAATCTGATTGACCAAGATGTGTAGGTTGTTCAGCCTTTTATACATACAACTCAACAGCTGGGTTCACACAAAGAACAAAGGGATGAGTCAATGCAAATCAACCTTCATACAATGTGGTCAGGAGTCTTAATTAACAAGTTCATGTTACTTTGTCCTTTTGTCTTCATAGTCTTTTAAGTTCTTGAGATCGATGATTTGTGCTGGTTCCCGTGGGCTCCCTTCTGGGAAGCAAATGTTCAGGTGTAGGTAGTTTTATAGTTGATATCTACCTAATCACTTCTTTGTGTGGCCAGAGACAGGATGTCTTGCTGGGGAGCAAAAGGTGAGGAGACACTGGTGTAAGCAGGTTTGATAGTGGGTCTGTGAGAAGTGTGAAAACAGTGAAACAGTGTTACCTAGATTTTGAAATTTCCCTCACACAGTTCACATCTGGGATCAGACTTATCCCCATGATCCTTGTGGTGTCAGCAAATCCCCTACATAGTTACTAACATGACACTATTTCAAATCATTAAAATGAGATTTAGGTTTATTTGAAAGTGAAAATAATCATGAATTTATCAAAGTCAAAAACAAGGTTTGATTTTTTTTCCCACAGCTTCTTGGCGACAGAAGAGAAACATCCCACTGGGTTTTCATATGCAGCATGTTGTGATCGACACGGAAGATGGAGAAGTGAACATTATTATCAGTATAAAAACTGGATCTGTGAGAAGAAGATTTCCTGCTTCCTCTGATGACAGAGAGGTGTGTAGTGTTGGGATGAAGCTGTTTGTCAAACTCTGAAATGTTCTTCCTGATCCTCAGAGTCATCTCACATTTGTTGACTTGTTCATTCTGTGTCACATGTTCAATCCTCTTTATTCCATAGATATTGTCCCTCTGTGCTCTATGGTGCAGACAGAGTAGTGGGGTTGGAAGTCGTCCACACAACAACTACATGTGGACTTACTAACTCTGTAGTCCCACTAAACTGCTGCAGTCACAGGAAACTCTTTATGTTCATCTTCCAGTGAAAACCTTCATCAGGACACTGAGAGGTTTAGTTATGAAAACAATTTTTCTCCATTGTTCTGACAAATAAATATGTTTTGATCCACTTTTCTATTACCATGTATAGGGGAGAAAAATAATAAACTTGAGAAATATTACACAAAGAAATGTTGTCGACTTTGATGTGAATTAGTTTCCACAGAATCAAACTGATATTTACGACCAAATACAGTCTAATAATTAGTCCCTCTTGATTTCAATCTGCAGTCAGTAAAAACAAACATTGGCCACAGGAATAAGAAAATGAAAATACATCAACATGAGGAATTTCAGATGTTTTAAAAGATCACATCTATATATAGATATAAATATGAGTCAGGATGTAAGAACATGAATCCACAGCACAAACAGAAACACAATGAGATGTGTTCAACCAAATGATGGTGGAAACCAGGCTGGTTTCTATGCAGAGGAGCTGATGAGGGAAGTGGGAACAGGTGTGTAGGAAGGAGGGGACACAGGTGGATCTGGGAGGAGAGTCAGGTGACTGAAGGGATGGAAGTCTGAGGACATCTGGTGGACAGATGGAGAATAGCAGGAGACAGACAAATCTCCGAACAAACAGAGCTTCACTGGATCCTGACTATGTCTGTCCTGGATGAGCAGTATCAAAGCTGGTTATCAGCTGGTTCTGTGAAACCTGGGTTTCCAGAGTGTGTTCATGTGAAAAAAGCAGAGTTGCTCAGTAGAAGTGACACTAACAGAACCATGAATGAAGTATCTAATGTAATATAAGATTAAAGGGAGATACCTGCACAAATGTGCTTAGAACATGAGCAAAACCATTTCTGCCAGGTGAACTGTAAATGATATGATCACATGTTATTACCAGAATAAGAGACTCATGACCTCTGGTGGAGACAGAGCTTCTGACACTGGCCCCAAAATTCTTTGGTGATCATCAGATTTCATGATACCATTCACACAGTCAAGGCAGCAAAGCAACTAAACATCTTTGAACCTCCACCATGTTTGACTGTGGGGACTGTGTTGTTTTCTTTGAAGGCTTCATTTCTTTTTCTGTAAACAGTGTCTTGATGTCCTTTACCAAAAAGCTCTACTTTCGTCTCATCTGTCCACTTTCTTCCAAAAGGATTGTGGTTTTTGTAACATAAGTTCTGGCAAACACCAGTCTTGCTTTTTTATGTCTTTGTGTCAGCAGTGGATTCCTCCTCCGTCTCCTACCATAGTGTCCCTTTTCATTCAGATGGTGACGGATAGTGCGAGGTGACACGTCCAGGGAGGTTAGCTACAGAGCCATGAGCTGTAAACCTCTTGTTGATATTGCACACGATCTCTGGAGATGGACTTTTAGCCTTGAGATTGTCCATGTTTTTCCACCTCTTTCCACTTCTTTCTTTTCTCAATGCTCAGTGTGACACACAACACAAAGGTTGAGTCAACTTTCCTCCATTTTAACTGGATTGTTGTGGATTACTGTGTTGTCCACACCTGTTACTTGCCACAGGTGTGTCTACATACAAATTCTGACAGAATTGCCAGGGTGCTGATATTTTTGACCATGACTGTAGATGAAAATGGTTATTAGTGCTTTACTTCCTCTTCAAATGTAGTAGCCATGGCGACAGACAGGCATCACTGATGAAGCATGAAAACAGATGGTTTCAGGACTAAAGATAAAAAGTAAAGCTAGTTCCAGAGTATTAAGTTGGACACAACATTTTTGGAAACCTAATATCTATAAATTACTGAAATTAAAATGTCAGTGTAACAATAGTTGGAACTTAAAAATGTGAATTTCTGAAGAAAGTGTGATGAAATAAACAGTTTCTGTAATGGTATTAACAACTAAATCAGCTAAAATGATCCAGTAATGTCTACAATTATTATATAAAATAGAAAACAGTATAAGTAGAACTCCAGAGCTTAAGGAGACAAAAGTACAGTTGACAGCAGTCTGCATGCTTCCAGCATTGAACGTTGGATTAAAACCTCAGACTATAGAGAGACATGACTCTGATGCTGAAACAGTTCTGGAAAGTCATTGTCACATTTTGTCAGCTGATGTAAAAGTGACCATGAACATAATGTCACATATTTCCTGAAGGTTTAGATTTTATATTTGACAATAATCTGTGATGTCTTTAAGTCTTTATTAGAATTATGTTAATTTGAATGAAAAAGATAAGAAGCTAATCAATAAATCAGAAAAATATATTTTTTTAAGATTAAAAGGCAAAAAAAAAACTAAAAGTCAAAACATCATCTATGACACATTTTTAAGAGGTTTTCTCACCATCAACAAAACCCTAAAAACTCATCAATCCACTGATAATCAGTTTATTAAAGTCCCTGTTGGAGTCAGTGTGATCATTTCCATAGAGCCACTTTGCATCAGCAGCACCATGCTCCAGTGCTCTGGGAGAGTTTATAGTCCTGAGAGTTGAACACTGGATGACTGACAGCTGTCCTTCATGACAACAGAAGACACAGAAATCCTCCTCATCAAAAACATGACTCTGATCTCCGTCCTCATCTGGACTCTCCTCTGCTGCTGCTTCACAGGTAAAGTCCAGAGAATCCAACTCCTCTCCTCTATCAACATCCGTCCCTCTGAAATGAAGCCCACAAAACCATGATGCTGCTTTCTGTTTTTGTCTCTGTGTCCTCAGAGTCCAGAGGTCAGGTCACAGTGACTCAGCCTGGAGCAGTGAGCTCTGCTCTGGGAGGAACCACAACCATCAACTGTAAAACCAGTCAGGATGTTTATTATAGCAGCCCATATCACTATTTAGCCTGGTACCAACAGAAAGATGGAGAACGTCCTAAACTGCTTATTTATTCTGCCACCACTCGAGCATCAGGGATTCCAGATCGTTTTTCAGGCAGTGGATCAAACTCTGACTTCACTCTGACCATCAGTGGAGTCCAGACTGAAGATGCAGCAGTTTACTACTGTCAGAGTCTCCATAGCATCAACAGTCAGTGGTTGTTCACACAGTGAAAAAGCATCGTACAAAAACCTCCCTCAGTCAGACTGAACAGAAACTGAACTGATGCTGCAGCTGGAAGCTACTGCAGAGACTGATACAGTTCACTGAATGTACACAAACACCAGTTGATGGTTAAAATCTCTAAACATCATTCACTGTATCTGTTATGCTGAACATCAGTGTGTAATATATTTTCAATAACTCATTTATTACCTTGTTACTTTATAATATTCTATAATTATTAAATCTTGATGACTCCACACTGTAGGGACTGATGCAATTCACTAAACACACACACACACACACACACACAATTTTGCAAAACACTAAATAATTTGTCCATCACAGCTTCTAACTGTCTATTCAAACCAAAAAAATTCATCATAATTCTATATTCTCAAAAAGCCAAAAAGGCTGTTTTAGTGTCTCAGCTTCAAATGTTTTCAGCTAAATATAACTGAACAAAACCATGAACAAAGATCAGCATCAGAACCCTTGATGAGTGAAGACAGTCCAAAGATAAACATCACATCCCTGAAATCCTACAAAACTTCATCTTTGTTAACATATGAACTAAATTCAGAATCAGTTTGGATCATAAAAAGTCAAAGATCAGTGACTTCATTTGTTAATATAAATAACTAAAAATCACTGTAACAAACTGTACAATCACACATTTTCTCTAATATTTGACTGGAAAACTAAAATATAAACAGATTCAAAGATCATTTAGAAAACAGCTGTAAACAAAACTATGTGTCCACATTGTCCATCTACTTGTTGTGTAGTGTGACGTCCTCTGACCTCTGTGCTTTAACTTGTTTGCTCTTCTTTCACAGTTACATGTAACTGGTGGTGTTTGTCTCAAAGGCAAAGAAAGTAAAACACACTTGAAGAATTTCTAGACAGTGTGAAATAAGAGACGTGTGTAAGTCAGTTAAAAACTCCTAAAGGATCCACATTAAAGGCCTGGAGAGAGTCTTACAGAAAGGACTGAGGTGGAAACTTTGCTTTTGGTTGAAAGCACTGCTGCACTGATGGGAAACCCCCTGATCCACTGAGGACAGTTCCAGCTGAGTGACTGTGTGTGTTTGCATATGTGTCCTGCCTCTGTCTCCCAGCTGTTAAGAGACCAGTGTTGATCAGGGTCTGTCCAGGCCTTTCAGAGCCACTGACACGCCGGCAGCACAATGATGATGTCTCTGAGTCTACTGCTGTCCACCCTGGGGCTCCTTGTTCAGGGTGAGACTCTCTTGTGAAAACTTTGCTTCAGGATGAAACCAGGTTCACCACAATGATGTTCTGCTCTGATGGAGAAACACTGAAACAAGCAGCATTGACCTTCTTCCATCTGTTGTCCATGTTAAACAAATGATCCTCTTCTGTTTGGATGCTGATCATCTTTGTCCAAGCTGGACTTGTCTCAATAACCCTTCTCCTCTTTTTCATGGTTTCCAGGTTCATCAGGACAAATCACCGTGACTCAGTCTCCTGGATCTCAGTCTGTTGCTCCAGGACAGACTGTCCTCATCAGATGTAAAACCAATAAAGCTATAGGTGATGACATGAACTGGTACCTTCAGAAACCTGAAGCACCTCCAAAACTTCTCATTGTTGATACTACAATCCGTCACTCTGGAGTTTCTGATCGTTTCAGTGCAAGTTATTCTGGGACTGACTTCACTCTGTCCATCAGTGGCGTTCAGACTGAAGATGCAGGAGTTTATTACTGTCAGCAGGGTAACAGCTTCCCGCTCACACAGTGAAACAACGTCGTACAAAAACCTCCCTGAGCTGAAGAGGAACTGATCTGACTTAACAGCTGCACAAAAACTAAAACACTAAAGGTTTGTACAGTAACACAGAACATAACAAATAAATGCACAATAAGTGTTGAAAATAATGTATTTCTGTGTATTTTGCTATAGTACTACAAATAAAAACTTGAACAGTCATTTGTACTGACTGTTTACTGTTACAATGAGACGATGAAATGTAACAAGAAACTTATAATTGAATTAATGAAAGATCTGTATTAATGTCTAAAAAGCAAAGTAAAAAAAAACAACAATTATGAGAACTCCACAAATAAAACTAATTTGATTTAGAAAATCAAAAAACATTTTTAGAAACAAAAGTATTGACACATAACAGGGATTTCCAGAAAACCCAAACACATTACATATTAAACATGATTTAATTAATTAGATCTAAGAAATAAAAAAGTGGTGTGATGACGTTTATTTCCTCTGAGGTTTAGTTTATTATTTATATTCAATACACTCAAATGTACATAATAAATACATAGAAATCATGTTCTTATTGTGTTTTTGTTCCCATCACCTGTGATCTAGGTATTAGTCAGGTACAGTCCACAAGGAAGAAACTGTAAAAGAATGAAACATGTCTCCAGTATTTCTACTTACATACTGTGACTGATACATGTGGTACTGAAAACACTGACTCATGTCAGTTAAAGACACAATATATTTCCATTTAACCATGTAAAGTACTTATAAAACTTTAAAAAGAATCAAGAATCCCATTGTTTGACCGTATAATTGATGATATCCTTCAATATCAACAGGGGCCGACAATTAAACACTAAACATCCATTCACTGCTGTAAATAGACATTTGTTTCTGATGTATAGTATAATGTCTGAAAAATAATAGTAGGCTGCTGAAATTAAAATTTAAATGACTGAAGACAAAGTGATGCACTAAACAATCACTGCAATATCAGCTAAAATGTTGCAGTATTGTCTATAATCATCAAATACAATAGAATACAGTTTTACATCATTTACATACATGAACTTCACTAGTTTAAGGGTGAAAAGTTTTTATTGTTGACATCTATTCTGGTTCCTGCACTAAACATGTACTGCAGTGATAAAGTCACCGAGTCGTCATATATAAGCCTCTGATTTTAGAAATACACAACTCTGACATTGAAAAAAACAAACCCAACCGCTCTCTAGAATTACCCTAAGCACTTTGTAGGTTAGGGTAATTCTTCAGAGCAACTTGGGGCTCAGCATCAAAGGACAGTTTAATGAACAGGTGGACCTGGACATTGAAACACTGACCCCGTGAATAGTGGACAATCTGTTCTAACTTCCAATCCACTACCTCCTAAATTATCAGCCTGTACGCCAATGACATCCTACTATATATAAAAAAAATACACTTCCCTTCATTTTTATCTTAGCAGAAGTTAAGGACATTTTTAGACACTTCCTCTATTTTGCATGTCCAGAAAATCTTTGACATTGATTGGATCAACATTTCACAAAACCGCATTGATGATCAGTAGAGTTCAGACTGAAGAGGCAGGAGTTTATTACTGTCAGCAGGATTATAGCTTCCTGTTTACAAGTGAAACAATGTTGTACAAAAACCTCCCAAAGCTTGAGAGAAAATGATCTTCAACATTTAAAATGTTATTTTTGGAATTTTGTGAAATACAATTATTTGCAAAACACTATAAGGTACTTTATATGAGATATAATAGTATAATAACAGTAATATTTCAGTAGTGAGATGACGTTCATTGGATTAACAGAAAATGCGCCATATGCATCAAAACGAAATTAGACAGGTGCATAAATTTGGGCACCCCAACAGAAAAATCACATCAATATTTATTAGAGCCTCCTTTAGCAGAAATAACAGCCTCTAGACGCTTCCTATAGCCTGTAATGAGTGTCTGGATTCTGGATGAATGTATTTTGGACGATTCCTCCTTACAAAACATCTCCAGTTCAGTTAGGTTTGATGGTTGCCGAGCATGGACAGCCTGCTTCAGATCATCCCACAGATGTTCAATGACATTCAGGTCTGGGACTGGGATGGCCATTCCAGAACATTGTTCTTGCTCCTCTGCATAAATGCTGAGTAGATTTTGAGCAGTGTTTTGTGTTGTTGTCTTGTTGTGAAACTTTGTGACTGATTCCTCAACATTACTCTCAAGAATCTGCTAATATTGAGTGGAATCCATGCGACCCTCAACTTTAACCAGATTCCCAGTACCGGCACTGGCCACACAGGCCCACAGCATGATGGAACTTTGCCCAAATTGTACTGTGGTTAGCAAGTGTTTTTCTTGGAACGCTGTGTTCTTTTGCTGCCATGTATAACTCCCCTTGTTATGAGCAAATAACTCAATCTTTGTTTCATCAGTCTACAGCACCTTATTCCAAAATGAAGCTGGCTTGTCCAAATGTGTGTTTGCATACATCAAGTGACTCCGTTTGTGGCGTGTGTGCAGAAAAGACTTCTTTCACATCACTCTCTCATACAGCTTCTCCTTGTGCAAAGTGCACTGAAATGTTGAACGATGCACAGTGACACCATCAGCAGCAAGTTGATGTTGTAGGTCTTTGGAGGTGGTCTGTGGGCTGTTTTTGACTGTTCTCACCATCCTTCACATTTGCCTCTCCAATATTTTATGTGGCCTGCCACTTCTGGCCTTAACAAGAACTGTGGCTGTGGTCTTTCATTTCCTCACTATGTTCCTCACAGTGGACACTGACAGCTTGTCTATGAAGTTCAAGGCTTAATGAGTCACCAAACCATTTGTGTGATCCAATTAATCAGTGATAAGTAGTTACAGGTATTCAAATCAACAAAATGACAAGGGTGCCCAAATTTATGCACCTGTCTTATTTCGTTTTGATGCATATTGCACATTTTCTGTTAATCCAATAAACCTCATTTCACTACTGAAATATTACTGTCCTTCAGTTATTTGATAGATCAAAATTAAGTTTCTGATCCAAACACCCAAATATTTATAAATGAAAATCATGGACATTGTCAGACCACAGTGCTGACACTGATGGGCTGATAGTGTCTAAATACACACTCTGGATACTTCACAATTCCATATGTTTCTACCACTGTCACAGTTATTATTAGTCCATTATTGAGAGTTATTGTTATCTTTGTTAAACCAGGTATCCTAAACCCCATAATTCATTTTTAACCTTTTGGACTAAGTTGACTTTAGTTAGACTGGAGCAAATGGATCTACTAACAAGTCTATTTTGAATATAAAAGAAATACTAAAATACATTTACAGAAAATGTTTTAATTGTATTTTAAAAACCAACAAATGCTATTAATGAAACCTGAAAGACAAAAACAGAGCAGAGAGAAAGCAGTAGCAGAGCAAAACCCTGGCACAGATCAGGACTGGGAACACTGGTCTTTTGTCAGTGTCTCTGAGACCGGAGTCTGGGAGCCCTGGGTGGCCTCACAGGTGACAGCATGCACCTTCTCCCACTGGTCTGCAGGGAGAGTCAGGGTGCTGCTCCAGCTGTAGAAGCCGTCCTTCTCCAGCACTGCAAGGCTCCTGCTGTCCTCCCAGTTTACTCTGTTGCAACCATCCATCCTCCAGGACAGAGTCCAGTCTGAGGGGACGCCCTTGTTGGCCAGACAAATTACTGTGACATTCCCCTGCTGCAGATCCTTGCTGGAGGGAGGCAGCACTGTCAGGGTGGGACGGACATCACCTGCAGTAGGAGACACCAGTCAGCTTAGAGGACAGCAGCAGACAGTTGGACACCTTTACTGTGTGAGGGTGGATTTGTCCTTGAAGGAGTTTCTGTCAGATGGTTGTTCTGCTCCACCAGTTACTGACTCACACATTGTTTCACTTCCCTTTAATAAACCTCTCATGCAGGTCAGGACAGAAAGAGTCCTCATATGACCTGAGACATGTCAAACTACTAAAGTATAAAAAGGACAAAATAAAATGGAGTTTAAAATCAAAAATAACAGTGTCTTTGTAAAAACTCAGTGAGGTCCTTCATTTGAAATCACTTAGACACTGTTCTGGCTTTAAAGGACACAGAGACGTCTGAAATGTTTCATATCTGACAGCAATAAAAAAATATATTTCTTTAGTGTCACTGAATTATTTTAAAACAGATACAATTGGAGAGCGAAAGGTTTAAGAAATTTCAACATTTAACAAATGAAGTAGAAAGTGAAAGTTTCTATAAAGGTCACTTTGAATGTCACACGTTTAAAGTTAAAAAATGAGCATAAAAACTGACATTTTAAAAATAATTTAGCTCAGCCCACTAAAACATTATCAGAAATGTTTAGACACAAGAACTGTAACCTTAAGTAATAAATTAAATGTAATACTTAAACTTACGTCCAAATTCCAGTTTGGTTCCTCCACCGAACGTGAACCACAGTGATACAAAGTCATTGTGTCGTCGTACAAAAACTACTGTTCCAAAATCAGAGAGCCATGTCTCTCTACAGTCACACGGAAAAAGTCACATTGTGAAAAATATATAAACATTTAAATACGTGTCACAGAACACGACGAATTTGTTGCATATGTGCAATTTTTCAAAATAAATCTATTTTAAAATAAAACACAACAGAGCTGCAGATGGTAAATCAACATTTATTAAAAAGACCTATTCAACAATTATTCTACAAAGTTTGATCTATGACACATTTTTAAAAGGTTTTCTCCAAATTGACAAATCCCTGGAAAAAACTGAATGATCCATTAATAATCAGCCTGATCAGAATGATCCAAGTCCCTGTTGGAGTCAGTGTGATCATTTCCATAGAGCCACTTTGCATCAGCAGCACCATGCTCCAGTGCTCTGGGAGAGTTTATAGTCCTGAGAGTTGAACACTGGATGACTGACAGCTGTCCTTCATGACAACAGAAGACACAGAAATCCTCCTCATCAAAAACATGACTCTGATCTCCGTCCTCATCTGGACTCTCCTCTGCTGCTGCTTCACAGGTAAAGTCCAGAGAATCCAACTCCTCTCCTCTATCAACATCCGTCCCTCTGAAATGAAGCTGTGATGCTGATGATGATGCTGCTTTCTGTTTTTGTCTCTGTGTCCTCAGAGTCCAGAGGTCAGGTCACAGTGACTCAGCCTGGAGCAGTGAGCTCTGCTCTGGGAGGAACCGTCAACATCAGATGTAAAACCAGTCAGAATGTTTATGTTTGGAGCAACTATCAGCTTTTAGCCTGGTACCAACAGAAAGATGGAGAACGTCCTAAGCGTCTAATCTATTGGGCAACTTCTCGAGCATCAGGGATTCCAGATCGTTTTTCAGGCAGTGGATCAAACTCTGACTTCACTCTGACCATCAGTAGAGTCCAGACTGAAGATGCAGCAGTTTACTACTGTCAGAGTTATCATGAAATCAACAGTCAAGCTGTGTTCACACAGTGAAAAAGCCTCGTACAAAAACCTCCCTCAGTCAGACTGAACAGAAACTGAACTGATGCTGCAGCTGGAAGCTACTGCAGAGACTGATACAGTTCACTGAATGTACACAAACACCAGTTGATGGTTAAAGTCTGTGAACATCATTCACTGTATCTTAACATAAACATGAACATAAAGCAACAAGAATTTTTTTTACAAACATTTATTTCTTTCACCCACATACACATTTTTATTTAAGGCTCCAGGTGAACTTTGGACTCAGCAAATGACATTTTGAGGTGAACAGGAGTTGGAAATCGAAGCACTGATCCTGTCAATAATGAAGAATCTACTCTAGCTCCCAATCCACAACTCCCTAAAATATCAGCCTGTATGCTGATAGCATCCTACTATATATAAAGAATTCTCATTTTCTCTTATTTCTTATGTTATTTTTATGTATTTTTAATGTTATTTCTCTCTGATCAGAAGGTAAATCACATTTTCTGGACATGTCCTCTGTTGTGAATATGCTGAAAATCTTTGACATTGTTTGGATCCACTTTTCACTAAACTGAGATACTGTAGAAAAGGTACGAGTCAAACATTTCCAACATAAGATTTTTTTCAACATTTTTTTCTCCTGTTGAATTTCATGATAAAGTGAAGAGGACAGTTCCAGCTGAGTGACTGTGTGTGTTTGCATATGTGTCCTGCCTCTGTCTCCCAGCTGTTAAGAGACCAGTGTTGATCAGGGTCTGTCCAGGCCTTTCAGAGCCACTGACACGCCGGCAGCACAATGATGATGTCTCTGAGTCTACTGCTGTCCACCCTGGGGCTCCTTGTTCAGGGTGAGACTCTCTTGTGAAAACTTTGCTTCAGGATGAAACCAGGTTCAGCACAATGATGTTCTGCTCTGATGGAGAAACACTGAAACAAGCAGCATTGACCTTCTTCCATCTATTGTCCATGTTAAACAAATGATCCTCCTCTGTTTGGATGCTGATCATCTTTGTCCAAGCTGGATTTGTCTCAATAACCCTTCTCCTCTTTTTCATGGTTTCCAGGTTCATCAGGACAAATCACCCTGACTCAGTCTCCTGGATCTCAGTCTGTTGTTCCAGGACAGTCTGTGTCCATCACATGTAAATCCAGTCAGAGTATTAGTAACTACCTGCACTGGTACCTTCAGAAACCTGGAGAAGCTCCAAGACTTCTTGTGAGATATGCTACAACTCGTCAGTCTGGAGTTTCTGATCGTTTCAGTGGAAGTTATTCTGGAACTGACTTCACTCTGTCCGTCAGTGGAGTTCAGACTGAAGATGCAGGAGTTTATTACTGTGGACAGAATGGTTACTTCTTCCCATTCACACAGTGAAACAATGTTGTACAAAAACCTCCCTGAGCTGAAGAGGAACTGATCTGACAACAACTGTAATGAAACTAAAACACTAAAAGTTTGTAAAGTAACACAGAACATAACAAGTCAAAGCACAAAATCACAGAAACAGATCATTTATTAAAGTACTTATTAAAGTAACAGCAGTAAACTGAGTTTTACTTGCTGTTAAACAGTCACTTGTACTGACTGTTTTCTGTAACAATGAGACGATGAAACGTGGATTGAAATAATGACAGATCTGTCTTAATGTCTAAAAAGTCAAAAATCATAGTAAATACATAAATAAAAGTTTCTTTTAATTCCACACATTATAAGACTTTTTTAAATAAACATTTTTGTCCTTTGAGGTTTAGTTTATCATTTATATTCAATGCACTTAAATGAGCATATTAAAAAATAGAAATCATGGTCTTCTTTAGTTTTTGTTCCCATCAATTGTGACCTTCTTGTCTATTTATCCACATATGTACAGCACAATACTAATAACACACACACACACACACACACACACACACACACACACACACACACACACACAGCTTCATGAGGAATTGTGTTGTAACTGTCACATGTGTGTTTCAGACACAGGTTTATAGGTTTACAGTTACGTTTGCATCCCCCTACATCCCCCATGTAAGGAGACACAATCTGAACCTAAACCTACAGTAACATAGTAATAATGTACATTCAGCTGCTACAAATGGACTTTTTCCATCAGACGCAACAAAAATGGTCAAGAAGTTTATTTTAAGAAGTATTTTTTTAAATGACACTATATCACTAAAAAAATGTCCATTCTTCATAAATTATTTAAAAATGAGCTTTAATTATTTCTGATTAAGGATCATTTGTACCAGCTGAATGTGCCGTAAATGAAATGTTGATGGAAAAAAATGACTCGTTTTTCAATCTCACAATAGGAAAATGCAAACTTTGGCATCCAACTGTAGGACTTATTAATTGTCACGCAGTTGTCATTTAATTAGCATCACTCAGTCGGTATCATCAGTACCATGTGTCCACGTGTTGATAAGAGTATGAAAACCTGAAAAATGTGTCTTTACAGTAAAATCTGATTAAAACATTTGTATTTAATTTTGGCTGATTAACTGGAATTTAAACATTTGAAGCAATTGACATCATACTAACGACCAAAGCTCTCAACTTGAGAACCCAAATAAAAGTGGAAGAGTTACAATGTATAAACCTGTAAGGTCCATTGTTCATGTGGGTCTCACAGTTTGAACTAAGTGGCGTTCACATGAGTGGATCTAATGAAACTATGAGCACAGAAACATGAGTTTATTTTCCATCAACACACATGAAAACTACAGACTGGATGAGCAGGTTTTTATTGGACTGAATCAATCAAAGTTACAACAAGCAACAAAACTAAGAGACAAAGACAGATACAGAGAGAGGGAGCAGAGTGACATCAGTAGCAGAGTCCCTGGAACACATGTCAGGACTGGGGACACTGGTCTCTCCTCAGTGTCTGTCTGACCGGAGTCTGGGAGCCCTGGGTGGCCTCACAGGTCACAGAGCCTGCATTCCTCCACTGGTCTGCAGGGATCCTCAGGGTGCTGCTCCAGCTGTAGCGTCCGTCCTTCTCCAGCACCCCGGGACTCCTGGTCTCCTCCCAGCTGCTGCCGCTGCTGCTACCGTCCACCTTCCAGGACAGAGTCCAGTCTGAGGGGAAGCCCTTGTTGGCCAGACACATGAGTGAGACCTTGTCCTTCTGCTGCTCCTCGCTGGACGGGGACAGCACCGTCAGGCTGGGACTGACATCACCTAGAGTAGGAGACACCAGTCAGTTAGAGGACAGAGACCACACAGTTGGACGCCTTGACTGTGTGAGAGTGGGTTTGGTCCTTGAAGGAGTTTCTGTCAGATGGTTGTTCTGCTCCACCAGTCACTGACTCACACATTGTTTCACTTCCCTTTAAGAAACCTCTCATGCAGATCAGGACAGAGACAAACATCAGACAGTTTGACCTGAAATATGTCCCATTAATCTTAACTCTACATTAGTTTCAAATTTGTAGTGGAAACATGGAGACAGAAAAACACCATGTGACAACAATCAAATGTTCTTCATGTGGATTTCAATCCTAATCAAACACATCAAATGATTTAAAATCTACAGCAACAAATAACAAGAAATCCAATAAAGTCATTTTCAAACATCACTAGTTATCGTTACTCTGTTAGAATTTAGTGGAAACAAGTCACATGTAAAGATCAGAAAGCAGTTTTCAATGTGGTGGATTAAAGTAGTTGAACTTTGACCCTGACAGGAACATGGAAAGATACGTTTAGTAAAACTGCTCTGAGTTCACCTCCATGATGAAGGTGGGGAATAAAAACACAAATACTGAATCTGTTCCAAAGAAAACCAGATAATTTCACCTACTGCTACTATTTAAAACACGACTTCACAAGATTTGATTTAGTATTTGATCAGAAACTTACTTCCAACATCCAGTCTGGTTCCTCCACCGAACGTGAGCCACAGTGATACAAAGTGACTGAGTCGTCGTACAAAAACCTCTGACTGTACAGAGACATGACTCTCTGACTTTGTCCAACTGAACTAAAGCTGCAACATCTCAAAATGTAACTTTAACATTTAAATCAGATTTACTGGTTTATCCACTGGTTTAAAAATTGATATTTATCACAACCAGTTTTTAAATTTCAGTTGCTAAAACAACGTTGTCTCTTAGTACAAAATATTTCCTTAACTACAGTGAAGTAACATGGAAACACAAATATTTGACCTGGAAAACTGAATAACAAGGAGAAAAGCTCCTAAAATTTAAGAGTTTTTAAACCTTTGACTTACTTCCAACATCCAGTCTGGTTCCTCCACCGAACGTGTACCACAGTGATACAAAGTGACTGAGTCGTCGTACAAAAACCTCTGACTGTACAGAGACACGGCTCTCTGACTTTGGAACAAACAAACTCAACAAAATGAGTCGTTGGTTGTAAACAGCTGATATGGAAATTGACAATAAGCTCAAAATGTCTTTAATTTTATATTAATAATTAGGAATTCAGGAAAATGGGAATTAAATGTTTTACGTTATATGATAATAAAAAAAACACAATTTTTATTGTTTGTAATTATTACAAATAAGACAAAAGATGTTTTCACAAAACTCATAATTATAATAATAAAAAGATAATAAATAGCCAAAATAAATAGAAACTCGACAATCCACTGATAATCAGCCTGATCAGATTGATCCAAGTCCCTGTTGGAGTCAGTGTGATCATTTCCATAGAGCCACTTTGCATCAGCAGCACCATGCTCCAGTGCTCTGGGAGAGTTTATAGTCCTGAGAGTTGAACACTGGATGACTGACAGCTGTCCTTCATGACAACAGAAGACACAGAAATCCTCCTCATCAAAAACATGACTCTGATCTCCGTCCTCATCTGGACTCTCCTCTGCTGCTGCTTCACAGGTAAAGTCCAGAGAATCCAACTCCTCTCCTCTATCAACATCCGTCCCTCTGAAATGAAGCCCACAAAACCATGATGCTGCTTTCTGTTTGTGTCTCTGTGTCCTCAGAGTCCAGAGGTCAGGTCACAGTGACTCAGCCTGGAGCAGTGAGCTCTGCTCTGGGAGGAACCACAACCATTAACTGTAAAACCAGTCAGAATGTTTATAATGGGAACTATTTGCACTGGTACCAACAGAAAGATGGAGAACGTCCTAAGCTCCTTATTTACTATGCCACCACTCGAGCATCAGGGATTCCAGATCGTTTTTCAGGCAGTGGATCAAACTCTGACTTCACTCTGACCATCAGTGGAGTCCAGACTGAAGATGCAGCAGTTTACTACTGTCAGAGTGCTCACTACATCAACAGTCAGTGGTTGTTCACACAGTGAAAAAGCATCGTACAAAAACCTCCCTCAGTCAGACTGAACAGAAACTGAACTGATGCTGCAGCTGGAAGCAACTGCAGAGACTGATACTGTTCACTGAATGTACACAAACACCAGTTGACGGTTAAAATCGAGATCATTCACTGTATCTGTTATGCTGAACATCAGTGCGTAACATCTTTACAAACACTCATTTATTACCTTGTTACTCGATAATATTCTATAATATTCTATAATTATTAAATCTTGATGACTCCACCCTGTAGGGACTGATGCAATTCCCTAAAGACACACACACGCACACACACAAACACACACACACACACACACACACACGCACACGCACACACACGTTAAAAACATTTCTTCACAATATGTTTGAAATCCTGATTATCTTCACAGGAAAGTCTGTTTCACTTCATTCTCATTCATTCATATCACGTCCATATAAAATCATGTGGTAAGTAGAGGAGCTATTTTAAGATTATGATGATGTTCATAGGTTAAAACATTATTTCTAAATACTCCCTCCATTTTAAATGTTTAGGATTTATTTTCCATCTCAGTCACCAAAGAACCTAACATACATCTCTTTGGTTGAAGCTGGAGTATCCAGACGAAACCCACGCAAGCACAGGGAGAAGATACAAACTCCAAACAGAAAGGTCGCAGCCAGCTGGGAGGAGATCAGGAAGTATCTTATCTCAGCACATAAGATCTGCAAGAAGTGAACTGAAACTCTCTGTGCCTTCATGTTCTGAAATTGAATTTTGGCTCCTATTTAACATCAATGAGGCTGAAGCCAGTGATCAAGCAGCTCAGAGTAATGCAGTTCCCTCCTTTACCAGGTGAGGGCGCTGATCTGTTCACATTAATCCTCCTCTGTTTCAGTTTGTGATCATTTTTGACCAGATATTTAAATTAACACACACTGACCCCCCAGGACTCTGGGCCTGTGCCCACTATAGTCTCATGATCCATCAGTGAGTTCATCTACTTTATCTTATATCAATCAGAGTTTTTAGATTTTATGTGTCTGTTGTACTTTGACAAACTTTGTACTGATGCACTAATAGAAACATCATCTGACCACAACCATTTTCATTGCAGCCTGCTCTGCATTAGTGACACTATGATGTTGTTAAGTCACTGACAGACTGATGGTCTGACACTTTGTATATTGTTAAATGTTTCTTTCATTAAAATGATTTTGTTCATCTGTAAGAAAGAAACACTTCCTGTTTTTTATTTCCTGTTAATCTGCTGTTGTATTTTCATCCACCAGTCAAATGAATAAAATGGTGTGAACACATTTGTTTTTTTGTTACTTCCTGAACCAGACAGAAGGTTGAACCCTGACAGCAGCATCAGTAAAGTAGATCATGTTACTGCATTTCTCTCTGCCACAGGTAGTAGTTTATACTACAGTAGAAGACTTTAAAGTTTTACTGCAGCACAGTAACAGTCAGTGAAGTTCAGCTACTGTCCGTCTGTCTCAGTCGTCTCAAGATGTCTTCAGATATTTACGCCAAACCAGATTTTTCCAAGAAGGTGAGATACAACAGAAAGGTGGAGGAAGATGGAGGAGAGTGGGAGGAAAGAGAGGTGGATATCTACGAGAGTACAGATGATATCAGAGATGATGTCACTGATATTCAGTCACAGGAAGAAGGTAAGTGATTGGACACAGGTGTAAATCTGCTTTGTTGCTCTGTTCTGTCCACACAGCATCTACTGCACATCTGTTCATCTTGTTGCTCTTCCTGAACATTTCTTTTATTCTCTATTAAAGGTTTTTAATGGAAAATATGACAAATCAATATTACAAATAACTTTGTTTGAGTGGCTTTAGATCATGTTAGACTGATATGTGATGTTTTTCCTCCATTTAGAACCTGCAGCCCATCACTGTTCTCTCTGTATCTATATCCTACATGTACAGTTTGTAGGAAACAGCTGCAAAATGTGTGTTCAGTTAGTTGGATGCTCTTCTGCTGACTACATGTAAACTAACACAGGTTTCTGTTGAAAACTAATTTTCAGGGGTTTTGTTGCTGAATGTGTTCAGTTTTTAGCTTCAGTCCTACTGGTCACAGTTTAACATTTATTCAGTTGTCAGATCTGTAGAAGCATCAGCTCTGCTAAAGAGTTTTACCACAGACTGGAACAAACACACAACAGGAAGAAGTGGGAGGTGTAAAGTGACTGTTCAGTTGTACAGTTCTGTGGTCAACTGCAACACGAACATGATAATCTGTCAGATCACTGATCTCTAGTGTTGCTGTGACATTTTGAACAGATGCCACCACAACCACAGACCTGAACCACGATGCTTGTGGGTAAACTGCCATGATTAAAGCTGATGATCAGTAACAACCAGCTTCCATGTTGTTTTGTCTCTGTAGGACCACAGACTCAGAATCATCCTCCAGTCCACAGAAAGTCTTTCAGAGGAGCTGCTCTGTGTCTAGCAGTGCTGTGTCTTCTGATGGCAGCTGGGATCATCGTCCTGTCCACATATCGTAAGATAAACTGCTCTGATTGGTTGTTTCTAGATTTGTACTTTATTGATCCTGAGGGAAATTTAAAGCATCCAGTAACTTACACAGCTTAAAATGCTGAAATACACAAAATAAAATATGAATATAAATAGTAATGAACAGTAACAGTCCAAGTTTTTACTAAGCCAATAAACCTAAGTTAGCTCAGTATAAAAGTGAACATGATGAGACTAATAAAGGTCAAGAGGGCAACAAAGCCAATGAAACCCAGCACAATGACGGTGGACACTGCTGACTGTGTTGTTGCACCCTGGACTTTGGTACTGAGCAGAATTAAACTGATGGCTTGGGGGACAAAAGGACTAAAAGGACTAAAAGTCTTGAAGCTGTTCAGCTACAGATGGTTTGAGCTGCACCATAGCACAAAGTCTTTCACCAGGCTCCTGTACCCCCCCTCCTGATAAACTCTACAATGGCTGTGTCATTCACATGGGACATAACTTGGATTTGTAGCCAAAGTCTGATGTGTACAGGGTGAACAGGACAGGAAAGAGCACAGTCCCCTGTGGTGCCCCCTTTTTGCTGACCACAGTCCCAGAGGTGAACTCCCTCAGTTTGACATACTGTGGTCTCCCTCCACTTATCATCTGGTGTGTTGCTGGTTAACCACGTCTCTGTGAAGCAGCAGACTACAGTCCTTGTTAATCCTCTAGTTTTTCACTACAGCTGCCAGTTCATCAGTCTTCTTGTACAGTGAATTAACATTCCACATAACCACAGATGGAACAGACATCTTATGCCTCTGGTTCTCCAGCTTCATAGCCCTGAGTTTAGTACTGTCCTCCTGCCCCAGTACTTGCACCTCAGCTCACTGTGGATCTTCTTTTTATCTAATTATCTTCATCTGTTTGGTGAGAAGTTCATTATGTTACAGTAAGTAGGAATGACAATAATGTCATTTTTGTGATTAACTGTGAATCTGAAGCTGTTTAAAATACATTTCAAATTCCATAATGAAGCTTCATTTATGTCATTTCATTAAGCATCTTTGAAAAGCTCATTATACCCTACTGACATAGAGTGTGTAAATTATCATGAAGGTAAAGCACCAGGTAATGTAAGTGTGTAGAAATGTATTTGATGTCAGATGTTACCCACCTTCAAATTTCCCCTTCAATTGGTAAAAAGAAGAAAAAAGTTTGAATACCTTGGATTCATAACCAGTACAATGGTACAATACCGTTGGCCTCCATGTTGGTCTCTTGGAACTGTTTGCAACAGTTTTTCAAACTCTCTGTCCTGCCGTGTCCAAGCGGTGCGGTGGAGAAACATGTCCTGAGGCTGTCCACGTGTATGGACATTTAGCAGACTCCTAGAGCAGTGGCAGGTCCTGATCACTTCAGTGCAGCAGTGTGTGGCAGCGATGCAAACACCCACAAACACTAATGAACGTCTTTCTCTAAGCAGCAAATGTCCAGAATCTCCCAGTGTGAGATGTAGTTACCGTCCTCACTCAGTAGCTTGGTGTAATACGTGTCTCCCACATTCACCATGCTAGCATGAAGGAGCTAAGCTAACTACAGTCCACAGTGTGGTGAAGGCCTTAGAGTCTATGAAGTGAATGTAGAGACAGCAAACAGCTCCTACTGCTCCCATACTTTATAAAATACAGATACAGAAACATTCAGGAGTTTAATGAACCAACAACATTACTGGAACTTTACCAAACATGGATATTGTATTTTTGTCTCTTCCCTCAGTCAGGCTCCGTTTTCTGCTCCTTCCTCCTGTTATCTTCCCTCCTGCTTCGTTCTTTGATTTTCCCACTCATCTAAACTTGTTAGGTTGTCCTAAGCATCACTAATTGTCCAACACAAATGACTGACACCTGTCTTGTCCACTAACAACACAGAGAAAAGGGAGAAAGATGCGTTTAACAACCATTCTGAACATAGGATATTTCATTTACATAAGTGTCCAATTAGAACAGTCCACATTCAACAAAAGCTGGAAACTCCCCTTCTGCTCCACACAAGCACTGAAACTTTGATATCACATGGAGCATCACTACTGTTCACCTGATCACAACCTAGCAAAGGAATCTGAACAGGTGCCATTGGGGCAGCGAGGTGTTTCATTCACTCACATACAGATAGTTCACAGTGATCTGTCCTGTCATTCTTACAAACTATGAGATGGTTTAATAGTATGTGTGTGTGTGCAACAGCTCCAAACTAACTGAGTGGGATAAATAAAGCTGTATTTTATTGTATTGGTCAGAGTAGGTCCAGTTCTCTCCTTCATGACCTTTGTGAGCCGTTGCACCACTTGCTCTGTCCATGTTTTAAACTGTAATTTTTACATTTATTTAAAACTTAGATTTGTGGATTGTGAACAGAATAATGAGTTCAAACTCCAGCAACAGCTCACACATCACATTTCCTGTCAGAAACACTTCTTGTTTTTATTTAGTTTGATCTGAGACAGGAAGTCAGCTTTTTACACCTATAATTATATGCTAATGATATGCAGGCACACAGTTAATGAACCTTATATCTGCTAATGAACCTTATATCTTAGTACGATGACCAGGAAACATTTAAAAATATGAGCATGAGCTGTGTTTCTCAATATTTTTGAAAGTTTTCCAGATAAAATTCAGAAATAGTCATTCAATTATATTTACAACAAAAAAAAGAACAGTGAAGCCTGGTCACAAAGAGTCACTGGTCACTTAGTTTTTAGCTCTTTAATTCATCAACATGTTGACAGAAATTCAATCTGAGTCTGATCTGAGGGTGAAATATATTAGAGGAGAGAGAGAGAACATGGAGGTGGAGATGATGGTGGATGGAGATCAGTGTGATGATGTTGGATCACAACAAGCTGGTGAGTTTGAGTAATTATGTTCACTATTATTGTGGGAACTCAAATAACTTTTACAGCTTCAGTCTCACTGTTAAAGAACAAAGTTCCTGTAACAGTTGGTGATGTCATTATCTTGTCATCAGGAGTCATTTAATACCTGTTTATATCCTGTGTTTCTTTGAAATGATTGATCATGTGTGTTAATGTGTGTGTGTGTGTGTGTGTTAATGTGTGTGTTTGTTAGTGTGTGTGTGTTAGTGTGTGGGTGTGTGTGTGTGTTAGTGTGTGTCTGTGTGTTAATGAGTGTGTGTGTGTCTGTGTTAGTGTGTGTGTGTGTTGGTGTGTGTGTGTGTTTTAGTTTTAAAATGTGTGTGTGTGTGTGTGTGTGAGACTGTGTGTGTGTGTGTGTGAAACTGTGTGTGTGTGTGTGTGAGAGACTGTGTGTGTGCGTGTGTTTCAAAATGTGTGTGTGTGTGTGTGTGTGTGTGTGTGTGTGTGTCAAAATGTGTGTGTGTGTGTGTGTCAAAATGTGTGTGTGTGTGTGTGTGTGTGTGTGTGTTTCTGACCTGCTGCCAGTTTTTATTTACAATAAAAAGTCACATGAATATGGGAGAATTTTGATGAACTATAACCAGGAGCTTTAATCTCAGTTAAATGAACAAAAGAAAAAGATGTGAATGATTCAAAAAGCTTCTGCATGAACAATGAAATGTAAAATAAACAGTTACATGTTATTGAAACACAACAAATAAATTCTGTTCATAGAAAATATGAACTTTAGTTCCATTCAAACAATGTTTGTTACAACTTTTCTTTTCCTCCAAGTTGTAACAGATTCAAATGTTCCTTCAAACAGAGTCACATGATGATGTTACTAGAACAGAAAAACTGAATGATGAAAGAAGAACTGATTATTGAATTTCTGTTAGGACTTTGTCACCGAGCTGAATCAGCATGAAGAGTCCTGGATTGGTCTATGGAATCAATGGTCAGACACAGAGCGAAAATATCAATGGAAATGGTTGGATGGATCACAACCGACAGAAACGTGAGACAGATTCTCTATATAATATATAATACAGTGACATCAGTCATTTTTAGGAGCTAATAGGATCATGTGATAAAATGTAGGACAGTGACAAAATGATCCAAATCTCTTTGGAAAAATCTTTCTATGAACTCTCTTCATCTCCAGTCTGTGATGAGCTGCAGTAACAATGAGTCAGGATTGAAACATGGTTCAAAGCTCTGGTCACAGTTCAGAGGATTGAATGTGTGTGCTGCTCTCTGTATCCTCACACAGAACAAACATGGTGGAAGAAAAACTAGCTTCAACATTTAGAGTCAAACTTTCTTGAACTTGATCTCAGCATGAAGGAGCAGCTGCCTCTTCTCTGCTCTTTAGAAAGTGAAGAACAGATGAAGGAAAAAGCTGAATATGATCATTAGTCCCAGGGATGGATTCAGAGAGCAGCTTTCCAACCACTTTTTCCTGCTGCTGTCTTTTCCTCAGAGACAAAGCTGAAAGTGATGTGAGGAAACCTGTTGACAAAGTGAAAAGTCTAACAGACAGTGACTGGGCTCAGAGAGAGAAACACTACTGAACATGTGCAGTGGCTTTAAAAAGCAGGAATCAGAGCAGGAAGACACTAAATGCTGCTGGAGTCTGAGCAGAGTCACTAACTTTGATTGGAATGAATGGAGGAGATCTCAGAGTCCTGGATCCAGGTTTCAGTTCACATCTGGGATCAGACTTATCCCCATGATCCTTGTGGTGTCAGCAAATCCCCTACATAGTTACTAAAATGACACTATTTCAAATCAATAAAATGAGATTTAAGTTTATTTGAAAGTGAAAATAATCATGAATTTATCAAAGTCAAAAACAAGGTTTGATTTGTTCCACAGCTTCTGGGCGACAGGAGAGAAACAGCCCACTGGGTATTTTGCATCATGCTGTGATAAACAAGGAAGATGGACAAGTGAACGATATTATTATGATAAAAACTGGATTTGTGAAAAGAAGATTTCCTGCTTCCTCTGATGACAGAGAGGTGTGTAGTGTTGGGATGAAGCTGTTTGTCAAACTCTGAAATGTTCTTCCTGATCCTCAGAGTCATCTCACATTTGTTGACTTGTTCATTCTGTGTCACATGTTCAATCCTCTTTATTCCATAGATATTGTCCCTCTGTGCTCTATGGTGCAGACATAGTAGTGGGGTTGGAAGTTGTCCACACAACAACTACATGTGGACTTACTAACTCTGTAGTCCCACTAAACTGCTGCAGTCACAGGAAACTGCAGCTTCACTTTGTCTTTACTTGGTTTATTGATGAGTTTGTTGCTTCTTTATTTTCTGACACACCTGGAGTCAACAGCTGATTATTTTGAGAGGTTTAGTTTGGAAAATAAATCTTTTCTTGATTGTTCTGATAAATAAATATGTTTTAATCCACATTTCTATTGTTAATTTTTAACATGTATGGGGGAGAAAAAAAATAAACCTGAGAAATTTTACACAAAGAAATGTCGACTTTGATGTGAATTAGTTTCCACAGAATCAAACTGATATTTACGACCAAATACAGTCTAATAATTAGTCCCTCTTGATTTCAATCTGCAGTCTGTAAAAACAAAAATTGGCTACAGGAATAAGAAAATGAAAACACATCAACATGAGGAATGTAAGATGTTTTAAAAGATCACATCTATATATAGATATAAATATGAGTCAGGATGTAAGAACATGAATCCACAGCACAATCAGAAACACAATGACATGTGTTCAACCAAATGATGGTGGAAACCAGGCTGGTTTCTATGCAGAGGAGCTGATGAGGGAAGTGGGAACAGGTGTGTAGGAACGAGGGGACACAGGTGGATCTGGGAGGAGAGTCAGGTGACTGAAGGGATGGAAGTCTGAGGACATCTGGTGGACAGATGGAGAATAGCAGGAGACAGACAAATGTCCGAACAAACAGAGCTTCACTGGATCCTGACTATGTCTGTCCTGCATGAGCAGTATCAAAGCTGGTTATCAGCTGGTTCTGTGAAGCCTGGGTTTCCAGAGTGTGTTCATGTGAAAAAAGCAGAGTTGCTCAGTAGAAGTGACACTAACAGAACCATGAATGAAGTATCTAATGTAATATAAGATTAAAGGGAGATACCTGCACAAATGTGCTTAGAACATGAGCAAAACCATTTCTGCCAGGTGAACTGTAAATGATATGATCACATGTTATTACCAGAATAAGAGACTCAGCAAAGTAACAGTTTTTTACTTTGACTGTTCTGTCAGTGCTTGTGTGGTTTCCTCCCACAGTCCACAGACATGTATGTTAGGTTAACTGCTGACACGAAATCGCTGTAGGTGTCAATGTGAGAGTGAGAGTTTAAAGAAGCTTCAACATCCAGGACGTCTTTTAGAGTTTGATTATCTTGCAAGAGAGAAGTTCATCAACCGAGTTTCAAGTCTCCATCCTATGCAGTTCTAAACTTCATACATCACACATTAGTTTTATATCTTTCTGTTTCTGGGCAGAACATTCTCCACAGGTGTTCTATGGGATTCAGATCTGGACTCATTGCTCGCCATGTCAGAACTCTCCAGCACCATTAGAACCATTTCTGGGGGCTTTCTGAAGTGTGTTTCAGGTCATTGTCCTGCTGGAAGACCCATGACCTCTGGTTGAGACGCAGCTTTTGACACTGTTCCCAAAATTCTTTGGTGATCATCAGATTTCATGATACTATTCACACAGTCAAGGCAGCAAAGCAACTAAACATCTTTGAACCTCCACCATGTTTGACTGTGGGGACTGTGTTCTTTTCTTTGAAGGCCTCATTTCTTTTTCTGTAAACAGTGTCTTGATGTCCTTTACCAAAAAGCTCTACTTTTGTCTCATCTGTCCACTTTCTCCCAGAAAGATTGTGGTTTTCGTAACATAAGTTCTGGCAAACTCCAGTCTTGCTTTTTTTTGTCTTTGTGTCAGCAGTGGATTCCTCCTCTGTCTCCTACCATAGTGTCCCTTTTCATTCAGATGGTGACGGATAGTGTGAGGTGACACTTCCAGGTAGGTTAGCTACAGAGCCATGAGCTGTAAACCTCTTGATGATATTGCACACGATCTCTGGAGATGGACTTTTAGCCTGAGATTGTCCATGTTTTTCCACCACTTTCCACTTCTTTCTTTTCTCAATGCTCAGTGTGACACACAACACAAAGGTTGAGTCAACTTTCCTCCATTTTAACTGGATTGTTGTGGATTACTGTGTTGTCCACACCTGTTACTTGCCACAGGTGTGTCTACATACAAATTCTGACAGAATTGCCAGGGTGCTGATATTTTTGGCCATGACTGTAGATGAAAATGATTTTCAGTGCTTTACTTCCTCTTTAAATGTAGTAGCCATGGCGACAGACAGGCATCACTGATGAAGCATGAAAACAGATGGTTTCAGGACTAAATATAAAAAGTAAAGCTAGTTCCAGAGTATTAAGTTGGACAGAACATTTTTGGAAACCTAATATCTATAAATTGCTGAAATTAAAATGTCAGTGTAACAATAGTTGGAACTTAAAAATTTAAATGTCTGAAGAAAGTGTGATGAAATAAACAGTTTCTGTAATGGTATTAACAACTAAATCAGCTAAAAAGATGCAGTAATGTCTACAATTATTATATAAAATAGAAAACAGTATAAGTAGAACTCCAGAGCTTAAGGAGACAAAAGTACAGTTGACAGCAGTCTGCATGTTTCCAGCATTGAACGTTGGATTAAAACCTCAGACTATAGAGAGACATGACTCTTTGATACTGAAAAAGTTCTGGAAAGTCATTGTCACATTTTGTCAGCTGATGTGAAAGTAACCATGAACATAATGTCACATATTTCCTGAAGGTTTAGATTTTATATTTGACAGTAATCTGTGATGTCTTTAAGTCTTTATTAGAATTATGTTAATTTGAATGAAAAAGATAAGAAGCTAATCAATACTTTAATAAACTGATTGATCCACTGATAATCAGCCTGATCAGATTGATCCAAGTCCCTGTTGGAGTCAGTGTGATCATTTCCATAGAGCCACTTTGCATCAGCAGCACCATGCTCCAGTGCTCTGGGAGAGTTTATAGTCCTGAGAGTTGAACACTGGATGACTGACAGCTGTCCTTCATGACAACAGAAGACACAGAAATCCTCCTCATCAAAAACATGACTCTGATCTCCGTCCTCATCTGGACTCTCCTCTGCTGCTGCTTCACAGGTAAAGTCCAGAGAATCCAACTCCTCTCCTCTATCAACATCCGTCCCTCTGAAATGAAGCCCACAAAACCATGATGCTGCTTTCTGTTTGTGTCTCTGTGTCCTCAGAGTCCAGAGGTCAGGTCACAGTGACTCAGCCTGGAGCAGTGAGCTCTGCTCTGGGAGGAACCACAACCATCAACTGTAAAACCAGTCAGAATGTTTATACTTGGAGCAGCAACCATGCTTTAGCCTGGTACCAACAGAAAGATGGAGAACGTCCTAAGCTCCTTATTTATTATGCCACCACTCGAGCATCAGGGATTCCAGATCGTTTTTCAGGCAGTGGATCAAACTTTGACTTCACTCTGACCACCAGTGGAGTCCAGACTGAAGATGCAGCAGTTTACTACTGTCAGAGTTATCACTACATCAACAGTCAGTATGTGTTCACACAGTGAAAAAGCATCGTACAAAAACCTCCCTCAGTCAGACTGAACAGAAACTGAACTGATGCTGCAGCTGGAAGCTACTGCAGAGACTGATACAGTTCACTGAGGACACACACACACACACACACACAGACACACAAAAATCAGTTGATGATTAAAGTCTATTGTGATAAACATGAATATAAAGCAACAAAAACATCTTTACAAACATTTCCTTCTCTATTAATAGTAGCTTAATAATTACATGTATATGAGAATATAAAATCATTCACAGCATTAAGTTAAATAATTTTGTTTAAATAATTGTAACTACCTTATTAAAACCCAGTCTAAAGATAAGCATCACTTACACCAAATTCCAAAACACTATATCTTTGTTAGCTCCTAAGATCTAAACAAAATTCAATATTCAGTAAAGATCAGTGACTTCATTTGTTCACATACATGTAAATATAATCATCATAACACAGTTTCACTGATGCTACTTCAAAGCTAAACTGCAATGAGATTAAAAGAAACAGCATTTGTCCACATTGTCCATCTACTTTTTGTTGTGCAGTGTGATGTCCTCTGACCTCTGACCTTTAGCTTGTTGGCTCTCCTCTCACAGGTACATGTAACTGGTGGCAAATAAAGTGACAGACGCCAAAAACACTTCCATATAACTGATTTCTTTACTAACAGGAATTTCAGATGAGATGTGGAAGTTGGTGAATGTTGCTGTGAAAACTCAATAAAGGCCTGGAGAGAGTCTTATAGAAAGGACTGAGGTGAAATTTTTTATAGTGGTTCAGAGAATTGGACCCAGGTTTTTGGAGTTCATGGCCCCGTCCTGTACCTGTACCTGTAGCAGGAGGCCAGAGGTCGTCACATGAGCATTTATGGCAGATGGAGTCGACCAGTTGTCATTGAACTTTTCAGAGTCTCAGGCCTCTCAGCACTTTATAATACGATAAACTTTATTGTCTGTCCCAACCGGAGACAGTAATTCCTCTTTGACAAAGCTCCACACTTCACACGTACTACGTACAATACAGATACAATTAACACAGTTCAAAACAACAACCAGATAAAATGTCTACTTTTTGCTTTTCAGAATAGTTATTGTTCTGGTGATGAATGATTTTTTTCCAGTGGGACTTTATAACACCTGACCGATGGCAGCAGCGGGAAAGAAATGTGTAGGGGATGAGAAGGGTCCTCAGTAATCCGGGTTGCTTTCCTCACCACCAATCGGCTGTAAAGCTCAGAAAGAGGAGTCTGTGGTGATCCGGTTCTCTTGCTGCCCTGATTAATTAAAAGTTTGGTTTTGTGTTAAAAGGTGAAATTATAATAGGTTGTGATGTTGAAGATGAGGATGGATTCAAAGAGTGATGTGTAAACCAACGTTAATATTTTTTATACACTGAGTCAGCATGTTGTGTGAAGGACAAGCAGGTGTCAATCTCTGTCCCTAGATATTTAAAGGATTGCACCTGCTCCACCGACTGGCCCTGGATACTCAGTGGTTGAGTCAGCAAAGGGGAGGTTTTTCCTCTGGCCCCAAAGCACAGTTCTTTTGTCTTTGTTATGTTCAGCTCCATCCTGTTGACCTCCTGCTGGTGTTGAGACAGAGTCTGGATGTCAGTCACGTGAGCCACCAGGGCCATGTCGTCTGCATACTTTAAGAGCTTCATTCCTCCCTTGTTGCAGCAGATATTATTTGTGTGGACAGAGAAGAGCATGGGAGACAAAGCACATCCCTGAAGCAGTCCTGTGTTTAAAACCAATGTACTGGATTTAAAACCATTAAAAAGCACATGTTGTGGCCTGTTCTGTAGAACATTCTTTATCCATAAAAATAATGTGGGTGCACATGAAGACCGGAGAGGCAGTGCAATACAGTGTCCGTCTGTACTGTGTTAAAAGCAGAAGAAAACTCCTTTTTGCAGTTTGTTTGCACCAACATTAAACAGTCCCACAAATGTCATTGTCTCCATATCAGCTGCTGAATGGACCATGTGTGGTGATTCAGATCCTTTCAGGGGAAGTCATTTTGGGACTGACTTCACTCTTTGCATCAGCAGGGTTCAGTCTGTAGATGCAGTTTATTAGAGGAGGGGGACCAATGTCAACAATTAGTGGCACAGAAATTCAGTGAAGAGCTTTGATTAAAGCAGTTTCTAAGTAAGACCACCACGTTAAGACTGTCAGCGTGAAAATGTGTATTTAAGGGAGATATTTTTCTTCATAAATATATTTGCCCGTAGTTGCCCATCACCTTTCTCACAACAACAGTAAATACATACATTTAGTTTCAAATATATGATTAAGTTGACTGTGTTTTCTGTTTGCTGCCAGAACCTTTTTTATTGGACTGTGAATTGAAAAATGGATCACGAGTCTTTCAAAATCTCCCATTTTCCTCTGTTTAACTTATACCAAGACGTCTGTATTTATCAGTCAATGCAGTTATAATACTACTGTGTATTATTTGGAGACAACAATGTCTCTGGATTAACAGGACTGCTGGGTAAACTAAAGAAATGTCTTTAACCCAGCTTCTTTGTGAGTATTTGTAATAATGGGATCACTGAGATCTGCTGCACTTTGAATTCCCAACTTCTGTCACTTATGAAGTGTATCATACATAAGTATTCAGACCCTTTGCAACAACACTTGAAATGTAGCTCAGGTGCCTCCAATTTCTCTTGATCCTTGCTGAGATGTTTCTACACCTTGACTGGAGTCCACCTGTGGTCAATCAAATTGATTGGACATGATGTGGAAAGGCGCACACCTCTGTATAGAAGCCCTCACAGCTGACGATGCAGACTGTCTCAGAGCAAAGGGCCTTAGTCAGAGCGGTGACCAAAAACCCAATGGTCATTCTGACTGAGCTCCAGAGATTCTGTGTTGAGATGGGACAAAGTTCCAGAAGGACAACTGTAACTGCAGCTCTCCACTGATCTGGGCTTTATGGCAGAGTGGCTAGAAACAAACCCCCCCCTAAGTCCAATCACATGAAACCTGCTTGGAGTTTACAAAAAGGACCTGAGACTGTAATTGATGCCGAAGATGCTTCAACAAAGTCCTGAGCAAAGGGTCTGAATACTTATGTACACGTGATATTTCAGTTTTTCATTTAAATAAATTTACAGACGTTTCTAAAATTCTGTTCCCACTTTGTCATTATGGTTTACAGAGTGTAAATTAATAAGAAAAAAATGGAAATGAAACAAGTGTAGCATGAGGCTGTGACATAACAAAATTAAAAAACAGTGAAGGGGGTGAAAACTTTCCAAATGCTGTGTGTCAGCATCTCATCTGTCTTTATTAACATATAAATGAGACATGGATCCTCGTCAGGGCCAGAGGTTAGTAATAGTGATAAATGTTGATATAAAACGTGTCGTTTAAGGGTGTTTCTACTTCCATTTATGGCAAATTGTGGGAGTGAAAATGAAGCTTGTGCATGTTCACATTAAAAATGTGGTAAAAATAAAAGAATCTGCATCCTTCTGTCCTGCTCCACCAGTCACTGACTCCTACATTGTTTCACTTCCCTTTAAGAAACCTGTCATGTAAATCAGCACAGAAAGAGTCCTCATATGACCCAAATCACCCCAAACTACTAAAGTTTTCACAGCCCAAGTACATAAAACTAAGTTAACTAAGGAAAAAAGTGTCTTTATAATGTAGAAATTACATTATTCCAAAACCCTTGCTGTTTAAAAAATTCACCATAAAGTTTGATCTCTTTACTGTTTAAACATGGTAAAAACTATGAGGTACAATGTACAAACAGAACATGTTATGTTGAACCACTTTAATTGGTTTGTTTCTCCAAATTAATCTACGTTTCTACACTAAAATCTCAAAATCCAGTCTTTAAAATTTTTTCTGGAAAACAGAGTTATAGACAAATAAATGTGCAAAAAATAAAACTATTAAAGACAAAAGCGAAAGTGTATAACTGTAATCTTATGCCCCCTGACATTTTTTCACTGCTCCCCTAAACCAAGCAACTAGATCTGACATTTGTTCAAGGGGTTTTGTCACAACTTTCATTTCAATCATTTCCATAGAGCCACTTTGCATCAGCAGCACCATGCTCCAGTGCTCTGGGAGAGTTTATAGTCCTGAGAGTTGAACACTGGATGACTGACAGCTGTCCTTCATGACAACAGAAGACACAGAAATCCTCCTCATCAAAAACATGACTCTGATCTCCATCCTCATCTGGACTCTCCTCTGCTGCTGCTTCACAGGTAAAGTCCAGAGAATCCAACTCCTCTCCTCTATCAACATCCGTCCCTCTGAAATGAAGCCCACAAAACCATGATGCTGCTTTCTGTTTGTGTCTCTGTGTCCTCAGAGTCCAGAGGTCAGGTCACAGTGACTCAGCCTGGAGCAGTGAGCTCTGCTCTGGGAGGAACCACAACCATCAACTGTAAAACTAGTCAGAGAGTGTATGGTGGGAGCAATTTGCACTGGTACCAACAGAAAGATGGAGAAACTCCTAAACTGATTATTCGATATGCCAGCACTCGAGCATCAGGGATTCCAGATCGTTTTTCAGGCAGTGGATCAAACTCTGACTTCTCTCTGACCATCAGTGGAGTCCAGACTGAAGATGCAGCAGTTTACTACTGTCAGAGTTATCATGAAATCAACAGTCAGTATGTGTTCACACAGTGAAAAAGCATCGTACAAAAACCTCCCTCAGTCAGACTGAACAGAAACTGAACTGATGCTGCAGCTGGAAGCTACTGCAGAGACTGATACAGTTCACTGAATGTACACAAACACCAGTTGATGGTTAAAATCGAGATCATTCACTGTATCTGTTATGCTGAACATCAGTGTGTAACATCTTTACAAAGACTCATTTGTTACCTTCTTACTTGATAATATTTTATAATTATTAAATCTTGATGACTCCACCCTGTAGGGACTGATGCAATTCACTAAACACACACACACACACACAATTTTGCAAAACACTAAATAATTTCTCCATCTCAGCTTCTAACTGTCTATTCAAACAAAAAAATTCATCATAATTCTATATTCTCAAAAAGCCAAAAAAGGCTGTTTAAGTGTCTCAGCTTTAAACGTTTTCAGCTAAATATAACTGAACAAAACCATGAAGACAAAGATCAGCATCAGAACCCTTGATGAGTGAAGACAGTCCAAAGATAAACATCACATCCCTGAAATCCTACAAAACTTCATCTTTGTTAACATATGAACTAAATTCAGAATCAGTTTGGATCATAAAAAGTCAAAGATCAGTGACTTCATTTGTTAATATAAATAACTAAAAATCACTGTAACAAACTGTACAATCATACATTTTCTCTAATATTTGACTGGAAAACTAAAATATAAACAGATTCAAAGATCATTTGGAAACAGCTGTAAACAAAACTATGTGTCCACATTGTCCATCTACTTGTTGTGGAGTGTGACGTCCTCTGACCTCTGTGCTTTAACTTGTTTGCTCTTCTTTCACAGTTACATGTAACTGGTGGTGTTTGTCTCAAAGGCAAAGAAAGTAAAAGACACTGAAAACACACTTGAAGAATTTCTAGACAGAACATAAAGTGTGAAATAAGAGACGTGTGTAAGTCAGTTAAAAACTCCTAAAGGATCCACATTAAAGGCCTGGAGAGAGTCTTACAGAAAGGACTGAGGTGGAAACTTTGCTTTTGGTTGAAAGCACTGCTGCACTGATGGGAAACCCCCTGATCCACTGAGGACAGTTCCAGCTGAGTGACTGTGTGTGTTTGCATATGTGTCCTGCCTCTGTCTCCCAGCTGTTAAGAGACCAGTGTTGATCAGGGTCTGTCCAGGCCTTTCAGAGCCACTGACACGCCGGCAGCACAATGATGATGTCTCTGAGTCTACTGCTGTCCACCCTGGGGCTCCTTGTTCAGGGTGAGACTCTCTTGTGAAAACTTTGCTTCAGGATAAAGCAAAGTTTCAGGTTCTTCAGGTTCAGGTGCTTCAGGTTCACCACAATGATGTTCTGCTCTGATGGAGAAACACTGAAACAAGCAGCATTGACCTTCTTCCATCTATTGTCCATGTTAAACAAATGATCCTCTTCTGTTTGGATGCTGATCATCTTTGTCCAAGCTGGATTTGTCTCAATAACCCTTCTCCTCTTTTTCATGGTTTCCAGGTTCATCAGGACAAATCACCCTGACTCAGTCTCCTGGATCTCAGTCTGTTGTTCCAGGACAGACTGTGTCCATCACATGTAAATCCAGTCAGAGTATTAGTAACAACCTGCACTGGTACCTTCAGAAACCTGGAGAAGCTCCAAGACTTCTTGTGAGATATGCTACAACTCGTCAGTCTGGAGTTTCTGATCGTTTCAGTGGAAGTTATTCTGGGACTGACTTCACTCTGTCCATCAGTGGAGTTCAGGCTGAAGATGCAGGAGTTTATTACTGTCAGCAGGGTTACAGCTTCCCGTTTACACAGTGAAAAAACGTTGTACAAAAACCTCCCTGAGCTGAAGAGGAACTGATCTGACAACAACTGTAATGAAACTAAAACACTAAAGGTTTGTACAGTAACACAGAACATAACAAGTCAAAGCACAAAATCACAGAAACAGATCATTTATTAAAGTACTTCAAATAAAAACTGAGTTTTACCTGCTGTTAAACAGTCACTTGTACTGACTGTTTTCTGTAACAATGAAACGTGGATTGAAATAATGACAGATCTGTCTTAATGTCTAAAAAGTCAAAAATCTTAGTAAATATATAAATAAAAGTTTCTTTTAACTCCACACATTATAAGATTTTTTTAAATAAACATTTTTGTCCTTTGAGGTTTAGTTTATCATTTATATTCAATGCACTTAAATGAGCATATTAAAAAATAGAAATCATGATCTTGTTTAGTTTTTGTTCCCATCAACTGTGACCTTCTTGTCTATTTATACACATATATACAGCACAATACTAATAAAACACACACACACACACACACGCACACACACACACACACACAGCTTCATCAGGAATTGTGTTGGAATTGTCACGTGTGTGTCAGACACAGGTTTATAGGTTTACAGTTACGTTTGCATCCCCCTACATCCCCCATGTAAGGAGACACAATCTGAACCTAAACCTACAGTAACATAGTAATAATGTACATTCTTCATCAATTATTTAAAAATGAGCTTTAATTATTTCTGATGAAGGAACATTTGTACCAGCTGAATGTGCCATAAAAGATATGATGATGACAAAAATGACTTGTTTCTCCATCTAACAATAGCAAAATGCAAACTTTTGCATCCAACTGTAGGACTTATTAATTGTCACGCAGTTGTCATTTAATTAGCATCACTCAGTCAGTATCATCAGTACCATGTGTCCACGTGTTGATAAGAGTATTAAAACTTGAAAAATGTCTCTTTACAGTAAAATCTGATTGAAAACATTTCCATTTATTTTTGTCTGATTAATTGCAATTTAAACATTTCCTCAACTGACATCTCTACTAATGACCAAAGCTCTCAACTTGAGAACCCAAATAAAAGTGGAAGAGTTACAATGTATAAACCTGTAAGGTCCATTGTTTATGTGGGTCTTACAGTTTGAACTAAGTGGAGTTTATCATGAGTGGATCTAATGAAACTATGAGCACAGAAACATGAGTTTATTTTCCATCAACACACATGAAAACTACAGACTGGATGAGCAGGTTTTTATTGGACTGAATCAATCAAAGTTACAACAAGCAACAAAACTAAGAGACAAAGACAGATACAGAGAGAGGGAGCAGAGTGACATCAGTAGCAGAGTCCCTGGAACACATGTCAGGACTGGGGACACTGGTCTCTCCTCAGTGTCTGTCTGACCGGAGTCTGGGAGCCCTGGGTGGCCTCACAGGTCACAGAGCCTGCATTCCTCCACTGGTCTGCAGGGATCCTCAGGGTGCTGCTCCAGCTGTAGCGTCCGTCCTTCTCCAGCACCCCGGGACTCCTGGTCTCCTCCCAGCTGCTGCCGCTGCTGCTGTCGTCCACCTTCCAGGACAGAGTCCAGTCTGAGGGGAAGCCCTTGTTGGCCAGACACATGAGTGAGACCTTGTCCTTCTGCTGCTCCTCGCTGGACGGGGACAGCACCGTCAGGCTGGGACGGACATCACCTACAGAAGGAGACACCAGTCAGTTAGAGGACAGAGACCACACAGTTGGACGCTTTTACTCTTTGAGAGTGGGTTTGGTCCTTGAAGGAGTTTCTGTCAGATGGTTGTTCTGCTCCACCAGTCACTGACTCACACATTGTTTCACTTCCCTTTAAGAAACCTCTCATGCAGATCAGGACAGAGACAAACATCAGACAGTTTGACCTGAAATATGTCCCATTAATCTTAACTCTACATTAGTTTCAAATATGTAGTGGAAACATGGAGACAGAAAAACACCATGTGACAACAATCAAATGTTCTTCATGTGGATTTCAATCCTAATCAAACACATCAAATGATTTCAAATCTACAGCAACAAATAACAAGAAATCCAATAAAGTCATTTTCAAACATCACTAGTTATCGTTACTCTGTTAGAATTTAGTGGAAACAAGTCACGTTTAAAGATCAGAAAGCAGTTTTCAATGTGGTGGATTAAAGTAGTTTAACTTTGACCCTGACAGGAACATGGAAAGATACGTTTAGTAAAACTGCTCTGAGTTCACCTCCATGATGAAGGTGGGGAATAAAAACACAAATACTGAATCTGTTCCAAAGAAAACCAGATCATTTCACCTGCTGCAACTATTTAAAACACGACTTCACAAGATTTGATTTAGTATTTGATCAGAAACTTACTTCCAACATCCAGTCTGGTTCCTCCACCGAACGTGAGCCACAGTGATACAAAGTGACTGAGTCGTCGTACAAAAACCTCTGACTGTACAGAGACACGACTCTCTGACTTTGTCCAACTGAACTAAAGCTGCAACATCTCAACATGTAACTTTACCATTAAAGTCAGATTTACTGGTTTATCTACTGGATTAAAAATTGATATTTATCAAAACCAGTTTTTAAATTTCAGTTGCTAAAACAACGTTGTCTCTTAGTACAAAATATGTCCTTAACTACTGTGAAGTAACATGGAAACACAAATATTTGACCTGGAAAACCGAATAACAATGAGAAAAGCTCCTGAAATATCAGAGTTTTTAAAACTTTGACTTACTTCCAACATCCAGTCTTGTTCCTCCACCGAACGTGTACCACAGTGATACAAAGTGACTGAGTCGTCGTACAAAAACCTCTGACTGTACAGAGACACGACTCTCTGACTTTGGAACAAACAAACTCAACAAAATGTGTTGTTGGTTGTAAACATGTCTCAGCTGATATGGAAATTGACAATAACTTCAAAATGACTTTAATTTAAAATTAATAATTTAATTACCATGAAAATGTTAATAAATATTTTACTATATATGATCATATAAAAATTAGTTTGTAATTATTATATATAAGAAAAAAGATGTTTTCACAAAAGTCCCAAATAATAAAAAGATAATAAATAACCAAAATAAATAATAATTCATTAATCCACTGACAATCAGCCTGATCAGAATGATCCAAGTCCCTGTTGGAGTCAGTGTTATCATTTCCATAGAGCCACTTTGCATCAGCAGCACCATGCTCCAGTGCTCTGGGAGAGTTTATAGTCCTGAGAGTTGAACACTGGATGACTGACAGCTGTCCTTCATGACAACAGAAGACACAGAAATCCTCCTCATCAAAAACATGACTCTGATCTCCGTCCTCATCTGGACTCTCCTCTGCTGCTGCTTCACAGGTAAAGTCCAGAGAATCCAACTCCTCTCCTCTATCAACATCCGTCCCTCTGAAATGAAGCCCACAAAACCATGATGCTGCTTTCTGTTTTTGTCTCTGTGTCCTCAGAGTCCAGAGGTCAGGTCACAGTGACTCAGCCTGGAGCAGTGAGCTCTGCTCTGGGAGGAACCACAACCATCAACTGTAAAACCAGTCAGAGAGTGTATGGTGGGAACGATTTAGCCTGGTACCAACAGAAAGATGGAGAAACTCCTAAGCTTCTTATTTATAGGGCAACTTCTCGAGCATCAGGGATTCCAGACTGAAGATGCAGCAGTTTACTACTGTCAGAGTTATCATGAAATCAACAGTCAAGCTGTGTTCACACAGTGAAAAAGCATCGTACAAAAACCTCCCTCAGTCAGACTGAACAGAAACTGAACTGATGCTGCAGCTGGAAGCTACTGCAGAGACTGATACAGTTCACTGAATGTACACAAAAACCAGCTGATGGTTAAAATCGAGATCATTCACTGTATCTGTTATGCTGAACATCAGTGTGTAACATCTTTACAAAGACTCATTTATTACCTTGTTACTTATTCTATTCATTACACAAACACTGATTATGAACATAATAAAATCCATCAGTATCTTTGATATTATATAATTTACAACATAAACAACATTTTAAAACAGTCTCCTCTGTAATGGGAGCTCCTCCTCCTCCTCCTCCTCCTCCTCCTCCTCCTCCTCCTCCTCCTCATCCTCTTACACGTCGTCGTCTTCTCCCTTTGCCTGCAACATGCAACATTTACCATTAAATGTTCAATGACATTCAGGTCTGGGACTGGGATGGCCATTCCAGAACATTGTACTTGCTCCTCTGCATAAATGCTGAGTAGATTTTGAGCAGTGTTTTGTGTTGTTGTCTTGTTGTGCAACTTTGTGGCTGATTCCTCAACATTATTCTCAAGAATCTGCTGATATTGAGTGGAATCCATGCGTCCCCCAACTTTAACCAGATTCCCTGTACCGGCACTGGCCACACAGGCCCACAGCTAATGGATCCTCGCCCAAATTTTACTGTGGGTAGCAAGTGTTTTTCTTGGAACGCTGTGTTCTTTTGCTGCCATGTATAACTCCCCTTGTTATGAGCAAATAACTCAATCTTTGTTTCATCAGTCCACAGCACCTTATTCCAAAATGAAACTGGCTTGTCCAAATGTGTGTTTGCATACATCAAGCGACTCCGTTTGTGGCGTGTGTGCAGAAAAGACTTGTTTCACATCACTCTCTCATACAGCTTCTCCTTGTGCAAAGTGCACTGAATTGTTGAATAATGCACAGTGACACCATCAGCAGCAAGTTGATGTTGTAGGTCTTTGGAGGTGGTCTGTGGGCTGTTTTTGATCGTTCTCACCATCCTTCACCTTTGCCTCTCCAATATTTTATGTGGCCTGCCACTTCTGGCCTTAACAAGAACTGTGGCTGTGGTCTAACATTTCCTCACTATGTTCCTCACAGTGGACACTGAACTTTTTGTAACTGTCTAATTTCATTTTGATGCATATTGCGCATTTTCCGTTAATCTAATAAACCTCATTTCACTGAAATATTACTGTGTCCTTCAGTTATTTGATAGATTAAAATGAAATTGCTGATCCAAACACCCAAATATTTCTAAATGAAAATAATGGACATTGTCAGGGGTCCCTAAACTTTTGCATACAACTGTATGTTTACTATGGCATTCAAACTGGTCTCTGCAGCTACAGGTTTTTGCAATTATTAGGACAAAGTGGCCAATTTATTAAAAGCACTAACTCATGTAGATGTGTGATGGAAAATTAAGTATTATTAAATGATGATTACATTTTACTCTTAGCTAGTTATAATAGGAACTTGTACTCAGTGTACTTTTGAAGAATGTTTAAAAGATTGTATGTTGTTCAAACTTTGTCTCATATACATGTTTTGTCTTGAAGTGTTTGCAGAACTGCTCCAAGGTCAGTTATTGTCTAACAGCAGATGATCCCACACTGCAGTGACCCAGAGTCACTTCATGCTCACAGGTGCTTATCAAAGTGCTGAAAAGGGAAAAGGTTTCCACAAAAAGAGAAAAGGGCTGAGAGCAGTAGCCTGAGGGTGGAGAATGTTCTGTCCAGCAACAGAAGGTTAGAAAACTAATGTGTGATGTATGAAGTTTAGAACTGCATAGGATGGAGACTTGAAACTCTGTTGATGAACTTCTCTCTTGCAAGATAATCAAACCCTAAAAGACGACCTGGATGTTGAAGCTTCTTGAGGTGTCTGAGACCAGATATTGTCATTTTTGCCATGACAACTTGGTGTTGTCGGCAGGATCTGTCAGTGGTAACTGGAGGAGCCAGAGTGAACAGTGGTTTGCATGCACCCTGGAAAAGAAAACAAATTCCAGTCTCAACCTCCACTAAAAGAATCAGTGCAGAGAAGGAGAACTCAACACAGCGGCTCCTATAGTGACTGCTGCCAAATTCATGAACTAAAAATTAAAACTGGTCAACATGGATACTGGTGAGTTGAAAAGAAGTTCCTAAATTATTTTGTTGAGCACAAGTTGCCTTTCTTTGTTGAATTAATCTGAATAATCGAGCGACTCTTAGTCAATTGGAGAGTATAAAGGACATTGACAGCTAAGTGTAATTAATCAAGAACTCCTAGTTAGTTGGGGAGTTTAAAGGGCAACAGCCAAGTTGGAAGAAAGGGCCAAAACATAAAGCTGGTGTATTGGGAGCTTTAAAAAAATACCCTCACCCTCACAGAGACGTCTGTGTTGAAACCCGTGCACGGACGGGGGCTTGGACCCCGTAGAGTCCGATTGTTGAGATTATGAAAACCAAGTATGGTGACAAAAGTCTTAAATGTTTGAAAATCTGGATTGAGGACTTTGGCTTTCCTCCAGGAGGTTGCTTTAATAAAATAAGCAAACAAAATTAGAGGAAGAAGAAAAAAAAAAGTTAAATCAAGAAAAGAAACTGAAGGCTAAAAAGAGAGTGAGAGAAAAAAAAGACAAACGGATGTGTAACTTACAGGTTGTGGTTGAGGTTGTGGAGGACGATGGAGAGGCAAAGGACGAGGAGTTGGATGTGGCTGACGTTCAGTAGCTGCAGATGGATGCCACACATGTGGGCAAAGGGGACATTGTGCACAGGTCTGTCCCTCTGGGATTGAGGAGGACATAGACCCAGAGATTGTCCTGAGAAGTCATCGCTAGTGCCAAACTGATGGGAGGAGGAAAAGCTGGTGCCCCGGAGACAGTTGCTGGTGACTGACCAAAAGGAGGGAGGTGATGCACACTGACACACACTGCAATGAAGACATGCTCACACACACATACACTGATTGGCAAACTGCAATGAAGAAATGCTTGCTGAGACCTGCACTGATAGTTTACCAGACAAAAGCAATGAAAAACATAAAAAAAACAATCCATCCGAGAGCTCTGGAAGTATTAAATCCACAACCAAATAACTTCTTGGTTGCTGAATTGGATCCTGTATTTTTCTCATTCCTTATGTATGTGGACTTGTTTGTTTTCTCCTTTAAATTTTTTACCTGGATGAGATTTGTTTCATTAAGTGAGTTTTTGGGAGGTCCAGGTGTTTTCCATCAGCTGAAATCTAGAAACATTGCATTAACCAGCAGGATCAGCTCTGCTGCAGTACACTGATGATTTTATGATGTGCAGCCTGTCTGAGAAAATCAGTATGTTTACATTATAATTTACCTAATGTAACTTATTGAGGTCATGTGATCACAGCTGATAACCAAAAAATACATTTCTAATCTCTTTAACCAAGAAACTAATGATGAGTTTCTCGGTCTGACGTCATACTGAAAACAATGGATTCAAAATGATCAAGACAGAAAGGCTCCAAATGTATTGTTCCATGGAAAATAACTCTCAGCTTATGATCAAATAATTTGAGCACCATAAGCAGACTCCACATTAGTGTTACCCAGTCCCTATGTTCACTTTGTTAACCAGGGACTGGGCTGTATGACATGTGTTTTGTTACAGGACCATGATGGCAGATAACAACATTACTTTTCAGCTGAGCTGGATCCTGTAGATGATGGATTATGATGCCTGCAAAGTGTTGGTTATGCTGATCTAACTCTTTTGCTTCCTTATGCAGCTTCTCTCTCTTATCCCAGGAGCAGAAAACTCAACCTTTCTACAGTGAGATCAGTGTTACTTCACATGTCTAATCTAACTGTTAATGGATGTAATGTTCTTAACTCAGTTACAATGTTACTTTTTCCAGATGGTTCTGCATCACACAATCCCACCACTGGAGAGAACCAGTGAGATTTTGCTGTTGTTACATAATGTGATGTTTATCATGTTATTTGGTTTAAGATGCTGAATTTGTGGCTCATAGAAGAAGAACTGAAGACAAACAGTTAGATTTAAGATTTTAAACTTGATTTTTGAGTTGTTCACAAATCTGGAACAATCTGGACAAACAGTTCAAGGAATCTGATAAAAATCATATTTTCTTAACATAATAATGTTGCTGCATAGCTTGATATAAATGTCTGTGTGATAACACTGACTTAGTTTCAGCAGGAAACACAAAAGTGGATTCTGTAGCTAAGAAAGCTGCCCAACAGGAAGTATCTCAAACACACACACACACACACACACATGTTTCAGACATTTTATCGTCACTCACTGTTGTAAAACAATTTTCTATCCCTAAGAAAATCAGGTGAAAAGAGGGGGTTGCAAATTCCAAAAGTTCCAAAAGTTTTCTTAAATACTGATAAAGCTGACACACAGGTTGAACCATGTGTCCAAAGGGGGGAATGTTATCTGTGTGACATTGCTAAAACCACAGGGAGCAAATCCTCCATCTGTTAAACCATTTGACCATGTGATGATTGATTTCATTGAGTTGATGGCCAATTGAGAGAAGAGATATTGTGTTGTTATGACTGACATGTACTCAAAACTAAATTGGTACGAAGAAGAAAGTCTCCTTGGACTGAAGTTTCTCCGGTTGTTTTAATGAACATGGCGATAAGGAGGAAAAAATTGTTTGGAAAATCTCCAAATTTGAGAAAATGACATGTTGCAGTATTGCCAGACGTTGTCTTCTGCTTTGTCTCAAATACATTAGCAGGTGAATGACATTCTTTCTATTCCACCTGAAGGATTATTAGGAGGTGGAACAGACCCTTCAAATGATACAACACAGCAGTGAAAGACGTGGATACACGCCACCCACTGCAGGAAGGGGCCAAAGCCTGTGGACAAAGAGGACAAGTGCAAGTGCCTGCACTCTGAGTCCCCAAGCCGCGAAGAAGGAAAGCAACAGTGAGAACAACACCATGGAGGACAGAATGAGACTCCTTGTGCCAGAGTACACTGGTCGAGTAAAACACATGCTTTGAAAGACGTGTGGTGAATCTGAGGAGGAAAAACCACCACAGATTCGATCCCAGAACGGTGATGTTTGGAATCGAAGGTAGGAATCAAACGTGACATCTCCCCTCTCTCCAGGGAGGAAGTGCAATGTCCATAAAAGATCATTTAATGAAAAATTAGAAACCGAATAGCTGCAGGATTTAAGTCTTTGTGCCATTAATAAAAATGTTGATTGGATGAATTACATATATTATATTCACCTCTGATGCTGTAGAACGTCTGGTGGAGCAGCTGGCAGAACAGGATGGACATAGACCTGCTCCTTGCTGAGAAAGAAGGTGTTTGTGTGATGTTTGGAGACTCATGTTGTACTTTCATTCCTAATAATACTGCACCTGATGGAAGTGTCACCAGAGCACGAGAGGCTCTTAGATCCCTCAGGGAGGAATTTGTATGAAACTCTGGTATAAATACTGGTTGGATTGATCAGATATTTGGTAAAGGGAAACCTGCTATATTGTCTTTGCTTACTTCTACACTTGTGCATTCAATATTTAACATTTTGCAGATGTTGTCTTATCCCATGTGTAAGAGGTCTAATTATACGAGTCACAGAGTGCTATGACTCATCAGATGGCTCTCATTGATAGAACATCTGCAAAGAATTTAGTTCCTCTTTTACAACCTGATGTTGACCTGTACACAGATTCTAGTGATGAAAGTCACTATGTGTAAATATGCTATATACTTTCTAATCTGTGCTTAGCTCTGTAGCCCAGTGATGTCTATGTCACACAAAAACAGTGCCTGAATTTCTAATACAACATTATGAGGATGTATATTGAATCTTTATGAATTTGTGCATCTTGTGTCTTTTGTGATTAAAAAGGAGGAAATTGTGATGGAAAATCAAGTCTGATTAAATGATTACATTTTACTCTTAGCATTTTACCTGGTTATAATAGGAACTTGTACTCAGTGTACTTTTGAAGAATGTTTAAAAGATTGTATGTTGTTCAAACTTTGTCTTGTATATATGTTTTGTCTTGAAGTGTTTGCAGAACTGCTCCAAGGTCAGTTATTGTCTAACAGCAGACCATCCCACACTGTAGTGACCCAGAGTCACTTCATGCTCACAGGTGCTTATCAAAGTGCTGAAAAGGGAAAATGTTTCCAGAAAAGGAGAAAAGGGCTGAGAGCAGTAGCCTGAGGGTGGAGAATGTTCTGCCCAGCAACAGAAGGTTAGAAAATAATGTGTGATGTATGAAGTTGAGAACTGCATAGGATGGAGGTTCGAAACTCTGTCGATGAACTTCTCTCTTGCAAGATAATCAAACCCTAAAAGACGTCCTAGATGTTGAGGATTCTTTAGTGATTACACTGGAGGTGTCTAAGACCAGATAGATGACAAGATGTCATCTATTGACCTGGTATTTTCAACTATAAGCACATTCTCTGCTTTACCCTCATTTAAAACTCACTTTCTGCTACCCACTTATATTTGCACTTAAAAAGCCTGTATTTACAAGAAAATGATTTTTAGACCACAGTGCTGACACTGATGGGCTGATAGTGTCTAAATACACACTCTGGATACTTCACAATTCCATATGTTTCTACCACTGTCACAGTTATTATTAGTCCATTATTGAGAGTTATTGTTTTCTTTGTTAAACCAGGTATCCTAAACCCCATAATTCATTTTTAACTTTCGGACTAAGTTGACTTTAGTTGGACTGGAGCAAATGGATCTACTAACAAAAAAAGTCTATTTTGAATATAAAAGAAATACAAAAATACATTTACAGAAAATGTTTTTTATTGTATTTTAAAAACCAACAAATGCTATTAATGAAACCTGATAGACAAAAACAGAGCAGAGAGAAAGCAGTAGCAGAGCAAAACCCTGGCACAGATCAGGACTGGGAACACTGGTCTTTTGTCAGTGTCTCTGAGACCGGAGTCTGGGAGCCCTGGGTGGCCTCACAGGTGACAGCATGCACCTTCTCCCACTGGTCTGCAGGGAGAGTCAGGGTGCTGCTCCAGCTGTAGAAGCCGTCCTTCTCCAGCACTGCAAGGCTCCTGCTGTCCTCCCAGTTGACTCTGTTGCATCCATCCATCATCCAGGACAGAGTCCAGTCTGAGGGGAAGCCCTTGTTGGCCAGACAAATTACTGTGACATTCCCCTGCTGCAGACCCTTGCTGGAGGGGGGCAGCACTGTCAGGGTGGGAAAGACATCACCTGCAGTAGGAGAGACCAGTCAGCTTAGAGGACAGCAGCAGACAGTTGGACACCTTTACTGTGTGAGGGTGGATTTGTCCTTGAAGGAGTTTCTGTCAGATGGTTGTTCTGCTCCACCAGTCACTGACTCACACATTGTTTCACTTCCCTTTAAGACACCTCTCATGCAGATCAGGACAGAAAGAGTCCTCATATGACCTGAGACATGTCAAACTACTATAGCATATAAAGGACAAAATAAAATGATGTTTAAAATCAGTCAGGGCCAAAAATAACAGTGTCTGTGTAAAAACTCAGTGAGGTCCTTCATTTGAAATCACTTAGACACTGTTCTGGCTTAAAGGACAAAGAGACGTCTGAAATGTTTCACATCTGACAGCAATAAAAATAATATATTTCTTTAGAGTCACTGAATTATTTTAAAACAGATACAACTGCAAAGCTAAAGGTTTAAGAAAAAAACTGTATGATTGTTAAATATTCTGATGTTGACATTTAACAAATGAAGTGAAAGTTTCAATAAAAGGTCACTTTGAATGTCACATGTTTAAAGTTAAAAAATGAGCATAAAAACTGACATTTTAAAAATAATTTAGCTCAGCCCAATAAAACATTATCAAAAATGTTTAGACACAAGAACTGTAACCTTAAGTAATAAATTACATGTAATACTTAAACTTACGTCCAAATTCCAGTTTGGTTCCTCCACCAAACGTGAACCACAGTGATACAAAGTCATTGTGTCATCGTACAAAAACTGCTGTTCCAAAATCAGAGAGCCATGTCTCGCTACAGTCACACGGAAAAAGTCACATTGTGAAAAATATATAAACATTTAAATACGTGTCACAGAACACGACAAATTTGTTGCATATGTGAATTTTTTTCAAAATAAATCTATTTTAAAATAAAACACAGCAGCGCTGCAGATGGAAAATCAACATTTATTAAAAAGACCTATTGAATGATAAATCTACAAAGTTTGATCTATGACACATTTTCTAAAGGTTTTCTCCAAATTGACAAATCCCTGGAAAAACTGATTGATCCACTGATAATCAGCCTGATCAGAATGATCCAAGTCCCTGTTGGAGTCAGTGTGATCATTTCCATAGAGCCACTTTGCATCAGCAGCACCATGCTCCAGTGCTCTGGGAGAGTTTATAGTCCTGAGAGTTGAACACTGGATGACTGACAGCTGTCCTTCATGACAACAGAAGACACAGAAATCCTCCTCATCAAAAACATGACTCTGATCTCCGTCCTCATCTGGACTCTCCTCTGCTGCTGCTTCACAGGTAAAGTCCAGAGAATCCAACTCCTCTCCTCTATCAACATCCGTCCCTCTGAAATGAAGCCCACAAAACCATGATGCTGCTTTCTGTTTTTGTCTCTGTGTCCTCAGAGTCCAGAGGTCAGGTCACAGTGACTCAGCCTGGAGCAGTGAGCTCTGCTCTGGGAGGAACCACAACCATCAACTGTAAAACCAGTCAGAATGTTTATAATGGGAACAATTTAGCCTGGTACCAACAGAAAGATGGAGAACGTCCCAAACTGCTCTTTTATTATGTTAACAGCCGAGTGCCAGGGACTCCAAGTCGTTTTACAGATGGTGGATCAAACTCTGACTTCACTCTGACCATCAGTGGAGTCCACACTGAAGATGCAGCAGTTTACTACTGTCAGAGTTATCACTACATCAACAGTCAACGTGTGTTCACACAGTGAAAAAGCATCGTACAAAAACCTCCCTCAGTCAGACTGAACAGAAACTGAACTGATGCTGCAGCTGGAAGCTACTGCAGAGACTGATACAGTTCACTGAATGTACACAAACACCAGTTGATGGTTAAAATCGAGATCATTCACTGTATCTGTTATGCTGAACATCAGTGTGTAACATCTTTACAAAGGCAACAATTCCAATTTTTTATATTTGATACATAAATACACTTCCAAAAGTGAAAACAACAATAGGGTAAAAAAGATGCAAACAAATTTAAGCTGAAATCAGACCTCAGAGGGAAGACAAATGATATCAAATTATTCATATTTATTTAATAACACTTACTTTTACCATGAAGATTGACGTCACTTCCGTAGTTTCCAAATGGTGGTCTGTTAAAACTGTGTACCCTTTTTCACGCAGGAAACCATCAAACTTTTGGAAAACGAACTAAGCAAAAAAAAAAGAACTTATCTTGGGATTTTCCAACGTTGCCACCACACAAGCGAAGCACCTCGCAGCTCTTAATACCTCGAGCTACATGGAACAAACTGTTTCTATCCACCAGGCTGTTTGTTCAGTGACCCAGGACCCCGATGTCACGCTGCCGTGGTCTGGTCCTGTTGCTTCCGCTGGAAATGCGATGCCAACCCGCGGCCTTCTGGCCCTGTCGGACGACTAATGGCCTGTCCCGACACGGGCCTGCTCCTCCTGACAGAGGAGGCCTGGATCCCGGCTAAAAGGAGACATCGGACGACACCTGCTGCAGCTAATCTTGTCAACTAATCCATTTGACCACCTTCCCCGGTCCAGATGGAGAACCATTTCACTGTTCTTGAAGAGCCTCCTCGGCGCACCTCTCCACCGCACCGTCCTCCCGGTCCGACCATGCTAATTATTGGCGACTAGATTGTTGGCGATTAGAAAAGTCAGCTTAAAATCAGCTAAAACGTTTTGCTTTCCTGGAGCCACAGTCACTGACATAGCGGAGAAAATTCCAAACCTGATAGAAAAACCTCCTACAGCAACAAAAGTAGTGATACACGTTGGCACAAATGACACCAAACGCCAACAGTCTGAGTTGCTGAAACGTGACTTCATGTCATTTTTCAACTCACTTTCCACGACAGACGGTTCTTCATTTCCGGCCCAATTCCCACGCTGGGTCGCGGTGTTGGCTGGTTCTCCAGACTCCTCAGCCTGCACACATGGCTTCAACCACAAGTCTCCGCACACGGACTCTTTTACGTGGACAATCTTTTCTGGGATCGTCCTCAGTACTTCAAGCAAGATGGACTGCACCCGAACTTTCTGGGATCACGGATGTTGACTGAGAACATTGTCCACAGCGTCTCAGTCTCCGGAGACTGACCGACCATTGAAAACACCTGTGGCTCTGATGTGCTCACCTCTCCTGCATCATCCGCTCCAACCTCCAACAACATCCACAGGTATAAACAATCAGAGATATTTATAGAATCTGACGTTACCAACAGACAAAATGCAGCTCTTATGGATTCTAATTTTTCACACAGGGAATATTATTATTTTGTTGAATGTTATGATCTTAACCACACTGTTCTTTGCCCCATAGAGACTATGTCTGCTCCACGACCACCTAAACTTTTTAAACCAAAAATGAAAACAAGGGGAGTTAATCATAAAAATCTAATACAAGTTAAGACTACTGCTCATACTGAACCAAAACCCAAAACTATTAAATGTGGATTATTAAATATCAGATCTCTCTCTTCTAAATCTCTGTTAGTAAATTACTTGATAAATGATCATCAAATTGATTTATTTTCTCTCACTAAAACTTGGTTACAGCAGGAAGAATATGTCAGTTTAAATGAGTCATATTAATGATCATGTTCCTAGAAGCACAGGCCGAAGTGGAGGAGTTGCAGCAATCTTCCATTCTAGCTTATCAATAATTCCTAGACCTAAACATAGTTATAACTCATTTAAGAGTCTTACTCTTAACCTTTCACACGCAAACTGGAAAACTCAAAAACCACTATTATTTGTTATCGTGTACCGTCCTCCAGTCCCTTTTTCAGAATTTTCTGATTTTCTATCTGATTTAGTGCTTAGTACAGATAAAGTCATTATAGTGGGTGACTTTAACATTCATGTAGATGCTGACAGTAACTGTCTGAGCACTGTGTTTAATTCATTATTAGATTCAATTGGCTTTTCCCAAAATGTAAATAAACCCACTCACTGTTTTAGTCACACGTTAGACCTTGTCCTTACAAAATCTTATGTCAGACAGATTCCAACTTGTTCATGTTATTGATGACTCTTCTTTATGCACCAAAGTTAGTTATGTGGTTTCACAGGGCTCTGTGTTAGGACCAATACTTTTCAATCTGTATATGTCACCTTTAGGCAAAATTATTAGGAAACATTCCATAAACTTCCACTGCTATGCAGATGATACCCAGCTCTATTTATCTGTGAAACCAGAAGATACTAACCAATTAGTCAAACTTGAAGCATGTCTAAAAGACATGAAGACCTGAATGTCCTACAATTTCCTACTTCTAAATTCAGACAAAATTAAAATTATTCTCTTTGGGGCTAAATATGCTGTCTAACAATATAATTACTTTAGATGACATAACTTTGGCCTCCAGTACTGCGGTGAGGAACCTTGGAGTTATTTTTTAACCAGGATTTGACGTTTACATTACATATAAGACAAATTTCTAGAACAGCCCTTGTTGTTAGAAGCATCCTGTCTCAAAGTGATGCCGAAAAACTGGTCCATGCATTTGTTACTTCTAGTTTGGACTACTGTAATTCCCTACTTCTGGGGTGTCCTAATAACTCTCTAAAAAGCCTTCAATTAATCCAAAATGCTGCAGCAAGAGTGCTGACTGGAATTGGCAACAGAGATCATATTTCACCTTCACTAGCTTCTCTCCATTTGCTTCCCATAAAATCTAGAATAGAGTTCAAAACCTGCTTCTTACATACAAAGCTCTTAATGGTCAAGCTCCATCATATTTAAAAGATCTCATAGTTCTGTATCACCCGATTAGACCACTTCGATCCCAGAATACAGGCCTACTTGTAGTTCCCAGAGTTTGCAAAAGTAGAATGGGAGGCAGAGCCTTTAGCTATCAAGCTCTTCTCCTGTGGAACCAGCTTCCAATCCAAATTCGGGGGGCAGACACCCTCTCTACTTTTAAGACTTGGCTTAAAACCTTCCTTTTTGATAAAGCTTATAGTTAAAACTGCTCACTCAACCTGAACTAGCTCCTACTTAAGATGCTGTAGGTTTAGAGTGTTGGGGAACTCCTGCAAGTGCAATGAGCTCCCCTCCTCTTTTTCCCTATACATGTATTTGTCAGCACTGTATGCTATTAATTTTCTGTCCTACCAACCTGTATAATGTTTTGTTGTTGCTTTTTGTTGTTCTTTTCTTTTCTCGCTTCACTTTCCACTCACCCCAAACGGTCAAGGCAGATGGTCGCCCACCCTCCCGTTAAAGGGAGTTTTTCCTCTCCACTGTTGCCCTGGGCTTGCTCAAGGGGGAATTGTTGGGTTGCTTCCACATACTTGTGTAGTCCGGACTTTATTATGTAAAGTGCCTTGAGATGACTTTGTTGTAAATTGGCGCTATATAAATAAAGTTGAATTGAATTGAAATAACTTCACTGTTTAAGATAAAGTCATTGTGAATATGATTATAAATGTTTGTCTGTCTGTGTTGGCCCTGAAATAGACTGGAGACATATCCAGGGTGGACTTGCCTCTCACCCTGTGACAGCTGGGATAGGCTCCAAACCCCCAAGACTCTGAACACTGCTCAGAGTCCCTCGAAAAGCCTTTGGCAGGGTGCTAAGAAAAAAGTCTTGGACTGGTTGTCTGTCCTAGCCATTAAACAGTGGAACAACTCTTTACTTTTGAGAAGGGGGGCTATTGTGGGAGTATTGGGTACAGGAGCCATTATTACAGGCCATGCAGTCCTTGTATAACCGAACTGAGAAGTTTCCGTATTTTCAGTAAGAAGTGAAACTTGTTCCCATGTGGTTTTGCCCCTTGTCACTGATCCTGTGATTGTCATGGACACAACAACCTGTTATCTAGGTGTTCTACTGCTTATCGCCCCCAGGTTGGAGGTGTGTGTGATGCCATCACATTCATGCTGCAGCGGGGGCTCTCTCACCTGGACAAAGTGAGCAGCACTGTGAGGATCATGTTCTTTGATTTCTTCAGTGCCTTTAATAAAATCCAGCCTGTACTGCTGAGAGACAAGCTGCTGAAGATGCAGGTTGACCGCTCCATCACCTCATGGCTTGCTAACTACTTGACCGACAGACCACAGTTTGTGCGGCTGTGTGGTTGTGTGTGTGTGTCTGTGACAAAGAAAGGTACAAGAGGTCATTCCTGCAAACGGCCACAAGACTGTACGATGACTCTCTACAGCAGACATGCCCAAAGTCCAGCCCCCGGGCCAAATGCGGCCGCTTTTATATTTCCACTGGCCCGAAACCTCTGTCATAAAATCAATAATATATGTCCCGCCAGTAATGTTGTCCACAGTATAAAATCTTCGCGAAAAAAAGCTATTTTATATTTCACCACAAGATGGCAGTAAACTTGTGTCCGAACTCTCGCGACCCCGTTTTGCGCCTGATCTGTTATTTGCCCATTTCTAAAATGGCAACTGGAAGGAAGAAAAGGAAAGTTGACAGCGAGTGCCGCCGTTTCCAGGACAAGTGGAAATCGGAATATTTTTTTTTACTGATTTGCGAAACAACTGTCTTTGCCTAATTTGCCAAGAGACTGTGGCTGTGTTCAAGGAGTTAATATAAAGAGGCGCTACCAGAGAAACATGCTAATTACGACAAGCTAACTGGGAACAACGCGGTGAAAAATTGAAGCAACTTGAAGCTGGTTTAACGGCACAGCAGCTTTTTCACAAGAGCCATTGAGTCGAATGAAAATGCCACAAAGGCAACGCTGATTACCAAGAGCTGCAAACCTTTTACTGAGGGTGAATTTATTAAAGACTGTGATGAAATTGATAGAGAACATTTGTCCTGAGAAAAAGCAACAGTTCTCCAATGTTTTCCTGGCTCGTAGCACTGCGTCACGGAGGATTGAAGAAGTTTCATCTGATATTAAGAGACAGTTGGAGGCAAAAGGAGTGGAGTTTGAATTTTCTTCGTTAGCCTGCGACGAAAGCACTGATGCATCCGACACCGCTCAGTTACCGATTTTTTTGAGAGGAGTGGACAGTGAAATGAACGTGAGTGAAGAGCTACTTGACCTCCAGAGACTGAAGGACCAAACAAGAGGGACAGATTTATTTGATTCTGTTTGTTCCGCCGTAGATGACATAAAAGTACAGTGGAATAAAATCACGGGGATTATTACGGATGGATTATCAACTCTGGTGTCAGCGAAGAAGGAGGTAAAGCTATAAAACTCCATTGTATTATTCACCAACAAGTTCTATGTGGCAAACATCTGAAATATGATCACGTTATGAAACCGGTAATAAAAGCTATTAATTACATTCGCTCCAAAGCCCTGTGCCACCGCCAGTTTCAATAGTTTCTACTGGACATTTACGCTGAATACGGAGATGTTGTGTATCACACTGATGTAAAATGGCTCAGTCGGGGGTCTGCACTGCATCGTTTCTACACTCTTACAGAGGAAATTGGACAATTCTTTTAAAAAAAAGGGACAACCGATGCCAGAACTAACCGATCCTGTTTGGCTGACTGATTTTGGATTTTTAGTCGACATAACCCGACATCTGAACGCGCTGAACACGAACCTTCAGGGGCAAAATGCAGTGATAAGCCAACTGTAGTCACATATCAAAGCCTTTCGGACCAAGCTGCTACTTTTCCAAAGCCACTTGTCACAAACGCAGCCCAATAACACACATTTCCAATTTCTGCAAGAAATAATGAACCGTTTTCCAGCGAACAGTATGAATGCGTAAATGAGGAGGTAAATGAGGAGGTAAATGAGAGATTCAGGGATTTTGCAACTATTGAAGAGGAGATCACGCTTTTTTCCTCTCCTTTTTCCGTGGATCCCAGTGACGTTCCAGCCCACCTGCAGTTGGAGCTCAGTGAGCAACAGTCTGACACGTGTCGCAGCTGGCACCAACAAGTCCCTCTTGTCAACTTTTACCAGCAGCTGCATAAAGACAGGTTCCAAGAGATTCGAACATTTGTTAAGAAAATGTTGAGCTTATTTGGCTCTAGTGATGTGTCATGAGCAAAAGATGCGGCTCTGAGAACCGATGCTTTGTAGTGAATCAGAAGTGCCGGCTCGCATCGAGCGAGAGCCGGCTCCCATTTTTTTTCCTTTCGCTGCTTACCTCAGTGCTCAGCCTGAGCTCTGCTTAAGGCAGAACTTTGTTTTGATTGGTCAGCAATGGCATCGCAGCCAATCAGATGTGAGGATATGGGATCATACCATTATGTAAAAACAGAGAGTCGGGTGCCAGCTAGCACACCATCTACAGATCCTGGTGTGTCTCATCCCAAAAAAACAGCAAGTGCAGCAGCATCTACAGGCTTCCCCACACATGCAAGTATAACCTCTCCTACTGTAACTCAAAGCAAAATAAGCCAGTTTATACCCAAAGTGATGATCCCATCCAAACAGCACAGTATTGGTGAAGAGTTGGCTAAAATGATAGCTACTGATTTCCAACCCTTTTCCATTGTGGAGGACAGAGGTTTTAAAAGTTTTGTCAAAACTTTAAATCCCACATACAATCTATCCAGTAGAAGAACATTGTCCCAAACAACAATACCTAAACTATATGACACAGAACGTGCATTATGGCAAGAAAGGGTGAAAAATGCTTCATCAGTTTGCCTGACAACTGACTGCTGGACCTCCAGAACCACATGCCCTTTCATGGCTGTCACTTGCCATTTCATTCAAAATTACAAGATGACATCTTGCCTTCTGGACTGCTTTGAGTTCACAGACAGAGACTGCAGAAAACCTGGCAGAGGAGCTAGTAAGAGTGTCAAATAGAGGACAAAGTGGTGCTGTGTGAGAAACTGTGCTCTGTGGATTTATTTGCTGTTTTGTTGTTAATTTGTGCAATAAAATGTTTGATTAAAATATTAAACAAAAGAATTCTTTTGTAACAGAATAAATGCACAAAATTAGGCAATTATAAGGATTCTCATAAAAACACTGCACATGAAAAGGTTTTCACAAACAAACCACGAGTTTTTGCAAAGTTATGGTAAAATAAAGGCCTATAAAAATCCTAAATTAAGAGCCGTTCAGGAGTCGAAAGAGCCGGCTCTCTGAAAAGAGCCGAACTTCCCATCACTATTTGGCTCGACATACTTGTGCGAGAAGACATTCTTAGTTATGAACATGAATAAGAACCGTGTGAGAACAAGACTAAGCGACTCCCACCTCCCACCTGCTTTTTGCACCTTTAGCACACTTGACTGTACTGTTTAATCGAAGTCTACAATAGGTTTACTGGTCGGCACTGTCTTAGGTTTTGTGTCCTGTCCTGTGTTATCTTGTGTTTTCTGTCTGTACTGTTTTTCGTCTGCACTGTTTGCACTAGGTTGCACTCGATGCACTTTACATAGCTTGTGTTGTTTCGTAGCACGTTGGTTCTGGAGGAATGTTATCTTGTTTCCACTGTGTACAACTGTGTATAGTAGAAATGACAATAAAAGCCACTTGACTGGACTTGACAGTGGTTCTTGTGTCAATTAGCCATAATTATCCAGTGCTCAGATCCGTCCCACCAAGGTGTGAAAGGTTCTTCACACTGTACAGCAACGCAATTTTAAAAAATGTAAGACTCCCTCTGTCCTTAGCACATCCAGCAGAATTTTATTCTATTTGATTGTGTTGCGTTAACTTCAATCAAAAACAATAAGTAAAGGGGTTTGTTCACCCTGCACTTAATTCTAACTTGATGAAAACTAGTAAGAAGTGCATATTGTTGATAACTGAGTAAAATTGACTAAAAATGTAAAATAGAAGAATAGATGTTATAATAACTTGACACTGACAAGCTGAGAATTATCTTGATTCAAAATTGTGATGCAAAAAAAATCCTCATAGATTTAAAAAGGTGCATAACAGTTTGTGTAAATTTCTAAAACCACTAGTTTTTCCACCATTGTCACAATTTGTTAAGAGACACAACTTAAAATTTCCTTAAAACTTTTAACGATATTTCTCACCAAAACAAATGTATTAGTGTACTGATGCAGGTTTTTATTACAGGTTCAATTATTTATAGATTAATTTGTCGTGTCCAGAAGGACCCTAATAAAAATGTAATTATTGTTATAGTTATAGAGTTTACTAGACTCTAACATGAACTCCTATTTTATTTAGTACATAATTTCAAAGCCATCAAGTTGATTTCAAGTATGACTGAACATAATGGAACTATTAAGGTTGAAATATTATTTACAACAGCCATAAAAAGAACTAATTTAAATATGTTTCATTGAACTGAAACAATAAAAACATAAAATGTTATTATGTTGATAAATGCAATTTAATAGTAAAGGACAGATAAACACAGAGAGACAGCAAAGTGAAAGCAGTAGCAGAGTCCTAGTAAGTCAGGTCAGAACTGGAAACACTGGTCTCTCCTCAGTGTCTCTGACTTGTGAGGTCAGACAGGGCTCCCAGACTCTGGTTTCAGAGTCCACCTTCCCCCACTGGTCTGCAGGGAGCCTCAGGGTGCTGCTCCATCTGCAGAGGCCGTCCATCTCCAGCACCACTGTGCTCCTGCTCTCCTCCCAGCTGATGCTGCTCTTCACTGGCCCAGTCAGGGTGGGAAGGACTCGACCCACTGCACAGAAAGAGAACAAAGTGTAGAAACACTGCAGGTTTAGATGAAAATGGTCTGAAGATTTTCACTTCCTCTTTAACCTTAGTAACCATAGCAACAGATTGGCATCACTGATGAACCATGAAAACAGACGCTTTCAGGACTAAAGATAAAACGTCAAAACTGTCATTTTATTCCACAGATGTGTCACCATTTAATCCATCAAATTACTTATTGTTAGCTTTAAAAAAGAAGAAAAAACATCAAATCACTGGGTCTAACTAATGGATTGATGCAGCACAATGTGCGATAAATAAAAATCTATAGGAAAAATGAAGATATTAAAAAAACTAAATGTCACACACATTTGTTGGAGGGAACTTATTTTGGGAAACATACTTGATTTGTTGAAATTAAAATTTTAGTGTAACAAAAGCTTTAAGAAAATTGTAAAATGTTACAATGTTATAAATTAAACAATCACTGCAACAATAAATAATAAACAATATTAGCTTAAATGTTGCAGTAATGTACAATAATTAAATAAAATAAAATACAGTTTATGTAGAACTGACTCCAAAGTAAACTTAATGTATCAGTGAGAAAATGTCAGTCATGATTTTAAAACATCTGAATGTAGAGAGACATGACTGACTATGAATCAAATAAACAACAATCAACAACAAAAAAAGTGTAAAAGAAAAATCAGTTGCTGTAAAAGTGGCCATAAACATAATGTCACTAATTTCCTGAATGTTTATATTTTACCTTTAAAAATACAGTATATTAATTTCCAAACTAATTCCTGTTTATATATTTGAAGACAAAAGAAAAGATTTTGAAATGAATGTTTAGAAAAAAGTTACAAACAAACTGAACCACTGATAATCAGCCTGATCAGATTGATCCAAGTCCCTGTTGGAGTCAGTGTGATCATTTCCATAGAGCCACTTTGCATCAGCAGCACCATGCTCCAGTGCTCTGGGAGAGTTTATAGTCCTGAGAGTTGAACACTGGATGACTGACAGCTGTCCTTCATGACAACAGAAGACACAGAAATCCTCCTCATCAAAAACATGACTCTGATCTCCGTCCTCATCTGGACTCTGCTCTGCTGCTGCTTCACAGGTAAAGTCCAGAGAATCCAACTCCTCTCCTCTATCAACATCCGTCCCTCTGACATGAAGCCCACAAAACCATGATGCTGCTTTCTGTTTTTGTCTCTGTGTCCTCAGAGTCCAGAGGTCAGGTCACAGTGACTCAGCCTGGAGCAGTGAGCTCTGCTCTGGGAGGAACCGTCAACATCAACTGTAAAACCAGTCAGAATGTGTAGCCTGTAGGGCCTGTAGCCTGGTACCAACAGAAAGATGGAGAACGTCCTAAGCTCCTTATTTACTATGCCACCACTCGAGCATCAGGGATTCCAGATCGTTTTTCAGGCAGTGGATCAAACTCTGACTTCACTCTGACCATCAGTGGAGTCCAGACTGAAGATGCAGCAGTTTACTACTGTCAGAGTGCTCACTACATCAACAGTGAAGATGTGTTCACACAGTGAAAAAGCATCGTACAAAAACCTCCCTCAGTCAAACTGAACAGAAACTGAACTGATGCTGCAGCTGGAAGCTACTGCAGAGACTGATACAGTTCACTGAGGACAAACACACACACACACACACACAATTTTGCAAAACACTAAATAATTTCTCCATCTCAGCTTCTAATCCTCTATTCAAACAAACAAAAAAAAAATCTTAATTGTTCCATATTCTCAAAAAGCCAAAATGGCTGTTTAAGTGACTCAGCTTTAAACGTTTTCAGGTAAATATAACTGAACAAAACCATGAAGACAAAGATCAGCATCAGAACCCTTGATGAGTGAAGACAGTCCAAAGATAAACATCACATCCCTGAAATCCTACAAAACTTCATCTTTGTTAACATATGAACTAAATTCAGAATCAGTTTGAATCATAAAAAGTCAAAGATCAGTGACTTTATTTGTTAATATAAATAACTAAAAATCACCGTAACAAACTGTACAATCACACATTTTCTCTAATATTTGACTGGAAAACTAAAATATAAACAGATTCAAAGATCATTTGAAACAGCTGTAAACAAAACTATGTGTCCACATTGTCCATCTCCTTGTTGTGGAGTGTGACGTCCTCTGACCTCTGTGCTTTAACTTGTTTGCTCTTCTTTCACAGTTACATGTAACTGGTGGTGTTTGTCTCAAAGGCAAAGAAAGTAAAAGACACTGAAAACACACTTGAAGAATTTCTAGAGTGTGAAATAAGAGACGTGTGTAAGTCAGTTAAAAACTCCTAAAGGATCCACATTAAAGGCCTGGAGAGAGTCTTACAGAAAGGACTGAGGTGGAAACTTCTCTTTTGGTTGAAAGCACTGCTGCACTGATGGGAAACCCCCTGATCCACTGAGGACAGTTCCAGCTGAGTGACTGTGTGTGTTTGCATATGTGTCCTGCCTCTGTCTCCCAGCTGTTAAGAGACCAGTGTTGATCAGGGTCTGTCCAGGCCTTTCAGAGCCACTGACACGCCGGCAGCACAATGATGATGTCTCTGAGTCTACTGCTGTCCACCCTGGGGCTCCTTGTTCAGGGTGAGACTCTCTTGTGAAAACTTTGCTTCAGGATGAAACCAGGTTCAGCACAATGATGTTCTGCTCTGATGGAGAAACACTGAAACCAGCAGCATTGACCTTCTTCCATCTATTGTCCATGTTAAACAAATGATCCTCTTCTGTTTGGATGCTGATCATCTTTGTCCAAGCTGGATTTGTCTCAATAACCCTTCTCCTCTTTTTCATGGTTTCCAGGTTCATCAGGACAAATCACCCTGACTCAGTCTCCTGGATCTCAGTCTGTGTTTCCAGGACAGTCTGTGTCCATCACATGTAAATCCAGTCAGAGTATTAGTAACTACCTGCACTGGTACCTTCAGAAACCTGGAGAAGCTCCAAGACTTCTTGTGAGATATGCTACAACTCGTCACTCTGGAGTTTCTGATCGTTTCACTGGAAGTTATTCTGGAACTGACTTCACTCTGTCCATCAGTGGAGTTCAGACTGAAGATGCAGGAGTTTATTACTGTCAGCAGAGTTACAGCTCGTTCACACAGTGAAACAACGTCGTACAAAAACCTCCCTGAGCTGAAAAGGAACTGATCTGACAACAACTGTAATGAAACTAAAACACTAAAGGTTTGTACAGTAACACAGAACATAACAAGTCAAAGCACAAAATCACAGAAACACATAATTTATTAAAGTACTTCAAATAAAAACTGAGTTTTACCTGCTGTTAAACAGTCACTTGTACTGACTGTTTTCTGTAACAGTGATACGAAAAAATGTTGATTGAAATAATGACAGATCTGTTTTAATGTCTAATAAGTCAAATATCATAGTACATATTTAAATAAAAGTTCCTTTTAACTCCACGCATAACATTTTTTTTAAATAAAAGTTTTTTCCTTTGAGGTTTTGTTTATCATTTAGATTCAATGCACTTAAATGAACATATTAAAAAATAGAAATCATGATCTTGTTTAGTCTTTGTTCCCATCAACTGTGACCTTCTTCTCTATTTATACACATATATACAGCACAATACTAATAACTGAGCACTATATCCACACACACACACAGACACACACCGACACACACTGACACACACACACACATCTTCATGAAAAATTGTATTGGAATTGTCACATGTGTGTGTCAGACACAGGTTTATAGGTTTACAGTTACGTTTGCATCCCCCTACATCCCCCATGTAAGGAGACACAATCTGAACCTAAACCTACAGTAACATAGTAATAATGTACATTCAGCTGCTACTTTTTCCATCAGACGCAACAAAAATGGTCAAGAAGTTTATTTTAAAAAGTATTTTTTTAAATGACACTATGTCACTAAAAATGTCCATTCTTCATAAATTATTTAAAAATGAGCTTTAATTATTTCTGATTAAGGAACATTTGTACCAGCTGAATGTGCCGTAAATGAACTGCTGATGAAAAAAATGACTCGTTTTTCAATCTCACAATATTAAAATGCAAACTTTTGCATCCAACTGTAGGACTTATTAATTGTCACGCAGTTGTCATTTAATTAGCATCACTCAGTCGGTATCATCAGTACCATGTGTCCACGTGTTGATAAGAGTATTACAACTTGAAAAATGTCTCTTTACAGTAAAATCTGATTTAAAACATTTGTATTTAATTTTGTCTGATTAATTGCAATTTAAACATTTGAATCAACTGACATCTCTACTAACGACCAAAGCTCTCAACTTGAGAACCCAAATAAAAGTGGAAGAGTTACAATGTATGAACCTGTAAGGTCCATTGTTTATGTGGGTCTTACAGTTTTAACTGAGTGGAGTTTATCATAAGTGGATCTAATGAAACTATGAGCACAGAAACATGAGTTTATTTTCCATCAACACACATGAAAACTACAGACTGGATGAGCAGGTTTTTATTGGACTGAATCAATCAAAGTTACAACAAGCAACAAAACTAAGAGACAAAGACAGATACAGAGAGAGGGAGCAGAGTGACATCAGTAGCAGAGTCCCTGGAACACATGTCAGGACTGGGGACACTGGTCTCTCCTCAGTGTCTGTCTGACCGGAGTCTGGGAGCCCTGGGTGGCCTCACAGGTCACAGAGCCTGCATTCCTCCACTGGTCTGCAGGGATCCTCAGGGTGCTGCTCCAGCTGTAGCGTCCGTCCTTCTCCAGCACCCCGGGACTCCTGGTCTCCTCCCAGCTGCTGCCGCTGCTGCTGCCGTCCACCTTCCAGGACAGAGTCCAGTCTGAGGGGAAGCCCTTGTTGGCCAGACACATGAGTGAGACCTTATCCTTCTGCTGCTCCTCGCTGGACGGGGACAGCACCGTCAGGCTGGGACGGACATCACCAACAGTAGGAGACACCAGTCAGTTAGAGGACAGAGACCACACAGTTGGACACCTTTACTCTTTGAGAGTGGGTTTGGTCCTTGAAGGAGTTTCTGTCAGATGGTTGTTCTGCTCCACCAGTCACTGACTCACATTGTTTCACTTCCCTTTAAGAAACCTCTCATGCAGATCAGGACAGAGACAAACATCAGACAGTTTGACCTGAAATATGTCCCATAAATCTTAACTCTACATTAGTTTCAAATTTGTAGTGGAAACATGGAGACAGAAAAACACCATGTGACAACAATCAAATGTTCTTCATGTGGATTTCAATCCCAATCAAACACATCAAATGATTTCAAATCTACAGCAACAAATAACAAGAAATCCAATAAAGTCATTTTCAAACATCACTAGTTATCGTTACTCTGTTAGAATTTAGTGGAAACAAGTCACATGTAAAGATCAGAAAGCAGTTTTCAATGTGGTGGATTAAAGTAGTTGAACTTTGACCCTGACAGGAACATGGAAAGATACGTTTAGTAAAACTGCTCTGAGTTCACCTCCATGATGAAGGTGGGGAATAAAAACACAAATACTGAATCTGTTCCAAAGAAAACCAGATCATTTCACCTGCTGCAACTATTTAAAACACGACTTCACAAGATTTGATTTAGTATTTGATCAGAAACTTACTTCCAACATCCAGTCTGGTTCCTCCACCAAAAGTCCACCACAGTGATACAAAGTGACTGAGTCGTCGTACAAAAACCTCTGACTGTACAGAGACACGACTCTCTGACTTTGGAACAAACAAACTCAACAAAATGAGTCGTTGGTTATAAACAGCTGATATGGAAATTGAAAATAACCTCAAAATGTCTTTAATTTTACATTAATAATTAACAATTCAGGAAAATGGGAATAAATGTTTTACTAAATATGATTATTTAAAAAACCAAAATTTCATAGTGTTTGTAATTATTATAAATAAAAAAAATAAGTTTTTAGAAAACTGCCAAATAATAAAAAGATAATAAATAGCTAAAATAATTATAAATTCATCAATCCACTGATAATCAGCCTGATCAGATTGATCCAAGTCCCTGTTGGAGTCAGTGTGATCATTTCCATAGAGCCACTTTGCATCAGCAGCACCATGCTCCAGTGCTCTGGGAGAGTTTATAGTCCTGAGAGTTGAACACTGGATGACTGACAGCTGTCCTTCATGACAACAGAAGACACAGAAATCCTCCTCATCAAAAACATGACTCTGATCTCCGTCCTCATCTGGACTCTCCTCTGCTGCTGCTTCACAGGTAAAGTCCAGAGAATCCAACTCCTCTCCTCTATCAACATCCGTCCCTCTGAAATGAAGCCCACAAAACCATGATGCTGCTTTCTGTTTTTGTCTCTGTGTCCTCAGAGTCCAGAGGTCAGGTCACAGTGACTCAGCCTGGAGCAGTGAGCTCTGCTCTGGGAGGAACCACAACCATCAACTGTAAAACCAGTCAGGATGTTTATTATAGCACATATCACTATTTAGCCTGGTACCAACAGAAAGATGGAGAACGTCCTAAGCTTCTAATCTATTGGGCAACTTCTCGAGCATCAGGGATTTCAGATCGTTTTTCAGGCAGTGGATCAAACTCTGACTTCACTCTGACCATCAGTGGAGTCCAGACTGAAGATGCAGCAGTTTACTACTGTCAGAGTCTCCACTACATCAACAGTCAGTGGTTGTTCACACAGTGAAAAAGCATCGTACAAAAACCTCCCTCAGTCAGACTGAACAGAAACTGAACTGATGCTGCAGCTGGAAGCTACTGCAGAGACTGATACAGTTCACTGAGGACACACACACACAGACACACACACACACACACACACACACACACACACACACACACACACACAAACACACACACACACACACACAAACACAGAATTTTGCAAAACACTAAATAATTTCTCCATCTCAGCTTTTAATCATCTTTTGAAACAAAAAAATATTAATTGTTCCATATTCTCAAAAAGCCAAAAAAGCTGTTTAAGTGACTCAGCTTTGAACGTTTTCAGTTAAATATAATTGAACAAAACCATGAAGACAAAGATCAGCATCAGAACCCTTGATGAGTGAAGACAGTCCAACGATAAACATCACATCCCTGAAATCCTACAAAACTTCATCTTTGTTAACATATGAACTAAATTCAGAATCAGCTTGAATCATAAAAAGTCAAAGATCAGTGACTTCATTTGTTAATATAAATAACTAAAAATCACAATAACAAACTGTACAATCACACATTTTCTCTAATATTTGACTTGAAAACTAAAATATAAAAGGATTCAAAGATCATTTGGAAACAGCTGTAAACAAAACTATGTGTCCACATTGTCCATCTACTTGTTGTGGAGTGTGACGTCCTCTGACCTCTGTGCTTTAACTTGTTTGCTCTTCTTTCACAGTTTCTTGTAACTGGTGGTGTTTGTCTCAAAGGCAAAGAAAGTAAAATACACTGAAAACACACTTGAAGAATTTCTAGACAGAACATAAAGTGTGAAATAAGAGACGTGTGTAAGTCAGTTAAAAACTCCTAAAGGATCCACATTAACGGCCTGGAGAGAGTCTTACAGAAAGGACTGAGGTGGAAACTTTGCTTTTGGTTGAAAGCACTGCTGCACTGATGGGAAACCCCCTGATCCACTGAGGACAGTTCCAGCTGAGTGACTGTGTGTGTTTGCATATGTGTCCTGCCTCTGTCTCCCAGCTGTTAAGAGACCAGTGTTGATCAGGGTCTGTCCAGGCCTTTCAGAGCCACTGACACGCCGGCAGCACAATGATGATGTCTCTGAGTCTACTGCTGTCCACCCTGGGGCTCCTTGTTCAGGGTGAGACTCTCTTGTGAAAACTTTGCTTCAGGATGAAACCAGGTTCACGACAATGATGTTCTGCTCTGATGGAGAAACACTGAAATTAGCAGCATTGACCTTCTTCCATCTATTGTCCATGTTAAACAAATGATCCTCTTCTGTTCGGATGCTGATCATCTTTGTCCAAGCTGGATTTGTCTCAATAACCATTCTCCTCTTTTTCATGGTTTCCAGGTTCATCAGGACAAATCACCCTGACTCAGTCTCCTGGATCTCAGTCTGTTGCTCCAGGACAGTCTGTCACCATCACATGTAAATCCAGTCAGAGTATTAGTAACTACCTGCACTGGTACCTTCAGAAACCTGGAGAAGCTCCTAAACTCCTGATTTATGAAGCTACAAACCGTCACTCTGGAGTTTCTGATCGTTTCACTGGACGTGGATCTGATCCTGATTATACTCTGACCATCACTGCAGTTCAGACTGAAGATGCAGGAGTTTATTACTGTCAGCAGGGTTACAGCTCGTTCACACAGTGAAACAACTTCTTACAAAAACCTCCCTGAGCTAAAGAGGAACTGATCACAATGAACAGCTGCAACAAATAGAGACACGTTAAACAATAAAAGTTATTTTCAGTTCATTTAAAAATTACACGTTTTAAACACGATCAGTGAGTTTTATTTCAAACTTAAACTTTATTAGATGTTTTTTTGTTATTAAACTTTGCCATTTTTTTTTACGGTAAACAGTGAGAATGTTGACAGGAAAAATAAAAATATTAGAAACTTGTTATAAAGGCCTGCATCCAGACATAAACTACAGACATTATGTCTATGTTAATGTGCAGTGTTTTTATTGAGGAAATACTTATAAATGTCTGCAAACAGCAGACACTGATGAAATGTACTTTGTACTAATGTACTAATATCTTTGTTCATATTTCTGATGTAATAAATTCTTCTCAGATGCAGATTTATGCAGATACATGACAGCAGTTTGTCAAAAACTCACAGTTACAAATTCTACTGAAATGTTTCAACAATCACGTTTCTCACCAAATCAAAGATTAAAGAAGCAGTTTTCTAAGTAAAATTGTGGATTTTAAACACATTTAGTCATTTATCAAACTTTTACACATCGACTTCCAAGTGAGACCCACACACAGGAGTCTCATTCATGGATACATTAACAAGTGGACTGGAGGAGCTGGGATCAAACCACTGACCCTGCAGATGGTGGACAACCTGCTTTACCTCTTGATCTACAGCCACATGAACTCAAAGCATCTATTTGATTTAATTTCCAGTTCATCATGAGTGGATCTAATGAAACTATGAGCACAGAAACATGAGTTTATTTTCCATCAACACACATGAAAACTACAGACTGGATGAGCAGGTTTTTATTGGACTGAATCAATCAAAGTTACAACAAGCAACAAAACTAAGAGACAAAGACAGATACAGAGAGAGGGAGCAGAGTGACATCAGTAGCAGAGTCCCTGGAACACATGTCAGGACTGGGGACACTGGTCTCTCCTCAGTGTCTGTCTGACCGGAGTCTGGGAGCCCTGGGTGGCCTCACAGGTCACAGAGCCTGCATTCCTCCACTGGTCTGCAGGGATCCTCAGGGTGCTGCTCCAGCTGTAGCGTCCGTCCTTCTCCAGCACCCCGGGACTCCTGGTCTCCTCCCAGCTGCTGCCGCTGCTGCTGCCGTCCACCTTCCAGGACAGAGTCCAGTCTGAAGGGAAACCCTTGTTGGCCAGACACATGAGTGAGACCTTGTCCTTCTGCTGCTCCTCGCTGGTCGGGGAAAGCACGGTCAGGCTGGGACGGACATCACCTAGAGTAGGAGACACCAGTCAGTTAGAGGACAGAGAACACACAGTTGGACGCCTTTACTGTGTGAGAGTGGGTTTGGTCCTTGAAGGAGTTTCTGTCAGATGGTTGTTCTGCTCCACCAGTCACTGACTCACACATTGTTTCACTTCCCTTTAAGAAACCTCTCATGCAGATCAGGACAGAGACAAACATCAGACAGTTTGACCTGAAATATGTCCCATAAATCTAAACTCTACATTAGTTTCAAATTTGTAGTGGAAACATGGAGACAGAAAAACACCATGTGACAACAATCAAATGTTCTTCATGTGGATTTCAATCCCAATCAAACACATCAAATGATTTCAAATCTACAGCAACAAATAACAAGAAATTCAATAAAGTAATTTTCAAACATCACTAGTTATCGTTACACTGTTAGAATTTAGTGGAAACAAGTCACATTCAAAGATCACAAAGCAGTTTTCAATGTGGTGGATTAAAGTAGTTGAACTTTGACCCTGACAGGAACATGGAAAGATACGTTTAGTAAAACTGCTCTGAGTTCACCTCCAGGATGAAGGTGGGGAATAAAAACACAAATACTGAATCTGTTCCAAAAAAAAACAGATCATTTCACCTGCTGCAACTATTTAAAACACGACTTCACAAGATTTGATTTAGTATTTGATCAGAAACTTACTTCCAACATCCAGTCTGGTTCCTCCACCAAAAGTCCACCACAGTGATACAAAGTGACTGAGTCGTCGTACAAAAACCTCTGACTGTACAGAGACACAACTCTCTGACTTTGTCCAACTGAACTAAAGCTGCAACATCTCAACATGTAACTTTACCATTAAAATCAGATTTACTGGTTTATCTGCTGGATTAAAAATTGATATTTATCAAAACCAGTTTTTAAATTTCAGTTGCTAAAACAACGTTGTCTCTTAGTACAAAATATTTCCTTAACTACTGTGAAGTAACATGGAAACACAAATATTTGACCTGGAAAACTGAATAACAAGGAGAAAAGCTCGTGAAATATAAGAGTTTTTAAACCTTTGACTTACTTCCAACATCCAGTCTGGTTCCTCCACCGAACGTGTACCACAGTGATACAAAGTGACTGAGTCGTCGTACAAAAACCTCTGACTGTACAGAGACATGGCTCTCTGACTTTGGAACAAACAAACTCAACGAAATGAGTCGTTGATTGTAAACATGTCTCAGCTGATATGAAAATTGACAATAACTTCATTGTCTTTAATTTAAAATTAATAGTTTAATTACCATGAAAATGTTAATAAATATTTTACTATTTATGATCATATAAAAATTAGTTTGTAATTATTATATATAAGAAAAAAGACGTTTTCACAAACTCCCAGATAATAAATAGCCAAAATAATTATAAATTCATCAATCCACTGATAATCAGCCTGATCAGATTGATCCAAGTCCCTGTTGGAGTCAGTGTGATCATTTCCATAGAGCCACTTTGCATCAGCAGCACCATGCTCCAGTGCTCTGGGAGAGTTTATAGTCCTGAGAGTTGAACACTGGATGACTGACAGCTGTCCTTCATGACAACAGAAGACACAGAAATCCTTCTCATCAAAAACATGACTCTGATATCCGTCCTCATCTGGACTCTCCTCTGCTGCTGCTTCACAGGTAAAGTCCAGAGAATCCAACTCCTCTCCTCTATCAACATCCGTCCCTCTGAAATGAAGCCCACAAAACCATGATGCTGCTTTCTGTTTTTGTCTCTGTGTCCTCAGAGTCCAGAGGTCAGGTCACAGTGACTCAGCCTGGAGCAGTGAGCTCTGCTCTGGGAGGAACCACAACCATCAACTGTAAAACCAGTCAGAATGTTTATAATGGGAACTATTTAGCCTGGTACCAACAGAAAGATGGAGAACGTCCTAAGCTCCTTATTTATTCTGCCACCACTCGAGCATCAGGGATTCCAGATCGTTTTTCAGGCAGTGGATCAAACTCTGACTTCACTCTGACCATCAGTGGAGTCCAGACTGAAGATGCAGCAGTTTACTATTGTAAGAGTGCTCATACCATTAACGGTCAGTGGTTGTTCACACAGTAAAAAAGCATCATACAAAAACCTCCCTCAGTCAGACTGAACAGAAACTGAACTGATGCTGCAGCTGGAAGCTACTGCAGAGACTGATACAATTCACTGAATGTACACAAACACCAGTTGATGGTTAAAGATCAAAAGATCGAGATCATTCACTGTATCTGTTTTGCTGAACATCAGTGTGTGAGAACTCTACAAAGGCAACAATTCCATTTTTTTATATTTGATACATAAATACACTTCCAAAAGTGAAAACAACAATAGGGTAAAAAAGATGCAAACAAATTTAAGCTGAAATAGACCTCAGAGGGAAGACAAATGATATCAAATTATTCATATTTTATTAGGCCACAAAGTATTGCACCAAAAAAGTCTCTGCACCTAACAGGGGACACCAACTGTTCACCCAGCAGACAACACTTAACTTCACTGTTTAAGATAAAGTCAGTGTGAGTAAGAATCGTTGTCCGTCTGTGTATGTCTCTCTGTGTTGACTCTGAAATAGACAGGAGACATGTCCAGGGTGGACTCGCCTCTTATCTTGTGACAGCTGGGACAGGCTCAAACCCCCCATGACTCTGAACAGAATTACACTGCTCAGCATCCCTGGAAAAGCCTTTGGCAGGGTGCTAAGAACAAAAGTCTTCGACTGGTTGTCTGTCCCGGCAATTGAACAGTGGAACAAGTCTTTACTTTTGCTAAACTACTGGACATGGGTCATGGGACTATGTCCATCCAGTCAACACGTGTTTTGTGGAATTGGAGAAGGCTTATTACCATGTCTGTTGAGGGGGGGTTTGTGGGAGTATCGGGTACAGGACCCATTATTACAGGCCATGCAGTCCTTGTATAACCGGACTGAGAAGTTTCCGTATTCTCAGTAAGAAGTGAAACATGTTCCCATGTGGTTTTGCCCCTTGTCACTGATCCTGTGATTGTCATGGACACAACAACCTGTTATCTAGGTGTTCTGCTGCTTATCACCCCCAGGTTGGGCAGCGCTGTGAGGATCATGTTCTTTGACTTCTTCAGTGCCTTCAGTGCTCTGATGACTCTGCAGTGGTGGGGTTAAACATCATGGAGAACAGCTCACATCTTCTTCACAAGCCGCTGGTCGAACAGCGCAGCAGCTTCAGTAAGAGGCTTCTTCCAGTCCGCTGTGACAAAGAACGGTACAGGAGGTCATTCCTGCAAACGGCCACAAGTCTGTAGCACTTCATCACCACATAACTACAACTGTACATCACACTTTGCTGTTTCTACAAATACACACTAGTTCAAACAGTCCCAATGTCTCTGGCTTTTTAGGACTGTTCACCTCACTTATACTTACACTGACAGAACTAACAGGTGTAACGTGTGTCACTGTACATAACACTGTGGAGTTAAATACAATCATAAATGAATTTCAGAAAATCCTCTAGATTTTCAATTGAGACACGTAGTAGATATTACGAATCTTCACACAGAAGCACGACAGTTGCTATTCTTTCAAAAACAAACATGTCCATGAGTTGTTTGATAAATTGGTCTTTAGTAATGTGTCACTGAGTCTTTGGTGAACATCACATTTTAAATATGCTGGAAGAAAATCTCAGATCACAGTTTGGTTCATACAGGTTACTGTACTTTATGCCACTTTATGAAGTCCTGCTTTTACTTCTACTGTCACAGCACCCGCTCTCCCATCCTCCACTCTCCTCCTTCTCTCTCTCTCTGTCTGTTTTGTGTGTTTGTTTCCCCACAGTGCACCTGGACTGCGGCGGCGGCCACACCTGCATGCAATCATCCGCCCTAATGACAGCGGCTCATATACTGGTCTCCTTCACACCACAAGTCATTTCCCAGTGTGTCTGTACAACCACTACTGCATCCATCCTGAGTACACAAGGCTGGAGATCTCTTCCCGGTCATCAGGAATCATGTCACACTCAATTAAGTTTGGAAGTGGAAGCCTTATTTTGACATCTACTGACTCAATCATAAAGTTTGCAGCCCGTCTGCCTGCAGTTATCCCCGTGCAGGTTTTAAGCGTGTATGGGTCTGCTGCTGTTGAAAAGATGAAAAAACTGAGATTTGGCAAGTGACTTGTTACTCTGCTCATCCAGCACTGCATACATTTTTCTAGCTTTTTCTCTTTGTCCATTGGGATTTAGTATCACCGGGCTGATTTTGGAGCAGGAGTATTGCCTCTTTGCATTAGCACAAATCTCTGTACATTTAGATGTAACAAGGGTAGAAGACATTTCACTCACCTCCCCGCAATCATCTTTGTCCTCTTCTGGGTTGTCTTTCATTGGAGCAGGAGGACCAGGATGTAGTGCTGAGAAGTTTTTTTCACTGTCACATTACATATACTTAACTGCTACTCTGCAGTATTTTTCCACATGCTCTGTTGACCCACAACACCTGTAACAAATGTGTTTCTCTTTTAGGAATGACTTCCGTTCTTCAATAGGCTTAGCTCCAAAGCTCCTGCATTTCTTGAGAGGATGGGGCTTTTTATGTATAGGACACTGCTTATCAGGGCTTTCTATTGTCTTTTTAGTCACAATACTTTGCAGGATTGAAGGCTCTTTTTGAACATCTGTTTTGTGCACATTTATCGAGGTTCTGTTTCCACTTTTTGTGTATTTCTCATTTTTTGAGCTCTGGTTGGTGAGTGTTGTTAGAGCAAAACTGGGGTCATTTCTTACTTTTGCCTGTTTTCTTACAAAGCTTGAGAAGCAACTGAAAGGGGGAAATGCAACTCCATATTCTTCCTTATACTTGGATCCCACAACAATTCATTTGTCCTGCAAACTGTAGTGTAACTTCTCCACAATTGGATTTACTCCACAAGCTGTGTCCAAATATGACAAACCTGTCAGATATCCACCCACTTTTGCTCACTCTATTTCCTGAAGAATATCACCGAGCTCTCTGAGCTTGACATTATCTCTTTGCCTGTTCTGAGGATTCGACACCTCTTCTCCAGCTGAAAGCTTGAGGTCTTTAGTAACACTTTGAAATGATGCCTTCCATGACCAGTAACGTTCTGGCTTGTCCTCAAATGTCAGAAACCCTGCACTCAACATTTCTCATCGAATTAAATATTTTGTATTCAGAGTCCTTATTTGTTTGCTCATGTTTCACATTAGCTTTTCCTTTTTCTACCACTTGGATTTTGTTGTCATCAAGAATGACTGTTTCAACAGGTCTCTCTTGCTATTTTGTGGCATTGTTGTGTATCAATCTTGAATGGGTTTTTCTCAGAACATGCTTTAGAGAGCTGCCAAACATATTCAGAGCTGCGCTCATCTGTACTACTGTCTAATAAGTGTTGTCTAATTTCACTCTTATTAGATATCTCATCTCCTTCATAGGCAGCAGCTTCAGCTGTTGCAGCAGCAATGGCTCTGTGGCTTTGTAGAATGTGAAGACTGGCTTCCAGGTCGGCTTTTTGCTTTATAATATTGGCTTCTTGTTCCGCATATGCAAGTTGGGTGCGTGGAGCACAAGCACAAGCTTTTAATGCTGAGGAACTACCTGAGGAGACTCGACTTTACTGCCTTGAAGAACGGGAATGAACTGACCAAGCAATGATATCAGCACCTTTGCTAGGTTCTTGCTGCTTGTGAACTTTCTCGTCCTTCTGCTGAGGAGCTGGCTTATATTGCTTGCCTGACCGTAGACTCATTTTATGGCTTATTATCTTGTTAAGTTGTGTCTGCTGTGCATTTACATTCCCCCGAACAACAACATCAGCAGCAGGAACGATGCACTTACTGAACTGCACCAGTAAATCAGTGAGCAGCAGACACCCTGATGCTTTTCTCATCATAGCTTACAAAGCTTACAAAGCCCTTCCCCTCCCCCACCTCGGTGCCTCGGACCACATCACTGTCATGCTAATGCCTGCATACAGACCGCTCGTCAAAGTCGCCAAACCGGTTAAAAAGCAGATACAGGTGTGGCCGGAGGGGTCGTCAGAGGTTCTTCAGGACTGTTTTGACACCACTGACTGGAATATGTTTAAGCAGGCTGCCACAAACAATAACACCACAGACCTCCAAGAGTACTCAGAGACTGTCAGTGCCTACATCAACAAGTGTATTGATGATGTAACTGTCAAAAAGACCATCACTGTACGGGCCAACCAGAAGCCGTGGATGACAGGGGACGTCTACAGACTCCTGAAGACGCAGAATTCTGCCTTCAGAGCTGATGACAGGTGGGCCTGAGAACAGCCAGGGCCGACCTGTCCCATGGCACTAAAGAGGCTAAGAGACAGTACTCCAGGAGGATAGTCCATCAGTTCAGCAACAGCATTAGCAACATTAGTCTCATTAGCAACAATGATGAGACAAACTACAGGAGTGAGGTGAGACGCATGGCCAGGTGGTGCAGTGACAACAATCTCTCTCTGAATGTGGAGAAGACGAAAGAGACTGTTGTTGACTTCAGGAGAGCGCTCACCCAGCACACTCCTCTAACCATCAACGGTGCTAATGTGGAGAGGGTGAGCAGCACCAAGTTCCTGGGTGTGCACATCACAGAGGACCTCTCCAGGACCGTCAACACTGCAGCACTAGCCAAAAAATCACAGCAGCGTCTCTACTTCCTCCGCAAACTGAGAAGAGCCAGAGCCCCTCCCCCCATCATGTGCACCTTCTACAGAGGCACCATCGAGAGCATTCTAATGAGCTGCATCACTGTGTTGTATGGGTCCTGCAACGCCTCATGCCGGAAGACTCTACAACGCATAGTGAGATCAGCTGAGAAGATCATTGGTGTCTCTCTCCCCTCCCTCCAGGACATTTATGGAACCCGTCTCACCCGCAAAGCCCTCTGCATTGTGGGTGATCCCACTCACCCGTTACACAGCTTCTTCAGCCTGCTGCCATCAGGGAGGAGATTGCGGAGCCTACAGGCCAGGACCAGCAGGTTGAAGGACAGCTTCATCCATCAGGCTGTCAGGAAGCTGAACTCGCTCCCGAACTTGCCCCCCTTCCCTCTTCGGCCTCAGTACTGTACTGTACAGGCACAGAACTATAACCCTCTACTACCTCACATGTAAACCTAATTTAAAGAACTGTTCTTGAGCCCTCTGCACTCTGCCACTTTTACCAGGCTGAATAAGCCATTTTTGCACTAATTCTGTTACCTGCACTGATGTACACTTTACTGGTTTGCACTCCATCTGCCATGTGCTGCTTTTACTTTATTGTACTTTGTATTGTATTTTTATTAGTATACTCTCCAATGCCCTTACTGTATAGTTGAATTGTATAGTGTAGTTTATATTGTTATATTTATGTGATCTAGATCTTAGGCTCCACTGTTAGAACTACCTGTAGCACCATGGATCCGAGCTAAATGCAATTTCAGTTCCCTGTATGTATGTACTGTACATGTACATACAAGAACTGACAATAAAGCTTGACTTGACTTGATTTGTCCTTTTACTATACTGTCCACGCAAAGAGTGGAACTTGTTCTCACTCACTCACTGTAAAACTAAAGACAAATAACAATAGGAATGAAAATAACATAACATACATCTTACAGGTACAATTCAAGCTTTCAAATATTGTAATAAAAATATGCTGAGTCACAACAGCAATGATCACCACAATTTACTATAATTCTGAAATAACGATTTTAAAGCAAAATAATATTGCAGCAACCATAGTCTGTTTACAGCATCAAAAATGGTAATAAACAAAATACTTACGGACAAATAATGTTCAAGGCTACAACGTTCTAAAGAAGACTAGCATCAGGCGATCAGTCCCGCTCTGTCCTCTACCTGCTTCAGTGACTCTCAGGAGAATTCCGGGCTCTAAACCTGCTGCTGCTGCTGGCTGACCAGAAGGGGGCAATGCTGTACAAAACTCTATGCACAAAGCTATTTAAAGGTTTTTAGCAGCTGTAAATGTACTAAAACAGAGGACAGAACAGCAGTCACTGACTCACACATTGTTTCACTTCCCTTTAAAACACCTCTCATCCAGATCAGGACAGAAAGAGTCCTCATATGACCTGAGACATGTCAAACTACTAAAGTATAAAAAGGACAAAATAAAATGGAGTTTAAAATCAGTCAGGGCCAAAAATAACAGTGTCTGTGTAAAAACTCAGTGAGGTCCTTCATTTGAAATCACTTAGACACTGTTCTGGCTTTAAAGGACACAGAGACGTCTGAAATGTTTCACATCTGACAGCAATAAAAATAATATATTTCTTTAGTGTCACTGAATTGTTTTAAAACAGATACAACTGCAGAGCTAAAGGTTTAAGAAAAAAACTGTGTGATTATTTAATATTCTGATGTTGACATTTAACAAATGAAGTAGAAAGTGAAAGTTTCTATAAAGGTCACTTTGAATGTCACATGTTTAAAGTTAAAAAATGAGCATAAAAACTGACATTTTTAAAATAATTTAGCTCAGCGCAATAAAACATTATCAGAAATGTTTAGACACAAGAACCTTAAGTAATAAACTAATGTAATACTTAATACGTCCAAATTCCAGTTTGGTTCCTCCACCAAACGTGAACCACAGTGATACAAAATCATTGTGTCATCGTACAAAAACTGCTGTTCCAAAATCAGAGAGCCATGTCTCTCTACAGTCACACGGAAAAAGTCACATTGTGAAAAATATATAAACATTTAAATACGTGTCACAGAACATGACGAATTTGTTGCATATGTGCAATTTTTCAAAATAAATCTATTTTGAAATAAAACACAGCAGAGCTGCAAATGGAAAATCAACTTAAACCTTTAATAAAAAGACCTATTCAACGATAAATCTACAAAGCAGGATCTATGACACATTTTCAAAAGGTTTTCTCCAAATTAACAAATCCTTGGAAAAACTGATTGATCCACTGATAATCAGCCTGATCAGATTGATCCAAGTCCCTGTTGGAGTCAGTGTGATCATTTCCATAGAGCCACTTTGCATCAGCAGCACCATGCTCCAGTGCTCTGGGAGAGTTTATAGTCCTGAGAGTTGAACACTGGATGACTGACAGCTGTCCTTCATGACAACAGAAGACACAGAAATCCTCCTCATCAAAAACATGACTCTGATCTCCGTCCTCATCTGGACTCTCCTCTGCTGCTGCTTCACAGGTAAAGTCCAGAGAATCCAACTCCTCTCCTCTATCAACATCCGTCCCTCTGAAATGAAGCCCACAAAACCATGATGCTGCTTTCTGTTTTTGTCTCTGTGTCCTCAGAGTCCAGAGGTCAGGTCACAGTGACTCAGCCTGGAGCAGTGAGCTCTGCTCTGGGAGGAACCACAACCATCAGATGTAAAACCAGTCAGAATGTGTATAGTGGAAACTATTTGCACTGGTACTAACAGAAAGATGGAGAACGTCCTAAGCTACTTATTTATGATGCCACCACTCGAGCATCAGGGATTCCAGATCGTTTTTCAGGCAGTGGATCAAACTCTGACTTCACTCTGACCATCAGTAGAGTCCAGACTGAAGATGCAGCAGTTTACTACTGTCAGAGTCTCCACTACATCAACAGTCAGTGGTTGTTCACACAGTGAAAAAGCATCGTACAAAAACCTCCCTCAGTCAGACTGAACAGAAACTGAACTGATGCTGCAGCTGGAAGCTACTGCAGAGACTGATACAGTTCACTGAATGTACACAAACACCAGTTGATGGTTAAAGTCTATCGAGATCATTAAATCTTAACATTTAATCTTAAGATCATTAAATCTTAAAATGTAATGATCTAAAGATTAAGATGAATATAAAGCAACAAGAACAATTTTTTTGTTTTTGTTCCTCCACTGTATGAATTTTTATACAAGCTTCCAGAGAAACTTATCGCTCAACATCAAAGAATATTTTGAGGTGAACAAGAAAAGCTGGAAATCTGAATAGTTGTTTGGTGAAAACTTTTCTTAGTTAGAAATGTTTCGCTACTTATCGACGTAGCTACTTATAAATCAATCCAAACTGAAGAAGCTGTTTGGATAATTAGTGAAACATTGTTAACTAAGAAGAAAAAGTCCAGTTTACACCATTCAACCTTCAAATATCTGGTTAGAAATTAAAGCACATTTTCTCAATATTTCCTCCAGTTTGAATGTGCAGAAAATCATTGACATTGCTTGAATCCACATTTCACCTAATTGAGAAGCTGTTAAATAGATAAAGGTCAAACATTTCCTCAAGATGCAATAAGTAAAACATCAGTTGGAATATTTTTTTCTCCTGTTGAATTTCATGATAAAGTGAAGAGGACAGTTCCAGCTGAGTGACTGTGTGTGTTTGCATATGTGTCCTGCCTCTGTCTCCCAGCTGTTAAGAGACCAGTGTTGATCAGGGTCTGTCCAGGCCTTTCAGAGCCACTGACACGCCGGCAGCACAATGATGATGTCTCTGAGTCTACTGCTGTCCACCCTGGGGCTCCTTGTTCAGGGTGAGACTCTTGTGAAAACTGTTTGGATGCTGATCATCTTTGTCCAAGCTGGATTTGTCTCAATAGGGATTGTCCAGGATTTCAGAGTTTGGACAACATTCTCCTCTCAGCCACAGCATGCAGAGGGTCCAGCTTCTCCCCCAGAACCGAACCAGTCCACCTTATTAGTTTGTCCAGTCTGTTAATGTCTTCATGTTGCTGCCCCAGCAAACCACAGCATAGAAGATGCAGCTGGCTACCACGGACTCATAAGACGTTGCAGATGTTAAAGGACATTAGCCTCCTTAGAAAATACAGCCTGCACTGTGTTTTCCTGTAGATTGATGCTGCATTAATTGACCAGTTTATTGTCTGGGTGGACACCCTGGTATTTGTTCTCCGAAACCACATCTACCCCCTCTCCCTGGACAGGAGTCCCGGACGTCTTGAAGTTCACCACCAGTTCCTTTGTTTTACTGATGTTGACCTGGAGATGATTGTGCTCACACCAAACAAAACTGTCCACAACTGATCAATACTCCGTGATATCTCCACCCTGGATACCTCCAACAACTGCAGTGTCATCAGAAAACATCTGAAGGTGGCAGGACTCTGAGTTGTACCTGAAGTCAGAGTTTAACAGGGGAAGGGAAAGGGAGATAGAAGTGTCCCTTGGGGAGCACCTGTGCCTCAGATCACAGTGTCAGACACAGTTCTGCAGGTGGACGTACTGGGGACGGTCTGTGAGGTAGTCCGAGATCCAGGCAACCACAGGGTTGTCAGTGAGCGTTAAGTTTAATTTCTCCACCAGCAGGACAGGCTGGATTGTGTTAAAAGCACTTCAGAATTCAGCTCAGCAGGTGGATGAGGGCGTCCTCTACCCTAAGTGGAGGGTGATAAGCAAACTGGAAGGGGTCCAGAGATGGTTTAACCAGAGCATCAAGGAAGTCCAGGACCAGTCTCCAACACTTTTATGATGTGGGAGGTTAGAGCCACGGGTAGTTGCTGGGGACACTGGGGCGGGACACTTTCTGTCCTGGTACCAGGCATGATGTTTTCCATCCCACAGGCCCCCTCTCCAGCTGCAGGCTCAGGTTAAAGATGTGCTGCAGGATGCCACATAGCTGTGGGGCACAGGCTTCCAGTACCCTGGGGCTGACTCCATCAGGACCTGCAGCCTTTGTGGGGCACAGCCTGCATAGCTGTCTCCTCATCTGCTCTGCTGAGATGGTCATTACTGCAGAGACAGGAGTGGTGTCTGAATCCCACAGGGACGAGACGTGGTCACCAGTAGTGAAGCTCTTTGGGGGTTGGATATGAGGCACAAAATCAAATCTATTGAAAACAGACAACACAATGCAGTAAAACATCTCTGACATAAATTCTACTTTTACAGAAGCAGAATCAGAAAACTGTTTATTGCCAGTCACAGCTAAGAACACTTGACTGTACTAAGAATTTGTCTTGGTGTCAGGTGCACACACATGACTAGAATATAAAGTTAGAATGCAAAGGTTTGCACCAAGGTTATAATCCAAAAAAAGTAATAAAGTTTTTAATTTGAAACTGTCAGATGACAATTCTTGTTCAACTTGTTTATCATTAGGGTCATAGTTGGTGATGGAGTCATACTGGAGGGAATGTATAGTTACGAGGTGGTTCTAATGTTTTGGCCCCTTCATTCATCTGCTTCATTCTTCCTGTGTGATCTGATTTTCACACGTGAATGTTCCAAAATGAATTGATCACAAAACACAAATTAATTCTGAGCTATTTTAGTCATTAAATGTTTATTGCTTTAATAATTATACTGGACTTACTGTAGGGACATAGTTCAGCCACTATGGGGAGCAATGTCCCCCCTGCATCCTAATAGAGTCCAGACTGAAGATGCAGCAGTTTACTACTGTCAGAGTCTCCACAGCATCAACAGTCAGTGGTTGTTCACACAGTGAAAAAGCATCGTACAAAAACCTCCCTCAGTCAGGCGCTGATCTGTTCACATTAATCCTCCTCTGTTTCAGTTTGTGATCATTTTTGACCAGATATTTAAATTAACACACTCTGACCCCCCAAGACTCTGGGCCTGTGCCCACTATAGTCTCATGATCCATCAGTGACTTTATCTACTTTATCAATCAGAGTTTTTAGATTTTATGTGTCTGTTGTACTTTGACAAACTTTGTACTGATGCACTAATAGAAACATCGTCTGATCACAACCATTTTCATTGCAGCCTGCTCTGCATTAGTGACACTATGATGTTGTTAAGTCACTGACAGACTGATGGTCTGATACTTTGTATATTGTTAAATGTTTCTTTTTTCATTTTGTTCATCTGTAAGAAAGAAACACTTCCTGTTTTTTATTTCCTGTTAATCTGCTGTTGTATTTTTATACACCAGTCAAATAAATGAAAAGGTGTGAACACATTTGTTTTCTTGTTACTTCCTGAACCAGACAGAAGGTTGAACCCTGACAGCAGCATCAGTAAAGTAGATCATGTTACTGCATTTCTCTCTGCCACAGGTCGTAGTTTATACTACAGTAGAAGACTTTAAAGTTTTACTGCAGCACAGTAACAGTCAGTGAAGTTCAGCTACTGTCCGTCTGTCTCAGTCTCAAGATGTCTTCAGATATTTACACCAAGGTGAGATACAACAGAGAGGTGGAGGAAGATGGAGGAGAGTGGGAGGAAAGAGAGGTGGATATCTACGAGAGTACAGATGTTATCAGAGATGATGTCACTGATATTCAGTCACAGGAAGAAAGTAAGTGATTGGACACAGGTGTAAATCTGCTTTGTTGCTCTGTTCTGTCCACACAGCATCTACTGCACATCTGTTCATCTTGTTGCATCTTCCTGAACTTTCTTTTATTCTCTATTAAAGGTTTTTTAATGGAAAATATGACAAATCAATATTACAAATAACTTTGCTTTGTTTGAGTGGCTTTAGATCATGTTAGACTGATATGTGATGTTTTTCCTGCATTCAGAACCTGCAGCCCATCACTGTTCTCTCTGTATCTATATCCTACATGTACAGTTTGTAGGAAACAGCTGCAAAATGTGTGTTCAGTTAGTTGGATGCTCTTCTGCTGACTACATGTAAACTAACACAGGTTTCTGTAGAAAACTCATTTTCAGGGGTTTTGTTGCTGAATGTGTTCAGTTTTTGGCTTCAGTCCTACTGGTCACAGTTTAACATTTATTCAGTTGTCAGATCTGTAGAAGCATCAGCTCTGGTAAAGAGTTTTACCACAGACTGGAACAAACACACAACAGGAAGAAGTGGGATGTGTAAAGTGACTGTTCAGTTGGACACTTCTGGGGTCAACTGCAACACGAACATGATAATCTGTCAGATCACTGATCTCTAGTGTTGATGTGACATTTTGAACAGATGCCACCACAACCACAGACCTGAACCACGATGCTTGTGGGTAAACTGCCATGATTAAAGCTGATGATCAGTAACAACCAGCTTCCATGTTGTTTTGTCTCTGTAGGACCACAGACTCAGAATCATCCTCCAGTCCACACAAAGTCTTTCAGAGGAGCTGCTCTGTGTTTAGCAGTGCTGTGTCTTCTGATGGCAGCTGGGATCATCGTCCTGTCCACATATCGTAAGATAAACTGCTCTGATTGGTTGTTTCTAGATTTGTACTTTATTGATCCTGAAGGAAATTTAAAGCATCCACTAACTTACGCAGCTTAAAATGCTCAAATACACAAAATTAAATATAAATATAAATAGTAATGAAAAGTAATAGTCCACGTTTTTACTAAGCCAATAAACCTAAATTAGCTCAGTATAAAAGTGAACATGATGAGACTAATAAAGGTCAAGAGGGCAACAAAGCCAATGAAACACAGCACAATGACGGTGGACACTGCTGACTGTGTTGTTGTACACTGGACTTTGGTACCGAGCAGAATTAAACTGATGGCTTGGGGGACAAAAGGAACTGGACTGGGACAGCAGTCTACACAGCGTCATCACCAGGCATAGAAGCGTTTTCAGTGGCAAAGCGTGGTTAGTGTGATGGTCAAGAGTTTGAGGGTCCTTCTCTCAGCCAATGATGTAAGAGGCTCCTGTTCCGTTCCCAGCTCAGAGCCACTCACCAACCTGTCCAGCCGTGCAGCATCCCTCTTCCTAATGCTGCCTCTTCAGTGAACCACATCACGGAAGAGAACACTGGCTACCACAGTCTGGTAGAACATCGGAAGAAGATTTCAGATCTTGAAAGACACCAGGCTCCTTGGAAAGAAGAGTCTGTCCTTTCCTGTAGAGGGCATCAGTGTTTGCTCTCCAGTCCAGTCTGTCATCCAACTGGAATCCCAGGTAGTTGAAGGTTCTGACCAACTCCACACTGACCCCCTCAACGGAGATCAGTTGTAGGGGGTCCTGGGTCTCTGGAAATCCACAAGCATGTCCTTAGTCTTGAAGCTGTTCAGCTACAGATGGTTTGAGCTGCACCATAGCACAAAGTCTTTCACCAGGCTCCTGTACCCCCCCTCCTGATAAACTCTACAATGGCTGTGTCATTCACATGGGACATAACTTGGAGTTGTATCCAAAGTCTGATGTGTACAGGGTGAACAGGACAGAAAAGAGCACAGTCCCCTGTGGTGCCCCCTTTTTGCTGACCACAGTCCCACAGGTGAACTCCCTCAGTTTGACATACTGTGGTCTCCCTCCACTTAGCATCTGGAGTGTTGCTGGTTAACCACGTCTCTGTGAAGCAGCAGACTACAGTCCTTGTTAATCCTCTAGTTTTTCACTACAGCTGCCAGTTCATCAGTCTTCTTGCACAATGAATTAACATTCCACATAACCACAGATGGAATAAACATCTTATGCCTCTGGTTCTCCAGCTGCATAGCCCTGAGTTTAGTACCGGCCTCCTGCCCCAGTACTTGCACCTCAGCTCACTGTGGATCTTCTTTTTATCTAATTATCTTCATCTGTTTGGTGAGAAGTTCATTATGTTACATTGACAATAATGTCGTTTTTGTGATTAACTGTGAATCCGAAGCTGTTTAAAATACATTTCAAATTCCATAATGAAGCTTCATTTATGTCATTTCATGAAGCATCTTTGAAAAGCTCATTATACCCTACTGACATCGAGTGTGTAAATTATTTGCAGCAAACAGCACCAATTATGATGAAGGTAAAGCACCAGGTAATGTAAGTGTGTAGAAATGTATTTGATGTCAGATGTTACCCACCTTTAAATTTCCCCTTCAATTGGTAAAAAGAAGAAAAAAGTTTGAATACCTGGGATTCATAACCAGTACAATGGTACAATACCGTTGGCCTCCATGTTGGTCTCTTGGAACTGTTTGCAACAGTTTTTCAAACTCTCTGTCCCTGTGCCAGTGTGTGGCAGCGTCCGAAGCTCACGATGCAAACACCCACAAACACTAATGAACGTCTTTCTCTAAGCAGCAAGTGTCCAGAATCTCCCAGTGTCAGATGTAGTTACCGTCCTCACTCAGTAGCTTGGTGTAATACGTGTCTCCCACATTCACCATGCTAGCATGAAGGAGCTAAGCTAACTACAGTCCACAGCGTGGTGAAGGCCTTAGAGTCTATGAAGTGAATGTAGAGACAGCAAACAGCTCCTACTGCTCCCATACTTTATAAAATACAGATACAGAAACATTCAGGAGTTTAGTGAACCAACAACATTACTGGAACTTTACCAAACATGGATATTGTATTTTTGTCTCTTCCCTCAGTCAGGCTCCGTTTTCTGCTCCTTCCTCCTGTTCTCTTCCCTCCTGCTTCGTTGTTTGAGTTTCCCACTCACCTAAACATCACTAATTGTCCAACACAAATGACTGACACCTGTGTTGTCCACTAACAACACAGAGAAAGGGAGAAAGATGCGTTTAACAACCATTCTGAACATAGGATATTTCATTTACATAAGTGTCCAATTATAACAGTCCACATTCAACAAAAGCTGGAAACTCCCCTTCTGCTCCACACAAGCACTGAAACTTTGATATCACATGGAGCATCACTACTGTTCACCTGATCACATCCTAGCAAAGGAATCTGAACAGGTGCCATTGGGGCATCGAGGTGTTTCATTCACTCACATACAGATAGTTCACAGTGATCTGTCCTGTCATTCTTACAAACTATGAGATGGTTTAATAGTATGTGTGTGTGTGCAACAGCTCCAAACTAACTGAGTGGGATAAATAAAGCTGTATTTTATTGTATTGATCAGAGTAGGTCCAGTTCTCTCCTTCATGACCTTTGTGAGCCGTTGCACCACTTGCTCTGTCCATGTTTTAAGCTGTAATTTTTACATTTATTTAAAACTTAGATTTGTGGACTTTGAACAGAATAATAAGTTGAAACTGCAGCAACAGCTCACACATCACATTTCCTGTCAGAAACACTTCTTGTTTATATTTAGTTTGATCTGAGACAGGAAGTCAGCTTTTTACACCTATAATTATATACTAATGATATGCAGACAAACACAGTTCTGCTAATGAAGCTTATATCTTAGTACGATGACCAGGAAACATTTAAAAATATGAGAATGAGCTGTGTTTCTCAATATTTTTACAAGTTTTCCAGATAACATTCAGAAATAGTCAATTATATTTACAACACAAAAATAAAGATTTATATCAAACACAAATGTATTTAAAGTGTCAGTGGTTGTGGTTTGTCCTGCTGCTACTTCCTTGATGCTCTCTGTTCAAAGCTGCCTGACTCAGACGGAAACAGACAGTGAAGACTGGTCACAAAGAAGTTCACTTAGTTTTTAGCTCTTTAGTTCATCAACACGTCGACAGAAATTCAAACTGAGTCTGATCTGAGGGTGAAATATATTAGAGGAGAGAGAGAGAACATGGAGGTGGAGATGATGGAGGATGGAGATCAGTGTGATGATGTTGGATCACAACAAGCTGGTGAGTTTGAATAATTATGTTCACTATTGTGACAACAGAGTGGACGTTGAAAACAAGAGGGGACAAAATTTACCAAAATAATCACAACTAAGGCTCAGGGACTAGTTAGACTAGGAAATGAAAGAACAAACAAAGGCTACTAAATAAATAAGGCACAGATCAACGTTAAACTACTAAAGCAGGTAAACACAAGGGGAAGACTAAGGAGAATAACAGGAATATAACAGGACACAAACTACTGAACAAAGGATCACATGTAATAATGATTAAAGTAAAGCGGAGCACAACTTAAAAAACACACTTGAAGGGAAAGATACCAAAGTAACACAGTTGGGGGAGCACGTAAACACAAGAACTAAGGGGAGGCAGACACGAACAAACTAAGCATAAAGCACTGGCAAACTGAAGAACACACAAGCAAACCTAAACACGAAAAAACCAGGATCAAAACAAGCGGACAAAACTAGAGACTAGACCAAAACACTGAATTAAACAAAAGGCAAACCTCAGACCAAAACCACACAGAAAACACGGAGTCCAGGATACTAGAGTCCAGATTTCCCAAAAGTTCAAGAAACATAAGTTTAGGCTTTACCAAAAGTCCAGAGTCTACTGTGGGGTTGGTGAGGACAATAACGACGACAATGAAGAAAGTAACAACGATAGAAGTGACCATGTGAACAACGACGAGGATCTGGCAGGGAGTGAGGGGAAGACTGAACTAAAATAGAGGAGGGAACAGGTGCAAACCATCAGGGACAAATGAAGCTGGGGAAAAGAAACCAAGGCACAGGAAGTAGGGGGGAGGGGCCACAAAATAAAGGTCCAGGAACAGGAAGTGCACTGACATCCTGACAGAGCTGTTAGAACTTGGTTACTATGCGTCTCCATCAATGTGCTGCAGGGCTCAGATCTTGGTCCTTTTTCCATCTATACTACATCCCTGGGTTCTGTCATCCACTCACATGGTTTTTCCTATCATTGCTATGCTGATGACACACAGCTCTTCCTGTCCTTTCCACTGAGGACTCCACTGTCTCATATTACATTTCTGCCTGTCTCTCTGACATCTTTGCTTTAATAAGAGAAAGACATCTTCAGCTCAACATCACCAAGACAGAAGTTCTAGTCTTCACAGCCAGACCTTCAAACAACATCAGCATCAACATTGGGTCTTCAATGATTGTCCCCACTAAGTCTGCCAGAAATCTGAGGATCATCATAAACAACAGACTGACTTTTACTGACATCTCCTCTGTCTCTAGGGCAGCAGATTTGTCCTCTACAAGATCTGAAAGATCAGATCCGACCTTTCTGAATATACAACCCAACTCACTGTGCAGGCTCTGCTCATATCATCCAGGTCTACAATCCCTCCCACCTACTACGCTCTGCTGAAGAACATTTCCACTTTAAAAAAGGAAAAACACTTTTCCAATCAACACTTCATCTCATTGCACTTAACGTTTTCACCTTGACTTTTCTGCTGCTTTGTTCCTCACTTGTAAGTCACTTTGGATAAAAGTCTGCTAAATAAAATATGTAAATGTGAATATACTTTGTTCCAAAAGTGAGACACTAGAGGGCAGTTTCCACATCATATGAATGAAGGTGCAGCAGGAACCTTCATGGGACACAAAGTGTTTTCAGAGTTATTAGGAAAAAACAATAAAAATTCACAATTCAACAAAGCAAAAGTAAATATTGACATTTTGTCCCATAATTTAAAGTGCTACATGTTTTCTAATAATTTCATGTGCTCATGTAGTTAATTAGTGAATTTGGCAGGTTGGAAATAGGTTGATACTGAATTTCTCAGTAAAATGTTCACAACACAACAACATGTTCACAGAACAACATCTACTTTGTGACAACAGCAGAAATAAAGTGATTTCTGCTTCTGTTCAAAGTCACAGCACTTGGTGAAGTTGAAATCCTTTAAAAACAAGTATTTAACGTTACAGACATTTGTGTTGGTTCTTTGTTGGCTCTAGTCACGACTCCCTGAGTGAATTTATCACAGCAGGTGAAAGAACTGTGGCTTCAACAAGTTACTAGTGTTATTAAGTGTGACAGTGACACTTTAACGTGCTCAGGAAACTTCAATATGCTGTATTTAAAACACAATGATTTCATGGTTTTGATCTGTTTGGATTTGGTTTTTCCCTCCAGATAATTTAGTGACTTTGGAGAAAAATGATCTGGAGAAGAAACTCAACAACGTGAGTCACAGTTCCAATCAGTCACAGCATCTCATCAAGCAGCTCCAGGGTAAAACTTCAGGATCCAACTTCACAATGTTTCCATGTTCTCATAGTGTTTTTCTACTGTTCTAATACAAAGACAGCAGTCAACAAACTCAGTTACAGAGACTCATTGTTTCTTTGGTTTTGTGTTTCTCATCATTTCATTCAGTCACCAAAGAAAAAGAGCTTCAATCCAGGATTGACAACCTGACCAAAAGCTACAATGAGCTCCAGGACAAAATGTCACGTAAGATTTTGAAATAATTACCAAATATCATTATACACAAGATTCACCTTCATGTTACGTTGAGACATGACAGGATTTATATTGTTGTAATGTTGTTTTTAAGACACGTCAGTCACCAACAGTCAGTTACAGGATGAAATAAAGCAGCTGAAAGACAAAATTCAAGGTGAGAAAATTTTAAAAACTAAAACCAAAAAGCAGGATTAAAGTAATTTCCATGATATGACTTAAATGTGCCTTTATGTTCAGTTAGAGTTGTTTCATTTTGTTGAACATTTTTCTATGTGGATATTTCTGTTGCAGATCATCACTTAAAAATCTGAGTTTTAACTTCTTTCTAAACTGAAGCTGAAAGAGAAAAGCAGCAGATTAAGATCTTATTTTACACAGTGACACTACAGATCATCATCATTCTGATACTGAATGACATGAAATCTGTCTTTAAACATTTGTTTGACATTAAGGGAAGTTGTGTCCTGAAGGATGGAAGAGATTTGGATCCAGTTGTTACTTTAAATCCACTGAGAAGAAAATTTGGCTTGAGAGCAGAAAAGACTGTGTGAAGAGAGAATCAGATCTGGTGATTATCAACAGCAAAGAGGAACAAGTGAGTGTGTGTGTGTGTGTGTGTGTGTGTGTGTGTGTTAATGTTTGTGTGTTTGTGCGTTAATGTGTGTGTGTGTGTGTGTGTGTGTTAATGTATGTGTGTGTTCGTGTGTGTGTGTGTGTGTGTGTTAATGTGTATGTGTGTGTGTGTGTTATTGTGTGTGTGTTAATGTGTGTGTGTTAATGTGTGTGTGTGTGTGTATGTGTGTGTGTGTTAATGTGTGTGTTAATGTGTGTGTGTGTGTGTTAATGTGTGTGTTAATGTGTGTGTGTGTGTGTGTGTGTTAATGTGTGTGTTAATGTGTGTGTGTGTGTGTGTTTGTGTGTGTGTGTGTGTGTGTTAATGTGTGTGTGTGTGTAAATGTTTGTGTGTGTGTGTAAGTGTGTGTGTGTGTTAGTGTATGTGTGTGTTAATGTGTTAATGTGTGCGTGAGTGTGTGTGTGTTAGTGTGTGTGTGTTAATGAGTGTGTGTGTGTGTGTGTGTTAATATGTGTGTGCGTAAATGTATGTGTGTGAGTGTGTGTGTGTTAATGTGTGTGTGTGTGTGAGTGTGTGTGTGTTAATGTGTGTGTGTGTTAATGTGTGTGTGTGTGAGTGTGTGTGTGTTAATGTGTGTGTGTGTTAATGTGTGTGTGTGTGTGTGTGTGTATGTGTGTGTGTGTTAATGTGTGTGTGTGTGTGTGTGTGTCTGTGTGTGTGTGTGTGCGTGTGTGTCTGTGTGTGTATATATATATATGTGTGTGTGTGTGTGTCTGTATGTGTGTGTGTCTGTGTGTGTGTGTGTCTGTATGTGTGTGTGTGTTTGTGTGTGTATATATATGTGTGTGTGTGTGTGTGTGTGTGTATAATTGTATGTGTGTGTGTGTGTATAATTGTATGTGTGTGTGTGTGTGTGTATAATTGTATGTGTGTGTGTGTGTGTGTGTATAATTGTATGTGTGTGTGTGTGTGTGTGTGTAATTGTATGTGTGTGTGTGTGTGTGTGTGTGTATAATTGTATGTGTGTGTGTGTGTGTGTGTGTATAATTGTATGTGTGTGTGTGTGTGTGTGTGTGTGTGTGTGTGTGTGTGTGTGTGTGTGTGTGTGTGTGTGTGTGTGTGTGTGTATTTGTTTCTGACCTGCTGTCAGTTTTTATAGACAATGAAAAGTCACATGAATATGGGAGAATTTTGATGAACTATAACCAGGAGCTTTGATTTCAGTTAAATGAACAAAAGAAAAAGATGTTTATGATTCAAAAAGCTTCTGCATGAACAATGAAATGTAAAATAAAAAGTTACATTTTATTGAAACACAACAAATACATTCTGCTAAAATATGAACTTTAGTTCCATTCAAACAATGTTTGTTACAACTTTTCTTTTCCTCCAAGTTGGAACAGATTCACATGATGATGTTACTAGAACAGAAAAACTGAATGATGAAAGAAGAAATGATTATTGACTTTCTGTTAGGACTTTGTCACAAAGCTGAATCCGCATGAAGATTCCTGGATTGGTCTAAAGACACAATATCAATGGGAATGGAAATGGGTGGATGGATCACAGCTGACAGAAACGTGAGACACATTTTCTTTCTAATACAGTGACATCAGAGTCATTTTTAGGAGCTAATAGGATCATGTGTTAAAATGTAGGACAGTGACAAAATGATCCAAATCTCTTTGGAAAAATCTTTCTATGAACTCTCTTCATCTCCAGTCTGTGATGAGCTGCAGTAACAATGAGTCAGGATTGAAACATGGTTCAAAGCTCTGGTCACAGTTCAGAGGATTGAATGTGTGTGCTGCTCTCTGTATCCTCACACAGAACAAACATGGTGGAAGAAAAACTAGCTTCAACATTTAGAGTCAAACTTTCTTGAACTTGATCTCAGCATGAAGGAGCAGCTGCCTCTTCTCTGCTCTTTAGAAAGTGAAGAACAGATGAAGGAAAAAGCTGAATATGATCATTAGTCCCAGGGATGGATTCTGCTGCTGTCTTTTCCTCAGAGACAAAGCTGAAAGTGATGTGAGGAAACCTGTTGACAAAGTGAAAAGTCTAACAGACAGTGACTGGGCTCAGAGAGAGAAACACTACTGAACATGTGCAGTGGCTTTAAAAAGCAGGAATCAGAGCAGGAAGACACTAAATGCTGCTGGAGTCTGAGCAGAGTCACTAACTTTGATTGGAATGAATGGAGGAGATCTCAGAGTCCTGGCTCCAGGTTTCAGTTCACATCTGGGATCAGACTTATCCCCATGATCCTTGTGGTGTCAGCAAATCCCCTACATAGTTACTAACATGACACTATTTCAAATCATTAAAATGAGATTTAAGTTTATTTGAAAGTGAAAATAATCATGAATTTATCAAAGTCAAAAACAAGGTTTTATTTTTTTTGACAGCTTCTGGGCGACAGGAGAGAAACATCCCACTGGGTTTTATGCATCATGCTGTGATAAACAAGGAAGATGGAAAAGTGAACGATATTATGATAAAAACTGGATTTGTGAAAAGAAGATTTGCTGCTTCCTCTGATGACAGAAACGTGTGTAGTGTTGGGATGAAGCTGTTTGTCAAACTCTGAAATGTTCTTCCTGATCCTCAGAGTCATCTCACATTTGTTGACTTGTTCATTCTGTGTCACATGTTCAATCCTCTTTATTCCATAGATATTGTCCCTCTGTGCTCTATGGTGCAGACAGAGTAGTGGGGTTGGAAGTCGTCCACACAACAACTACATGTGGACTTACTAACTCTGTAGTCCCACTAAACTGCTGCAGTCACAGGAAACTGCAGCTTCACTTTGTCTGAACTTTGTTTATTGATGAGTTTGTTGCTTCTTTATTTTCTGACACACCTGGAGTCAACAGCTGATTATTTTGAGAGGTTTAGTTTGGAAAATAAATCTTTTCTTGATTGTTCTGACAAATGAATATGTTTTAATCCACATTTCTATTGTTAATTTTTAACATGTATGGGGGAGAAAAAAAATAAACTCGAGAAATATTACACAAAGAAATGTTGTCGACTTTGATGTGAATTAGTTTCCACAGAATCAAACTGATATTTACGACCAAATACAGTCTAATAATTAGTCCCTCTTGATTTCAATGTGCAGTCAGTAAAAACAAACTGGCTCCAGGAATAAGAAAATGAAAATACATCAACCATCCATCCTCCACCATGTTTGACTGTGGGGACTATGTTCTTTTCTTTGAAAGCCTCATTTCTTTTTCTGTAAACAGTGTCTTGATGTCCTTTACCAACAAGCTCTACTTTTGTCTCATCTGTCCACATTCTCCCAGAAGGATTGTGGTTTCGTAACATAAGTTCTGTCAAACTCCAGTCTTGCTTTTTTATGTCTTTGTGTCAGCAGTGGATTCCTCCTCTGTCTCCTACCATAGTGTCCCTTTTCATTCAGACGGTGACGGATAGTGCGAGGTGACACGTCCAGGTAGGTTAGCTACAGAGCCATGAGCTGTAAACCTCTTGATGATATTGCACACGATCTCTGGAGATGGACTTTTAGCCTTGAGATTGTCCATGTTTTTCCACCTCTTTCCACTTCTTTCTTTTCTCAATGCTCGGTGTGACACACAACACAAAGGTTGAGTCAACTTTCCTCCATTTTAACTGGATTGTTGTGGATTACTGTGTTGTCCACACCTGTTACTTGCCACAGGTGTGTCTACATACAAATTCTGACAAAATTGCCAGGGTGCTGATATTTTTGGCCATGACTTTAGATGAAAATGGTTTTCAGTGCTTTACTTCCTCTTTAAATGTAGTAGCCATGGCGACAGTCAGGCATCACTGATGAAGCATGAAAACAGATGGTTTCAGGACTAAAGATAAAAAGTAAAACTAGTTCCAGAGTATTAAGTTGGACAGAACATTTTTGGAAACCTAATATCTATAAATTGCTGAAATTAAAATGTTAGTTTAACAATAGTTGGAACTTAAAAATTTAAATGTCTGAAGAAAGTGTGATGAAATAAACAGTTTCTGTAATGGTATTAACAACTAAATCAGCTAAAAAGATGCAGTAATGTCTACAATTATTATATAAAATAGAAAACAGTATAAGTAGAACTCCAGAGCTTAAGGAGACAAAAGTACAGTTGACAGCAGTCTGCATGTTTCCAGCATTGAACGTTGGATTATAACCTCAGACTATAGAGAGACATGACTCTTTGATGCTGAAACAGTTCTGGAAAGTCATTGTCACATTTTGTCAGCTGATGTAAAAGTGACCATGAACATAATGTCACATATTTCCTGAAGGTTTAGATTTTATATTTGAAAATAATCTATGCTGTCTTTAATTCTTTATTAGAATTATGTTAATTTGAATGAAAAAGATAAGAAGCTAATCAATAAATCAGAAATATATATTTTTTTAAGATTAAAAGGAAAAAAAAAAAACTAAAAGTCAAAACATCATCTATGACACATTTTTAAGAGGTTTTCTCACCATCAACAAAACCCTAAAAACTCATCAATCCACAGATAATCAGCCTGATCCAAGTCCCTGTTGGAGTCAGTGTGATCATTTCCATAGAGCCACTTTGCATCAGCAGCACCATGCTCCAGTGCTCTGGGAGAGTTTATAGTCCTGAGAGTTGAACACTGGATGACTGACAGCTGTCCTTCATGACAACAGAAGACACAGAAATCCTCCTCATCAAAAACATGACTCTGATCTCCGTCCTCATCTGGACTCTCCTCTGCTGCTGCTTCACAGGTAAAGTCCAGAGAATCCAACTCCTCTCCTCTATCAACATCCGTCCCTCTGAAATGAAGCCCACAAAACCATGATGCTGCTTTCTGTTTTTGTCTCTGTGTCCTCAGAGTCCAGAGGTCAGGTCACAGTGACTCAGCCTGGAGCAGTGAGCTCTGCTCTGGGAGGAACCACAACCATCAACTGTAAAACCAGTCAGGATGTGTATGCTGGGAGCTATTTAGCCTGGTACCAACAGAAAGATGGAGAACGTCCTAAGCTCCTTATTTATTATGCCACCACTCGAGCATCAGGGATTCCAGATCGTTTTTCAGGCAGTGGATCAAACTCTGACTTCACTCTGACCATCAGTGGAGTCCAGACTGAAGATGCAGCAGTTTACTTCTGTCAGAGTGTTCACAACATCAACAGTCAGTATGTGTTCACACAGTGAAAAAGCATCGTACAAAAACCTCCCTCAGTCAGACTGAACAGAAACTGAACTGATGCTGCAGCTGGAAGCTACTGCAGAGACTGATACAGTTCACTGAATGTACACAAACAACAGCTGATGGTTAAAATCGAGATCATTCACTGTATCTGTTATGCTGAACATCAGTGTGTAACATCTTTACAAACACTCATTTATTACCTTGTTACTCGATAATATTTTATAATATTCTATAATTATTAAATCTTGATGACTCCACCCTGTAGGGACTGATGCAATTCACTAAAGACACGCACACGCACACACACGTTAAAAACATTTCTTTACAATATGTTTGAAATCCTGATTATCTTCACAGGAAAGTCTGTTTCACTTCATTCTCACTCATTCATATCACATGTCCATATAAAATCATGTGGTAAGTAGAGGAGCTATTTTAAGATTATGATGATGTTCATAGTTTAAAACATGATTTCTAAATACTCCCTCGATTTTGAATGTTTAGGATTTATTTTCCATCTCAGTCACCAAAGAACCCAACATACATCTCTTTGGTTGAAGCTGGAGTATCCAGACGAAACCCACGCAAGCACAGGGAGAAGATACAAACTCCACAGAGAAAGGTCGCAGCCAGCTGGGAGGAGATCAGGAAGTATCTTATCTCAGCACATAAGATCTGCAAGAAGTGAACTGAAACTCTCTGTGCCTTCATGTTCTGAAATCGAATTTTGGCTCCTATTTAACATCAATGAGGCTGAAGCCAGTGATCAAGCAGCTCAGAGTAATGCAGTTCCCTCCTTTACCAGGTGAGGGCGCTGATCTGTTCACATTAATCCTCCTCTGTTTCAGTTTGTGATCATTTTTGACCAGATATTTAAATGAACACACACTGACCCCCAGGACTCTGGGCCTGTGCCGACTATAGTCTCATGATCCATCAGTGAATTCATCTACTTTATCTTATATCAATCAGAGTTTTTAGATTTTATGTGTCTGTTGTACTTTTACACACTTTGTACTGATGGTTGTACCAATAGAAACAGAGTCTGACCACAACCATTTTCATTGCAGCCTGCTCTGCATTAGTGACACTATGATGTTGTTAAGTCACTGACGGACTGATGGTCTGACACTTTGTATATTGTTAAATGTTTCTTTCATTAAAATGATTTTGTTCATCTGTAAGAAAGAAACACGTCCTGTTTTTCATTTCCTGTTAATCTGCTGTCGTATTTTCATCCACCAGTCAAATGAATGAAAATGTGTGAACACATTTGTTTTCTTGTTACTTCCTGAACCAGACAGAAGGTTGAACTCTGACAGCAGCATCAGTAAAGTAGATCATGTTACTGCATTTCTCTCTGCCACAGGTCGTAGTTTATACTACAGTAGAAGTCTTTAAAGTTTTACTGCAGCACAGTAACAGTCAGTGAAGTTCAGCTACTGTCCGTCTGTCTCAGTCTCAAGATGTCTTCAGATATTTACGCCAAACCAGATATTTCCAAGAAGGTGAGATACAACAGAAAGGTGGAGGAAGATGGAGGAGAGTGGGAGGAAAGAGAGGTGGATATCTACGAGAACACAGATGATATCAGAGATGATGTCACTGATATTCAGTCAAAGGAAGAAAGTAAGTGATTGGACACAGGTGTAAATCTGCTTTGTTGCTCTGTTCTGTCCACACAGCATCTACTGCACATCTGTTCATCTTGTTGCTCTTCCTGAACTTTCTTTCTTTTATTCTCTATTAAAGGTTTTTAATGGAAAATATGACAAATCAATATTACAAATAACTTTGCTTTGTTTGAGTGGCTTTAGATCATGTTAGACTGATATGTGATGTTTTTCCTCCATTCAGAACCTGCAGCCCATCACTGTTCTCTTTGTATCTATATCCTACATGTACAGTTTGTAGGAAACAGCTGCAAAATGTGTGTTCAGTTAGTTGGATGCTCTTTTGCTGACTACATGTAAACTAACACAGGTTTCTGTAGAAAAGTCATTTTCAGGGGTTTTGTCGCTGAATGTGTTCAGTCTTTGGCTTCAGTCCTACTGGTCACAGTTTAACATTTATTCAGTTGTCAGATCTGTAGAAGCATCAGCTCTGGTAAAGAGTTTTACCCCAGACTGGAACAAACACACAACAGGAAGAAGTGGGAGGTGTAAAGTGACTGTTCAGTTGGACACTTCTGTGGTCAACTGCAACACAAACATGATAATCTGTCAGATTACTGAACTCTAGTGTTGATGTGACATTTTGAACAGATGCCACCACAACCACAGACCTGAACCACGATGCTTGTGGGTAAACTGCCATGATTAAAGCTGATGATCAGTAACAACCAGCTTCCATGTTGTTTTGTCTCTGTAGGACCACAGACTCAGAATCATCCTCCAGTCCACAGAAAGTCTTTCAGAGGAGCTGCTCTGTGTCTAGCAGTGCTGTGTCTTCTGATGGCAGCTGGGATCATCGTCTTGTCCACATATCGTAAGATAAACTGCTCTGATTGGTTGTTCTAGATTTGTACTTTATTGATCCTGAGGGAAATTTAAAGCGTCAACTAACTTACGCAGCTTAAAATGCTGAAATACACAAAATAAAATATGAATATAAATATTAATGAACAGTAACAGTCCAAGTTTTTACTAAGCCAATAAACCTAAGTTAGCTCAGTATAAAAGTGAACATGATGAGACTAATAAAGGTCAAGAGGGCAACAACGCCAATGAAACACAACACAGTGACGGTGGACACTGACTGTGTTGTTGCACCCTGGACTTTGGTACTGAGCAGAATTAAACTGATGGCTTGGGGGACAAAAGGACTAAAAGTCTTGAAGCTGTTCAGCTACAGATGGTTTGAGCTGCACCATAGCACAAAGTCTTTCACCAGGCTCCTGTACCCCCCCTCCTGATAAACTCTACAATGGCTGTGTCATTCACATGGGACATAACTTGGAGTTGTAGCCAAAGTCTGATGTGTACAGGGTGAACAGGACAGGAAAGAGCACAGTCCCCTGTGGTGCCCCCTTTTTGCTGACCACAGTCCCAGAGGTGAACTCCCTCAGTTTGACATACTGTGGTCTCCCTCCACTTAGCATCTGGAGTGTTGCTGGTTAACCACGTCTCTGTGAAGCAGCAGACTACAGTCCTTGTTAATCCTCTAGTTTTTCACTACAGCTGCCAGTTCATCAGTCTTCTTCCACAATGAATTAACATTCCACATAACCACAGATGGAACAGACATCTTATGCCTCTGGTTCTCCAGCTTCATAGCCCTGAGTTTAGTACCGGCCTCCTGCCCCAGTACTTGCACCTCAGCTCACTGTGGATCTTCTTTTTATCTAATTATCTTCATCTGTTTGGTGAGAAGTTCATCATGTTACAGTAAGCGGGAATGACAATAATGTCATTTTTGTGATTAACTGTGAAGCTGAAGCTGTTTAAAATCAATTTCAAATTCCATAATGAAGCTTCATTTATGTCATTTCATGAAGCATCTTTGAAAAGCTCATTATACCCTACTGACATCAAGTGTGTAAATTATTTGCAGCAAACAGCACCAATTATGATGAAGGTAAAGCACCAGGTAATGTAAGTGTGTAGAAATGTATTTGATGTCAGATGTTACCCACCTTTAAATTTCCCCTTCAATTGGTAAAAAGAAGAAAAAAGTTTGAATACCTGGGATTCATAACCAGTACAATGGTACAATACCGTTGGCCTCCATGTTGGTCTCTTGGAACTGTTTGCAACAGTTTTTCAAACTCTCTGTCCCGCCGTGTCCAAGCGGTGCAGTGGAGAGACATGTCCTGAGGCTGTCCACGTGTATGGACATTTAGCAGACTCCTAGAGCAGCGGCAGGTCCTGATCACTTCATTGCAGCAGTGTGTGGCAGCGATGCAAACACCCACAAACACTAATGAACGTCTTTCTCTAAGCAGCAAGTGTCCAGAATCTCTCAGTGTCAGATGTAGTTACCTTCCTCACTCAGTAGCTTGGTGTAATACGTGTCTCCCACATTCACCATGCTATTCAATTCAATTCAATTCAACTTTATTTATATAGCGCCAATTCACAACAAAGTCATCTCAGGGCACTTTACAGAATAAAGTCAAGATTATAAAGATATATAAAGAGAACCCAACAATTCCCCCTGGAGCAAGCCATAGGCAACAGTGGAGAGGAAAAACTCCCTTTGCTAGCATGAAGGAGCTAAGCTAACTACAGTCCACAGTGTGGTGAAGGCCTTAGAGTCTATGAAGTGAATGTAGAGACAGCAAACAGCTCCTACTGCTCCCATACTTTATAAAATACAGATACAGAAACATTCAGGAGTTTAGTGAACCAACAACATTACTGGAACTTTACCAAACATGTATATTGTATTTTTGTCTCTTCTCTCAGTCAGGCTCCGTTTTCTGCTCCTTCCTCCTGTTCTCTTCCCTCCTGCTTCGTTCTTTGAGTTTCCCACTCACCTAAACATCACTAATTGTCCAACACAAATGACTGACACCTGTGTTGTCCACTAACAACACAGAGAAAGGGAGAAAGATGCGTTTAACAACCATTCTGAACATAGGATATTTCATTTACATAAGTGTCCAATTATAACAGTCCACATTCAACAAAAGCTGGAAACTCCCCTTCTGCTCCACACAAGCACTGAAACTTTGATATCACATGGAGCATCACTACTGTTCACCTGATCACATCCTAGCAAAGGAATCTGAACAGGTGCCATTGGGGCATCGAGGTGTTTCATTCACTCACATACACATAGTTCACAGTGATCTGTCCTGTCATTCTTACAAACTATGAGATGGTTTAATAGTATGTGTGTGTGTGCAACAGCTCCAAACTAACTGAGTGGGATAAATAAAGCTGTATTTTATTGTATTGGTCAGAGTAGGTCAAGTTCTCTCCTTCATGACCTTTGTGAGCCGTTGCACCACTTGCTCTGTCCATGTTTTAAACTGTAATTTTTACATTTAAAACTTAGATTTGTGGACTTTGAACAGAATAATAAGTTCAAACTGCAGCAACAGCTCACACATCACATTTCCTGTCAGAAACACTTCTTGTTTATATTTAGTTTGATCTGACACAGGAAGTCAGCTTTTTACACCTATAATTATATACTAATGATATGCAGACAAACACAGTTCTGCTAATGAACCTTATATCTTAGTACGATGACCAGGAAACATTTACAAATATGAGCATGAGCTGTGTTTCTCAATATTTTTACAAGTTTTCCAGATAACATTCAGAAATAGTCAATTATATTTACAACACAAAAATAAAGATATCAAACACTAATGTATTTAAAGTGTCAGTGGTTGTGGTTTGTCCTGCTGCTACTTCCTTGATGCTCTCTGTTCAAAGCTGCCTGACTCAGACACAAACAGACAGTGAAGACTGGTCACAAAGTTGTTCACTTAGTTTTTAGCTCATCAACATGTCGACAGAAATTCAAACTGAGTCTGATCTGAGGGTGAAATATATCAGAGGAGAGAGAGAGAACATGGAGGTGGAGGTGATGGAGGATGGAGATCAGTGTGATGATGTTGGATCACAAGAAGCCCGTGAGTTTGAGTAATTATGTTCACTATTATTGTGGGAACTCAAATAACTTTTACAGCTTCAGTCTCACTGTTAAAGAACAAAGTTCCTGTAACAGTTGGTGATGTCATTATCTTGTCATCAGGAGCCATTTAATACAGCAGGAGTTTAAAAATCTTTGTTCACCAAACAGTTGGAGTTAATTAAAGTAAAAACCCTCCATACTGTAGTTTATTAAAGTCCCTTAAGAAAGTTGAATAAAACATATCCTCTGTGTATTTTGTGTCTGTAGAACCACACAGTGAGAAGAAGCTTCCAGCTATGAGAAACAGCAGTTTCAGAGTTTTTACAGTGTCTCTGCAAGTTCTGTATCTTCTGATTCTGGCTGGGATCATCACACGCTGTGAGGACTTTTATTCCATAATGTTGAAGGTTTTATTTTCTTCGTAGCAACTTTGTCTCCTAGAAATGATGTTAGAAACATGTTTCTTACAAATGAATGTTGTTGAACTTGTTAATCATTTAGTCCTGATCAGCTCTGGGCTCATCACACACAGTGTCCTAAACCATAGGATGATTAAACACTGTCCACAGCTGCTGGGCTGCTCTCCAAGCACCAACCATTTGTCAGCTTGTGAGGACAATTCAAATCCAGTGGATTCCATCTTCTTAGTGGCTGTTCCATCAGTAAACAGGCTTTGAAAAACCCACAGACAACCAGTCATTTCAAAGAAACACAGGATATAGTCGTGACCACCTAAAGCTCGAGCTTGTCACGATTTTGGTTAAGGGAGGACCCAAGTGAAGAGACTGTGAGAGGGATTGCAATAAGGGGCTTTTATTGACAGAGATTTAGATGGTGAACAGAAGTCGCTCCTAACAGGAGGATACTAGAAAATGGATTCCGAACAGGACCAGCACACGAAAGGAGTTAACTTAATAGAATCTAAGGTGACAACAGAGTGGACGTTGAAAACAAGAGGGGACAGAATTACCAAAATAAACACAACTAAGGCTCAGGGACGAGTTAGACTAAGAAATGAAAGAACAAACAAAGGCTACTAAATAAATAAGGCACAGATAAACGTTAAACTACTAAAGCAGGTAAACACAAGGGGAAGACTAAGGAGACTAACGGGAATATAAAAGGACACAAACCACTGAACAAAGGATCACATGTAATAATGATTAAAGTAAAGCGGAGCACAACTTAAAACACACTGGAAGAGAAAGATACCAAAGTAACACAGTTGGGGGAGCACGTAAACACAAGGACTAAGGGGAGGCAGACACGAACAAACTAAGCATAAAGCACTGGCAAACTGAAGAACACACAAGCAAACCTAAACACGAAAAAACCAGGATCAAAACAAGCGGAGAAAACTAGAGACTAGACCAAAACACTGAATTAAACAAAAGGCAAACCTCAGACCAAAACCACACAGGAAAGACGGAGTCCAGGATACTAGAGTCCAGATTTCCCAAGAGTTCAAGAAACATAAGTTTAGGCTTTACCAAAAGTCCAGAGTCTACTGTGGGGTTGGTGAGCACAATAACGACGACAATGAAGACAGTAACAACGATAGAAGTGACCATGTGAACAACGACGAGGATCTGGCAGAGAGTGAGGGGAAGACTGAACTAAAATAGAGGAGGGAACAGGTGCAAACCATCAGGGACAAATGAAGGCAAAGCTGGGGAAAAGAACCAAGGCACCGGAAGTAGGGGGGAGGAGCCACAAAATAAAGGTCCAGGAACAGGAAGTGCACTGAGATCCTGACAGAGCTGTTAGAACTTGGTTACTATGCGTCTCCATCAATGTGCTGCAGGGCTCAGATCTTGGTCCTTTTTCCATCTATACTACATCCCTGGGTTCTATCATCCACTCACATGGTTTTTCCTATCATTGCTATGCTGATGACACACAGCTCTTCCTGTCCTTTCCACTGAGGACACTGATCCACTGATCACATTTCTCCCTGTCTCTCTGACATCTCTGCTTGAATAAGAGAAAGACATCTTCAGCTCAACATCACCAAGACAGAAGTTCTAGTCTTCCAAGCCGGACCTTCAAACAACATTAGCATCAACATTGGGTCTTCAATGATTGTCCCCACTAAGTCTGCCAGAAATCTGAGGGTCATCATAAACAACAGACTGACTTTTACTGACATCTCCTCTGTCTCTAGGGCAGCAGATTTGTCCTCTACAACATCCGAAAGATCAGATCCTACCTTCTGAATATACAACCCAACTCACTGCTCTGCTCATATCATCCAGGTCTACAATCCCTCCCACCTACTACGCTCTGCTGAAGAACATTTCCACTTTAAAAAAGGAAAAACACTTTTCCAATCAACACTTCATCTCATTGCACTTAACGTTTTCTCCTTGACTTTTCTGCTGCTTTGTTCCTCACTTGTAAGTCACTTTGGATAAAAGTCTGCTAAATAAAATATGTAAATGTGAATATACTTAGTCCCAAAAGTGAGACACTAGAGGGCAGTTTCCACATCATATGAATGAAGGTGCTGCAGGAACCTACATGGGACACAAAGTGTTTTCAGAGTTATTAGGAAAAAACAATAATAATTCACAATTCAACAAAGCAAAAGTAAATATTGACATTTTGTCCCATAATTTAAAGTGCTACATGTTTTCTAATAATGTCATGTGCTCATGTAGTTAATTAGTGGATTTGGCAGGTTGGAAATATGTTGATACTGAATTTCTCAGTAAAATGTTCACAACACAACAACATGTTCACAGAACAACATCTACTTTGTGACAACAGCAGAAATAAAGTGATTTCTGCTTCTGTTCAAAGTCACAGCACTTGGTGAAGTTGAAATCCTTTAAAAACAAGTATTTAACGTTACAGACATTTGTGTTGGTTCTTTGTTGGCTCTAGTCACGACTCCCTGAGTGAGTTTATCACAGCAGGTTAAAGAACAGTGGCTTCAACAAGTTACTAGTGTTATTAAGTGTGACAGTGACACTTTAACGTGCTCAGGAAACTTCAATATGCTGTATTTAAAACACAATGATTTCATGGTTTTGATCTGTTTGGATTTGGTTTTTCCCTCCAGATATTTTAGTGACTTTGGAGAAAAATGATCTGGAGAAGAAACTCAACAACGTGAGTCACAGATACAATGAGTCACAGCATCTCATCAAGCAGCTCCAGGGTAAAACTTCAGGATCCAACTTCACAATGTTTCCATGTTCTCATAGTGTTTTTCTACTGTTCTAATACAAAGACAGCAGTCAACAATACTCAGTTACAGAGACTCATTGTTTCTTTGGTTTTGTGTTTCTCATCATTTCATTCAGTCACCAAAGAAAAAGAGCTTCAATCCAGGATTGACAACCTCATCAAGAACTACAGTCAGTCCCAGAATGAAGTCAAACAGCTCCAGGATAAAATTTCACGTAAGGTTTTGAAATCGTTACCAACTATCATTATACACAAGATTCAGATTCATGTTATGTTGAGACATGACAGGATTCATATTGTTGTAATGTTGTTTTTAAGGCACGTCAGTCACCAACAGTCAGTTACAGGATTAAAGTAATTTCCATGATATGACTTAAATGTGCCTTTATGTTCAGTTAGAGTTGTTTCATTTTGTTGAACATTTTTCTATGTGGATATTTCTGTTGCAGGTCATCACTTAAAAATCTGAGTTTTAACTTCTTTCTAAACTGAAGCTGAAAGAGAAAAGCAGCAGATTAAGATCTTATTTTACACAGTGACACTACAGATCATCATCATTCTGATACTGAATGACATGAAATCTGTCTTTAAACATTTGTTTGACATTAAGGGAAGTTGTGTCCTGAAGGATGGAAGACATTTGGATCCAGTTGTTACTTTAAATCCACTGAGAAGAAAAGTTGGTCTGAGAGCAGAAAAGACTGTGTGAAGAGAGAATCAGATCTGGTGATTATCAACAGCAAAGAGGAACAAGTAAGTTTGTGTGTGTGTGTGTGTGTGTGTGTGTGTGTGTGTGTGTGTGTGTTAATGTATGTGTGTGTTCGTGTGTGTGTGTGTGTGTGTGTTAATGTGTATGTGTGTGTGTGTGTGTTATTGTGTGTGTGTTAATGTGTGTGTGTGTGTTAATGTGTGTGTGTGTGTTAATGTGTGTGTGTGTGTGTGTGTGTGTATGTGTGTGTGTGTATTAATGTGTGTGTGTGTGTGTGTTAATGTGTGTGTGTGTGTGTTAATGTGTGTGTGTGTATGTGTGTGTGTGTTAATGTGTGTGTGTGTCTGTGTGTGTGTGTGTGTGTGTCTGTGTGTGTATATATATATATATATATATATGTGTGTGTGTGTGTGTTAATGTGTGTGTGTGTGTGTGTGTGTGTGTGTGTGTGTGTGTGTGTGTTACTGTGTGTCTGTGTTAACGTGTGTGTGTTAATGTATTTGTGTGCGTGTTAATGAGTGTGTGTGTGTGTTAATATGTGTGTGTGTTAATGTATGTGTGTGTGTGTCTGTGAATGTGTGTGTGTGTGTGAGTGTGTGTGTGTGAATGTGTGTGTTTTAAAGTGTGTGTGTGTGTTAGTGTGCGTGTTAATGTGTGTGTGTGTATGTGTTAATGTGTGTGTGTGTGAATGTGTTAGTGTGTGTGTGTTAATGTGTGTGTGTGTGTGTGTCTTAATGTTAATGTGTGTGTGTGTGTGTGTGTCTTAATGTGTGTGTGAGTGTGTGTGTGTGTGTCTTAATGTGTGTGTGAGTGTGTGTGTGTGTGTGTCTTAATGTGTGTGTGTCCTAATGTGTGTGTGTGAGTGTGTGAGTGTGTGTGTGAGTGTGTGTGTGTGTTTTAAAGTGTGTGTGTGTGTGTTATTGTGCTTGTGTTAATGTGTTAGTGTGTGTGTGTTAATGTGTGTATGTTAATGTGTTAATGTGTGTGTGTGTGTGTCTTAATGTTAATGTGTGTGTGTGTGTCTTAATGTGTGTGTGTGAGTGTGTGTGTGTGTGTGTGTTAATGTGTGTATGTTAATGTGTTAATGTGTGTGTCTGTGTGTTAATGTGTGTGTGTGTCTTAATGTTAATGTGTGTGTGTGTCTTAATGTGTGTGTGTGAGTGTGAGTGTGTGTGTGTGTGAATGTGTGTATGTTAATGTGTTAATGTGTGTGTCTATGTGTTAATGTGTGTGTGTGTCTTAATGTGTGTGTGTGTGTGTGTTATTGTGTGTGTGTGTTAGTATGCGTGTTATCGTGTGTGTGTGTGTGTTAGTGTGCGTGTTAGTGTGTGTGTGTGTGTGTTAATGTGTGTGTGTGTGTGTTAGTGTGTGTGTGTTAATGTGTGTGTGTGTCTGTGTTAATGTGTGTGTCTGTCTGTGTTAATGTGTGTGTCTGTGTGTGTGTGTGTTTGTGTGTGTGTGTGTGTGTGTGTGTGTATTAATGTGTGTGTGTGTGTATTAATGTCTGTGTGTGTGTATTAATGTGTGTGTGTTAATGTGTGTGTCTGTTAATATGTTTGTGTGTTAATGTGTGTGTGTGTTAATGTGTGTGTGTGTTTGTGTGTTAATGTGTGTGTTAATGTGTGCGAGTGTGTTAATGTGTGCGAGTGTGTTAATGTGTGCGAGTGTGTGTGTGTGTGTGTGTTTCTAACCTGCTGTCAGTTTTTATAGACAATGAAAAGTCACATGAATATGGGAGAATTTTGATGAACTATAACCAGGAGCTTTGATTTCAGTTAAATGAACAAAAGAAAAAGATGTGAATGATTCAAAAAGCTTCTGCATGAACAATGAAATGTAAAATAAACAGTTAAATGTTATTGAAACACAACAAATACATTCTGCTCATAGAAAATATGAACTTTAGTTCCATTCAAACAACTTTTCTTTTCCTATAAGTTGGAACAGATTCAAATGTTCCTTCAAACAGAGTCACATGATGATGTTACTAGAACAGAAAAACTGAATGATGAAAGAAGAACTGATTATTGACTTTCTGTTAGGACTTTGTCACCAAGCTGAATCAGCATGAAGAGTCCTGGATGGGGCTAAGGACACAACGGTCACAGGCACAGCAAGAATATCAATGGGAATGGGTGGATGGATCACAACCGACGTGAGACAGATTTTCTTTCTAATACAGTGACATCAGAGTCATTTTTAGGAGCTAATAGGATCATGTGTTAAAATGTAGGACAGTGACAAAATGATCCAAATCTCTCTTGAAAAATCTTTCTATGAACTCTCTTCATCTCCAGTCTGTGATGAGCTGCAGTAACAATGAGTCAGGATTGAAACATGGTTCAAAGCTCTGGTCACAGTTCAGAGGATTGAATGTGTGTGCTGCTCTCTGTATCCTCACACAGAACAAACATGGTGGAAGAAAAACTAGCTTCAACATTTAGAGTCAAACTTTCTTGAACTTGATCTCAGCATGAAGGAGCAGCTGCCTCTTCTCTGCTCTTTAGAAAGTGAAGAACAGATGAAGGAAAAAGCTGAATATGATCATTAGTCCCAGGGATGGATTCTGCTGCTGTCTTTTCCTCAGAGACAAAGCTGAAAGTGATGTGAGGAAACCTGTTGACAAAGTGAAAAGTCTAACAGACAGTGACTGGGCTCAGAGAGAGAAACACTACTGAACATGTGCAGTGGCTTTAAAAAGCAGGAATCAGAGCAGGAAGACACTAAATGCTGCTGGAGTCTGAGCAGAGTCACTAACTTTGATTGGAATGAATGGAGGAGATCTCAGAGTCCTGGATCCAGGTTTCAGTTCACATCTGGGATCAGACTTATCCCCATGATCCTTGTGGTGTCAGCAAATCCCCTACATAGTTACTATGGCCAGCAGGAGCTACTTCTGCTCTTCAAGACTGTTTTGAGTGCACTGACTGGGACATGTTTAGGGAGGCCGCAACCAACGGCGATTCCATCAACTTGGAGGAATACACGTCAACAGTAACCAGCTACATCAGCAAGTGCGTTGACGATGTGACCATCTCCAAGACCATCACTACACGCTCCAACAGGAAGCCGTGGATAAATGCCAATGTGTGTGCGCTGCTGAAACAAAGAGACGCTGCCTTCAGAACAGGGGACAAGACGGCCTTGAGAACAGCAAGGGCCAAACTGTCCCGTGCCATTAGAGAGGCAAAGCGCGCACACTCAAAGAAAATCCACGACCACTTCGAAGACAGCGGAGACACCCGGCGCATGTGGCAGGGCATCCAGGCGATCACGAACTACAAGACAACTTCACCTGATTGTGACCGCGACGCCTCCCTCCCAGATGCGCTGAACCACTTCTACGCCCGGTTTGAGGCACAGAACAACGTGGAGGCGAGGAAGTCCACTCCTCCTCCCAGTGACCAGGTGCTCTGTCTAACCACAGCTGAAGTGAGGAAAACTCTATGCAGAGTTAACCCACGGAAGTCTGCTGGACCAGACAACATTCCTGGCAGAGTGCTCAGGGAGTGCGCAGAACAGCTAGCGGATGTCTTCACAGACATCTTCAACATCTCCCTGAGCAGCAACGTTGTTCCTACGTGCCTCAAGGCAACGACCATCGTGCCTGTGCCTAAGAAGTCTACTGTCTCCTGCCTCAATGACTACCGTCCCGTCGCACTCACACCCATCGTGATGAAGTGCTTCGAGAGGCTCGTCATGAGGCACATTAAGACCCAACTCCCAACCTCCCTGGACCCCATGCAGTTTGCGTATCGTCCAAATCGTTCCACGGACGATGCCATCTCCACGACCCTCCATCTGGCCCTCACCCACCTGGACAGTAAGGACTCATACGTACGAATGCTGTTCATTGACTTCAGCTCAGCATTCAACACAATCATCCCTCAGCACCTGACCGAGAAATTGAGCATACTGGGCCTGAACACCTCCCTCTGCAACTGGATTCTGGACTTCCTGACTGGGAGACCCCAGTCAGTCCGGATCGGGAACAACATCTCCAGCACCACCACACTGAGCACTGGAGCCCCTCAGGGCTGTGTGCTCAGCCCTCTGCTGTTCACAAGTTTGCTGATGACACGACCGTGGTGGGTCTAATCAGCAAGAACGACGAGTCAGCCTACAGAGAGGAGGTGCAACGATTAACAGCCTGGTGTGGAGCAAACAACCTGTCTCTGAACGTTGACAAAACTAAAGAGATGGTTGTGGACTTCAGGAGAGCACAGGGTGACCATTCTCCATTGATCATCGATGGATCCTCAGTGGAGATGGTCAAGAGCACCACATTCCTTGGTGTTCATCTGGCGGAATACCTCACCTGGTCAGTCAACACCAGCTCCATCACCAAGAAGGCCCAGCAGCGTCTCTACTTCCTGAGAAGGCTGAGGAAAGCCCATCTCCCTCCCCCCATCCTGACCATGTTCTACAGAGGGACCATTGAGAGCATCCTGAGCAGCTGCATCACTGCCTGGTTTGGGAACTGCACCGTCACGGATCGCAAGACCCTACAGAGGATAGTGAGGACAGCTGAGAAGATCATCGGAGTCTCTCTGCCCTCTATCATGCACATTTACACCACACGCTGCATCCGCAAAGCCAACAGCATTGTGGACGACCCCACACACCCATCACACACACTCTTCACACTCCTGCCATCAGGAAAGAGGTTCCGAAGCATTCGGGCCGCTACATCCAGACTGTGCAACAGTTTTTTCACGCAAGCCATCAGGCTCCTTAACACACAGAACTGAAATAGAACTTAAACACACTGCAAACCGAACTCAGCACATTCTCATCACTCACTACTCATCTCATTCCACCACCACTTATTTATTATTTATTTACTTTTATCATTCTACATTTACTGCACTACACTGTTTACCTGCTGTTTTTTTTGCACATTCCAATGCAATTGCACTTTTTTTACATGCTGGACATTTAAATGCACTATACCGTTTACATGCTGCTCTTTTTTTAACACCCCTAGCACACTTAACTGTACTGTACTGTACTGTACTGTAAAATAGTATACAGTAGGTTTACTGGTCGGCACTGTCTTGGGTCTTGTGACTTGTCCTGTGTTACTTGTGTTGTCTGTCTACACTGTCCGTCTGTACTGTTTTTTCGTCTGCACTGTTTGCACTTGGTTGCACTCGATGCACTTTACTATAGCTTGTGTTGTTTGTAGCACCTTGGTTCTTGGAGGAACGTTATCTCGTTTCTACTGTGTACTGTGTACCACTGTGTATAGTAGAAATGACAATAAAAGCCACTTGACTTGACTTGACTTAAAATGACACTATTTCAAATCAACAAAATGAGATTTAGGTTTATTTGAAAGTGAAAATAATCACTAATTTATCAAAGTCAAAAACAAGGTTTGATTTTTTTTCCCACAGCTTCTTGGCGACAGAAGAGAAACAGCCCACTGGGTATTTATATGCAGCATGTTGTGATCGACACGGAAGATGGAGAAGTGGATATTATTATTATTATAAAAACTGGATCTGTGAGAAGAAGATTTCCTGGTTCCTCTGATGACAGAGACGTGTGTAGTGTTGGGATGAAGCTGTTTGTCAAACTCTGAAATGTTCTTCCTGATCCTCAGAATCATCTCACATTTGTTGACTTGTTCATTCTGTGTCACATGTTCAATCCTCTTTATTCCATAGATATTGTCCCTCTGTGCTCTATGGTGCAGACAGAGTAGTGGGGTTGGAAGTCGTCCACACAACAACTACATGTGGACTTACTAACTCTGTAGTCCCACTAAACTGCTGCAGTCACAGAAACTCTTTATGTTCATCTTCCAGTGAAAACCTTCATCAGGACACTGAGAGGTTTAGTTACGAAAACAATTTTTCTCCATTGTTCTGATAAACAAATAAATATGTTTTAATCAACTTTTCTAATAATTTTTAACATGTATGGGGGAGAAACATAATCAACTTGAGAAATATTACACAAAGAAATGTTGTAGACTTTGATGTGAATTAGTTTCCACAGAATCAAACAGATGGTTTCAGGACTAAAGATAAAAAGTAAAGCTAGTTCCAGAGTATTAAGTTGGACAGAACACTTTTGGAAACCTAATATCTAAATCTAAATTGCTGAAATTAAAATGTCAGTGTAACAATAGTTGGAACTTAAAAATGTAAATTTCTGAAGAAAGTGTGATGAAATAAACAGTTTCTGTAACGGTATTAACAACTAAATCAGCTAAAAAGATGCAGTAATGTCTATAGAGAACTGTGTTTTGCAGAAAGTGGGTTTTAAATGAGGGTAAAGCAGAGAATGTGCTTATAGATGAAAATACCAGGTCAATAGATGACATCTACATGAGTTAGTGCTTTTAATAAATGGGTCACTTTGTCCTAACAACTGCAAAACCTGCAGCTGCAGAGACCAACAGTTTGAATGTCATAGTAAACATAGTAGAGTTCAAGCCCTCACCCTCTCCTGCATCTGGCCATAAGTTCTCATCAACATCACATTTTATTTTCCTCTCCTTTGTCCTCCACACATCCTCCTTCTTTCTGTCGCTCTTCTTTTCAGTTTTACTTGATCCATGTTTCCACACAAAGTTATTCTAAAGCTTTTTATTAACAATGTTAATGAGAGCAAACACAGGACACTTGGACAGTCTTTCAGCTGAAGTTTGGACAATTATTTTTTTTTATGTTAAATATTTTGTGATTTTCTGTTTTTTCCATATTATTAATGTAGAAACAAACAAAATGTTTTAAATCAGTTTTTAATGGGTTTTTTAACACATCAGCTTTTGTTGTGGAGTGTCTCTCTGTCCTCTGTGGTCTGTTTGCTCCTCACTTGCAGGTACCTTTTTCGGCTCCTATTTAACATCAATGAGGCTGAAGCCAGTGATCAAGCAGCTCAGAGTAATGCAGTTCCCTCCTTTACCAGGTGAGGGCGCTGATCTGTTCACATTAATCCTCCTCTGTTTCAGTTTGTGATCATTTTTGACCAGATATTTAAATTAACATACACTGACCCCCCAGGACTCTGGGCCTGTGCCCACTATAGTCTCATGATCCATCAGTGAGTTCATCTACTTTATCTTATATCAATCAGAGTTTTTAGATTTTATGTGTCTGTTGTACTTTTACACACTTTGTACTGATGGTTGCACCAATAGAAACATCGTCTGACCACAACCATTTTCATTGCAGCCTGCTCTGCATTAGTGACACTATGATGTTGTTAAGTCACTGACAGACTGATGGTCTGATACTTTGTTCCAGAGCAAAGACAACAGTTTATCATTTATATATTGTTAAATGTTTCTTTCATTAAAATGATTCTGTTCATCTGTAAGAAAGAAACATTTCCTGTTTTTCATTTCCTTTTAATCTGCAGTTGTATTTTCATCCACCAGTCAAATGAATAAAAAGGTGTGAACACATTTGTTTTCTTGTTACTTCCTGAACCAGACAGAAGGTTGAACCCTGACAGCAGCATCAGTAAAGTAGATCACGTTACTGCATTTCTCTCTGCCACAGGTAGTAGTTTATACTACAGTAGAAGACTTTAAAGTTTTACTGCAGCACAGTAACAGTCAGTGAAGTTCAGCTACTGTCCGTCAGTCTCAGTCTCAAGATGTCTTCAGATATTTACACCAAATTAGATTTGTCCAAGAAGGTGAGATACAACAGAAAGGTGGAGGAAGATGGAGGAGAGTGGGAGGAAAGAGAGGTGGATATCTACGAGAGTACAGATGATATCAGAGATGATGTCACTGATATTCAGTCACAGGAAGAAGGTAAGTGTTTGGACACAGGTGTAAATCTGCTTTGTTCCTCTGTTCTGTCCAGACAGCATCTACTGCACATCTGTTCATCTTGTTGCTCTTCCTGAACTTTTTTCATTCTCTATTAAAGGTTTTTATATATATAACTTTGCTTTGTTTGAGTGGCTTTAGATCATGTTAGACTGACATGTGATGTTTTTCCTCCTGTTACGGTCCTGGCCGTATGTGTTGTTTTTATTTTGTTGTTCTTATAGGTGCCCTGCCTGATTGGCCGGATTGGGGGGCAGTACCGGAAGATGATTGGTCCATCCTACACTTCCTGGAGTTTTAACACTACGGTTCCCAACAGCCAGCGGGGTTTTTGTTTTCTGGCAGCAGCACCTGTTCGCTGTTCTTGGCTTCCAAACCTTATTTAGCATTTTTGAATTGTTAGGTTTTGTGTCGTGGTTTTGTTTATAAATTGTATATTTTGTAAATAGTATTAAATCTGTAGGGGTGAACTGCCATTTTCTTTGGACTGTTTTCACATTAGGGAGTTAGGGTTAGCAACTGTCTTTTGGTTTGTTTATTTCTATCAGGCTAGCTGGTACTTTCTGTGGGAAATAGCTTATTTTATTTATTATGTTGGCCTTGGTTCACCCTGAGTTGTAGTGTCATGTTTTGTTTGACACTTTCTTTCGTTTAAAATAAATATCATTCTGTTGGAACATGTCGATCCTGGATTTTGGTTTGGGGACCGGAGAGGGAACATGCTAATTTATCTTTGTATGTTGCACCCCTACCCCCTATACAGCGGGGGCTCGTCCGGGATATTTTCCTTTTCTTCTCATCGTCTCTCAGCGTTTTGTTTGGTAATATATTTTGTCTTTACTTTTGGTTGGCAGTTTTTTTGTATGTGTGGGGTTATAGTATGGAGTTTAACATGGATGAGTTTACAATAAACCCAACCATTGAGAAGTTGCAGTGATGCACCAAGGCAGGTTTGTTTTTAATTGCCAATTTTTTTGATGTCCCTGTACCTTTAAATGCAAGGAAGGCAGAGGTTAGGGCTATTTTGTCAGAGAACTTAGTTGAGGAGGGGGTGGTCACTATGCCCAAGCCTCAACAGAAGGTCATGACACCTGAAAGGTTGCAAGCGGGTATGGGAGCGATGGCTGCCATAACCCAGTCAGCCTTCAGTAATCCGGTGGGTGGGGAAGCAAAGGCTCCCACACGTTCTCCTGCTGTGTGTGTCGACCCCTTAAGCTTGTTGCGGGCTGGTGTGGATAAAGAGGAGCTAAAGCTTGCTCTGCGCCTTAAAGAGGTGGACTTGGAGACCAAAACCCGTGAGGTGGAGCTCATGCACCTCAGAATAAGGGCTTTGGAGCTAGAGAAGGCCACTGAGGCCTCTACTCCCAGTAGAGTGCGTCCCCCTCTACAACAACTTCTGATCAGTTAGATGTTAGTAGACACATTGCCTTAGTTCCTCCCTTTAGAGAGACAGAAGTAGATTGTTACTTCAATGCTTTTGAGTGCGGCAACTTTAAAGTGGCCAAAAGATGTTTGGATTTTGCTATTACAGTGCAAATTGGTGGGAAAAGCCCAGGAAGTGTGTGCAAGTCTGTCTGTTGAAGACATCTTGAACTATGATGTTGTTAAGACCTGTGCCTATTGTTATGCCCCGGTCTAGGGGAACCTAGACATAACACGATGTGTGCCACCACTGGTTTCATTCCCAATCAAAACCAGACCAAGTGTTGTAATACGTAGCTATTTTGTTCACTTCGGACGTGCCCAAAACAACAAACAAAAACTCTAACACCATCCCTGTCTTACTTAAACAACCAAATAAATACAAACCAAATGACAGGGTGCCTACCCTGAACTCCTAGCCCAAAACAGGAGAAAAGGTAGTAACAAAAAGGGCTTCTCACTCCTACCGTGGCTACTTGGTGCTCAATAATTTACAGTAAGTTATATTTACAATTTTTACAGAAATATCCAAATTCACAAAACAAAGTGCGAAGCTCCCTGTAAGTCCAGTAGTCGCATACAGAATGCTGGGTTGGTTGGGAGTGGCAGAGGTCAGGCGCTGGGCTGCTGTCATCGGTTATAAATGGAGAAGGACGCTCCATCCTGTCCAATCAGGTGGCGACATTGAGTTTGAATGAACCCATGCACTACCTGTGGCTCAACCCCACCCCCTCAGACACACCCACATAAAAACACACCCACACAAAACACAGGAGGAGGAGAAAAAGACAACATAACAATAACACACATAATGACTTGGGTCATAACAGATGTGAATTAGTTTCCACATAAACAAAGTGATATTTACGACCAAATACAGTCTAATAATTAGTCCCTCTTGATTCCAATCTGCAGTCAGTAAAAACAAACATTGGCTACAGGAATAAGAAGATGAAAATACATCAACATGAGGAATTTAAGACGTTTTAAAAGATCACATCTATATATAGATATAAATATGAGTTAGCATGTAAGAACATGAATCCACAGCACAAACAGAAACACAATGAGATGTGTTCAACCAAATGATGGTGGAAACCAGGCTGGTTTCTATGCAGAGGAGCTGATGAGGGAAGTGGGAACAGGTGTGTAGGAAGGAGGGGACACAGGTGGATCTGGGAGGAGAGTCAGGTGACTGAAGGGATGGAAGTCTGAGGACATCTGGTGGACAGATGTAGAATAGCAGGAGACAGACAAATGTCCGAACAAACAGAGCTTCACTGGATCCTGACTATGTCTGTCCTGGATGAGCAGTATCAAAGCTGGTTATCAGCTGGTTCTGTGAAGCCTGGGTTTCCAGAGTGTGTTCATGTGAAAAAAGCAGAGTTGCTCAGTAGAAGTGACACTAACAGAACCATGAATGAAGTATCTAATGTGATATAAGATTAAAGGGAGATACCTGCACAAATGTGCTTAGAACATGAGCAAAACCATTTCTGCCAGGTGAACTGTAAATGATATGATCACATGTTATTACCAGAATAAGAGACTCAGCAAAGTAACAGTTTTTTATGGGATTCAGATCTGGACTCATTGCTCGCCATGTCAGAACTCTCCAGCACCATTGGAACCATTTCTGGGGGCTTTCTGAAGTGTGTTTCAGGTCATTGTCCTGCTGGAAGACCCATGACCTCTGGTGGAGATGCAGCTTCTGACACTGGCCCCAAAATTCTTTGGTGATCATCAGATTTCATGATACTATTCACACAGTCAAGGCAGCAAAGCAACTAAACATCTTTGAACCTCCACCATGTTTGACTGTGGGGACTGTGTTCTTTTCTTTGAAGGCCTCATTTCTTTTTCTGTAAACAGTGTCTTGATGTCCTTTACTAAAAAGCTCTACTTTTGTCTCATCTGTCCACATTCTCCCAGAAGGATTGTGGTTTCGTAACATAAGTTCTGTCAAACTCCAGTCTTGCTTTTTTATGTCTTTGTGTCAGCAGTGGATTCCTCCTCCGTCTCCTACCATAGTGTCCCTTTTCATTCAGATGGTGACGGATAGTGCGAGGTGACACGTCCAGGGAGGTTAGCTACAGAGCCATGAGCTATAAACCTCTTGATGATATTACACACAATCTCTGGAGATCGACTTTTAGCCTTGAGATTGTCCATGTTTTTCCACCTCTTTCCACTTCTTTCTTTTCTTAATGCTCAGTGTGACACACAACACAAAGGTTGAGTCAACTTTCCTCCATTTTAACTGGATTGTTGTGGATTACTGTGTTGTCCACACCTGTTACTTGCCACAGGTGTGTCTACATACAAATTCTGACAGAATTGCCAGGGTGCTGATATTTTTGACCATGACTGTAGATGAAAATGGTTATTAGTGCTTTACTTCCTCTTCAAATGTAGTAGCCATGGCGACAGTCAGGCATCACTGATGAAGCATGAAAACAGATGGTTTCAGGACTAAATAAAAAAAGTAAAACTAGTTCCAGAGTATTAAGTTGGACAGAACATTTTTGGAAACCTAATATCTATAAATTACTGAAATTAAAATGTCAGTGTAACAATAGTTGGAACTTAAAAATGTAAATTTCTGAAGAAAGTGTGATGAAATAAACAGTTTCTGTAATAGTATTAACAACTAAATCAGCTAAAAACATGCAATAATGTCTGCAATTATTATATAAAATAGAAAACAGTATAAGTAGAACTCCAGAGCTTAAGGAGACAAAAGTACAGTTGACAGCAGTCTGCATGTTTCCAGCATTGAACGTTGGATTAAAACCTCAGACTATAGAGAGACATGACTCTTTGATGCTGAAACAGTTCTGGAAAGTCATTGTCACATTTTGTCAGCTGATGTAAAAGTGACCATGAACATAATGTCACATATTTCCTGAAGGTTTAGATTTTATATTTGACAATAATCTATGCTGTCTTAAAATCTCTATTAAAATTATGTTAATTTGAATGAAAAAGATAAGAAACTAATCAATAAATCAGAAAAATATATATTTTTTAGATTAAAAGGCAAAAAAAAAACTAAAAGTCAAAACATCATCTATGACACATTTTTAAGAGGTTTTCTCACCATCAACAAAACCCTAAAAACTCATCAATCCACTGATAATCAGTTTATTAAAGTCCCTGTTGGAGTCAGTGTGATCATTTCCATAGAGCCACTTTGCATCATCAGCACCATGCTCCAGTGCTCTGGGAGAGTTTATAGTCCTGAGAGTTGAACACTGGATGACTGACAGCTGTCCTTCATGACAACAGAAGACACAGAAATCCTCCTCATCAAAAACATGACTCTGATCTCCGTCCTCATCTGGACTCTCCTCTGCTGCTGCTTCACAGGTAAAGTCCAGAGAATCCAACTCCTCTCCTCTATCAACATCCGTCCCTCTGAAATGAAGCCCACAAAACCATGATGCTGCTTTCTGTTTGTGTCTCTGTGTCCTCAGAGTCCAGAGGTCAGGTCACAGTGACTCAGCCTGGAGCAGTGAGCTCTGCTCTGAGAGGAACCACAACCATCAACTGTAAAACCAGTCAGAATGTTGATGTTTGGAACAACTATCAGCTTTTAGCCTGGTACCAACAGAAAGATGGAGAACGTCCTAAGCTCCTTATTTATGCTGCCACCACTCGAGCATCAGAGATTCCAGATCGTTTTTCAGGCAGTGGATCAAACTCTGACTTCACTCTGACCATCAGTGGAGTCCAGACTGAAGATGCAGCAGTTTACTACTGTCAGAGTTATCACAGCATCAACAGTCAGTGGTTGTTCACACAGTGAAAAAGCATCGCACAAAAACCTCCCTCAGTCAGACTGAACAGAAACTGAACTGATGCTGCAGCTGGAAGCTACTGCAGAGACTGATACAGTTCACTGAGGACACACACACACACACACACACACACACACACACACACACACACACACAAAAATCAGTTGATGATTAAAGTCTATTGTGATAAACATGAATATAAAGCAACAAAAACATCTTTACAAACATTTCCTTCTCTATTAATAGTAGCTTAATAATTACATTTATATGAGAATATAAAATCATTCACAGCATTAAGTTAAATAATTTTGTCTAAATAATTTTAACTACTTCATTAAAACCCAGTCTAAAGATAAGCATCACTTCCCTCAAATCCCAAAAAACTATATCTTTGTTAGCTCCTGACATTAAACAAAATTAAATATTCAGTAAAGATCAGTGATTTCATTTGTTCACATACATGTAAATATAACCATCATAACACAGTTTCACTGATGCTACTTGAAAGCTAAACTGCAACGAGATTAAAAGAAACAGCAGTTGTCCACATTGTCCATCTACTTTTTGTTGTGGAGTGTGATGTCCTCTGACCTCTGACCTTTAGCTTGTTGGCTCTCCTCTCACAGGTACATGTAACTGGTGGCAAATAAAGAGAGAGACGCCAGAAACACATTCAAATAACTGATTTCTTTACTAACATGACTTTCAGATGAGATGTGGAAGTTGGTGAATGTTGCTGTGAAAACTAAATAAAGGCCTGGAGAGAGTCTTACAAATAGGACTGAGGTGAAATTTTTTATAGTGGTTCAGAGAATTGGACCCAGGTTTTTGAGTTCATGGCCCCGTCCTGTACCTGTACCTGTAGCAGGAGGCCAAAGGTCGTGACAGGAGCCTTTATAGTGTTAATCGGCAGATGGAGTCGACCAGTTGTCATTGAACTTTTCAGAGTCTCAGGCCTCTCAGCAGTTTATGATACGATAAACTTTATTGTCTGTCCCAACCGGAGACAGAAATTTCTCTTTGACAAAGCTCCACACTTCACACGTACTACGTACAATACAAATACAATTAACACAGTTCAAAACAACAACCAGATAAAATGTCTACTTTTTGCTTTTCAGAATAGTTATTGTTCTGGTGATGAAAGATTTTTTCCAGTGGGACTTTATAACACCTGACCAATGGCAGCAGCGGGAAAGAACTGTGTAGGGGATGAGAAGGGTCTTCAGTAATCCGAGTTGCTTTCCTCACCACCGATCGGCTGTAAAGCTCAGAAAGAGGAGTTTGTGGTGATCCGGTTCTCTTGCTGCCCTGATTAATTAAAAGTTTGGTTTTGTGTTGAAAGGTGAAATTATAATAGGTTGTGATGTTGAACATGAGGATGGATTCAAAGAGTGATGTGATCTGTAGATGCAGTTTATTAGAGGAGGGGGACCAATGTCAACAAACAGTGGCACAGAAATTCAGTGAAGAGCTTTGATTAAAGCAGTTTCTAAGTAAGACCACCACGTTAAGACTGTCAGCGTGAAAATGGATCACGAGTCTTTCAAAATCTCCCATTTTCCTCTGTTTAACTTATCCCAAGACGTCTGTATTTATCAGTCAATGCAGTTATAATACTACTGTGTATTATTTGGAGACAACAATGTCTCTGGATTAACAGGACTGCTGGGTAAACTAAAGAAATGTCTTTAACCCAGCTTCTTTGTGAGTATTTGTAATTATGGGATCACTGAGATCTGCTGCACTTTGAATTCCCACCTTCTGTCACTTATGAAGTGTATCATACATAAGTATTTAGACCCTTTGCAACAACACTTGAAATGTAGCTCAGGTGCCTCCAATTTCTCTTGATCCTTGCTGAGATGTTTCTACACCTTGACTGGAGTCCACCTGTGGTCAATCAAATTGATTGGACATGATCCACCTACGGAACATTGCCAAAATTAGGAGCATACTGTCTCAAAGTGATGCCGAAAAACTGGTCCATGCATTTGTTACCTCTAGGTTGGACTACTGTAATTCCCTACTTTCAGGATGCCCCAGTAACTCCCTAAAGAGCCTGCAATTAATCCAAAATGCTGCAGCAAGAGTGCTGACTGGAACTAGCAAGAGAGATCATATTTCACCTTCACTAGCTTCTCTCCATTGGCTTCCCATTAAATTTAGAATAGAATTTAAAACCCTGCTTCTTACATATAAAGCTCTGAATGGTCAGGCTCCATCATATATAGAAGATCTCATAGCACCATATCATCCCAGTAGACCACTTCGCTCTCAGAATGCAGGCCTACTTGTGGTTCCCAGAATTTCCAAAAGTAGAATGGGAGGTAGAGCCTTTAGCTATCAAGCTCCTCTCTTGTGGAACCAGCTCCCAGTTCAGATTCGGGAAGCAGACACCCTCTCTACTTTTAAGTCTAGGCTTAAAACCTTCCTCTTTAATAAAGCATATAGTTAGTTATAGTTATGCTGCCATAGGCTTAGACTGCTGGGGGACCCACCCCCCAATGCACTGAGCTCCTTTCCTCCTCTTGACCATCTCTCCTCTCCTCTCACCCCGCAATTGTCACCACTGTATGTCATTAACTCTGTGTGTTCTCTCCCGTAGTTGTCTTTGTCCTCCTCTGTCCCCCTCTCTCTGTCCCTTTCTGCAGGTGTCTCCCGGCTTTGAAGCTGTGTGTCTTCCAGCGTGCAGCTACTGGTCCTACCAATCTGCCCGATGTTTTGTTGTTGCTTTTTGTTGCTCTGTTCTTTTCTCTCTCCCCTTTCCACTCACCCCAACCGGTCGAGGCAGATGGCCGTCCACCCTGAGCCTGGTTCTGCTGGAGGTTTCTTCCGTTAAAGGGAGTTTTTCCTCTCCACTGTTGCCTATGGCTTGCTCCAGGGGGAATTGTTGGGTTCTCTTTATATATCTTTATAATCTTGACTTTATTCTGTAAAGTGCCCTGAGATGACTTTGTTGTGAATTGGCGCTATATAAATAAAGTTGAATTGAATTGAAAATTGAATTGATGTGGAAAGGCGCACACCTCTGTATAGAAGCCCTCACAGCTGACGATGCAGACTGTCTCAGAGCAAAGGGCCTTAGTCAGAGCGGTGACCAAAAACCCAATGGTCATTCTGACTGAGCTCCAGAGATTCTGTGTTGAGATGGGACAAAGTTCCAGAAGGACAACTGTAACTGCAGCTCTCCACAGATCTGGGCTTTATGGCAGAGTGGCTAGAAACAAAACCCCCCTAAGTCCAATCACATGAAACCTGCTTGGAGTTTGCAAAAAGGACCTGAGACTGTAATTGCTGCCGAAGGTGCTTCAACAAAGTACTGAGCAAAGGGTCTGAATACTTATGTACACGTGATATTTCAGTTTTTCATTTAAATAAATTTACAGACGTTTCTAAAATTCTGTTCCCACTTTGTCATTATGGTTTACAGAGTGTAAATTAATAAGAAAAAAATGGAAATTAAACAAGTGTAGTATGAGGCTGTGACATAACAAAATTGAAAACAGTGAAGGGGGTGAAAACTTTCCAAATGCTGTAAGTCAGCATCTCATCTGTCTTTATTAACATATAAATGAGATATGGATCCTCGTCAGGGCCAGAGGTTAGTAATAGTGATAAATGTTGATATAAAACGTGTCGTTTAAGGGTGTTTCTACTTCCATTTATGGCAAATTGTGGGAGTGAAAATGAAGCTTGTGCATGTTCACATTAAAAATGTGGTAAAAATAAATGAATCTGCATCCTTCTGTCCTGCTCCACCAGTCACTGACTCCTACATTGTTTCACTTCCCATTAAGAAACCTCTCATGTAAATCAGCACAGAAAGAGTCCTCATATGACCCAAATCACCCCAAACTACTAAAGTTTTCACAGCCCAAGTACATAAAACTAAGTTAACTAAGGAAAAAGTAGTTAAGTGTCTTTATAATGTAGAAATTACATTGTTCCAAAACCCTTGCTGTTTAAAAAACTCACCATAAAGTTTGATCTCTTTACTGTTTAAACATGGTAAAAACTATGAGGTAGAATGTACAAACAGAACATGTTATGTTGAACCACTTTAATTGGTTTGTTTCTCCAAATTAATCTACGTTTCTACACTAAAATCTCAAAATCCAGTCTATAAAATTTTTTCTGGAAAACAGAGTTATAGACAAATAAATGTGCAAAAAATAAAACTATTAAAGACAAAAGCGAAAGTGTATAACTGTAATCTTATGCCCCCTGACATTTTTTCACTGCTCCCCTAAACCAAGCAACTAGATCTGACATTTGTTCAAGGGGTTTTGTCACAACTGCCAAAATCCTTATACGCTGGTAAATCCACTGATAATCAGCCTGATCAGATTGATCCAAGTCCCTGTTGGAGTCAGTGTGATCATTTCCATAGAGCCACTTTGCATCATCAGCACCATGCTCCAGTGCTCTGGGAGAGTTTATAGTCCTGAGAGTTGAACACTGGATGACTGACAGCTGTCCTTCATGACAACAGAAGACACAGAAATCCTCCTCATCAAAAACATGACTCTGATCTCCGTCCTCATCTGGACTCTCCTCTGCTGCTGCTTCACAGGTAAAGTCCAGAGAATCCAACTCCTCTCCTCTATCAACATCCGTCCCTCTGAAATGAAGCCCACAAAACCATGATGCTGCTTTCTGTTTTTGTCTCTGTGTCCTCAGAGTCCAGAGGTCAGGTCACAGTGACTCAGCCTGGAGCAGTGAGCTCTTCTCTGGGAGGAACCACAACCATCAATTGTAAAACCAGTCAGAATGTTTATAATGGCAACTATTTAGCCTGGTACCAACAAAAAGATGGAGAACGTCCTAAACTGCTAATTTATTATGCCACCACTCGAGCATCAGGGATTCCAGATCGTTTTTCAGGCAGTGGATCAAACTCTGACTTCACTCTGACCATCAGTGGAGTCCAGACTGAAGATGCAGCAGTTTACTACTGTAAGAGTGCTCACTACATCAACAGTCAAGATGTGATCACACAGTGAAAAAGCATTGTACAAAAACCTCCCTCAGTCAGACTGAACAGAAACTGAACTGATGCTGCAGCTGGAAGCTACTGCAGAGACTGATACAGTTCATTGAATGTACAAAAACACCACTTAATGGTCGAAAGATCGAGATCATTCACTTTATCTGTTATGCTGAACATCAGTGTGTAACATCTTTACAAAGGTATCAATTCCATTTTTTTATATTTGATACATAAATACACTTCCAACAGTGAAAACAACAATAGGGTAAAAAAGATGCAAACAAATTTAAGATGAAATAGACCTCAGAGTGAAGACAAATTATATCAAATTAGTCATATTTTATTAGGCCACAAAGTATCGCACCAAAAAAGTCTCTGCACCTAACAGGGGACAGAGTGTTGGCTGGCCCGGAACCAGGAACAGAAGCAGGGTCAGGAGTGGGCCGGACCATGGCCGACCCCCAGCCAGGAACTGGAACAGGAGCAGAGCCAGGCCGGACCACGGCCGACCCGGCGCCAGGAACAGGAAAAGAGCCCAGACCAGAGTCGAGGCTGAGCGAGGCGGCGAGCGACTCTGAGGCAGGTGCCGTAGCAGGACTTGTGTCGAGGCCAGACGAGGCATCGAGTGACCTGGAGGCAGGTGCTGTAGCAGGATCGGCATCGGGGCCGGCGGAGCACTGACCGGTCGAAAGGCAGGCCCCCGAGTAGGCTCAGAATCGGGAGCTGGACCTGGGCACATCCAAACAGGACAAACAGAGACGGGAGAAACATTCGCCGACCTCGCCGGGACAGGGAGAGGAACAGGAACCAGATGCGTGGTTGCCGCCCTCTGCGCCGCGACAGGAACAGGAACCAGACGAGCGGTCGGCGCCGCGACAGGAACAGGAACCAGACGAGTGGTCGCCGGCCTTGGCGGACCTGGGCACATAGAAACAGGACAAACAGAGACGGGAGAAACAGTCGCCGACCTCGGCGGAACAGGAGCTGAGGTGGCGGCGTCGACGCACCCCGGAACAGGAGCTGAGGTGGCGGTGTCGGCTGAGGCGAAGGCCCTCCTGGGGCCGGGCAGGAGGCCGGCGACGTCGGCTGATACCCCGTAGTGGAGGGCTGGTAGATTGACCAGAAGGAGTGTTGGCTGGCCCGGAACCAGGAACAGAAGCAGGGTCAGGAGTGGGCCGGACCATGGCCGACCCCGAGTCAGGAACTGGAACAGGAGCAGGAGCAGAACCAGGCCAGACCACGGCCAACCCGGCGCCAGGAACTGGAACAGGAGCAGGAGCAAAACCAGGCCGGACTACGGCCGACCTGGCGCCAGGAACTGGAACAGGAGCAGAGCCAGGCCGGACCACGGCCGACCCGGCGGCAGGAGCAGGAACACGAGCACAGTCAGGCCGAACCTCGGCCGACCCGGCGCCAGGAACAGAGCCGGGCTGGACCACAGCCGAGCCGGCGCCAGGAGCAGGAACAGGAGGGGTTGGACTGAGGTGGCTGCGTCGACGCGCCCCGGAACAGGAGCTGAGGTGGCGTCGTCGACGCGCCCCGGAACAGGAGCTGAGGTGGCGTGGTGGCTGACCCAGACCTCTGGACTAGATCGGGGCAAACAGGGACAGGTGCAGAGCCAGGGCTGGGTGAGACGCTGACCGGGCCAGAGGCAGGAGCTGAGACAGTGACAGGAGCAGGAACAGCAGAATCAGGTTCAGGGGCAGGAGCTGGGACCGTGAGAGGAGCAGGAACAGCAGAATCGGGTTCAGGGGCAGGAGCTGGGACAGTGGAAGCAGGTTCAGGTCCAGGGGGAACCACAACATGGACAGGCGAGGGGATTTGGGCCCCCAGCATGGCCCTAAGGTCCCTAAGACTGGCCAGATGCATGATAGCAGCCCCCATTTCCCGTAGCCAAGGCCGGGACAGAATAAGGTCTTCCATACGCTGAACAATGGCACAGCTGGTAGCAGGGTCATGGAGGGAGGCCTTCAGCTTGGCCCTGAGTACAGTCAGAAGTTTGTCAATAACCTCGAACTCCGCCCTCTCCCTAGCTTCCTGAGCTGACATAGCTGGAGTGCTAGATTCTGAGGTGGTGCTAGAGAGAGGTTCCTGGCTTGGGGTTTCAGAGCAGCTGTCGTGCTGGGCCCTTCGACGTCTTGCCTAGCGTCTCCTGTGTATAGAGGGTCCGACTACATGTGGCTCCATGGCAAACTGGTCAGGCTTGCTCGGGACTGAGTTGGGGAGAGCGTCAATCGGACATGAAGCCAGCCCAGAAACAAGAGCTGACACTTCAGGTATTGGTGGAGTTGACTTTACGGGAGCCAAAACAGGAACAGGTGGGCAGCAGGCCGGCCTAGGGGCAGGCGGTGCTGTGGCAGACTCTTGGGTAGTGTCAGGGGCAGAGTGAGGGATAACAGGGACTTGGGTCTTGATCTGAGGTTTGGACCTTCTACGTCGCGGGCCCACGCCTGGAGAACAGAATGCCAGACGGGTCCCTTCATAACTGGTCAGGACCGCAGTCTGGTCTTGAGTCTGGGGTCTATACCCCGAGACAGACATGAAAGCCTTTGTGGCTTCCATGGGGGGGAAGGAAAAAAGAAAAAGAAAGAAAAACCACTCGCACGTCTCTGGGTCCTAGTCTGGCCTACTGTCACGGTTTTGTTAGGGATGGACCCAAGAGAGGAGAAAGTGTGAGGGATGAACGAAAAAGGGTTTTATTTGACAGATACATAATACAACCAAAATCGCTCCTAAAAGGAGGTAACAAAAAACCTGGGCTATAGGGAGAACAGATACAGAAATAAAACCTAAATGGACACACGGGAGAAACACTAAACTACTAAATAAGTAAGGCACGGGTTAACATAGACAACTAAAGCAAGTAAACACAAGGGGAAGGCTAAGGAGAACTATCTTAACATAAATACTCTAAACTAGAAAACTCCGAACTCTACTACCAAACAGGGGGAAGGGAAACAAAACACCGGGCAATTTTTAAATCAAAAGAAACCTACAAGTTTAACTAACAAGACCCACGAGGACAGGCTAAGGGTACCAACAGGAAATTAAACAGGTTTGAAACAAAGACACACACACACTCTACGGAATAAATGAACACGCAGACTAAGGTAACAGAGCAGGGGGGGGAACACAAAAAACTAACACGGGAACTCAGGGGAGGCAGACATAAACAAACTGAACAAAAAACGTTAGCAAATAAAAAACACAAAGGCAAACCTAAAACACAAAACCCGGGAGCAACAGGGAGAGAAAATGTCCAAGCAACAAGAGTCCCGAAAGCAAGAGTCCATGAAAAATACATACAGATGTGGGGTTGGTGAGGGTGAGGGTGAGGGTGAGGGTGAGGACGAGGGAGGAGCCATTATTACAGACCATGCAGTCCTTGTATAACCGGACTGAGAAGTGCCTGTATTCTCGCTAAGATCTCAAACATGTTTCCATTTGGTGTTGCCGGTTGTCACTGATCCTGTGATTTTCATGGACAGAATTTCCAGGTGAAGCATGGAGAAGGAGTGTGTCTGGTTTAGGGACCTCCGAATCTCTCTTCCGCTCTTTGCAGATGATGTGGATCTATTGACTTCATCAGACCATGACCATCAGCACGTGCTGGGACATTTTACAGCTGAGTGTAAAGTGGCTTGGGATGTGATGCACCTCCATGTCTGGTTCTCTGCTGGAAAATAGTGAATAATTTTGAGTATCTTAGGGTTTTTTTCACGAGTGAGGGTCAAACAGATTCAGCAGAAATGCAGACGTTGTACCAGACCCCTGTGATGAAGTGGGAATTAAGTCCCAAGGCTTTCAACTGACCAGTCAATCTACGTTCGTACCCTCACCTATGCTCATGAGTTTTGGGTAATGACCGAAAGAATAAGATCACAAATACAAGCGGCCAAATTGAGTCTCCTTTGTATGGTGGCCGGTGTCAGCCTCAGATATATGGTTCAGGGCTCAAACATCTGAAAGGAGCTCGGGGTAGAGCTACCAGATGTGACATGTATCACTGTACATAACACTGTGAAGTTTAATACAGTCATTAGTTGCTTAAGAACATTTTATATCTTATATTCAGACACTTACTGCTTCATGTTGGAAGGAGTAAGTAAAGGTGTTTCGGGCATCTTATAAGAGTGTAAGTACCATAGGAGCACCTCAGGGGACAGTCCTCTCACCCTTCCTCTTCACCCTGTACACCTCTGCTTTCCAGTACAACTCGGACTACTGTCACCTGCAAACAGATGGTCGGAGACTTCAGGAGGACTGTGGTGTCAGGAGGAGACAGATCTTTACCATTTCATCACATCATAGCTACAACTACTTTAACATATATCCACTGTTTCTACAGATGCAGTCTAGTACAAACAATGTCTCTGGCTGTTTCAGATTCTTACCTCACTCATACTAACAGAACTAACAGGTGCAACATGTATCACTGTACATGACACTATAAAGTTGTATGAAATCATAAATTAAAAATCCTTTATATTTTTAATTGAGACACATAGTAGATTTTATGAATCTTCACACAGAAACACATGACAGTTCTTGTTCTTTTAAAAACAAAAATCACCACTCAGTAAAAGAAACTGGCAACTGTGGTTTTCAGAATAATTCTGTTAAAAAACTGTACCACTGTTGACACCTTTACAGGAGAAACTCTACATTGTACAGTTTACATTTACCTTTTAAACCTGTAACGCTAACAGCCCTTATCTGCTGCATTAACAGGAGATTAACATGCAGTTGATGCTTATTTTACATGGCAGCGACTTTGCATACACACAAAACTGCGTTCTGGTTAGTGAAAACAACTTTGGGGTTTAGTGCTTTTATCTAATGTCCTTTACAATGTTGCTTCTCATTCACCCATTCACACACACACTCACACACACCACACACACACTTACAAATACACATTCACAAACCAATGTTGGTGGCTGCTATGCAAGGTGCTCACCTGACACACCAGGAGCAACTTGGCGTTCAGTTTCTTGCCCAAGGACACTTCAACATGCAGCAAGGAGGGAGTGGGAATCGAACCACTGACCCTGTGGTCCTGTGGTTGTGTAACGATCATCATTAAAGTGCACAACACTGGAGTTGGATTCTGGTCTGCTGTGGGACAACCTTCTAGCTGTGAGGTGGCAGCTCCAACCAGTCCACCACCCTGCTGCCCACTGTGCCCAACGTAACACTCAAATGTTTGAGAATGTATTAGTTACAATTAATTATGAGTTTAGTTTTTAGTGGGTATAATACATCTTAAAGGCTACGTAATGCAATCTATTTACGTAATTCTACTGTTGTTTTTCATATTCATATCTGTATAGCATATGATTTTGTACAATGTCATGCAGGTTGTTTCTGTAAAAAGATCCTTATATTAAAACTATCTTGTAATTTTAACTGTATTGTATTGGCTTTTATATTACAGTTTATGTGTTTATAGTACAGTATTCTGTCAATTATACAATAAAATGTTACTATTTTAACATATTTACATTAAAAAGTACTTGGTTCACTGCTTTACAAAATTTAACTGTAAATTACAAATTGCATTTGTGTTTTATATGTCAAGATTTTACAGCAATTTGCTGTTTCACAGACGTTTCTTCCAGCGCATGAGTTGTTGGATAAATTGGTCTTTAATGATGTGTCACTGAGTCTTTGGTGAATGTGAATGTTCACCTTTCAATGACGTTGGAATGAAATCTCAGATCGCAGTTCGAATCATACAAGATATTTAATTTTATGCCAACGATGTCCTGCTTTATTTCTCATTGCAGAAATGTCTTTTCCATCATGTTTTGGCTTGTTTGATTGTATTTTCTCTCTACACTCAGATTGAAGGATTTTTGCATATGCATACTACTGAAAATCAGACTTGACTGGTGACAGAGGTTTTAAAAATCTCTATGAAAAATTTGTCAACTTGCTTTTTTGCAACAGAGTTTAATTAATTCATAAAGACAATCACACACTCATCAACATTAACACAAGAAACAAATAGAGACAGAGAGAAAGCAGCTGCAGAGTCCCAGTGATTCAGGTCAGGACTGGGGACAAAGGTCTCTCCCCAGTGTCTGCTTGAGTGAAGTCTGGGAGCCCTGGGTGGCCTCACAGGTCACAGAGTCCACCTTCCCCCACTGGTCTGCAGGGAGCCTCAGGGTGCTGCTCCAGCTGTAGCGTCCGTCCTTCTCCAGCACCACAGGGCTCCTGCTCTCCTCCCAGCTGATGCTGCTGCTGCTGTCCACCTTCCAGGACAGACTCCAGTCTGAGGGGAAGCCCTTGTTGGCCAGACACATGAGCGTGGCCTTGCCCTTCTCTAGTTCCTCACTGGAGGGGGGCAGCACAGTCAGGGTGGGATGGGCATCACCTACAGACATTTGGACACCTTTACTGTGTGAGAGTGGGTTTGGTCCTTGAAGGAGTTTCTGTCAGATGGTTGTTCTGCTCCACCAGTCACTGACTCACACATTGTTTCACTTCCCTTTAAGAAACCTCTCATGCAGATCAGGACAGAAAGAGTCCTCATATCACCTGAGACATGTCAAACTAAAAAAGTAAAGTGAGAAAAAAAAATACATTGTAAACATTTGATCAATATTTTATTGTAACTTATTTAAAGGAAAAAATTAAAATGGAGTTTAAAATCAGTCGGGGCCAAAAATAATTTTCCTTCATTTGAAATGACTTAGACACTGTTCTGGCTTTAAAGGACACAGAGACGTCTGAAATGTTTCACATCTGACAGCAATAAAACTAATATATTTATTTAGTGTCACTGAATTATTTTAAAACAGATACAACTGGAGAGATAAAGGTTTAAGAAAAAAACTGTATGATTGTTAAATATTCTGTAGTTGACATTTAACAAATGAAGTAGAAAGTGAAAGTTTCTATAAAGGTCACTTTGAATGTCACATGTTTAAAGTATGTTTAAAATCCACCTAAACATTTATTAAAAAGACATATTCAACGATAAATCTACAAAGCAGGATCTAAGACACATTTTCAAAAGGTTTTCTCCAAATTGACAAATCCTTGGAAAACTGAATGATCCAATAAGAATCAGCCTGATCAGAATGATCCAAGTCCCTGTTGGAGTCAGTGTGATCATCTCCATAGAGCCACTTTGCATCAGCAGCACCATGCTCCAGTGCTCTGGGAGAGTTTATAGTCCTGAGAGTTGAACACTGGATGACTGACAGCTGTCCTTCATGACAACAGAAGACACAGAAATCCTCCTCATCAAAAACATGACTCTGATCTCCGTCCTCATCTGGACTCTCCTCTGCTGCTGCTTCACAGGTAAAGTCCAGAGAATCCAACTCCTCTCCTCTATCAACATCCGTCCCTCTGAAATGAAGCCCACAAAACCATGATGCTGCTTTCTGTTTTTGTCTCTGTGTCCTCAGAGTCCAGAGGTCAGGTCACAGTGACTCAGCCTGGAGCAGTGAGCTCTGCTCTGGGAGGAACCACAACCATCAACTGTAAAACCAGTCAGGATGTTTATTACAGCAGCTATCACCGTTTAGCCTGGTACCAACAGAAAGATGGAGAACGTCCTAAGCTCCTTATTTATGCTGCCACCACTCGAGCATCAGGGATTTCAGATCGTTTTTCAGGCAGTGGATCAAACTTTGACTTCACTCTGACCATCAGTGGAGTCCAGACTGAAGATGCAGCAGTTTACTACTGTCAGAGTTATCACAGCATCAACAGTCAGTGGTTGTTTACACAGTGAAAAAGCATCGTACAAAAACCTCCCTGAGCTGAAGAGGAACTGATGTCTGCAGCTGACAGAGAGAAATAGAAACAAATTGACAAAGTCTGATTCACATTGATGTTTTACGTAACATATTATTGTGATATAGAATTTATAGCACTATAAGTTATACTGTAATTATAATTTTTTGGATTATTTTACCTTTTTGTTGGTATTTTAAAGGTTAATTACATTTAAAGTAGATACATTCACTAAGTTGGAAATTTAGGACAAACTTGTTTCTTTAGCTTTGAAAAAGAATAGAATTTTTCATTTAATTTAAAATCACATTTTTCAATTTGCTTGTTTCATACACAGTTCAATGACAGTTTTATTCTGAACACGTGACATGTATCCAGATATCTCGTATTTATAAGAACACATGTTGTAATCAGTCAACACTGATGTGTGAAATGAAGCAGGTCACAGGTTCACAGGTTCACTTAATCTGGGAATTATAGATTTGTCGTGTGCAGAAGGACCCTGATATAAATGTTATAGAGTTTACTACACTCTAACATGAACTTCATGCTTTATTTTGTATATAATTTCCAAGTAATCAAGTTGACTTCAGTAAGACTGGACCTAATGGAACTATTAAGACTTGGTCTCTCTCTATGAGACTGAAGTCTGTGAGTCCCCGTTTGGCCTCACAGGTCACAGAGTTCACCCTCCGCCACTGGTCTGCACAATTAATCTCATCCAGTAATAAAGGACGTTATAAGTCACAAAGAAATGACGATCACCTGTGAATTTAGTCAGATTCAAATTTATCAGCATTAAAAAATTTTTTGGTTACGTTAAATAATTTTTCAGTCACCTTCAAACACATCAAATTAGACATTTAAATGCAAAAAACATAATGTAAAACAGTTTTACTAATGTAAAACTGCTCTGCACATTAGTAAAATTGCTCTAAGAATCGGTTCCAAACTATGTAGCGGAAACATCGAGACAGAAACCTGCTTGTCCCTCAGCTTCTAATCCGTTTCTCACCGACTGGATCTGTGAGCAACGCACCACGCTCAAGAGTGCTGAGAGGAAGTGGCTTAAATCCAAGAATGTATCTGCTTATCAGGATCTGTTTGCCCAGTGATACTGTGAGAAAAAGACCTTTGCAACCTTTGCAAATGATACAAAATGCGACAGCTCACCTCACTCTTCAGATCTCTACAGCGGCTTAATGTAGCTACTCGTATCAGGTTCAGAGCTCTGTCTTTCCTACAGGGTGATCCCCTCAACGACTCCTGCTTACCTCAACTCCCTTATTCTGGTCTACAGTCTCTCCTGTCCGCTGGGCTCTGCCAACAAACAACATCTGGTGGTCCCAGCACCACACAGAAGGCACCAAGCAAAACTCTTCAGCTCAATGATCACATGATGGTGGAACGAACTACCAAACTCTGCCCGCTCAGCAAACTCACCCCCAATAATAAAAAAACTGATGAAAACAGAATTCTTCAACATCTTCCTATGCACTGTCTTGCTCTTGTCACACTTCTAGAGTATATATTTAATTTTAGTACAACCTGAAACGAGGAGACAGCAAGGGGAGGTTTGAAATGTGAAAGGAGGGTTTATTAACAAAAGGTAAACAACTGAAAATCACTCCATGAGGAAGGCAGGAAAACACATGTAGTAATATCAAAACAAAGTAAAACAGAGCAACAACTTAAACACACTCAGAAGGGAGGATTAACAAAATTACAAGTGTGCTGGGGAAGCAAGGGAACTGACTTAGTAACTAAGGGGAAGCAGACATGAACAAACTAAACATAAAGCGCAAACAGACTGAAGGAGACAAATGACAACTCAAACATAAAACCAGAGCCAGAGCTTAATTCTTACTTGATGAAAACTAGTAAGAAGTGCATATTGTTTATAACTGAGTAAAATTGACTAAAAATGTAAAATATGAGAATAGATGTTATAATAACTAGACACTCACAAGCTGAGAATTATCTTGATTCAAAATTGTAATGCAAAAAAAAAGGTGCATAACAGTTTGTGTAAATTTCTAAAACCACTAGTTTTTCCACCACTGTCACAATTTGTTAAGAGATGTAACTTAAAATTTCCTAAAAACTTTTAACAATATTTCTCACCAAAACAAATTTATTAGTGACTGATGCAGGTTTTTATTACAGGTGGAATTATTTATAGTTTAATTTATCCAGAAGGACCCTAATATAAATGTAATTATTTTTATAGTTATAGAGTTTACTACACTCTAACATGAACTCCTATTTATTTAGTACATAATTTGAAGTATGACTGGACATAATTGAACTATTAAGATGGAAACATTATTTACAACAGCCATAAAAAGAGCTAATTTAAAATATGTTTTATTGAACTGAAACAATAAAACATAAAATGTTGTTAAATGCAATTTAATAGTAAAGGACCTTGTCCTTCCCCCACTGGTCTGCAGGGAGCCTCAGGGTGCTGCTCCATCTGCAGAGGCCGTCCATCTCCAGCACCACTGTGCTCCTGCTCTCCTCCCAGCTGATGCTGCTCTTCACTGGCCCAGTCAGGGTGGGAAGGACTCGACCCACTGCACAGAAAGAGAACAAAGTGTAGAAACACTGCAGGTTTAGATGAAAATGGTCTGAAGATTTTCACTTCCTCTTTAACCTTAGTAACCATAGCAACAGATTGGCATCACTGATGAACCATGAAAACAGACGGTTTCAGGACTAAAGCTAAAATGTCACAACTGTCATTTTATTCTACAGATGTGTCACCATTTAATCCTTCAAATTACTTATTGTTAGCTTTAAAAAAAAAGAAAAAACATCAAATCACTGGGTCTAACTAATGGATTGATGGATGAATGCAGCACAATGTGCGATAAATAAAAATCTATAGGAAAAATGTAGATATTAAAAAAACTAAATGTCACACACATTTGTTGGAGGGAACTTATTTTGGGAAACATACTTTTAATGAATTGTTGAAATTTCAGTGTAACAAAGAGAAAAATTTAAGAAAAATGTTACAGTGTGATAAACTAAACAATCATTACAGCTGTCTTAAAAATAAATATCAGCCAAATATTGCAGTAATGTACAATAATTAAAAAAAATAAAATACAGTTTATGTAGAACTGACTCCAAAATAAACTTAATGTATCAGTGAGAAAAAGCCAGAGTCATCGTTTTAAAACATCTAAATGTAGAGAGACATGACTGAATATGAATCAAATAAACAACAATCAACAACAAAAAAGGTGTAAAAGAAAAGTCAGTTGCTGTAAAAGTGGCCATAAACATAATGTCACTAATTTCCTGAATGTTGAAATTTTACCTTTAAAAATACAGTATATTAATTTCCAAACTAATCCCTGTTTATATATTTGAATACAAAAGAAAAAATTTTGAAATGAATGTCTAGAAAAAACTTACAAACAAACTGAACCACTGATAATCAGCCTGATCAGAATGATCCAAGTCCCTGTTGGAGTCAGTGTGATCATTTCCATAGAGCCACTTTGCATCAGCAGCACCATGCTCCAGTGCTCTGGGAGAGTTTATAGTCCTGAGAGTTGAACACTGGATGACTGACAGCTGTCCTTCATGACAACAGAAGACACAGAAATCCTCCTCATCAAAAACATGACTCTGATCTCCGTCCTCATCTGGACTCTGCTCTGCTGCTGCTTCACAGGTAAAGTCCAGAGAATCCAACTCCTCTCCTCTATCAACATCCGTCCCTCTGAAATGAAGCCCACAAAACCATGATGCTGCTTTCTGTTTTTGTCTCTGTGTCCACAGAGTCCAGAGGTCAGGTCACAGTGACTCAGCCTGGAGCAGTGAGCTCTGCTCTGGGAGGAACTGTCAAGATCAACTGTAAAACCAGTCAGGATGTTTATGTTTGGAGCAACTATCACTATTTAGCCTGGTACCAACAGAAAGATGGAGAACGTCCTAAGCTTCTAATCTATTGGGCAACTTCTCGAGCATCAGGGATTTCAGATCGTTTTTCAGGCAGTGGATCAAACTCTGACTTCACTCTGACCATCAGTGGAGTCCAGACTGAAGATGCAGCAGTTTACTACTGTCAGAGTCGCCACAGCATCAACAGTCAAGCTGTGTTTACACAGTGAAAAAGCATCGTACAAAAACCTCCCTCAGTCAGACTGAACAGAAACTGAACTGATGCTGCAGCTGGAAGCTACTGCAGAAACTGATACAGTTCACTGAGGACACACACACACACACACACACACAGACACAAAAATCAGTTGATGATTAAAGTCTATTGTGATAAACATGAATATAAAGCAACAAAAACATCTTTACAAACATTTCCTTCTCTATTAATAGTAGCTTAATAATTACATTTATATGAGAATATAAAATCATTCACAGCATTAAGTTAAATAATTTTGTTTAAATAATTTTAACTACTTTATTAAAACCCAGTCTAAAGATAAGCATCACTTCCACCAAATTCCAAAAAACTATATCTTTGTTAGCTCCTGACATCTAAACAAAATTCAATATTCAGTAAAGATCAGTGACTTCATTTGTTCACATACATGTAAATATAACCATCATAACACAGTTTCACTGATGCTACTTGAAAGCTAAACTGCAAAGAGATTAAAAGAAACAGCATTTGTCCACATTGTCCATCTACTTTTTGTTGTGGAGTGTGATGTCCTCTGACCTCTGACCTTTAGCTTGTTGGCTCTCCTCTCACAGGTACATGTAACTGGTGGCAAATAAAGTGACAGATGCCAGAAACAATTCAAATAACTGATTTCTTTACTAACATGACTTTCAGATGAGATGTGGAAGTTGGTGAATGTTGCTGTGAAAATTCAATAAAGGCCTGGAGAGAGTCTTACAGAAAGGACTGAGGTGGTTCAGAGAATTGGACCCAGGTTTTTGGAGTTCATGGCCCTGTCCTGTACCTGTACCTGTACCTGTAGCAGGAGGCCAAAGGTCGTCACATGAGCCTTTATGGCAGATGGAGTCGACCAGTTGTCATTGAACTTTTCAGAGTCTCAGGCCTCTCAGCAGTTTATGATACGATAAACTTTATTGTCTGTCCCAACCGGAGACAGAAATTCCTCTTTGACAAAGCTCCACACTTCACACGTACTACGTACAATACAGATACAATTAACACAGTTCAAAACAACAGCCAGATAAAATGTCTATTTTTTGCTTTTCAGAATAGTTATTGTTCTGGTGATGAATGATTTTTTTCCAGTGGGACTTTATAACACCTGACCAATGGCAGCAGCGGGAAAGAACTGTGTAGGGGATGAGAGGGGTCCTCAGTAATCCGGGTTGCTTTCCTCACCACCAATCGGCTGTAAAGCTCAGAAAGAGGAGTCTGTGGTGATCCGGTTCTCTTGCTGCCCTGATTAATTAAAAGTTTGGTTTTGTGTTGAAAGGTGAAATTATAATAGGTTGTGATGTTGAAGATGAGGATGGATTCAAAGAGTGATGTGTAAACCAACGTTAATATTTCCCTGCTAACTTGACCTTTAGCTTCCTCAGCAGGTGGAGGCACTGTTGTGCCTTTTTTATACACTGAGTCAGCATGTTGTGTGAAGGACAAGCAGGTGTCAATCTCTGTCCCTAGATATTTAAAGGATTGCACCTGCTCCACCGACTGGCCCTGGATACTCAGTGGTTGAGTCAGCAAAGGGGAGGTTTTTCCTCTGGCCCCAAAGCACAGTTCCTTTGTCTTTGTTATGTTCAGCTCCATCCTGTTGACCTCCTGCTGGTGTTGAGACAGAGTCTGGGTGTCAGTCACGTGAGCCACCAGGGCCATGTCGTCTGCATACTTTAAGAGCTTCATTCCTCCCTTGTTGTGGCAGATATTATTTCTGTGGACAGAGAAGAGCATGGGAGACAAAGCACATCCCTGAAGCAGTCCTGTGTTTAAAACCAATGTACTGGATTTAAAACCATTTAAAAAGCACATGTTGTGGCCTGTTCTGTAGAACATTCTTTATCAATAAAATCAATGTGGGTGCACATGAAGACCGAAGAGGCAGTGCAATACAGTGTCCGTCTGTACTGTGTTAAAAGAAGAGGAAAAGTCCTTTTTGGAGTTCGTTTGCACCGTGTCCCCAACATTAAACAGTCCCACGAATGTCATTGTCTCCATATCAGCTGCTGAATGGACCATGTGTGGTGATTCAGATCCTTTCAGGGGAAGTCATTTTGGGACTGACTTCACTCTGAGCATCAGCAGGGTTCAGTCTGTAGATGCAGTTTATTAGAGGAGGGGGACCAATGTCAACAAACAGTGGCACAGAAATTCAGTGAAGAGCTTTGATTAAAGCAGTTTCTAAATAAGACCACCACATTAAGACGGTCAGCGTGAAAATGTGTATTTAAGGGAGATATTTTTCTTCATAAATATTTGCCCGTAGTTGCCCATCACCTTTCTCACAACAACAGTAAATACATACATTTAGTTTCAAATATCTGATTAAGTTGACTTTGTGTGTTTTCTGCTTGCTGCCAGAACCTTTTTTATTGGACTGTGAATTGAAAAATGGATCACGAGTCTTTCAAAATCTCCCATTTTCCTCTGTTTAACTTATCCCAAGACGTCTGTATTTATCAGTCAATGCAGTTATAATACTACTGTGTATTATTTGGAGACAACAATGTCTCTGGATTAACAGGACTGCTGGGTAAACTAAAGAAATGTCTTTAACCCAGCTTCTTTGTGAGTATTTGTAATTATGGGATCACTGAGATCTGCTGCACTTTGAATTCCCACCTTCTGTCACTTATGAAGTGTATCATACATAAGTATTCAGACCCTTTGCAACAACACTTGAAATGTAGCTCAGGTGCCTCCAATTTCTCTTGATCCTTGCTGAGATGTTTCTACACCTTGACTGGAGTCCACCTGTGGTCAATCAAATTGATTGGACATGATGTGGAAAGGCGCACACCTCTGTATAGAAGCCCTCACAGCTGACGATGCAGACTGTCTCAGAGCAAAGGGCCTTAGTCAGAGCGGTGAAAAACCCAATGGTCATTCTGACTGAGCTCCAGAGATTCTGTGTTGAGATGGGACAAAGTTCCAGAAGGACAACTGTAACTGCAGCTCTCCACTGATCTGGGCTTTATGGCAGAGTGGCTAGAAACAAAACCCCCCTAAGTCCAATCACATGAAACCTGCTTGGAGTTTGCAAAAAGGACCTGAGACTGTAATTGATGCCAAAGGTGCTTCAACAAAGTCCTGAGCAAAGGGTCTGAATACTTATGTACACGTGATATTTCAGTTTTTCATTTAAATAAATTTACAGATGTTTCTAAAATTCTGTTCCCACTTTGTCATTATGGTTTACAGAGTGTAAATTAATAAGAAAAAAATGGAAATGAAACAAGTGTAGTATGAGGCTGTGACATAACAAAATTGAAAACAGTGAAGGCTGTGAAAACTTTCCAAATGCTGTATGTCAGCATCTCATCTGTCTTTATTAACATATAAATGAGACATGGATCCTCGTCAGGGCCAGAGGTTAGTAATAGTGATAAATGTTGATATAAAATGTGTCGTTTAAGGGTGTTTCTTCTTCCATTTATGGCAAATTGTGCGAGTGAAAATGAAGCTTGTGCATGTTCACATTAAAAATGTGGTAAAAATAAATGAATCTGCATCCTTCTGTCCTGCTCCACCAGTCACTGACTCCTACATTGTTTCACTTCCCTTTAAGAAACCTCTCATGTAAATCAGCACAGAAAGAGTCCTCATATGACCCAAATCACCCCAAACTACTAAAGTTTTCACAGCCCAAGTACATAAAACTAAGTTAACTAAGGAAAAAGTAGTTAAGTGTCTTTATAATGTAGAAATTACATTGTTCCAAAACCCTTGCTGTTTGAAAAATTCACCATAAAGTTTGATCTCTTTACTGTTTAAACATGGTGAAAACTATGAGGTAGAATGTACAAACAGAACATGTTATGTTGAACCACTTTAATTGGTTTGTTTCTCCAAATTAATCTACGTTTCTACACTAAAATCTCAAAATCCAGTCTTTAAAATTTTTTCTGGAAAACAGAGTTATAGACAAATAAATGTGCAAAAAATAAAACTATTAAAGACAAAAGCGAAAGTGTATAACTGTAATCTTATGCCCCCTGACATTTTTTCACTGCTCCCCTAAACCAAGCAACTAGATCTGACATTTGTTCAAGGGGTTTTGTCACAACTGCCAAAATCCTTATACGCTGGTAAATCCACTGATAATCAGCCTGATCAGAATGATCCAAGTCCCTGTTGGAGTCAGTGTGATCATTTCCATAGAGCCACTTTGCATCAGCAGCACCATGCTCCAGTGCTCTGGGAGAGTTTATAGTCCTGAGAGTTGAACACTGGATGACTGACAGCTGTCCTTCATGACAACAGAAGACACAGAAATCCTCCTCATCAAAAACATGACTCTGATCTCCGTCCTCATCTGGACTCTCCTCTGCTGCTGCTTCACAGGTAAAGTCCAGAGAATCCAACTCCTCTCCTCTATCAACATCCGTCCCTCTGAAATGAAGCCCACAAAACCATGATGCTGCTTTCTGTTTTTGTCTCTGTGTCCTCAGAGTCCAGAGGTCAGGTCACAGTGACTCAGCCTGGAGCAGTGAGCTCTGGTCTTGGAGGAACTGTCGAGATCAACTGTAAAACCAGTCAGGACATTTATGGTAGCTATTTCGCCTGGTACCAACAGAAAGATGGAGAACGTCCTAAGCTCCTTATTTATTATGCCACCACTCGAGCATCAGGGATTCCAGATCGTTTTTCAGGCAGTGGATCAAACTCTGACTTCACTCTGACCATCAGTGGAGTCCAGACTGAAGATGCAGCAGTTTACTACTGTCAGAGTTATCATGAAATCAACAGTCAAGCTGTGTTCACACAGTTAAAAAGCATCGTACAAAAACCTCCCTCAGTCAGACTGAACAGAAACTGAACTGATGCTGCAGCTGGAAGCTACTGCAGAGACTGATACAGTTCACTGAATGTACACAAACACCAGTTGATGGTTAAAGTCTCTGCACATCATTCACTGTGTCTCTTAAGATAAATATGAATGTAAAGGAACAAGAACAGTTTTACAAACATTCCTTTCACCATAACATAAATCTTTAATATAAAGCTCCAGGTCAACTTGGGGCTCAGCATGAAAGGACAGTTTGTGGTGAACGGAATAAACTGGAACTACTGACTGAATAATGAACAATTGATCTACCTCCCAATTACAGCTTGTATGTCGATGACATCCTTCTATATATTATCTATCTGATCTTTGTCATTTTAATAATATTTCTCCCTGATTAGAAATTAAATAACACTTAAAACTCTTCTGCGCATTAAAAATTGAGGAAGTTTTTAGACATTGTTTGGATCCACTTTTCACCAAACTGTGATACTGTAATATAGATAAAATTCAAACATTTACCAAACATGAAATAAGTAAAACATCTGTTGGAATTTTTGTTTTTCCTGTTGAATTTCATGATAAAGTGAAGAGGACAGTTCCAGCTGAGTGACTGTGTGTGTTTGCATATGTGTCCTGCCTCTGTCTCCCAGCTGTTAAGAGACCAGTGTTGATCAGGGTCTGTCCAGGCCTTTCAGACCCACTGACACGCCGGCAGCACAATGATGATGTCTCTGAGTCTACTGCTGTCCACCCTGGGGCTCCTTGTTCAGGGTGAGACTCTCTTGTGAAAACTTTGCTTCAGGATGAAACCAGGTTCAGCACAATGATGTTCTGCTCTGATGGAGAAACACTGAAACCAGCAGCATTGACCTTCTTCCATCTATTGTCCATGTTAAACAAATGATCCTCTTCTGTTTGGATGCTGATCATCTTTGTCCAAGCTGGATTTGTCTCAGTAACCCTTCTCCTCTTTTTCATGGTTTCCAGGTTCATCAGGACAAATCACCCTGACTCAGTCTCCTGGATCTCAGTCTGTTACTCCAGGACAGACTGTCAACATCAGATGTAAATCCAGTTATAGTACTAGTTACCTGCACTGGTACCTTCAGAAACCTGGAGAAGCTCCTAAACTCCTGATTTATGAAGCTACAAACCGTCACTCTGGAGTTTCTGATCGCTTCAGTGGAAGTAGATCTGGTTCTGACTACACTCTGTCCATCAGTGCACTTCAGACTGAAGATGCAGGAGTTTATTACTGTCAGCAGAGTAGCAGCTTCCCGCTCACACAGTGAAACAACGTCGTACAAAAACCTCCCTGAGCTGAAGAGGAACTGATCTGACAACAACTGTAATGAAACTAAAACACTAAAGGTTTGTACAGTAACACAGAACATAACAAGTCAAAGCACAAACTCACAGAAACAGATCATTTATTAAAATACTTTTACTAATACTAATATTGCTTAATACTAATAAAAACTGAGTTTTACCTGCTGTTAAACTGTTACTTGTACTGACTGTTTTCTGTAACAATGAGACGATGAAATGTTGATTGAAATAATGACAGATCTGTCTTAATGTCTAAAAAGTCAAAAATCATAGTAAATATTTAAATAAAAGTTTCTTTTCACTCCACACATAATGAGATTTTTTTTTAAATAAAGTTTTTTTTCCTTTGAGGTTTAGTTTATCATTTATATTCAATGCACTTAAATGAACATATTAAAAAATCAAAATCATGATCTTGTTTAGTTTTTGTTCCCATCAACTGTGACCTTCTTGACTATTTATACACATATATATACAGCACAATACTAATAACTGAGCACTATATCCACACACACACACACACACACACACACACACACACACACACACACACACACACACACACACACACACACACACACAGCTTCATGAGGAATTGTGTTGGAATTGTCACATGTGTGTGTCAGACACAGGTTTATAGGTTTACAGTTACTTTTGCATCCCCCTACATCCCCCATGTAAGGAGACACAATCTGAACCTAAACCTACAGTAACATAGTAATAATGTACATTCAGCTGCTACAAATGGACTTTTTCCATCAGACGCAACAAAAATGGTCAAGAAGTTTATTTTAAAAAGTATTTTTTAAATTACATTTTTAAATATCACTAAAACAAATTTCCATTCTTCATAAATTATTTAAAAATGAGCTTTAATTATTTCTGATTAAGCAACATTTGTACCAGCTGAATGTGCTGTAAATGAAATGCTGATGAAAAAAATGACTCGTTTTTCCATCTCACAATAGGAAAATGCAAACTTTTGGCACCCAACTGTAGGACTTATTAAATTTCATTCAGTTGTCATTTTTTAGCATCACTCAGTCAGTATCATCAGTACCATGTGTCCACGTGTTGTAAGAGTATTAAAACTTGAAAAATGTCTCTTTACAGTAAAATCTGATTAAAAAAATTTGTATTTAATTTTGTCTGATTAATTGCAATTTAAACATTTGAATCAACTGACATCTCTACTAACGACCAAAGCTCTCAACTTGAGAACCCAAATAAAAGTGGAAGAGTTACAATGTAGGAACCTGTAAGGTCCATTGTTTATGTGGGTCTTACAGTTTGAACTAAGTGGAGTTCATCATGAGTGGATCTAATGAAACTATGAGCACAGAAACATGAGTTTATTTTCCATCAACACACATGAAAACTACAGACTGGATGAGCAGGTTTTTATTGGACTGAATCAATCAAAGTTACAACAAGCAACAAAACTAAGAGACAAAGACAGATACAGAGAGAGGGAGCAGAGTGACATCAGTAGCAGAGTCCCTGGAACACATGTCAGGACTGGGGACACTGGTCTCTCCTCAGTGTCTGTATGACCGGAGTCTGGGAGCCCTGGGTGGCCTCACAGGTCACAGAGCCTGCATTCCTCCACTGGTCTGCAGGGATCCTCAGGGTGCTGCTCCAGCTGTAGCGTCCGTCCTTCTCCAGCACCCCGGGACTCCTGGTCTCCTCCCAGCTGCTGCCGCTGCTGCTGCCGTCCACCTTCCAGGACAGAGTCCAGTCTGAGGGGAAGCCCTTGTTGGCCAGACACATGAGTGAGACCTTGTCCTTCTGCTGCTCCTCGCTGGAGGGGGACAGCACCGTCAGGCTGGGATGGACATCACCTAGAGTAGGAGACACCAGTCAGTTAGAGGACAGAGAACACACAGTTGGACACCTTTACTGTGTGAGAGTGGGTTTGGTCCTTGAAGGAGTTTCTGTCAGATGGTTGTTCTGCTCCACCAGTCACTGACTCACACATTGTTTCACTTCCCTTTAAGAAACCTCTCATGCAGATCAGGACAGAGACAAACATCAGACAGTTTGACCTGAAATATGTCCCATAAATCTTAACTCTACATTAGTTTCAAATTTGTAGTGGAAACATGGAGACAGAAAAACACCATGTGACAACAATCAAATGTTCTTCATGTGGATTTCAATCCCAATCAAACACATCAAATGATTTCAAATCTACAGCAACAAATAACAAGAAATCCAATAAAGTCATTTTCAAACATCACTAGTTATCGTTACTCTGTTAGAATTTAGTGGAAACAAGTCACATGTAAAGATCACAAAGCAGTTTTCAATGTGGTGGATTAAAGTAGTTTAACTTTGACCCTGACAGGAACATGGAAAGATACGTTTAGTAAAACTGCTCTGAGTTCACCTCCATGATGAAGGTGGGGAATAAAAACACAAATACTGAATCTGTTCCAAAGAAAACCAGATCATTTCACCTGCTGCAACTATTTAAAACACGACTTCACAAGATTTGATTTAGTATTTGATCAGAAACTTGCTTCCAACATCCAGTCTGGTTCCTCCACCGAACGTGAGCCACAGTGATACAAAGTGACTGAGTCGTCGTACAAAAACCTCTGACTGTACAGAGACACGACTCTCTGACTTTGTCCAACTGAACTAAAGCTGAAACATCTCAAAATGTAACTTTACCATTAAAGTCAGATTTACTGGTTTATCTACTGGATTAAAAATTGATATTTATCAAAACCAGTTTTTAAATTTCAGTTGCTAAAACAACGTTGTTTCTTAGTACAAAATATTTCCTTAACTACTGTGAAGTAACATGGAAACACAAATATTTGACCTGGAAAACCGAATAACAATGAGAAAAGCTCCTGAAATTTAAGAGTTTTTAAACCTTTGACTTACTTCCAACATCCAGTCTGGTTCCTCCACCGAACGTGAGCCACAGTGATACAAAGTGACTGAGTCGTCGTACAAAAACCTTTGACTGTACAGAGACACGGCTCTCTGACTTTGGAACAAACAAACTCAACAAAATGTGTTGTTGGTTGTAAACATGTCTCAGCTGATATGGAAATTGACAATAACTTCAAAATGACTTTAATTTAAAATTAATAATTTAATTACCATGAAAATGTTAATAAATATTTTACTATATATGATCATATAAAAATTAGTTTGTAATTATTATATATAAGAAAAAAGATGTTTTCACAAAAGTCCCAAATAATAAAAAGATAATAAATAACCAAAATAAATAATAATTCATTAATCCACTGACAATCAGCCTGATCAGATTGATCAAAGTCCCTGTTGGAGTCAGTGTGATCATTTCCATAGAGCCACTTTGCATCAGCAGCACCATGCTCCAGTGCTCTGGGAGAGTTTATAGTCCTGAGAGTTGAACACTGGATGACTGACAGCTGTCCTTCATGACAACAGAAGACACAGAAATCCTCCTCATCAAAAACATGACTCTGATCTCCGTCCTCATCTGGACTCTCCTCTGCTGCTGCTTCACAGGTAAAGTCCAGAGAATCCAACTCCTCTCCTCTATCAACATCCGTCCCTCTGAAATGAAGCCCACAAAACCATGATGCTGCTTTCTGTTTTTGTCTCTGTGTCCTCAGAGTCCAGAGGTCAGGTCACAGTGACTCAGCCTGGAGCAGTGAGCTCTGCTCTGGGAGGAACCACAACCATCAACTGTAAAACCAGTCAGAGAGTGAGTGGTGGGAACGATTTAGCCTGGTACCAACAGAAAGATGGAGAACGTCCTAAGCTTCTAATCTATTGGGCAACTTCTCGAGAATCGGGGATTTCAGATCGTTTTTCAGGCAGTGGATCAAACTCTGACTTCACTCTGACCATCAGTGGAGTCCAGACTGAAGATGCAGCAGTTTACTACTGTCAGAGTCTCCACAGCATCAACAGTCAGTGGTTGTTCACACAGTGAAAAAGCATCGTACAAAAACCTCCCTCAGTCAGACTGAACAGAAACTGAACTGATGCTGCAGCTGGAAGCTACTGCAGAGACTGATACAGTTCACTGAGGACACACACACACACACACACACACACACACACAATTTTGCAAAACACAAAATAATTGCTCCATCACAGCTTCTAACTGTCTATTCAAACAAAAAAATTCATCATAATTCTATATTCTCAAAAAGCCAAAATGGCTGTTTAAGTGTCTCAGCTTTAAACGTTTTCAGCTAAATATAACTGAACAAAACCATGAAGACAAAGATCAGCATCAGAACCCTTGATGAGTGAAGACAGTCCAAAGATAAACATCACATCCCTGAAATCCTACAAAACTTCATCTTTGTTAACATATGAACTAAATTCAGAATCAGTTTGAATCATAAAAAGTCAAAGATCAGTGACTTCATTTGTTAATATAAATAACTAAAAATCACTGTAACAAACTGTACAATCACACATTTTCTCTAATATTTGACTGGAAAACTAAAATATAAACAGATTCAAAGATCATTTGGAAACAGATGTAAACAAAACTATGTGTCCACATTGTCCATCTACTTGTTGTGGAGTGTGACGTCCTCTGACCTCTGTGCTTTAACTTGTTTGTCTCAAAGGCAAAGAAATAAGAGACGTGTGTAAGTCAGTTAAAAACTCCTAAAGGATCCACATTAAAGGCCTGGAGAGAGTCTTACAGAAAGGACTGAGGTGGAAACTTTGCTTTTGGTTGAAAGCACTGCTGCACTGATGGGAAACCCCCTGATCCACTGAGGACAGTTCCAGCTGAGTGACTGTGTGTGTTTGCATATGTGTCCTGCCTCTGTCTCCCAGCTGTTAAGAGACCAGTGTTGATCAGGGTCTGTCCAGGCCTTTCAGAGCCACTGACACGCCGGCAGCACAATGATGATGTCTGTGAGTCTACTGCTGTCCACCCTGGGGCTCCTTGTTCAGGGTGAGACTCTCTTGTGAAAACTTTGCTTCAGGATGAAACCAGGTTCACCACAATGATGTTCTGCTCTGATGGAGAAACACTGAAACAAGCAGCATTGACCTTCTTCCATCTATTGTCCATGTTAAACAAATGATCCTCTTCTGTTTGGATGCTGATCATCTTTGTCCAAGCTAGATTTGTCTCAATAACCCTTCTCCTCTTTTTCATGGTTTCCAGGTTCATCAGGACAAATCACCCTGACTCAGTCTCCTGGATCTCAGTCTGTTGTTCCAGGACAGTCTGTCACCATCACATGTAAATCCAGTCAGAGTATTAGTAACTACCTGCACTGGTACCTTCAGAAACCTGGAGAAGCTCCAAGACTTCTTGTGAGATATGCTACAACTCGTCAGTCTGGAGTTTCTGATCGTTTCACTGGACGTGGATCTGATCCTGATTATACTCTGACCATCAGTGCAGTTCAGACTGAAGATGCAGGAGTTTATTACTGTCAGCAGGGTTACAGCTTCCCGTTCACACAGTGAAACAACGTCGTACAAAAACCTCCCTGAGCTGAAGAGGAACTGATCCGACAACAACTGTAATGAAACTAAAACACTAAAGGTTTGTACAGTAACACAGAACATAACAAGTCAAAGCACAAAATCACAGAAACAGATCATTTATTAAAGTACTTCAAATAAAAACTGAGTTTTACCTGCTGTTAAACAGTCACTTGTACTGACTGTTTTCTGAAACAATAAGCAATGAAATGTTGATTGAAATAATGACAGATCTGTCTTAATGTCTAAAAAGTCAAAAATCTTAGTAAATATATAAATACGTTTCTTTTAACTCCACACATTATAAGATTTTTTTAAATAAACATTTTTTTCCTATTCAATGCACTTAAATGAACATATTAAAAAATAGAAATCATGTTCTTGTTTAGTTTTTGTTCCCATCAACTGTGACCTTCTTGACTATTTATCCACATATATACAGCACAATACTAATAACTGAGCTCTATATCCACACACACACACACACACACACACACACACACACAGCTTCATGAGGAATTGTGTTGGAATTGTCACATGTGTGTGTCAGACACAGGTTTATAGGTTTACAGTTACGTTTGCATCCCCCTACATCCCCCATGTAAGGAGACACAATCTGAACCTAAACCTACAGTAACATAGTAATAATGTACATTCAGCTGCTACAAATGGACTTTTTCCATCAGAAGCAACAAAAATGTCCATTCTTCATCAATTATTTAAAAATGAGCTTTAATTATTTCTGATGAAGGAACATTTGTACCAGCTGAATGTTCCGTAAATGATATGATGATGAAAAAAATGACTTGTTTTTCCATCTAACAATAGCAAAATGCAAACTTTTGCATCCAACTGTAGGACTTATTAATTGTCACGCAGTTGTCATTTAATTAGCATCACTCAGTCAGTATCATCAGTACCATGTGTCCACGTGTTGATAAGAGTATTAAAACTTGAAAAATGTCTCTTTACAGTAAAATCTGATTGAAAACATTTCCATTTATTTTTGTCTGATTAATTACAATTTAAACATTTGAATCAACTGACATCTCTACTAACGACCAAAGCTCTCAACTTGAGAACCCAAATAAAAGTGGAAGAGTTACAATGTATGAACCTGTAAGGTCCATTGTTTATGTGGGTCTCACAGTTTGAACTAAGTGGAGTTCATCATGAGTGGATCTAATGAAACTATGAGCACAGAAACATGAGTTTATTTTCCATCAACACACATGAAAACTACAGACTGGATGAGCAGGTTTTTATTGGACTGAATCAATCAAAGTTACAAAAAGCAACAAAACTAAGAGACAAAGACAGATACAGAGAGAGGGAGCAGAGTGACATCAGTAGCAGAGTCCCTGGAACACATGTCAGGACTGGGGACACTGGTCTCTCCTCAGTGTCTGTCTGACCGGAGTCTGGGAGCCCTGGGTGGCCTCACAGGTCACAGAGCCTGCATTCCTCCACTGGTCTGCAGGGATCCTCAGGGTGCTGCTCCAGCTGTAGCGTCCGTCCTTCTCCAGCACCCCGGGACTCCTGGTCTCCTCCCAGCTGCTGCCGCTGCTGCTGTCGTCCACCTTCCAGGACAGAGTCCAGTCTGAGGGGAAGCCCTTGTTGGCCAGACACATGAGTGAGACCTTGTCCTTCTGCTGCTCCTCGCTGGACGGGGACAGCACCGTCAGGCTGGGACGGACATCACCTACAGTAGGAGACACCAGTCAGTTAGAGGACAGAGACCACACAGTTGGACGCCTTTACTGTGTGAGAGTGGATTTGGTCCTTGACGGAGTTTCTGTCAGATGGTTGTTCTGCTCCACCAGTCACTGACTCACACATTGTTTCACTTCCCTTTAAGAAACCTCTCATGCAGATCAGGACAGAGACAAACATCAGACAGTTTGACCTGAAATATGTCCCATAAATCTTAACTCTACATTAGTTTCAAATTTGTAGTGGAAACATGGAGACAGAAAAACACCATGTGACAACAATCAAATGTTCTTCATGTGGATTTCAATCCCAATCAAACATCAAATGATTTCAAATCTACAGCAACAAATAACAAGAAATTCAATAAAGTCATTTTCAAACATCACTAGTTATCGTTACTCTGTTAGAATTTAGTGGAAACAAGTCACATTCAAAGATCACAAAGCAGTTTTCAATGTGGTGGATTAAAGTATTTTAACTTTGACCCTGACAGGAACATGGAAAGATACGTTTAGTAAAACTGCTCTGAGTTCACCTCCATGATGAAGGAGGGAAATAAAAACACAAATACTGAATCTGTTCCAAATAAAACCAGATCATTTCAGCTGCTGCAACTATTTAAAACACGACTTCAAAAGATTTGATTTAGTATTTGATCAGAAACTTACTTCCAACATCCAGTCTGGTTCCTCCACCGAACGTGCGCCACAGTGATACAAAGTGACTGAGTCGTCGTACAAAAACCTCTGACTGTACAGAGACACGACTCTGTGACTTTGTCCAACTGAACTAAAGCTGCAACATCTCAACATGTAACTTTACCATTAAAATCAGATTTACTGGTTTATCCACTGTATTAAAAATTGATATTTATCAAAACCAGTTTTTAAATTTCAGTTGCTAAAACAACGTTGTCTCTTAGTACAAAATATTTCCTTAACTACTGTGAAGTAACATGGAAACACAAATATTTGACCTGGAAAACTGAATAACAAGGAGAAAAGCTCCTGAAATATAAGAGTTTTTAAACCTTTGACTTACTTCCAACATCCAGTCTGGTTCCTCCACCAAAAGTCCACCACAGTGATACAAAGTGACTGAGTCGTCGTACAAAAACCTCTGACTGTACAGAGACACGGCTCTCTGACTTTGGAACAAACAAACTCCACAAAATGAGTCGTTGGTTGTAAACAGCTGATATGGAAATTGACAATAACCTCTGACTTTAATTTTACATTAATAATTAACAATTCAGGAAAATGGGAATTAAATGCTTTACTATATATGATAATAAAAAAAACACAATTTTTATTGTTTGTAATTATTACAAATAAGACAAAAGATGTTTTCACCAAACTCATAATTATAATAATAAAAAGATAATAAATAGCCAAACTAATTAGAAACTCATCAATCCACTGATAATCAGCCTGATCAGATTGATCCAAGTCCCTGTTGGAGTCAGTGTGATCATTTCCATAGAGCCACTTTGCATCAGCAGCACCATGCTCCAGTGCTCTGGGAGAGTTTATAGTCCTGAGAGTTGAACACTGGATGACTGACAGCTGTCCTTCATGACAACAGAAGACACAGAAATCCTCCTCATCAAAAACATGACTCTGATCTCCGTCCTCATCTGGACTCTCCTCTGCTGCTGCTTCACAGGTAAAGTCCAGAGAATCCAACTCCTCTCCTCTATCAACATCCATCCCTCTGAAATGAAGCCCACAAAACCATGATGCTGCTTTCTGTTTTTGTCTCTGTGTCCTCAGAGTCCAGAGGTCAGGTCACAGTGACTCAGCCTGGAGCAGTGAGCTCTGCTCTGGGAGGAACCACAACCATCAACTGTAAAACCAGTCAGAGAGTGAGTGGTGGGAACAGTTTAGCCTGGTACCAACAGAAAGATGGAGAACGTCCCAAACTGCTCTTTTATTATGTTAACAGCCGAGTGCCAGGGACTCCAAGTCGTTTTACAGATGGTGGATCAAACTCTGACTTCACTCTGACCATCAGTGGAGTCCAGACTGAAGATGCAGCAGTTTACTACTGTCAGAGTCTCCACAGCATCAACAGTCAGTGGTTGTTCACACAGTGAAAAAGCATCGTACAAAAACCTCCCTCAGTCAGACTAAACAGAAACTGAACTGATGCTGCAGCTGGAAGCTACTGCAGAGACTGATACAGTTCACTGAATGTACACAAACACCAGTTGATGGTTAAAATCGAGATCATTCACTGTATCTGTTATGCTGAACATCAGTGTGCAACAATTCCTAATTTTTATATGTGATACATAAATACACTTCCAACACAGTGAAAACAACAATAGGGTAAAAAAGATGCAAACAAATTTAAGCTGAAATCAGACCTCAGAGGGAAGACAAATGATATCAAATGATATCAAATTATTCATATTTTATTTAATAACACTTAATTTTACCATGAAGATTGACATGATTGACGTCACTTCCGTAGTTTCCAAGTGGCGGTCTGTTCAAACTGTGTACACGTTTTCACGCACTTGCAAGAAACCATCAAACTTTTGGAAAACGAACTAAGCAAAAAAATAAATAAAAAGAACTTATCTTGGGGTTTTCCAACGTTGCCACCACACAAGCGAAGCACCTCGCAGCTCTTAATACCTCGAGCTACATGGAACAAACTGTTTTTATCCACCAGGCTGTTTGTTCAGTGACCCAGGAACCCGATGTCACGCTGCCGAGGTTTGGCCCTGTTGCTTCCGCTGGAAACACGGTGCCAATCTGCGGCCTTCTGGCCCTGTCGGACGACCAATGACCTGTCCCGACACGGGCCTGCTCCTCCTGACACAGGAGGCCTGGATCCCGGCTAAAAGGAGACATCGGACGACACCTGCTGCAGCTAATCTTGTCAACCAGTCCATTGGACCACCTTCCCCGGTCCAGGTGGAGAACCGTTTCACTGTTCTTGAGGGGCTGCAAAGGCCGACTTCCCCGGTGGCGGTTCCCTGTGACTCCCTGCCTCGTGAGATACCACACGGCTCCACCTCCCGCGGGCAGCGCGGTCGGGGCCTCGCCAGACCAGACGTGCCACGACCACCACCACCAACACTGTGCCTCCAGAGAGGAATCCACATGCTCCTCCTCGGCGCACCTCTCCACCGCAACGTCCTCCCGGTCCGACCATGCTAATTATTGGCGACTCCATCGTTAGAGACGTCCGCTTAAAATCAGCTAAAACGTTTTGCTTTCCTGGAGCCACAGTCACTGACATAGCGGAGAAAATTCCAAACCTGATTGAAAAACATCCTACGGCAACAAAAGTAGTGATACACGTTGGCACAAATGACACCAAACGCCAACAGTCTGAGTTGCTGAAACGTGACTTCATGTCATTTTTCAACTCACTGGAGAGTTTCCACGACAGACGGTTCTTCATTTCCGGCCCAGTTCCCACGCTGGGTCGCGGTGTTGGCTGGTTCTCCAGACTCCTCAGCCTGCACACATGGCTTCAACCACAAGTCTCCGCACACGGACTCTTTTACGTGGACAATTTCATTATTTTCTGTGAACGTCCTCAGTACTTCAAGCAAGATGGACTGCACCCGAACTTTCTGGGATCACGGATGTTGACTGAGAACATTGTCCACAGCGTCTCAGTCTCCGGAGACTGACTGACCATTGAAAACACCTGTGGCTCTGATGTGCTCACCTCTCCTGCATCTTCCGCTCCAACACCCGACAACATCCACAGGTATAAACAGCCCGAGATATTTATAGAATCTGACGTTACCAGCAGACAAAATGCAGCTGTTATGGATTCTAATTTTTCACACAGGGAATATTATTATTTTGCTGAATGTTATGATCTTAACCACACTGCTATTTGCCCCATAGAGACTATGTCTGCTCCACGACCAATTAAACTTTTTAAACCAACAATGAACACAAGGGGAGTTAATCATAAAAATCTAATACAAGTTAAGACTACTGCTCATACTGAACCAAAACCCAAAACTTTCAAATGTGGATTATTAAATATCAGATCTCTCTCTTCTAAATCTCTGTTAGTAAATTACTTGATAAATGATCATCAATTAGATTTATTTTGTCTCACTGAAACCTGGTTGCAGCAGGAAGAATATGTCAGTTTAAATGAGTCATATTAATTATCATGTTCCTAGAAGCACAGGCCGAGGTGGAGGAGTAGCAGCAATCTTCCATTGTAGCTTATCAATAAATCCTAGACCTAAACATAGTTATTACATATTTGAGAGTCTTACTCTTAACCTTTCACATCCAAATTGGAAAACTCAAAAACCACTATTATTTGTTATCATGTACCGTCCTCCAGTCCCTTATTCAGAGTTTTCTGATTTTCTATCTGATTTAGTGCTTAGTGTCGTGGCAAAAACTATAAGGCAAGTTAGGAGGCAAAAAGGCAACTTACAAGTGAAGGATAGCGGTGAATTTAATCAGCAAATAGAGAAACATGCAGAGCAGAACAGAGCTACACTCTAGAGTGGGTCAATCTGATTGACCAAGATGTGTAGGTTGTTCAGCCTTTTATACATACAACTCAACAGCTGGGTTCACACAAAGAACAAAGGGATGAGTCAATGCAAATCAACCTTCATACAATGTGGTCAGGAGTTTTAATTAACAAGTTCATGTTACTTTGTCCTTTTGTCTTCATAGTCTTTTAAGTTCTTGAGATCGATGATTTGTGCTGGTTCCCGTGGGCTCCCTTCTGGAAAGCAAATGTTCAGGTGTAGGTAGTTTTATAGTTGATATCTACCTAATCACTTCTTTGTGTGGCCAGAGACAGGATGTCTTGCTGGGGAGCAAAAGGTGAGGAGACACTGGTGTAAGCAGGTTTGATAGTGGGTCTGTGAGAAGTGTGAAAACAGTGAAACAGTGTTACCTAAATTTTGAAATTTCCCTCACACATCCCCCCTTTTATCATTTTATGATAATTACATGATCAGGATTTAATAAAGCTAAGCAACAGTAGGGACAGTTCATCAGAAATGTTAATTCACAAAGATTTTCAAAACATTTCATCATTATGTTCCCAGATTAGGCCAAATCAATTTAACTCAATGCTATCAGTTTCATTATATGGAGGTTCCCAGTTGGGGATGTGGAAGGACTCAAGGGTAGCACTGTCTCTAAGTAAAGGCATACTTTGTATAGTCATTTGGTGTGAGATGGAATGGTCAATTGCACGCATTATTAGCCCACGTGCACACGGAATAAGGCAACACCCACACAGGGTTAGGGCAGTGATGCCTATAACGACACCTGTGAAAAGGGACAAGATGAAGGCCTTCCATTTTCCAAACATGACATCAAACCAGCCCCAGGGGCTGGTGTCATCATAGCCAGAATGTCTTTTTAGTTCTTCTCGAAGTGACCTCAGTCCCTCTAGTGCCTTTGTTACAGATCCATCTGGAGCTGTGTTGTTTGGGATGTAGGTGCAACACGAGTCTCCAAACATGGTGCAGACTCCTCCTTTGTCTGCAAGCAACATGTCAGTTGCCATTCTGTTCTCCCATGACATCTGCGATGTTGCTGCCAACTGCTCAGCTATACCTCCAACGGCATCATGTGTTTGATTGATGAATCTCTGTTGGTTGTAATACAAGTAGTTGATCCAATCAACATTCTTGTTGGTTGTGCACCACCAGCAAAGGGAGGACTCAAATCCTGCTGCAATCTGGTTGCGAGCCTTGTATTCATTTGGGATTCCCCGTGGTACTCCGATGTCATCAATGTATACTTCGGTGTCAAATGAGCCTAGAGGTTTCTGGAGTGCTCGTCTCATGCGATGATGTGGTGTAGTAGCCCAGTATGCAATGTCTGAGGCCCCTGCTGGGAGTATGTGTATCTCTTGGGCCAACATGACAAGGGCACACACTCCTGTCCAGTTAGCTGGGAGAGATCTAGTTGGCTTGCCACACATCCAGTACACATCTGGCATAGGATTTATTCCTGCATCAAAAGCATCTCTTTTGTAGTGCCTGCCATAAACTCCATCTTCAATAGTTTCCTTGGCGACTTCAGAGCTCTGTGAATGTCCAGGTTTAAGTGGTGGGTAGAGAGTATGTGTTTTTGTACAGTTCAGTGGTGTGATGCCTACTGACACGTTTCCATAGGTCCGATTGAAGCAGACAAACTTAGCTTGCAATGCAGGCTTGATGTGGTTTAGTGTGGAGAGAAGAGGAGGAATGGATATTGCATTGCGATGTGGTGGGCATTTTTTGGAATAAAATGCCATTCGTGTCCCAGGTCGTCTGTCTGGAGGCTCGAGTGATGATACAATCAACCAGACAAACTTTATTAACATTGTCCGTTGTACAATATGGATCCTCAGGAAGTCCCACCAATGATAATTTGGTCTTGTATCCCTGGCAGACAAGACACGAGGAGGTGAATGTGGTCCTCACAGTGTAGTTGATGTATTGTATCCACAGGTTTTCCATCATCCATGACGGAGACCGTGTGGAAGAGTATGGGTCAAGTAAACGTGCAGTCTCTGCCACACTTCTTGTCATCCTGAATGTGTTAGTGAGCTGCTGGGTGATCAGTTCACTTTGCCAACATTCATGGATCATCCACAGGATTGTTGCAGCCACGGTGAAGAGGAGGAAAATGCAGGACTTGATCTTCCACTCTTTTGTTCTGAGTGGGTACAGCTGTGTAGGATTTTCCATCGTTGGGCACCAGATGTCGCCTTTGTCACCTTCCTGTATTCACCCTTCTTGACGTTTGTTGGAGCTTGAAGTGCGGGTTGAGCCCGATCTGCACTTCTCCCCCCTCACCGGGGTGAACAATTCAGGGGACAAATTTGACTGTCTGTACCTTGCTGGTCGTCTTCCACGGCGGTTGTTTCCTTGTCTAGCCGGTGTTCTCCTGGGTGTAGTTCCTTTTCTGGTTCAGGTGTGAGGATCTTCTTGCAGTGGCTGGTGTGGACCCACGTGGCGCGTCCCTCTACTTTCACTGCTGTGCTGGAAGTCAGCAGTACTTGATGTGGTCCTGTGAAACGTCTCTGCCTCCAGTGTTTCCTCCGGTGGTCCTTATGAGCACCCAGTCACCTGGTTTGAGATCATGCAGGGTGGTGTCTGCGGGGGTGGACAGGGCTGCTTTCACCTGGGGACGAAGAACTGAGAGAGAGGCAGAAAGTTTTGCACAGTAATCCAGCATCATGTCTTCATGACGCCCAGTCATCAGACTTTGTTTGATGGGATTAAGCCCTATACTAGGAGGTTTTCCAAATATGATTTCAAATGGACTTAACCCATGTGTTGTTCTTGCTCTCGTACGCATATAGAACAGTACCAATTGTAATGCTTCAACCCATGTCAAACCTGTTTCTTCACAGCATTTTGTTAGTTTTGTCTTGAGGATGACATTTTGTCGCTCTATTGCACCTGCACTCTGAGGGTGATAAGAACAATTATATTTGAATTCAAATCCCAAATAATTTGACAAATCCTTCAACACTTTGTTGGCAAACCCAGGACCATTGTCGCTACTGATCTTTTTTGGAATACCCCAGCGAACAATGATGTCTTTTATTAGCGCTTTTACCACTGTGGATGCATCCTGTTTGGAAGAAGAAAAAACCTCTACCCACTTGCTAAACATGCAAACCATGGTCAAGCAATATCTTTTGTTTTGGCATGGTGACAATTCAATGAAGTCAATCATCCAAATTTCAAAAGGCCCATCAGGTGGGGGGTGACCTTGCAATGGCATTTTAATGGCACCAGAGGGATTGTTTGCGGCACAGATTACACATTTTCTGCAGTATTCAGCTGCATATGTTGAAAAACACATCCCCCTTGCAAGCATGATCTTTACCATGAGCTAATTTTGCATACAAATGGAAATAAGCCTTAGGTAAGCAAGGTTTATCATCGAGGCCAAGCCATACCCCATTTTGTAGTGTTGCACCTGATTTTTCCATAGAGTTTTTTGAGATATGCTTGCCAATGACTGCATGGTTGACAGGTCAGCCTGTGGGTTGAGTTCCTGTGGAAGAGAAAGCAGAGTTAGGTGAAACATTTGTCCCGTCCTGGCTGCTGCTTTTGCTGCGGCATCTGCTGCTGAATTTCCTGTAGAAATGGGATCTGTTTTGTTAGTATGAGTATCAAATTTTATTACTGATATTTGTTTAGGCAACAGGATTGCATTTAAAAGTGCTGCAACCAGAGTGTGGTGTGCAATGGGTGTTCATAAAACACCTGATGTCATAAAACCCCTTTGTCTCCAGAGACAACCAAAATCATGGACGACACCAAATGCATAACGTGAGTCAGTGTAAATATTGACAGTTTTTCCTTCAGCCAATTTACAAGCTTCCGTAAGGGCTATCAGCTCAGCTGCCTGAGCAGACAGGTGAGATGGTAGTGTACCACTGGAAATGACATTATGTTTGGTGACAACAGCCAATCCAACTAGGTTTCTACCCATTTTGACATATCGGGAAGCAGACCCATCAACAATTAACTCAGCATTCAAGATTGGTGTGTCTGTGAGATCAGGTCTGGAATTACATATGGTTTCCAGAACCTCTGTGCAGTTATGAGGATCTCCATCCTCCACTGTAGGAAGAAGAGTAGCAGGATTCAACACATTACATCTTTTCACAGTGATGTTAGGCATTTCCAACAATACTGTGTGGTATCTCAACCAACGCTGAGTTGACAGATGTGCAGTTTTCTGTGTGTGTAATATGTGTGTAACAGCGTGCGGAACCATAAGTATCAAATCAGAATAGCCAACCAAATCACGTGACGCCAAAACAGCTTTTTCTGCTGCAGCAACTGCTCTCAGACAGAGGGGAAGACCTGCTGCTACTGGATCCAGCTTTGATAAAAAAAAAAAAATAAGCAACAGTCACTTTACCCCTGTGAGGTTGGCGTAACACAGAGGTCAACAAACTGAGTAAAAAGCATGTTAGGATTAGGCAGACCCAGAGTGGGAGCTGCAGTGAGTGCTGCCTTAAGATCACTAAACGCTTTTTCTCCTTCAATAGTCCATTTAATTTTATCACGCGCTGAAAGTTGTTTACCATGCACCATAGCAGACAGGGAAGCTTCGCGCAAAGAGTAATTTGGGATCCACTGTCTGCAGAATGATGTCATGCTCATCATCTGTTTTTTTGTAACAGGCTTAGGAATATTTTGAATTGCAAGAATTCGTTTTGGTGACAGTGTTTTGCCCTCTGGGGTGATCACATGGCCCAGATATGTCACCTTTTGCTGCACAAATTGCATTTTTGTGAGACTTATTTTGTGGCCATTATCTGCAAGATGTTTTAAAAGGTGCACCGTATCAATTTTGCATGCGTCTTCAGTTGGACTACAAATCAGCAGATCATCTACATATTGTGAGATCGCTGAGCCGGCCGGCAAATTAAGATCTTGGAGGTTTCTGTTGAGAGCTTGATGAAAGTAACCTGGACTTTCAGAATAGCCCTGAGGACAACGGGTCCAAGTATAAACCTTCCCTTCAAATGAAAAAGCAAACCAGTACTGGCTGTCCTTGTGTACAGAGAAGAAGGCATTGGCCAGATCTATTACTGAGAAGTAAGTTGAATTTGGTGGTACCAGAGACAAAATGGTTTGGGGATTACTTACTTCTGGCGCCCGGGGGTGAACGGCTGCGTTCACCGCCTGCAAATCTTGCACAAAGCGCCACTCAGTTGGTTGACCTTGGTCTCTAATTTTTTAAACAGGGAATATGGGAGTGTGCACTGGGGAATTGCTACATGGAATTATTACACCTGCTTTTAGCAGAGAATTGAACACAGGCCTTATGCCATCGATGGCTTCCTGCTTTAAAGGATATTGCTTCTGACATGGCCTGTACTCTGATTTTGGATGTACTGTCAGAGGTTCTGCATCTCTCATAAGACCTACATCATATTTATGGGCTGCCCAGAGAGATTTTGGAATTTGCTCGAGCTCTGGTGGTAAACTAGTTTCTGTGATGGTATAGGCTGCAGCCTGTGCGGTGTCATGGCCATCAATGAGCTCAACTGTTCTATCAGCTTGCACAATTGATTTAAATTGTGTACGATGTACATCACCCTTCCTACTGTATTCCGTCCTAGGATCTGATGCTGTTGGTTGGAAATCCTCGAGGAGCAGCCAGCTCTGCAACCATGGGCCCAGTTCTTGCCAACTCCAGTCAGAAGGTTTAGCCAATGGGATATGTGGAGTGTCCCCCTTAAATAGTACTTCCTGTTTAGAGGAGAGTGAGACAGAGGCAACCGCAGCAGTCCTTGTCCAATACACATTTCTCAAACATATCACTTCCGATTCACCATTTTCAACATACCACTGACTTTCATATTCAACATACTATTGACTTTCATATTCACCTTCTGGTCCTACATTTACGTGTGCAGTGTAGTGTAGTGACTTATGTTGGAGTGTGTGTGTGTGTGTGTGTGTGTGTGTGTGTGTGTGTGTGTGTGTGTGTGTGTGTGTGTGTGTGTGTGTGTGTGTGTGTGTGTGTGTGTGTGTGTGTGTGTGTGTGTGTGTGTGTGTGTGTGTGTGTGTGTGTGTGTGTGTGTGTGTGTGTGTGTGTGTGTGTGTGTGTGCAAAATCTGCAAGCTGCTGTGCAACAGGTGTGTTGTCAACAAGTTGCCATTTATATGCATCATATCTGGGTTTTGTCTTTGTGTGTGTGAATGTGTAGATGTGGGTCACCTGATCTGATTTCTGCTCCTGTATGGGTGTCACCTGATCCAGCGTCTGCTCCCCCTGCTCTCCCACTCAGTCAGCCAATTTCTGGTTTCATCCTGTTTAGAAATGCATCCTTAAGATGGTCCTCATAGGAACTCATGGGGTTCCTTCCCAGTCCATCTTCTGGTGGAACATGACCACTGTGTATGTCATATGCCTCAGTTAACCCTGCGAGAAATGCTCCCACAGACTCGTTTGGCTCCTGCTGTATGGCACTGATCACACTCATGTCTTGCTTAAGTGGAAACTTTGCTTGCACACCCTGCACCAGTAGTGTTACAGCGTTCCTGTATAAAGCATTGTCCTCATGTTCCAAGTCTTGCTGCTTCAGACGAAGCCTGAGATTAGAGTTGGTAAACAAGTGTGTGACCTTGTGAAAATCACATCGCAGCTGTCGTTTAAACAGGTGTTCCAGTTCCTGAAATGTCGGTTTGTAGTCTTGCACCATGTTCTGGAAGTCCTCTCCCCACTTGTTAGCATTTCTTTTGGGTGAGTGACTTTCTCAATTTCTTCTTTAATGTCCAATTCTGTCCAGGAGCGGAAAACAAGTTGGTGGCCATGAACTCCTCCCACCTCAATCATAGGGAAAGTTAAGACATCTGTTCTTCAAGATTGGGGGGAAAGTTCTGTCCTTATGATCTGGTGTGCATGGAGTGTCCTTTCACACTTCCAGGGCTGGGTTCCAGGAGTGATTCCTCAGAGGTGTTGCCCCTTTGTGCCCCTTCTGTGGCTGCTGCATTTTCTGATGGGGGAGGGCTGGCTTGGATTTCCCCCTGCTGTGCTGCTTGACTCTGGTATGGTGGGAGAGGCAGTGGAGGAGCAGAGACCAGATCTGGATCCACCTTGTGAAACTCAGACAATACAGGATACAGAGGTTCAGTGTCAGAACAATCTTTTGTATTCCATAAACTATATGTTCTAGTTCTATTTGTTTGAGCCTTTCATGTACATTTGTATTCTGTCTTCTAAACATTCTACTCTCCCTCACGTGACATTCATCCTTCCACATACTAAATACCTTCCAGTCAGGTTGTAACACCTTGTGCTTTCTTTGTTTGGACAAGGACTTGTGATTCTCTGCGCTCTCCTTTTCTCTCTTTTCCAGTTTATCTTTTAACTGAGTTAACTGTCTGCTACTCAGACTACCCTCTTTAGAAAACCCCAATTCCCACCATTCAGTCAATTGATTACAACTACCCTTGTATTTTTTTGACATTTCTTTACATAATGGTGACAAATCAGTTGGCAGGCTGTGCCCAGGCCAGGCGCTCATTTCTCTAGTACCCAGTACTATACCCATTCCTCTAGTTGCCGTTCCCTAGCGCTACCTTTCCTCGTGCGACTCAGAGTTTACTGCGCTGCATACAACAGTAGTCAATAGCACAACGGTTCAACTAAGACAACGTCTTGTCAACTACCAAACCAGTAGTGAGTTTTATAGAGCTCTCTTACCAAGTTCTGGTCTGCTCGCGTTTTTCTCCGTTGCTGTTTCACCGCCGTATTACGGTCCGTATCGCTTCTGGATTGGATCGGCGGGTGGGCTCCTCAGGAGAAGAGCTTCTCAACCATAGGGAGGAATCAACTGTTACTTGTGTACACTGCTACTGTTCATCCATCAGAGTCCAGACCACGCGTCCAATCCCACTTTTCTGACACCAATTCTGTCGTGGCAAAAACTGTAAGGCAAGTTAGGAGGCAAAAAGGCAACTTACAAGTGAATGATAACGGTGAATTTAATCAGCAAATAGAGAAACATGCAGAGCAGAACAGAGCTACACTCTAGAGTGGGTCAATCTGATTGACCAAGATGTGTAGGTTGTTCAGCCTTTTATACATACAACTCAACAGCTGGGTTCACACAAAGAACAAAGGGATGAGTCAATGCAAATCAACCTTCATACAATGTGGTCAGGAGTCTTAATTAACAAGTTCATGTTACTTTGTCCTTTTGTCTTCATAGTCTTTTAAGTTCTTGAGATCGATGATTTGTGCTGGTTCCCGTGGGCTCCCTTCTGGAAAGCAAATGTTCAGGTGTAGGTAGTTTTATAGTTGATATCTACCTAATCACTTCTTTGTGTGGCCAGAGACAGGATGTCTTGCTGGGGAGCAAAAGGTGAGGAGACACTGGTGTAAGCAGGTTTGATAGTGGGTCTGTGAGAAGTGTGAAAACAGTGAAACAGTGTTACCTAGATTTTGAAATTTCCCTCACACAGTTCACATCTGGGATCAGACTTATCCCCATGATCCTTGTGGTGTCAGCAAATCCCCTACATAGTTACTAAAATGACACTATTTCAAATCATTAAAATGAGATTTAGGTTTATTTGAAAGTGAAAATAATCATGAATTTATCAAAGTCAAAAACAAGGTTTGATTTTTTTTCCCACAGCTTCTTGGCGACAGAAGAGAAACATCCCACTGGGTATTTATATGCAGCATGTTGTGATCGACACGGAAGATGGAGAAGTGAACATTATTATCAGTATAAAAACTGGATCTGTGAGAAGAAGATTTCCTGCTTTCTCTGATGACAGAGAGGTGTGTAGTGTTGGGATGAAGCTGTTTGTCAAACTCTGAAATGTTCTTCCTGATCCTCAGAGTCATCTCACATTTGTTGACTTGTTCATTCTGTGTCACATGTTCAATCCTCTTTATTCCATAGATATTGTCCCTCTGTGCTCTATGGTGCAGACAGAGTAGTGGGGTTGGAAGTCGTCCACACAACAACTACATGTGGACTTACTAACTCTGTAGTCCCACTAAACTGCTGCTGTCACAGCAAACTCTTTATGTTCATCTTCCAGTGAAAACCTTCATCAGGACACTGAGAGGTTTAGTTATGACAACAATATTTTTTCTCCATTGTTCTGATAAATAAATATGTTTTAATCCACTTTTCTATTACCATGTATAGGGGAGAAAAATAATAAACTTGAGAAATATTACACAAAGAAATGTTGTCGACTTTGATGTGAATTAGTTTCCACAGAATCAAACTGATATTTACGACCAAATACAGTCTAATAATTAGTCCCTCTTGATTTCAATCTGCAGTCAGTAAAAACAAACATTGGCCACAGGAATAAGAAAATGAAAATACATCAACATGAGGAATTTAAGATGTTTTAAAAGATCACATCTATATATACATATAAATATGAGTCAGGATGTAAGAACATGAATCCACAGCACAAACAGAAACACAATGAGATGTGTTCAACCAAATGATGGTGGAAACCAGGCTGGTTTCTATGCAGAGGAGCTGATGAGGGAAGTGGGAACAGGTGTGTAGGAAGGAGGGGACACAGGTGGATCTGGGAGGAGAGTCAGGTGACTGAAGGGATGGAAGTCTGAGGACATCTGGTGGACAGATGGAGAATAGCAGGAGACAGACAAATGTCCGAACAAACAGAGCTTCACTGGATCCTGACTATGTCTGTCCTGGATGAGCAGTATCAAAGCTGGTTATCAGCTGGTTCTGTGAAGCCTGGGTTTCCAGAGTGTGTTCATGTGAAAAAAGCAGAGTTGCTCAGTAGAAGTGACACTAACAGAACCATGAATGAAGTATCTAATGTAATATAAGATTAAAGGGAGATACCTGCACAAATGTGCTTAGAACATGAGCAAAACCATTTCTGCCAGGTGAACTGTAAATGATATGATCACATGTTATTACCAGAATAAGAGACTCATGACCTCTGGTGGAGACAGAGCTTCTGACACTGGCCCCAAAATTCTTTGGTGATCATCAGATTTCATGATACCATTCACACAGTCAAGGCAGCAAAGCAACTAAACATCTTTGAACCTCCACCATGTTTGACTGTGGGGACTATGTTCTTTTCTTTGAAGGCCTCATTTCTTTTTCTGTAAACAGTGTCTTGATGTCCTTTACCAAAAAGCTCTACTTTCGTCTCATCTGTCCACTTTCTTCCAGAAGGATTGTGGTTTTTGTAACATAAGTTCTGGCAAACTCCAGTCTTGCTTTTTTATGTCTTTGTGTCAGCAGTGGATTCCTCCTCCGTCTCCTACCATAGTGTCCCTTTTCATTCAGATGGTGACGGATAGTGCGAGGTGACACGTCCAGGGAGGTTAGCTACAGAGCCATGAGCTGTAAACCTCTTGATGATATTGCACACGAGCTCTGGAGATGGACTTTTAGCCTTGAGATTGTCCATGTTTTTCCACCTCTTTCCACTTCTTTCTTTTCTCAATGCTCAGTGTGACACACAACAGAAAGGTTGAGTCAACTTTCCTCCATTTTAACTGGATTGTTGTGGATTACTGTGTTGTCCACACCTGTTACTTGCCACAGGTGTGTCTACATACAAATTCTGACAGAATTGCCAGGGTGCTGATATTTTTGACCATGACTGTAGATGAAAATGGTTATTAGTGCTTTACTTCTTCTTCAAATGTAGTAGCCATGGCGACAGACAGGCATCACTGATGAAGCATGAAAACAGATGGTTTCAGGACTACAGATAAAAAGTAAAGCTAGTTCCAGAGTATTAAGTTGGACACAACATTTTTGGAAACCTAATATCTATAAATTACTGAAATTAAAATGTCAGTGTAACAATAGTTGGAACTTAAAAATGTAAATTTCTGAAGAAAGTGTGATGAAATAAACAGTTTCTGCAATGTATTAACAACTAAATCAGCTAAAATGATCCAGTAATGTCTACAATTATTATATAAAATAGAAAACAGTATAAGTAGAACTCCAGAGCTTAAGGAGACAAAAGTACAGTTGACAGCAGTCTGCATGTTTCCAGCATTGAACGTTGGATTAAAACCTCAGACTATAGAGAGACATGACTCTTTGATGCCGAAACAGTTCTGGAAAGTCATTGTCACATTTTGTCAGCTGATGTAAAAGTGACCATGAACATAATGTCACATATTTCCTGAAGGTTTAGATTTTATATTTGACAATAATCTATGCTGTCTTTAAGTCTTTATTAGAATTATGTTAATTTGAATGAAAAAGATAAGAAGCTAATCAATAAATCAGAAAAATATATTTTTTTAAGATTAAAAGGCAAAAAAAAAACTAAAAGTCAAAACATCATCTATGACACATTTTTAAGAGGTTTTCTCACCATCAACAAAACCCTAAAAACTCATCAATCCACTGATAATCAGTTTATTAAAGTCCCTGTTGGAGTCAGTGTGATCATTTCCATAGAGCCACTTTGCATCAGCAGCACCATGCTCCAGTGCTCTGGGAGAGTTTATAGTCCTGAGAGTTGAACACTGGATGACTGACAGCTGTCCTTCATGACAACAGAAGACACAGAAATCCTCCTCATCAAAAACATGACTCTGATCTCCGTCCTCATCTGGACTCTCCTCTGCTGCTGCTTCACAGGTAAAGTCCAGAGAATCCAACTCCTCTCCTCTATCAACATCCGTCCCTCTGAAATGAAGCCCACAAAACCATGATGCTGCTTTCTGTTTTTGTCTCTGTGTCCTCAGAGTCCAGAGGTCAGGTCACAGTGACTCAGCCTGGAGCAGTGAGCTCTGCTCTGGAAGGAACCACAACCATCAAATGTAAAACCAGTCAGAATGTGCTTGGTGGAAACTATTTGCACTGGTACCAACAGAAAGATGGAGAACGTCCTAAACTGCTTATTTATTATGCCACCACTCGAGCATCAGGGATTCCAGATCGTTTTTCAGGCAGTGGATCAAACTCTGACTTCACTCTGACCATCAGTGGAGTCCAGACTGAAGATGCAGCAGTTTACTACTGTCAGAGTTATCACAGCATCAATAGCAAAGATCTGTTCACACAGTGAAAAAGCATCGTACAAAAACCTCCCTCAGTCAGACTGAACAGAAACTGAACTGATGCTGCAGCTGGAAGCTACTGCAGAGACTGATACAGTTCACTGAATGTACACAAACACCAGTTGATGGTTAAAATCGAGATCATTCACTGTATCTGTTATGCTGAACATCAGTGTGTAACATCTTTACAAAGACTCATTTATTACCTTGTTACTTATTCTATTCATTACACAAACACTGATTATGAACATATTAAAATCCATCAGTATCTTTGATATTATATAATTTACAACATAAACAATATTGTAAAACAGTCTCCTCTGTAATGGGAGCTGCTCCTCCTCCTCCTCCTCCTCCTCCTTATCTTACATGTCCTCGTCTTCTCCCTTTGTCTGCAACATTCACCTCCATTTTGTCCAAACCAAGACAACAATGTGACCTATTTCATGAAGCTCCAGCTCTGATTTCTAAGTGAACAAATCAGACATACTGTGTCCACCTGGGTTTGGGGAACTGCTAAGTGGGTGTGACACTTCCAAAAGAAACTGAATGCGGTTTGAACTGATGTGCCTGATATAGAGAACTGTGTTTTGCAGAAAGTGGGTTTTAAATGAGGGTAAAGCAGAGAATGTGCTTATAGATGAAAATACCAGGTCAATAGATAACATCTACATGAGTTAGTGCTTTTAATAAATGGGTCACTTTGTCCTAACAACTGCAAAACCTGCAGCTGCAGAGACCAACAGTTTGAATGTCATAGTAAACATAGTAGAGTTCAAGCCCTCACCCTCTCCTGCATCTGGCCATAAGTTCTCATCAACATCACATTTTATTTTCCTCTCCTTTGTCCTCCACACATCCTCCTTCTTTCAGTCGCTGTTCTTTTCTGTTTGACTTGATCCATGTTTCCACACAAAGTTATTCTAAAGCTTTTTATTAACAATGTTAATGAGAGCAAACACAGGACACTTGGACAGTCTTTCAGCTGAAGTTTGGACAATTTTTTTTTTATGTTAAATATTTTGTGATTTTCTGTTTTTTCCATATTATTAATGTAGAAACAAACAAAATGCTTTAAATCAGTTTTTAATGTGTTTTTTAACACATCAGCTTTTGTTGTGGAGTGTCTCTCTGTCCTTTGTGGTTAAACCCTGTTTGCTCCTCACTTGCAGGTACCTTTTTCGGCTCCTATTTAACATCAATGAGGCTGAAGCCAGTGATCAAGCAGCTCAGAGTAATGCAGTTCCCTCCTTTACCAGGTGAGGGCGCTGATCTGTTCACATTAATCCTCCTCTGTTTCAGTTTGTGATCATTTTTGACCAGATATTTAAATTAACATACACTGACCCCCCAGGACTCTGGGCCTGTGCCCACTATAGTCTCATGATCCATCAGTGAGTTCATCTACTTTATCTTATATCAATCAGAGTTTTTAGATTTTATGTGTCTGTTGTACTTTTACACACTTTGTACTGATGGTTGCACCAATAGAAACATCGTCTGACCACAACCATTTTCATTGCAGCCTGCTCTGCATTAGTGACACTATGATGTTGTTAAGTCACTGACAGACTGATGGTCTGATACTTTGTTCCAGAGCAAAGACAACAGTTTATCATTTATATATTGTTAAATGTTTCTTTCATTAAAATGATTCTGTTCATCTGTAAGAAAGAAACATTTCCTGTTTTTCATTTCCTTTTAATCTGCAGTTGTATTTTCATCCACCAGTCAAATGAATAAAAAGGTGTGAACACATTTGTGTTCTTGTAACTTCCTGAACCAGACAGAAGGTTGAACCCTGACAGCAGCATCAGTAAAGTAGATCATGTTACTGCATTTCTCTCTGCCACAGGTAGTAGTTTATACTACAGTAGAAGACTTTAAAGTTTTACTGCAGCACAGTAACAGTCAGTGAAGTTCAGCTACTGTCCGTCTGTCTCAGTCGTCTCAAGATGTCTTCAGATATTTACACCAAGGGGAGATACAACAGAAAGATGGAGGAAGATGGAGGAGAGTGGGAGGAAAGAGAGGTGGATATCTACGAGAACACAGATGTTATCAGAGATGATGTCACTGATATTCAGTCACAGGAAGAAGGTAAGTGATTGGACACAGGTGTAAATCTGCTTTGTTGCTCTGTTCTGTCCACACAGCATCTACTGCACATCTGTTCATCTTGTTGCTCTTCCTGAACTTTCTTTTATTCTCTATTAAAGGTTTTTAATGGAAAATATGACAAATCAATATTACAAATAACTTTGCTTTGTTTGAGTGGCTTTAGATCATGTTAGACTGATATGTGATGTTTTTCCTCCTGTTACGGTCCTGGCCGTATGTGTTGTTTTTATTTTGTTGTTCTTATAGGTGCCCTGCCTGATTGGCCGGATTGGGGGGCAGTACCGGAAGCTGATTGGTCCATCCTACACTTCCTGGAGTTTTAAAAGTACGGTTCCCAACAGCCAGCAGGGTTTTTTTTTCTGGCAGCAGCACCTGTTCGCTGTTCTTGGCTTCCAAACCTTATTTAGCATTTTTTAATTGTTAGGCTTTGTGTCGTGGTTTTGTTTATAAATTGTATATTTTGTAAATAGTATTAAATCTGTAGAGGTGAACTGCCATTTTCTATTGATTGTTTTCTCTTGTTTTCACATTAGGGAGTTAGGGTTAGCGACTGTCTTTTGCTTTGTTTATTTCTATCAGGCTAGCTGGTACTTTCTGTGGGAAATGGCTTATTTTGTTTATTATGTTGGCCTTGGTTCACCCTGAGTTGTAGTGTCATGTTTTGTTTGACACTTTCTTTCGTTTAAAATAAATATCATTCTGTTGGAACATCTCGATCCTGGATTTTGGTTTGGGGATCGGAGAGGGAACATGCTAATTTATCTTTGTATGTTGCACCCCTACCCCCTATACAGCGGGGGCTCGTCCGGGATATTTTCCTTTTCTTCTCATCGTCTCTCAGCGTTTTGTTTGGTAAGATATTTTGTCTTTACTTTTGGTTGGCAGTTTTTTTGTATGTGTGGGGTTATAGTATGGAGTTTAACATGGATGAGTTTACAATAAACCCAACCATTGAGAAGTTGCAGCGATGCACCAAGGCAGGTTTGTTTTTAATTGCCAGTTTTTTTGATGTCCCTGTACCTTTAAATGCCAGGAAGGCAGAGGTTAGGGCTATTTTGTCAGAGAACTTAGTTGAGGAGGGGGTGGTCACTATGCCCAAGCCTCAACAGAAGGTCATGACACCTGAAAGGTTGCAAGCGGGTATGGGAGCGATGGCTGCCATGGCCATGCCATTTTGAGTGCATTGCAGCAACTTTAAAGTGGCCAAAAGATGTTTGGAGTTTGCTATTACAGTGCAAATTGGTGGGAAAAGCCCAGGAAGTGTGTGCAAGTTTGTCTGTTGAAGACATCTTGAACTATGATGTTGTTAAGACCACGGTTTTGCCTATGAGCTTGTTCCTGAGGCATATCGGCAAAGGTTTAGATCATGTGAAAAATATGCCAACCAAACGTATGTTGAGTTTGCATGGGAGAAATCTGTTCTATTTGATAAGTGGTGCACAGCCAGTAAAGTGACAGAATTTGAACAACTCCGTGAATTGATGTTGCTGGAAGAATTTAAAACATGTCTTCCAGAGAGAATTGTGGTTTATTTGAATGAACAGAAAGTGGACTTTCTGTCCAAAGCTGCGGTGCTGGCAGATGAATTTGTCCTAACTCATCGTGTTGTGTTTCCCTATGTGCGCGGCGAAAATAAGCTGACTGGTAGCCCAGACAAAAAAAATATGTTATCTTCAAAAACGCCACAATGCGCCAATCCTAGTTTCTCTGAGGGCCGGGAATGCTTCTATTGTCACAAATCCGGTCATCTCATTGCCTCTTGTCCTGTACTTCAAAGAAAGGAGCTGAGTAAAAGTGCAAGAGGTCCCAAAACTGTTGGTTTCATACGATCTGCTCCTGCTACTATACCTGTTCATTCACTCCCCGAGAAAACTGCCTCAGACAGCTATAAAGCTGATGAGAGCTACTAGCCTTTTATCTTAGAAGGTTTCGTCTCCTTCACAGGGGATGAAAAGGATCAGGTACCCGTTACTATTTTACGGGATACTGGAGCATCACAGTCGCTTATTTTATCAAACGTTTTGCCGTTTTCCAGTGACTCATTTTGTGGTTCAGATGCGCTTATTTGGGGTATTAAAATGTGCATTATGAGAGCTCCTTTGCACACTGTCTTTTTGAGCTCTCTGTTGTTTTCTGGTTCAGTAAAACTCGGAGTTTTGCCAAGCATACCCTTACAGGGAGTAGCTCTAATTCTCGGGAATGATTTGGCAGGGGGGAGAGTTTTTCCAACTCCCGAGGTTGTTGAAAACCCCGCTGCAGACTCGTCTTTTTCGGCTCCCGCTGCTGTCAGCTCGACCTCTGTGTTTCCTGCTTGTGCTGTTACGCGCTCGCAGATGCGCAAGTTTGATGATGTGATGGATTTGTCTGATACATCCTTGTTTGCCGTGGGGCCTAAGAAAATAGAGCCACGCTTAGATAGGTGTGAAAAGCCTGTAACTGCCAACTTACTGCCTACTGCTGCTGATCTGTCTTTTGCTGTTGACAAAACCGAGCTTATCCACGAGCAACAGACCGACCCACCTCTGGCTACCTGTCTATCCTCTGTCACCAGCTCTGACAAAACAGGTCCCTGTGCGTATAACTTTGAAAATGGTGTGTTAATGCGTTATTGGCATCCTCCTCTGACTGGTGATTTAGGTTACAATTCAGTTCAGCAGATTGTTGTGCCAGCAAAGTTTCGTTCTCAGGTACTCAGCTTTGCCCATGATAGTGTTTCGGGTCATTTAGGGATAAGGAAAACTTATCAACGCATTCTGCGTTATTTCTTTTGGCCAGGCTTAAAAGCCGATGTTGCCAGGTTCTGCCACACCTGCCATGTCTGTCAGCTTTGTGGAAAACCAAATCAGGTTATTCCTCCCGCTCCACTGCATCCTATTCCAGTAATAGGAGAACCATTTGAACACATAATCCTTGATTGTGTTGGCCCACTACCAAAAACAAAATCCGGTCATCAGTACCTTCTGACCTTGATGTGCGCAGCAACCTGTTATCCTGAGGCCATTCCATTACGAACACTCAAGACCAAAGCTGTTGTGAAGGCCCTCATAAATTTCTTCTCCACTTTCAGCCTACCAAGGTCCATTCAAACTGATCAAGGTTCACACTTCATGTCCAAACTGTTTGCTCAAGTCATGTCTGAATTGTCTGTAAAACATCATAAATCCAGTGCTTACCAGCCACAGTCCCAAGGTGCACTTGTGCGTTTCCACCAAACCTTGAAGTCCATGTTAAAGAAATATTGTTTGGAGTCAGGAAAAGAATGGGATGAGGGATTACCGTTCCTTCTCCTTGCCACACGTGAAAGTGTGCAGGAGTCCACTGGTTTTAGCCCTGCAGATTTAGTGTTTGGTCACACTGTGTGTGGTCCTCTGAGAGTATTGAAAGAAAGTTTTTTTGCCAGAAGTTACAACCCCTACTACAAATGTGTTAGATTATGTGAGCTCATTTCGAGAGCGTCTGCACAAAGCCTGTGAACTTGCACGCATGTCTCTCTCTGCGTCGCAGACTCAGATGAAGAAGAAATTTGACAGAAAGTCAGTAAAGAGAAATTTCCTACCTGGAGAGCAGGTCTTAGCACTACTTCCAATACCTGGTTCTGCCTTGCAGGCCAAATTTTGTGGCCCTTATGTTGTGGAAAGTAAAATAAGTGACACAGACTATGTTTTGTGCACCCTGGATAGGAAACGAAAATCTCGTGTGTGTCACATAAATATGTTAAAGCCTTACTTCGCTCGTAAAGCTGCTGCTGCTTCGACCTTCGTCGTGCCCTCTGCTGTGTCCACTGTTGCAGTTGTTTCTCCCTCCCAGTATTGTCCCGAGAGTGACGGCCTCTGCCTCAGTGGCAATGAACCCTGGTCCTGTCTTCAAAATTCAGAGATTCTACAGGATTTAGAAACCCATTTGTGCCACTTAGACAAGTCCGCTAGGAGCGATGTTATGCAGCTGATTAAAAATAATCCTACCCTTTTTTCAGATACGCCATCCCGCACCAGCGTTCTCTCTCATGACATTGATGTTGCTGACCATTCGCCAATCAAGCAGCATGCCTACCGCGTAAACCCGACAAAGCGTGCTCTGCTTCAGCAGGAAGTTATTTACTTGTTGGAGAATGGTTTAGCTGTCCCTAGTTCCAGTGGTAATGGCCTGCACTTATATAGCGCTTTTCTACCTATTGGCACTCAAAGCGCTTTACACTGCTTCTTATTTACCCATTCACACTCACAATCACACACACATTCATACACCGATGGGGGAGCTGCTATGCAGCTGGCCAACACTCACTGGGAGCAACTAAGTTGGGGTTCAGTGTCATGGCGGAACCCAAGTGTGCTTGTGCCCAAACCTGACAAAACCCCACGTTTCTGTACTGATCTTCGTAAGGTAAATGCAATAACCAAACCAGACTCGTATCCTCTGCCCAGAATGGAAGATTGTGTGGACCACGTTGGTTCCACTAAGTTTGTTACGAAGCTGGACCTGTTGAAAGGATATTGGAAAGTTCCTTTAACTCCACGTGCTTCTGGAATTTCTGCTTTCGTCACCCCCGATAGTTCCTTACAGTACACAGTCATGACATTTGGTCTTAGAAATGCACCTGCTACGTTTCAACGCTTGATGCACCTTGTCCTTGCTGATGTTAACCACTGTGAGACATATCAAGATGATATTGTGGCATATTCAAGTACATGTCCTGAGCACATGGAAACATTAAAAACAATATTTGCACAACTAACGGAAGCTTTCCTTACCTTGAATCTGTCCAAATGTGACTTTGGTAGAGCCACAGTGACATATTTAGGGAAGGAAGTGGGCCAAGGTCAGGTGAAAGGATAAACCATCTTGGATAACCCTATACCTAAAACCAGACGTGAACTCCGCCGTTTCCTCGGCATGGCTGGGTACTATAGAGGATTCTGCAGAAACTTTGCTGATATTATTGCTCCCCTCACCAGTCTCACTAGTGTTACCAGACCTTTTGCCTGGTCGTCTTCGTGTGAAAATGCTTTTCATTCGGTCATTCGCTCTCCTGTGCAGCACACCTGTTTTAGCAGCACCTAAATTTGCCTGCCCCTTTAAACTGGAGGTAGATGCCAGTGCCAGTGCTGCCGGTGCAGTGCTGCTGCAAGAGGATGGGCAGGGGGTTGATCATCCCATCTGTTACTTCTCCAAGAAATTGGACCAACATCAGTTAAAATACACCACAATTGAAAAGGAAGCCCTCCAACACTTTGAGGTTTATGTTGGCTCCAGCTCATTACCAGTTGCTGTATTTACTGATCGCAACCCTCTTGTGTTCTTAGCATGAATGTAAAACCCGTGCAAGATTTTAATCTCGAAATCCATCATAAAAAAGGAACAGAAAATGTTGTTGCTGATGCCTTATCACGTGTGTCGACCTGTTCCTAAATATCAGACATTTTGGATGGGGTGTCTGTTTTTTTAGGGGGGGGGGGTTACGGCCCTGGCCATATGTGTTGTTTTTATTTTGTTGTTCTTATAGGTGCCCTGCCTGATTGGCCGGATTGGGGGGCAGTACCGGAAGCTGATTGGTCCATCCTACACTTCCTGGAGTTTTAAAAGTACGGTTCCCAACAGCCAGCGGGGTTTTTTTTTTTTGGCAGCAGCACCTGTTCGCTGTTTATTTCTATCAGGATAGCTGGCACTTTCTGTGGGAAATAGCTAATTTTGTTTATTATGTTGGCCTTGGTTCACCCTGAGTTGTAGTGTCATGTTTTGTTTGACACTTCTTTCGTTTAAAACAAATATCATTCTGTTGGAACATCTCGATCCTGGATTTTGGTTTGGGGACCGGAGAGGGAACAGCCTAATTTATCTTTGTATGTTGCACCCCTACCCCCTAGACTGGGGCGTAACACCTCCATTCAGAACCTGCAGCCCATCACTGTTCTCTGTGTATCTATATCCTACATGTACAGTTTGTAGGAAACAGCTGCAAAATGTGTGTTCAGTTAGTTGGATGCTCTTCTGCTGACTACATGTAAACTAACACAGGTTTCTGTAGAAAACTCATTTTCAGGGGTTTTGTCGCAGAATGTGTTCAGTTTTTGGCTTCAGTCCTACTGGTCACAGTTTAACATTTATTCAGTTGTCAGATCTGTAGAAGCATCAGCTCTGCTAAAGAGTTTTAGCACAGAGTGGAACAAACACTCAACAGGAAGAAGTGGGAGGTGTAAAGTGACTGTTCAGTTGTACAGTTCTGGGGTCAACTGCAACACGAACATGATAATCTGTCAGATTACTGATCTCTAGTGTTGATGTGACATTTTGAACAGATGCCACCACAACCACAGACCTGAACCACGATGCTTGTGGGTAAACTGCCATGATTAAAGCTGATCAGTAACAACCAGCTTCCATGTTGTTTTGTCTCTGTAGGACCACAGACTCAGAATCATCCTCCAGTCCACACAAAGTCTTTCAGAGGAGCTGCTCTGTGTCTAGCAGTGCTGTGTCTTCTGATGGCAGCTGGGATCATCGTCCTGTCCATATATCGTAAGATAAACTGCTATGATTGGTTGTTTCTAGATTTGTACTTTATTGATCCTGAGGGAAATTTAAAGCATCCACTAACTTACGCAGCTTAAAATGCTCAAATACGCAAAATAAAATATGAATATAAATAGTAATGAACAGTAACAGTCCACGTTTTTACTAAGCCAATAAACCTAAGTTAGCTCAGTATAAAAGTGAACATGATGAGACTAATAAAGGTCAAGAGGGCAACAAAGCCAATGAAACACAGCACAATGATGGTGGACACTGCTGACTGTGTTGTTGCACCCTGGATTTTGGTACTGAGCGGAATTAAACTGATGGCTTGGGGGACAAAAGGAACAGGACCGGGACAGCAGTCTACAGCAGTCTACACAGCGTCATGACCAGGCAGAGAAGCGTTTCAGTGGCAAAGTGTGGTTAGTGTGATGGTCAAGAGTTTGAGGGTCCTTCTCTCAGCCAATGATGTAAGAGGCTCCTGTTCCGTTCCCAGCTCAGAGCCACTCACCAACCTGTCCAGCCGTGCAGCATCCCTCTTCCTAATGCTGCCTCTTCAGTGAACCACATCACGGAAGAGAACACTGGCTACCACAGTCTGGTAGAACATCGGAAGAAGATTTCAGATCTCTGAAAGACACCAGGCTCCTTGGAAAGAAGAGTCTGTCCTTTCCTGTAGAGGGCATCAGTGTTTGCTCTCCAGTCCAGTCTGTCATCCAACTGGAATCCCAGGTAGTTGAAGGTCCTGACCAACTCCACACTGACCCCCTCAACGGAGATCAGTTGTAGGGGTCCTGGGTCTCTGGAAATCCACAAGCATGTCCGTAGTCTTGAAGCTGTTCAGCTACAGATGGTTTGAGCTGCACCATAGCACAAAGTCTTTCACCGGGCTCCTGTACCCCCCCCTCCTGATAAACTCTACAATGGCTGTGTCATTCACATGGGACATAACTTGGATTTGTAGCCAAAGTCTGATGTGTACAGGGTGAACAGGACAGGAAAGAGCACAGTCCCCTGTGGTGCCCCCTTTTTGCTGACCACAGTCCCAGAGGTGAACTCCCTCAGTTTGACATACTGTGGTCTCCCTCCACTTATCATCTGGAGTGTTGCTGGTTAACCACGTCTCTGTGAAGCAGCAGACTACAGTCCTTGTTAATCCTCTAGTTTTTCACTGCAGCTGCCAGATCATCAGTCTTCTTGCACAGTGAATTAACATTCCACATAACCACAGATGGAACAGACATCTTATGCCTCTGGTTCTCCAGCTGCATAGCCCTGAGTTTAGTACCGGCCTCCTGCCCCAGTACTTGCACCTCAGCTCACTGTGGATCTTCTTTTTATCTAATTATCTTCATCTGTTTGGTGAGAAGTTCATTATGTTACATTGACAATAATGTCATTTTTGTGATTAACTGTGAATCTGAAGCTGTTTAAAATACATTTCAAATTCCATAATGAAGCTTCATTTATGTCATTTCATGAAGCATCTTTGAAAAGCTCATTATACCCTACTGACATCAAGTGTGTAAATTATTTGCAGCAAACAGCACCAATTATGATGAAGGTAAAGCACCAGGTAATGTAAGTGTGTAGAAATGTATTTGATGTCAGATGTTACCCACCTTCAAATTTCCCCTTCAATTGGTAAAAAGAAGAAAAAAGTTTGAATACCTGGGATTCATAACCAGTACAATGGTACAATACCGTTGGCCTCCATGTTGGTCTCTTGGAACTGTTTGCAACAGTTTTTCAAACTCTCTGTCCCGCCGTGTCCAAGCGGTGCAGTGGAGAGAGACATGTCCTGAGGCTGTCCACGTGTATGGACATTTAGCAGACTCCTAGAGCAGCAGCAGGTCCTGAGCACTTCACTGCAGCAGTGTGTGGCAGCGTCCGAAGCTCACGATGCAAACACCCACAAACACTAATGAACGTCTTTCTCTAAGCAGCAAGTGTCCAGAATCTCCCAGTGTCAGATGTAGTTACCGTCCTCACTCAGTAGCTTGGTGTAATACGTGTCTCCCACATTCACCATGCTAGCATGAAGGAGCTAAGCTAACTACAGTCCACAGCGTGGTGAAGGCCTTAGAGTCTATGAAGTGAATGTAGAGACAGCAAACAGCTCCTACTGCTCCCATACTTTATAAAATACAGATACAGAAACATTCAGAAGTTTAGTGAACCAACAACATTACTGGAACTTTACCAAACATGGATATTGTATTTTTGTCTCTTCCCTCCTGCTACGTTCTTTGATTTTCCCACTCACCTAAACTTGTTAGCTCGTCCTAAGCATCACTAATTGTCCAACACAAATGACTGACACCTGTCTCGTCCACTTAAAACACAGAGAAAGGGAGAAAGATGCGTTAAATAACCATTCTGAACATAGGATATTTCAATTACAGAAGAAACCCAGTTAATACCCAAATAAAAGTGGAATGGGTGAATAGCTGTACAATTGGAACCGTTCATATTCAACATTACTCTAAGATAAATACATGTCACTTATTGTAAACATTATGTAAATGGAAAATGGGTGTGTAAGTGTCCAAATTGACATGTATTATGTTAACAAGAGTATAATGTTGAATATGGAATGTTCTGTTATTATAAACATAAGTGCTTATGTGAAATATTACAGAATATTCAAGATTAGTTACTCATTTTCTTTTAGATATAAAAACATATTTACAGTGTTTAGATTCATTTGAGATGGTTTCTCTTTGAGAAAATTGTCTGAAAATACGTCTTTAACAATAAACTGCAGACACTGGAACAAGCTGTTACTTGAACCAACCGAAGCACAAAACAAATGAAGCGAGGCCTCATTTTTCATTGATCACATTATGATCAAGGACACAACAAAAGCTGGAAACTCTCCTTCTGCTCCACACAAGCACTGAAACTTTGATATCACATGGATCATCACTACTGTTCACCTGATCACATCCTAGCAAAGGAATCTGAACAGGTGCCATTGGGGCATCGAGGTGTTTCATTCACTCACATACAGATAGTTCACAGTGATCTGTCCTGTCATTCTTACAAACTATGAGATGGTTTAATAGTATGTGTGTGTGTGCAACAGCTCCAAACTAACTGAGTGGGATAAATAAAGCTGTATTTTATTGTATTGGTCAGAGTAGGTCCAGTTCTCTCCTTCATGACCTTTGTGAGCCGTTGCACCACTTGCTCTGTCCATGTTTTAAGCTGTAATTTTTACATTTATTTAAAACTTAGATTTGTGGACTTTGAACAGAATAATAAGTTCAAACTGCAGCAACAGTTCACACATCACATTTCCTGTCAGAAACACTTCTTGTTTATATTTAGTTTGATCTGACACAGGATGTCAGCTTTTTACACCTATAATTATATGCTAATGATATGCAGGCACACAGTTCTGCTAATGAACCTTATATCTTAGTACGATGACCAGGAAACATTTAAACATATGAGCATGAGCTGTGTTTCTCAATATTATTACAAGTTTTCCAAATAAAATTCAGAAATAGTCATTCAATTATATTTACAACACAAAAATAAAGATTTATATCAAACACAAATGTTTTTAAAGTGTCAGTGGTTGTGGTTTGTCTGGCTGCTACTTCCTTGATGCTCTCTGTTCAAAGCTGCCTGACTCGGACGGAAACAGACAGTGAAGACTGGTCACAAAGAAATTCACTTAGTTTTTAGCTTTTTAGTTCATCAACATGTCGACAGAAATTCAAACCGAGTCTGATCTGAGGGTGAAATATATCAGAGGAGAGAGAGAAAACATGGAGGTGGAGGTGATGGAGGATGGAGATCAGGACAAGTTTGGGTCACAAGAAGCTGGTGAGTTTGAGTAATTATGTTCACTATTATTGTGGGAACTCAAATAACGTTTACAGCTTCAGTCTCACTGTTAAAGAACAAAGTTCCTGTAACAGTTGGTGATGTCATTATCTTGTCATCAGGAGTCATTTAATACAGCAGGAGTTTAAAAATCTTTGTTCACCACAACAGTTGGAGTTAATTAAAGTAAAAACCCTCCATACTGTAGTTCATTAAAGTCCCTCAATAAAGTTGAATAAAATATATCCTCTGTGTATTTTGTGTCTGTAGAACCACCCAGTGAGAAGAAGCTTCCAGCTTTTAGAAACAGCAGTTTCAGAGTTTTTACAGTGTCTCTGCAAGTTCTGTATCTTCTGATTCTGGCTGGGATCATCACACGCTGTGAGGACTTTTATTCCATAATGTTGAAGGTTTTATTTTCTTCGTAGCAACTTTGTCTCCTAGAAATGATGTTAGAAACATGTTTCTTACAAATGAATGTTGTTGAACTTGTTAATCATTTAGTCCTGATCAGCTCTGGGCTCATCACACACAGTGTCCTAAACCATAGGATTATTAAAGACTGTCCACAGCTGCTGGGCTGCTCTCCAAGCACCAACCATTTGTCAGCTTGTGAGGAGAATTCAAATCCAGTGGATTCCATCTTCTTAGTGGCTTTTCCATCAGTAAACAGGCTTTGAAAAACCTACAGACGACCAATCATTTCAAAGAAACACAGGATGTAGTCGTGACCACCTAAAGCTCAAGCTGTTAGAACTTGGTTACTATACGTCTCCATCGATGTGCTGCAGGGTCCTCTTTCCATCTATACTACATCCCTGGGTTCTATCATCCACTCACATTGGTTTTTCTTATCATTGCTATGCTGACGACACACAGCTCTTCCTGTCCTTTCTACTGAGGACTCCACTGTCTCATATCACATTTCTGCCTGTCTCTCTGTCATTTTTGCTTGAATAAGAGAAAGACATCTTCATCTCAACATCAGCAAGACAGAAGTTCTAGTCTTCCAAGCCAGACCTTCAAACAACATCAGCATCAACATTGGGTCTTCAATGATTGTCCCCACTAAGTCTGCCAGAAATCTGAGGATCATCATAAACAACAGACTGACTTTTACTGACATCTCCTCTGTCTCTAGGGCAGCAGATTTGTCCTCTACAACATCCAAAAGATCAGATCCTACCTTTCTGAATATACAACCCAACTCACTGCTCTGCTCATATCATCCAGGTCTACAATCCCTCCCACCTACTACGCTCTGCTGAAGAACATTTCCACTTTAAAAAAGGAAAAACACTTTTCCAATCAACACTTCATCTCATTGCACTTAACGTTTTCACCTTGACTTTTCTGCTGCTTTGTTCCTCACTTGTAAGTCACTTTGGATAAAAGTCTGCTAAATAAAATATGTAAATGTGAATATACTTTGTTCCAAAAGTGAGATGCTAGAGGGCAGTTTCCACATATGAATGAAGGTGCTGCAGGAACCTACATGGGACACAAAGTGTTTTCAGAGTTTTTAGGAAAAAACAATAAAAAATCACAATTCAACAAAGCAAAAGTAAATATTGACATTTTGTCCCATAATTTAAAGTGCTACATGTTTTCTAATAATGTCATGTGCTCATGTAGTTAATTAGTGGATTTGGCAGGTTGGAAATAGGTTGATACTGAATTTCTCAGTAAAATGTTCACAACACAACAACATGTTCACAGAACAACATCTACTTTGTGACAACAGCAGAAATAAAGTGATTTCTGCTACTGTTCAAAGTCACTGCACTTGGTGAAGTTGAAATCCTTTAAAAACAAGTATTTAACGTTACAGACATTTGTGTTGGTTCTTTGTTGGCTCTAGTCACGACTCCCTGAGTGAGTTTATCACAGCAGGTTAAAGAACAGTGGCTTCAACAGGTTACTAGTGTTATTAAGTGTGACAGTGACACTTTAACGTGCTCAGGAAACTTCAATATGCTGTATTTAAAACATAATGATTTCATGGTTTTGATTTGTTTGGATTTGGTTTTTCCCTCCAGATATTTTAGTGACTTTGGAGAAAAATAATCTGGAGAAGAAACTCAACAACGTGAGTCACAGTTCCAATCAGTCACAGCATCTCATCAAGCAGCTCCAGGGTAAAACTTCAGGATCCAACTTCACAATGTTTCTATGTTCTCATAGTGTTTTTCTACTGTTCTAATACAAAGACAGCAGTCAACAATACTCAGTTACAGAGACTCATTGTTTCTTTGGTTTTGTGTTTCTCATCATTTCATTCAGTCACCAAAGAAAAAGATCTTCAATCCAGGATTGACAACCTGACCAAAAGCTACAATGAGCTCCAGGACAAAATGTCACGTAAGATTTTGAAATAATTACCAAATATCATTATACACAAGATTCACCTTCATGTTACGTTGAGACATAACAGGATTCATATTGTTGTATGTTGTTTTTAAGACACGTCAGTCACCAACAGTCAGTTACAGGATGAAATAAAGCAGCTGAAAGACAAAATTTCAAGTGAGAAAATTTTAAAAACTAAAACCAAAAAGCAGGATTAAAGTAATTTCCATGATATGACTTAAATCTGCCTTTATGTTCAGTTAGAGTTGTTTCATTTTGTTGAACATTTTTCTATGTGGATATTTCTGTTGCAGATCATCACTTAAAAATCTGAGTTTTAACTTCTTTCTAAACTGAAGCTGAAAGAGAAAAGCAGCAGATTAAGATCTTATTTTACACAGTGACACTACAGATCATCATCATTCTGATACTGAATGACATGAAATCTGTCTTTAAACATTTGTTTGACATTAAGGGAAGTTGTGTCCTGAAGGATGGAAGAGATTTGGATCCAGTTGTTACTTTAAATCCACTGAGAAGAAAAGTTGGCTTGAGAGCAGAAAAGACTGTGTGAAGAGAGAATCAGATCTGGTGATTATCAACAGCAAAGAGGAACAAGTGAGTGTGTGTGTGTGTGTGTGTGTGTGTGTGTGTGTGTGTGTGTGTGTTATTGTGTGTGTGTTAATGTGTGTGTGTGTGTGTGTGTGTGTCTGTGTGTGTATATATATATATATGTGTGTTTGTGTGTGTGTGTGTATAATTGTATGTGTATTTGTGTGTGTGTGTGTGTGTGTGTGTATAATTGTGTGTGTGTGTGTGTGTGTGTGTGTGTGTATAATTGTGTGTGTGTGTGTGTATAATTGTGTGTGTGTGTGTGTGTGTATAATTGTGTGTGTGTGTGTGTGTGTATAATTGTATGTGTGTGTGTGTGTGTGTGTGTGTGTGTGTGTGTGTGTATAATTGTATGTGTGTGTGTGTGTATAATTGTGTGTGTGTGTGTGTATAATTGTATGTGTGTGTGTGTGTATAATTGTGTGTGTGTGTGTGTATAATTGTATGTGTGTGTGTGTGTGTGTATAATTGTATGTGTGTGTGTGTGTGTGTGTGTGTATAATTGTATGTGTGTGTGTGTGTGTGTGTGTGTGTATAATTGTATGTGTGTGTGTGTGTGTGTGTGTGTGTATAATTGTATGTGTGTGTGTGTGTGTGTGTGTGTATAATTGTATGTGTGTGTGTGTGTGTGTGTGTGTGTGTATAATTGTATGTGTGTGTGTGTGTGTGTGTGTGTGTGTGTATAATTGTATGTGTGTGTGTGTGTGTGTGTGTGTGTGTATAATTGTATGTGTGTGTGTGTGTGTGTGTGTGTATAATTGTATGTGTGTGTGTGTGTGTGTGTGTGTGTGTGTGTGTGTGTGTGTGTAATTGTATGTGTGTGTGTGTGTGTGTGTAATTGTATGTGTGTGTGTGTGTGTGTGTAATTGTATGTGTGTGTGTGTGTGTGTGTAATTGTATGTGTGTGTGTGTGTGTGTGTGTGTGTGTGTGTGTGTGTGTGTTTGTGTGTGTGTGTGTGTGTATTTGTTTCTGACCTGCTGTCAGTTTTTATAGACAATGAAAAGTCACATGAATATGGGAGAATTTTGATGAACTATAACCAGGAGCCCTGATCTCAGTTAAATGAACAAAAGAAGAAGATGTGAATGATTCAAAAAGCTTCTGCATGAACAATGAAATGTAAAATAAACAGTTACATGTTATTGAAACACAACAAATACATTCTGCTCATAGAAAATATGAACTTTAGTTCCATTCAAACAATGTTTGTTACAACTTTTCTTTTCCTCCAAGTTGTAACAGATTCAAATGTTCCTTCACACAGAGTCACATGATGATGTTACTAGAACAGAAAAACTGAATGATGAAAGAAAAACTGATTATTGACTTTCTGTTAGGACTTTGTCACCGAGCTGAATCAGCATGAAGAGTCCTGGATTGGTCTATGGACACAATGGTCAGAGACAGAGAACAAATATCAATGGGAATGGTTGGATGGATCACAACTGACAGAAACGTGAGACACATTTTCTTTCTAATACAGTGACATCAGAGTCATTTTTAGGAGCTAATAGGATCATGTGTTAAAATGTAGGACATTGACAAAATGATCCAAATCTCTCTTGAAAAATCTTTCTATGAACTCTCTTCATCTCCAGTCTGTGATGAGCTGCAGTAACAATGAGTCAGGATTGAAACATGGTTCAAAGCTCTGGTCACAGTTCAGAGGATTGAATGTGTGTGCTGCTCTCTGTATCCTCACACAGAACAAACATGGAGGAAGAAAAACTAGCTTCAACATTTAGACTCAAACTTTCTTGAACTTGATCTCAGCATGAAGGAGCAGCTGCCTCTTCTCTGCTCTTTAGAAAGTGAAGAACAGATGAAGGAAAAAGCTGAATATGATCATTAGTCCCAGGGATGGATTCTGCTGCTGTCTTTTCCTCAGAGACAAAGCTGAAAGTGATGTGAGGAAACCTGTTGACAAAGTGAAAAGTCTAACAGACAGTGACTGGGCTCAGAGAGAGAAACACTACTGAACATGTGCAGTGGCTTTAAAAAGCAGGAATCAGAGCAGGAAGACACTAAATGCTGCTGGAGTCTGAGCAGAGTCACTAACTTTGATTGGAATGAATGGAGGAGATCTCAGAGTCCTGGATCCAGGTTTCAGTTCACATCTGGGATCAGACTTATCCCCATGATCCTTGTGGTGTCAGCAAATCCCCTACATAGTTAGTAACATGACACTATTTCAAATCAATAAAATGAGATTTAAGTTTATTTGAAAGTGAAAATAATCATGAATTTATCAAAGTCAAAAACAAGGTTTTATTTTTTTGACAGCTTCTGGGCGACAGGAGAGAAACATCCCACTGGTTATTTTGCATCATGCTGTGATCAACAAGGAAGATGGAGAAGTGAACATGATTATGATTATAAAAGAAATTGGATTTGTGAGAAGAAGATTTGCTGCTTCCTCTGATGACAGAGAGGTGTGTAGTGTTGGGATGAAGCTGTTTGTCAAACTCTGAAATGTTCTTCCTGATCCTCAGAGTCATCTCACATTTGTTGACTTGTTCATTCTGTGTCACATGTTCAATCCTCTTTATTCCATAGATATTGTCCCTCTGTGCTCTATGGTGCAGACAGAGTAGTGGGGTTGGAAGTCGTCCACACAACAACTACATGTGGACTTACTAACTCTGTAGTCTCACTAAACTGCTATTTTTCTCCATTGTTCTGACAAATAAATATGTTTTAATCCACGTTTCTATTGTTAAATTTTACCATGTATAGGGGAGAAACATAATAAACTCGAGAAATATTACACAAAGAAATGTTGTCGACTTTGATGTGAATTAGTTTCCACATAATCAAACTGATATTTACGACCAAATACAGTCTAATAATTAGTCCCTCTTGTATTCAATGTGCAGTCAGTAAAAACAAACTGGCTACAGGAATAAGAAAATGAAAATACATCAACATGAGGAATTTAAGATGTTTTAAAAGATCACATCTATATATAGATATAAATATGAGTCAGGACGTAAGAACATGAATCCACAGCACAAACAGAAACACAATGAGATGTGTTCAACCAAATGATGGTGGAAACCAGGCTGGTTTCTATGCAGAGGAGCTGATGAGGGAAGTGGGAACAGGTGTGTAGGAAGGAGGGAACACAGGTGGATCTGGGAGGAGAGTCAGGTGACTGAAGAGATGGAAGTCTGAGGACATCTGGTGGACAGATGGAGAATAGCAGGAGACAGACAAATGTCCGAAAAAACAGAGCTTCACTGGATCCTGACTATGTCTGTCCTGGATGAGCAGTATCAAAGCTGGTTATCAGCTGGTTCTGTGAAGCCTGGGTTTCCAGAGTGTGTTCATGTGAAAAAAGCAGAGTTGCTCAGTAGAAGTGACACTAACAGAACCATGAATGAAGTATCTAATGTAATATAAGATTAAAGGGAGATACCTGCACAAATGTGCTTAGAACATGAGCAAAACCATTTCTGCCAGGTGAACTGTAAATGATATGATCACATGTTATTACCAGAATAAGAGACTCAGCAAACGAACAGTTTTTTATGGGATTCAGATCTGGACTCATTGCTCGCCATGTCAGAACTCTCCAGCACCATTGGAACCATTTCTGGGGGCTTTCTGAAGTGTGTTTCAGGTCATTGTCCTGCTGGAAGACCCATGACCTCTGGAGGAGACGCAGCTTCTGACACTGGCCCCAAAATTCTTTGGTGATCATCAGATTTCATGACACTATTCACACAGTCAAGGCAGCAAAGCAACTAAACATCTTTGAACCTCCACCATGTTTGACTGTGGGGACTATGTTCTTTTCTTTGAAGGGCTCATTTCTTTTTCTGTAAACAGTGTCTTGATGTCCTTTACCAAAAAGCTCTACTTTTGTCTCATCTGTCCACATTCTCCCAGAAGGATTGTGGTTTCGTAACATAAGTTCTGTCAAACTCCAGTCTTGCTTTTTTATGTCTTTGTGTCAGCAGTGGATTCCTCCTCCGTCTCCTACCATAGCGTCCCTTTTCATTCAGATGGTGACGGATAGTGCGAGGTGACACGTCCAGGGAGGTTAGCTACAGAGCCATGAGCTATAAACCTCTTGATGATATTGCACACGATCTCTGGAGATGGACTTTTAGCCTTGAGATTGTCCATGTTTTACACCTCTTTCCACTTCTTTCTTTTCTCAATGCTCAGTGTGACTCACAACACAAAGGTTGATTGAACGTTGGATTAAAACCTCGGACTATAGAGAGACATGACTCTTTGATGCTGAAACAGTTCTGGAAAGTCATTGTCACATTTTGTCAACTGATGTAAAAGTAACCATGAACATAATGTCACATATTTCCTGAAGGTTTAGATTTTATATTTGAAAATAATCTATGCTGTCTTTAAGTCTTTATTAGAATTATGTTAATTTGAATGAAAAAGATAAGAAGCTAATCAATACTTTAATAAACTGATTGATCCACTGATAATCAGCCTGATCAGATTGATCCAAGTCCCTGTTGGAGTCAGTGTGATCATTTCCATAGAGCCACTTTGCATCAGCAGCACCATGCTCCAGTGCTCTGGGAGAGTTTATAGTCCTGAGAGTTGAACACTGGATGACTGACAGCTGTCCTTCATGACAACAGAAGACACAGAAATCCTCCTCATCAAAAACATGACTCTGATCTCCGTCCTCATCTGGACTCTCCTCTGCTGCTGCTTCACAGGTAAAGTCCAGAGAATCCAACTCCTCTCCTCTATCAACATCCGTCCCTCTGAAATGAAGCCCACAAAACCATGATGCTGCTTTCTGTTTTTGTCTCTGTGTCCTCAGAGTCCAGAGGTCAGGTCACAGTGACTCAGCCTGGAGCAGTGAGCTCTGCTCTGGGAAGAACCACAACCATCAACTGTAGAACCAGTCAGGATGTGTATAGTGGGAGCTATTTAGCCTGGTACCAACAGAAAGATGGAGATGCTCCTAAACTGATTATTCGATATGCCACCACTCGAGCATCAGGGATTCCAGATCGTTTTACAGATGGTGGATCAAACTCTGACTTCACTCTGACCATCAGTGGAGTCCAGACTGAAGATGCAGCAGTTTACTACTGTCAGAGTCGCCACAGAATCAACAGTCAAGCTGTGTTTACACAGTGAAAAAGCATCGTACAAAAACCTCCCTCAGTCAGACTGAACAGAAACTGAACTGATGCTGCAGCTGGAAGCTACTGCAGAGACTGATACAGTTCACTGAATGTACACAAACACCAGTTGATGGTTAAAATCGAGATCATTCACTGTATCTGTTATGCTGAACATCAGTGTGCAACAATTCAAAATTTTTATATGTGATACATAAATACACTTCCAACACAGTGAAAACAACAATAGGGTAAAAAAGATGCAAACAAATTTAAGCTGAAATCAGACCTCTGAGGGAAGACAAATGATATCAAATTATTCATATTTTATTTAATAACACTTACTTTTACCATGAAGATTGACATGATTGAAGTCACTTCCGTAGTTTCCAAATGGCGGTCTGTGCAAACTGTGTACACGTTTTCACGCAGTTGCAATAAACCATCAAACTTTTGGAAAACGACCTAAGCAAAAAAAAATTAACTGATCTTGGGGTTTTCCAACGTTGCCTCCGCACAAGCGAAGCACCTCGCAGCTCTTAATACCTCGAGCTACATGGAACAAACAGTTTCTATCCACCAGGCTGTTTGTTCAGTGACCCAGGACACCGATGTCACGCTGCCGTGGTCCGGCCCTGTTGCTTCCGCTGGAAACGTGATGCCAACCCGCGGCCTTCTGGCCCTGTCGGACGACCAATGGCCTGTCCTGACACGGGCCTGCTCCTCCTGACACAGGAGGCCTGGATCCCGGCTAAAAGGAGACATCGGAGGACACCTGCTGCAGCTAATCTTGTCAACCAGTCCATTGGACCACCTTCCCCGGTCCAGGTGGAGAACCGTTTCACTGTTCTTGAAGAACTGGAAAGGCCGACCTCCCTGGTGGCGGTTCCCTGTGACTCCCTGCCCCGTGAGATACCACACAGCTCCACCGCCCGCGGGCAGCGCGGTCGGGGCCTCACCAGACCAGACGTGCCACCACCACCAACACCATGCCTCCAGAGAGGAATCCACATGCTCCTCCTCGGCGCACCTCTCCACCGCACCGTGCTCCCGGTCCGACCATGCTAATTATGGGTGACTCCATCATTAGAGACGTCCGCTTAAAATCAGCTAAAACGTTTTGCTTTCCTGGAGCCGCTGTCACTGACATAGCGGAGGAAATTCCAAACCTGATTGAAAGACATCCTACAGCAACAAAAGTAGTGATACACGTTGGCACAAATGACACCAAACGCCAACAGTCTGAGTTGCTGAAACGTGACTTCGTGTCATTTTTCAACTCACTGGAGAGTTTCCACGACAGACGGTTCTTCATTTCCAATTCCCACGCTGGGTCGCGGTGTTGGCTGGTTCTCCAGACTCCTCAGCCTGCACACATGGCTTCAACCACAAGTCTCCGCACACGGACTCTTTTACGTGGACAATTTCAATCTTTTCTGGGATCGTCCTCAGTACTTCAAGCAAGACGGACTGCACCCGAACTTTCTGGCATCACGGATGTTGACTGAGAACATTGTCCACAGCATCTCAGTCTCCGGAGACTGACTGACCATTGAAAACACCTGTGGCTCTGATGTGCTCACCTCTCCTGCATCTTCCGCTCCAACACCCGACAACATCCACAGGTATAAACAGCCCGAGATATTTATAGAATCTGACGTTACCAACAGACAAAATGCAGCTGTTATGGATTCTAATTTTTCACACAGGGAATATTATTATTTTGCTGAATGTTATGATCTTAACCACACTGCTATTTGCCCCATAGAGACTATGTCTGCTCCACGACCAATTAAACTTTTTAAACCAACAATGAACACAAGGGGAGTTAATCATAAAAATCTAATACAAGTTAAGACTACTGCTCATACTGAACCAAAACCCAAAACTTTCAAATGTGGATTATTAAATATCAGATCTCTCTCTTCTAAATCTCTGTTAGTAAATTACTTGATAAATGATCATCAATTCGATTTGTTTTGTCTCACTGAAACTTGGTTGCAGCAGGAAGAATATGTCAGTTTAAATGAGTCAACCCCCCCAAGTCATATTAATTATCATGTTCCTAGAAGCACAGGCTGAGGTGGAGGAGTAGCAGCAATATTTCACTCTAGCTTATCAATAATTCCTAGACCTAAACATAGTTATAACTCATTTGAGAGTCTTACTCTTAACCTTTCACACCCAAACTGGAAAACTCAAAAACCACTATTATTTGTTATCGTGTACCGTCCTCCAGTCCCTTATTCAGAATTTTCTGATTTTCTATCTGATTTAGTGCTTAGTACAGATAAAGTCATTATAGTGGGTGACTTTAACATTCATGTAGATGCTGACAGTAACTGCCTGAGCACTGCGTTTAATTCATTACTAGATTCAATTGGTTTTTCCCAAAATGTAAATAAACCCACTCACTGTTTTAGTCACACATTGGACCTTGTACTTACATATGGCATTGAAACTGATAATTTAATAGTATTTCCTCATAATTCTCTTCTGTCTGACCATTTTCTAATAACATTTGAATTTACAATAATGGACTATACAGCAGTTAGGAAAAAATTCCACTACAGCAGATGTTTATCTGAAAATGCTGTGAATATTTTTAAAGAAATTATCTCTTCATCTTTTTCACCACCATGTGTCAATACTATGGTGAGTAGCCATCTTACTCCTGTACAAATTGATTACTTAGTTGACGATTCTGCAGCCTCATTGCGTATGATACTAGATACAGTTGCCCCTCTGAAAAAAAAGGCAGTGAATCAGAGGAGCCGACCTCCATGGTACAATTCACAAATGCGCAGCTTAAAGCAGGCGTCACGAAAATTAGAGAGGAAGTGGCGTTCCACTAATTTAGAAGAATCCCGGTTAGCCTGGAAAAACAGTTTAAAAATGTACAAAAAAGCTCTCCGTGATGCCAGAACAGCATATTATTCCGCACTAATAGAGGAAAACAAGAACAACCCCCGGTTTCTGTTCAGCACTGTAGCCAGGCTGACTAAGAGCCATAGTTCTGTTGAGCCTAGTTTTCCCTTAACTCTGAGCAGCAATGACTTCATGACTTTCTTTACTAATAAAATTGTGGCCATTAGGCAAAAGATTCACCAGATCCTCCCTACAAATATTACAGATAGAGCTTCATGTACAACAGCTCGAGAATCCTCAATCCCTCTTAGACTGCTTTTCACACATAGATCTCACTGAGCTAAGTTCAACTATCGCCTCCTCAAAACTAACAACATGTCTTTTAGACCCTGTTCCAACCAAATTGCTTAAAGATGTTCTACCTTTAATAGACACTTTCATATTAGATTTGATTAACCTATCTTTAGAAACTGGCTATGTACCAAAGGCTTATAAAGTTGCTGTAATCAAACCATTACTTAAAAAACCCTGTCTTGATCCAGGTGATTTAGCCAACTATAGACCAATATCAAATCTCCCGTTTATCTCTAAAATCCTGGAAAAAGTAGTTGCAAAACAATTATGTGATCACCTTTACAGGAATAATTTGTATGAAGACTTTCAGTCAGGATATAGAGCTCATCACAGTACAGAAACAGCACTAGTAAAAGTCTCCAATGATCTTCTCCTCGCTTCAGATAATGGACTTGTGTCCGTACTTGTCTTACTAGACCTTAGTGCCGCATTTGACACCATTGACCACAACATTTTATTACAGAGACTAGAACATGGATTTGGGATTAAAGGAACCACATTACATTGGTTTAAATCTTATCTGTCAGACAGATTCCAACTTGTTCATGTTAATGATGACTCTTCTTTATGCACCAAAGTTAGCTATGAAGTTCCACAGGGCTCTGTGTTAGGACCAATACTTTTTAATCTGTACATGTCACCTTTAGGCAAAATTATTAGGAAACATTCCACATAATTCCACTGCTATGCAGATGATACCCAGCTCTTCCTGTCCTTTCTACTCGATGACTCCACTCTCATCACGCCTGTCTCTCAGACATCTCAGCCTGGATGAGAGCGAGACATCTTTAGCTCAATCTCACCAAGACCAAAGTCCTTGTCTTCCCAGCCAGACCTTCAACACAACATCGGCATCAACATTGGATCTACAGTGATTGTTCCCACTAAGTCGGCCAGAAATCTGGGGGTCATCATCATCGACCAACTGAACTTTAAGGACCACATGCCCTCAGTCTCTAGAGCAGCAGATTTGCTCTTTACAACATCAGAAAGATCAGACTCTACCTCACGAGATATGAAAAGCGCCTGTACAATGAGTCGGGTTGTATATTTCATCTTGATTACTGTAACGCTTTGTTAATGGGGTTACTGGTATCCACAATCAAACCCTTGCAGATGATCCAAAATGCAGCAACTCTGCAATGTTTGCACTAGGTTTCACTCGATGCACGTTACATAGCTTGTGTTGTTTCGTAGCACCTTTGTTCTGGAGCAACGTTATCTGGTTTCCACTGTGTACAACTGTGTATAGTATAAATGACAATAAAAGCCACTTGACTTGACTTGACAGTGGTTCTTGTGTCAATTAGTCATAATTATCAAGTGCTCAGAATCGTCCCAGCATGGTGTGAAATGTTCTTTACACAATCTGCAGCAATGCAATTGTGAAAAATGTAAGACTCCCTCTGTCCTTAGCACATCCAGCAGAGGGTGCTGCAAGGACAGAAAAGGGTCAGGGGTCACTGGGTTCATGAATTTTATTCTACCTGATTGTGTTGCATTGACTTCACTCAAAAACAATAAGTAAAGGGGTTTGTTCACCCTGCACTTAATTCTAACTTGATGAAAATTAGTAAGAAGTGCATATTGTTTATAACGGAGTAAAATTGACTAAAAATGGAAAATAGAAGAATAGATGTTATAATAACTTTAATAAACTTTTAACAATATTTCTCACCAAAACAAATGTATTAGTGTACTGATGCAGGTTTTTATTACAGGTTCAATTATTTATAGATTCATTTGTCATTTCCAGAAGGACCCTAATATAAATGTAATTATTTTTATAGTTATAGAGTTTACTACACTCTAACATGAACTCCTATTTTATTTAGTATATAATTTCAAAGCCATCAAGTTGATTTCAAGTATGACTGGACATAATGGAACTATTAAGATGGAAATATTATTTACAACAGCCTTAAAAAGAGCTAATTTTTTATTGAACTGAAACAATCTTCTTCTTTTCCTTTCGGCTGCTCCCTTTCAGGAGTCGCCACAGCGAATCATGTGCCTCCATCTAACTCTGTCCTCTGCATCCTCTTCACTCACACCAACTAACTTCATGTCCTCCCTCACTACATCCATAAATCTCCTCTTTGCTCTTCCTCTAGACCTCCTGCCTGGCAGCTCCAACCTCAGCATCCTTCTACTGATATATTCACAGTTTCTCCTCTGAACATGTCCAAACCACCTCAATCTGTCCTCTCTGACTTTATCTCCAACACATCTAACATGAGCTGTCCCTCTGATGTACTCATTCCTGATCCTGTCCATCCTCGTCACTCCCAAAGAGAACCTCAACATCTTAAGCTCTGCTACCTCCAGCTCTGCCTCCTGTCTTTTCTTCAGTGCCACTGTCTCTAAGCCGAACAACATCTCTGGTCTCACCACCGTCTTGAACATCTTTCCTTTCATTCTCGCTGATACTCTTTTATCACACAACACACCTGACACTTTACTCCACCCGTTCCAACCTGCCTGCACTCGCCTCTTCACCTCTTTTCTACACTCTCCGTTGCTCTGAACCTTTGACCCTAAGTACTTAAAGTCCTGCACCTTCTTCACCTCTGCTCCCTGTAACCTCACTGTTCCCCCTGGGTCCCTCTCATTGACACACATGTATTCTGTCTTACTGCGGCCAAGCTTCATTCCTCTGTTTTCCAGAGCAGACCTCCACCTCTCTAGATTTTCCTCCACCTGCTCCCTGCTCTCACTACAAATCACAATGTCATCTGCAAACATCATAATCCATGGATATTCTTGTCTAACCTCATCTGTCAGTCTGTCCATCACCAGAGCAAACAAGAAGGGGCTCAGAGCCGATCCTTGATGCAGACCCACCTCCACCTTGAACTCCTCTGTCACACCTACAGCACACCTCACCACTGTCTTACAGCTCTCATACATGTCCTGCACCACTCTAACATACTTCTCTGCCACTCCAGACGTACTCATACAATATCACAGCTCCTCTTTCGGCACCCTGTCATACACTTTTTCTAAATCTACAAAGACACAATGCAACTATGACCTTCTCTGTACTTCTCCATCAGCATCTTCAAAGCAAATACTGCATCTGTTGTTCTCTTATTAGGCATGAAACCATATTGCTGCTCACAAATGCTCAGCTCTGCCCTTAGCCGAGCTTACACTACTCTTTCCCACAACTTCATTGTGTGGCTCATCAGCTTTATTCCTCTGTAGTTGCCACAGCTCTGCACATCTCCCTTGTTCTTAAAAATGGGCACCAGTACACTTCTCCTCCAGTCCTCAGCATCCTCTCACTCTCCAAGATCTTGTTAAACAAACTAGTCAGAAACTCTACTGCCACCTCTCCTAGACACTTCCATACCTCCACAGGTATGTCATCAGGACCAACTGCCTTTCCACTCTTCATCCTCTTCAATGTCCTCCTCACTTCACTCTTACTAATCTTTGCTACTTCCTGCTCCACACCAGTCACCTCTTTTACTCTTCGTTCCCTTTCATTTTCCTCATTCATCAACTCTTCAAAGTTCTCCTTCCGTCTTCCCATCACACTCCTGGCACCTGTCAATACATTTCCATCCTTATCTTTAATCACACTAACCTGCTGCACATCCTTCCCATCTCTATCTCTTTGTCTGGCCAACCTGTACAAATCCACCTCTCCCTCTTTAGTGTCCAACCTAACATACAAGTCCTCATATGCTCTTTGTTTGGCCTTTGCCACCTCTACCTTCACCTTACTCTGCATTTCCCTGTACTCCTGTCTACTCTCTTCAGTCCTCTCAGTGTCCCACTTCTTCTTAGCTAACCTCTTTCTCTGTATACACTCCTGAACTTCCTCGTTCCACCACCAAGTCTCCTTGTCCGCTTTCCTCTTTCTAGATGACACACCGAGTACCCTCCTACCTGTCTCCCTGATCACTTTAGCTGTAGTGGTCCAGTCATTTGGAAGCACCTCCAAACCACCCAGAGTCTGTCTCAGCTCCTCCCTGAAAACTACACAACATTCTTCCTTTTTCAACTTCCACCACTTCGTCCTCTGCTCTGCCTTCATCCTCTTCATATTCCTCACCACCATCAGTCATTTTACACACAACCATCCTGTGTTGTCTGGCTACACTCTCCCCTACCAATACTTTACAGTCACTGATCTCTTTCAGATTACAACGTCTACACAAGGTGTAGTCTACCTGAGTGCCTCTTATACGTCACCCTATGTTCCTGCCTCTTCTGAAAGAAAGTGTTTACTACAGCCATTTCCACCCTCTTTGCAAAGTCAACCACCATCTGACCTTCTGTGTTCCTGTCCTGAACACCAAACCTGCCCATAACAGTCTCATCACCTCTGTTCCCTTCACCTACATGTCCATTGAAATCTGCACCAATGACCACTCTCTCACCTCTGGAGACACTTCATCTAACTCACTCCAGAATTTCTCCTTCTCTTCTAACTCACATCCTACCTGTGGGGCATAACCACTCACAACATTGAACATCACCCCTTCAACTTCCAGCTTCAGACTCATCAACCTGTCTGATACTCTTTTTTACCTTTAGAACATTCCTCACAAAATCCTCTTTCAGTATAACTCCTACTCCATTTCTCTTCCTATCTGACTCATGGTAGAACAACTTGAACCCTGCTCCTAAGCTTCTAGCCTTGCTACCTTTCCACCTGGTCTCCTGGACACACAGTATGTCCACCTTCCTTCTCTGCATCATGTCGATCAACTCTCTAGCCTTCCCTGTCATAGTACCAACATTCAAAGTCCCTACTGTCAGTCCTACATTCTTAGCTTTCCTCTTCTCTCTCTGCCTACGAACACACTTTCCTCCTCTTCTTCTTCATCTTCGACCAACAGTAGTCCAATTTCCACCGGTTCCCTGTAGGTCAACAGCACTGGTGGCGGTCGTTGTTAACCCGGGCCCCGACCGATCCGGTATGGAAGTCATTGTCACGATTCGCATGTTTGATTTGGCATGTGTTTTACATCGGATGCCCTTCCTACCACAACCGTCTGCATTTATCCAGACTTGGGACTGGCACAAAAAGACACTGGCTTGTGCCCCCTTGCGGTTGCATTTATTGAACTGAAACAATAAAAACCTTTATTATGTTTATTAAATGTTATTATGTTGTTAAATGCAATTTAATAGTAAAGGAGAGAAAAACACAGAGAGACAGCAAAGTGAAACCAGTAGCAGAGTCCTAGTAAGTCAGGTCAGAACTGGAAACACTGGTGTCTCCTCAGTGTCTCTGACTTGTGAGGCCAGACAGGGCTCCCAGACTCTGGTTTCAGAGTCCACCTTCCCCCACTGGTCTGCAGGGAGCCTCAGGGTGCTGCTCCATCTGCAGAGGCCGTCCATCTCCAGCACCACTGTGCTCCTGCTCTCCTCCCAGCTGATGCTGCTCTTCACTGGCCCAGTCAGGGTGGGAAGGACTCGACCCACTGCACAGAAAGAGAACAAAGTGTAGAAACACTGCAGGTTTAGATGAAAATGGTCCGAAGATTTTCACTTCCTCTTTAACCTTAGTAACCATAGCAACAGATTGATGAACCATGAAAACAGATGGTTTCAGAACTAAAGCTAAAACGTCAAGTGTCATTTTGTTCCACAGATGTTTCACCATTTAATCCTGCAAATTACTTATTGTTAGCTTTAAAAAAGAAGAAAAAACATCAAATCACTGGGTCTAACTAATGGATTGATGGATGAATGCAGCACAATTTGCGATAAATAAAAATCTATAGGAAACTTGTAAATAATAAAAAAACTAAATGTCACACATTTGTTGGAGGGGACTTATTTTGGGAAACATACTTTTAATGAATTGTTAAAATTTTAGTGTAACAAAGAGAAAAATGTAAGAAATATGTTACAGTGTGATAAACTAAACAATCACTGCAACGGTCTTAAAAATAAATATCAGCTAAATGTTGCAGTAATGTACAATAACTAAACACAATTAAATACAGTTTAAGTAGAACTGACTCCAAAGTAAACTTAATGTATCAGTGAGAAAAAGCCAGAGTCATGATTTTAAAACATCTAAATGTAGAGAGACATGACTGAATATTAATCAAATAAACAACAATCAACAACAAAAAAAGTGTAAAAGAAAAGTCAGTTGCTGTAAAAGTGGCCATAAACATAATGTCACTAATTTCCTGAATGTTTATATTTTACCTTTAAATATACAGTATATTAATTTCCAAACTAATCCCTGTTTATATATTTGAATACAAAAGAAAAGATTTTGAAATGAATGTCTAGAAAAAAGTTACAAACAAACTGAACCATTGATAATCAGCCTGATCAGAATGATCCAAGTCCCTGTTGGAGTCAGTGTGATCATTTCCATAGAGCCACTTTGCATCAGCAGCACCATGCTCCAGTGCTCTGGGAGAGTTTATAGTCCTGAGAGTTGAACACTGGATGACTGACAGCTGTCCTTCATGACAACAGAAGACACAGAAATCCTCCTCATCAAAAACATGACTCTGATCTCCGTCCTCATCTGGACTCTCCTCTGCTGCTGCTTCACAGGTAAAGTCCAGAGAATCCAACTCCTCTCCTCTATCAACATCCGTCCCTCTGAAATGAAGCCCACAAAACCATGATGCTGCTTTCTGTTTTTGTCTCTGTGTCCTCAGAGTCCAGAGGTCAGGTCACAGTGACTCAGCCTGGAGCAGTGAGCTCTGCTCTGGGAGGAACCACAACCATCAACTGTAAAACCAGTCAGATTGTTGATGTTTGGAACAACTATCAGCTTTTAGCCTGGTACCAACAGAAAGATGGAGAACGTCCTAAGCTTCTAATCTATTGGGCAACTTATCGAGACTCAGGGATTCCAGATCGTTTTTCAGGCAGTGGATCAAACTCTGACTTCACTCTGACCATCAGTGGAGTCCAGACTGAAGATGCAGCAGTTTACTACTGTCAGAGTTATCACAGCATCAACAGTCAGTGGTTGTTCACACAGTGAAAAAGCATCGTACAAAAACCTCCCTCAGTCAGACTGAACAGAAACTGAACTGATGCTGCAGCTGGAAGCTACTGCAGAGACTGATACAGTTCACTGAGGACACACACACACACACACACACACAAAAATCAGTTGATGATTAAAGTCTATTGTGATAAACATGAATATAAAGCAACAAAAACATCTTTACAAACATTTCCTTCTCTATTAATAGTAGCTTAATAATTACATTTATATGAGAATATAAAATCATTCACAGCATTAAGTTAAATAATTTTGTCTAAATAATTTTAACTACTTCATTAAAACCCAGTCGAAAGATAAGCATCACTTCTCTCAAATCCCAAAAAACTATATCTTTGTTAGCTTCTAACATCTAAACAAAATTCAATATTCAGTAAAGATCAGTGACTTCATTTGTTCACATACATGTAAATATAATCATCATAACACAGTTTCACTGATGCTACTTCAAAGCTAAACTGCAATGAGATTAAAAGAAACAGCATTTGTCCACATTGTCCATCTACTTTTTGTTGTGCAGTGTGATGTCCTCTGACCTCTGACCTTTAGCTTGTTGGCTCTCCTCTCACAGGTACATGTAACTGGTGGCAAATAAAGTGACAGACGCCAAAAACACTTCCAAATAACTGATTTCTTTACTAACATGAATTTCAGATGAGATGTGGAAGTTGGTGAATGTTGCTGTGAAAACTCAATAAAGGCCTGGAGAGAGTCTTACAGAAAGGACTGAGGTGAAATTTTTTATAGTGGTTCAGAGAATTGGACCCAGGTTTTTGGAGTTCATGGCCCCGTCCTGTACCTGTACCTGTAGCAGGAGGCCAGAGGTCGTCACATGAGCATTTATGGCAGATGGAGTCGACCAGTTGTCATTGAACTTTTCAGAGTCTCAGGCCTCTCAGCACTTTATAATACGATAAACTTTATTGTCTGTCCCAACCGGAGACAGTAATTCCTCTTTGACAAAGCTCCACACTTCACACGTACTACGTACAATACAGATACAATTAACACAGTTCAAAACAACAACCAGATAAAATGTCTACTTTTTGCTTTTCAGAATAGTTATTGTTCTGGTGATGAATGATTTTTTTCCAGTGGGACTTTATAACACCTGACCGATGGCAGCAGCGGGAAAGAAATGTGTAGGGGATGAGAAGGGTCCTCAGTAATCCGGGTTGCTTTCCTCACCACCAATCGGCTGTAAAGCTCAGAAAGAGGAGTCTGTGGTGATCCGGTTCTCTTGCTGCCCTGATTAATTAAAAGTTTGGTTTTGTGTTAAAAGGTGAAATTATAATAGGTTGTAATGTTGAACATGAGGATGGATTCAAAGAGTGATGTGTAAACCAACGTTAATATTTCCCTGCTGACTTGACCTTTAGCTTCCTCAGCAGGTGGAGGCACTGTTGTGCTTTTTTTATACACTGAGTCAGCATGTTGTGTGAAGGACAAGCAGGTGTCAATCTCTGTCCCTAGATAATTAGTGTGATTGCTGAAAGCAATCACACTATTGTTGTTTCCAGTATTTAATGTTATTATTATTCCGTATTCTTCCGCCAATTTTTCGGCATGCTAAAACTCCTAAGTGCTAACAGCTGTAAACATGGTTCCAACTGTAACATGTTAAGCATGGTTGGGAGAGGTGTGCTATTATCCTGTGTGCTGATAGCTAATGTACTGTAATTATTATGAATATTAATATGAATTTTTTTTTCAATGGAAAGTCTATGGAAGTGATGTTCAAACAGCAATATCTCTAAAACTACACATGGTAGCATGATGCAGCTTTGTGGGATGCTGTCCCATAATGAAATGCTTCACATGTTACAGCGTGGGCTCTATAGCGCCACCGTGTGGTCAGATATCAGCATGTTTATGTGCGTTTTTTGACATGCTACTACTCCTACACGCTTACAGCTAGAAACATGGTTCCAACTGTAATATGTTAAGTACAGTTAGGAGAGATGACGTATTACTCTGTGGGCTGACAGCTGATGTACAATAATTGTTATGAATATTTGTATGATTTGTTTTTTGCATTGCCGTCTATGAGAGGAATCTTAATACTGCAATATCTCAAAAACTACACATGGTAGCATGATGCAGCTTTGAGGGATGCTGTCCCATGATGAAGCGCTTCACATGTTACAGCGTGGGCTCTCTACCGCCACCGTGTGGTCAATTGTCAGCATGTTTATGTTCGTTGTTTTGACATGCTACTACTCCTACACGCTTACAGCTAGAAACATGGTTCCAACTGTAATATGTTAAGTACAGTTACGAGAGATGACGTATTACTCTGTGGGCTGACAGCTGATGTACAATAATTATTATGAATATTTGTATGATTTGTTTTTTGTTGTCTATGAGAGCAATCTTCACATGGCTGTATCTCGAAAACTACACGTGATATTGTTATGAAACTCTCAGGAAAGCTGCCCCATGATGAAATGCTTCACATGTTAAAGTGTGGACTCTCTAGCGCCACCGTGTGGTCAGTTATTTAACTCGTTTTTTAACTCCTAAAATTTTTTTTTTTTTTCTCAATTCACTTCTATGTTTTCCAGGGCCTTTAGTACTACCACGTGCGCCACCTGGCGGCCGTTCGCGGTACTGCAACTGTTTCGATCTTTCTTTTTAAGCTAATGCAATGACGGACTTGAATGAAACTTTACAAATACGTGCAGGACACTGCCCTGAACACGCGTGTTAAACGTTTCTCCACTGGGGGGCGCTATTGTGGGTGTTTTTTTTTTTTGGTATTTTATCCTCAGAACTTCATTAGTGTTGAGAGGGCAAGATGGCAACAGTTGATTCCTTTGGACAGGCTGTCATCTGCTGGAGAGATGGTGAATAGCAATTGAAAACTTCTTCATTGTTTCATGTGCTTTCACTAGTTGTTCAATATTTTAAAAAACTACACATGCTACAGTGTTGCCTGTCGCTTCTACAACGTTCAGAGCTGCAGATTCGGCGATGGCTGCAACGGCTGCGGCGGCTGGCTTTCAGCAATCACACGCATTTTCTGCAGGAAATGCCCATTCTAGTTAAAGGATTGCACCTGCTCCACCGACTGGCCCTGGATACTCAGTGGTTGAGTCAGCAAAGGGGAGGTTTTTCCTCTGGCCCCAAAGCACAGTTCTTTTGTCTTTGTTATGTTCAGCTCCATCCTGTTGACCTCCTGCTGGTGTTGAGACAGAGTCTGGGTGTCAGTCACGTGAGCCACCAGGGCCATGTCGTCTGCATACTTTAAGAGCTTCATTCCTCCCTTGTTGCGGCAGATATTATTTGTGTGGACAGAGAAGAGCATGGGAGACAAAGCACATCCCTGAAGCAGTCCTGTGTTTAGTACCAATGTACTGGATTTAAAACCATTAAAAAGCACATGTTGTGGCCTGTTCTGTAGAACATTCTTTATCAATAAAATCAATGTGGGTGCACATGAAGACCGGAGAGGCAATGCAATACAGTGTCCATCTGTACTGTGTTAAAAACAGAAGAAAAGTCCTTTTTGCAGTTTGTTTGCACCAACATTAAACAGTCCCACGAATGTCATTGTCTCCATATCAGCTGCTGAATGGACCATGTGTGGTGATTCAGATCCTTTCAGGGGAAGTCATTTTGGGACTGACTTCACTCTGAGCATCAGCAGGGTTCAGTCTGTAGATGCAGTTTATTAGAGGAGGGGGACCAATGTCAACAAACAGTGGCACAGAAATTCAGTGAAGAGCTTTGATTAAAGCAGTTTCTAAGTAAGACCACCACGTTAAGACTGTCAGCGTGAAAATGGATCACGAGTCTTTCAAAATCTCCCATTTTCCTCTGTTTAACTTATACCAAGACGTCTGTATTTATCAGTCAATGCAGTTATAATACTACTGTGTATTATTTGGAGACAACAATGTCTCTGGATTAACAGGACTGCTGGGTAAACTAAAGAAATGTCTTTAACCCAGCTTCTTTGTGAGTATTTGTAATAATGGGATCACTGAGATCTGCTGCACTTTGAATTCCCAACTTCTGTCACTTATGAAGTGTATCATACATAAGTATTCAGACCCTTTGCAACAACACTTGAAATGTAGCTCAGGTGCCTCCAATTTCTCTTGATCCTTGCTGAGATGTTTCTACACCTTGACTGGAGTCCACCTGTGGTCAATCAAATTGATTGGACATGATTTGGAAAGGTGCACACCTCTGTATAGAAGCCCTCACAGCTGACGATGCAGACTGTCTCAGAGCAAAGGGCCTTAGTCAGAGCGGTGACCAAAAACCCAATGGTCATTCTGACTGAGCTCCAGAGATTCTGTGTTGAGATGGGACAAAGTTCCAGAAGGACAACTGTAACTGCAGCTCTCCACTGATCTGGGCTTTATGGCAGAGTGGCTAGAAACAAAACCCCCCTAAGTCCAATCACATGAAACCTGCTTGGAGTTTACAAAAAGGACCTGAGACTGTAATTGATGCCGAAGGTGCTTCAACAAAGTCCTGAGCAAAGGGTCTGAATACTTATGTACATGTGATATTTCAGTTTTTCATTTACATAAATTTACAGACGTTTCTAAAATTCTGTTCCCACTTTGTCATTATGGTTTACAGAGTGTAAATTAATAAGAAAAAAATGGAAATGAAACAAGTGTAGTATGAGGCTGTGACATAACAAAATTGAAAACAGTGAAGGCTGTGAAAACTTTCCAAATGCTGTAAGTCAGCATCTCATCTGTCTTTATTAACATATAAATGAGACATGGATCCTCGTCAGGGCCAGAGGTTAGTAATAGTAATAAATATTGATATAAAACGTGTCGTTTAAGCGTGTTTCTACTTCCATTTATGGCAAATTGTGTGACTGAAAATGAAGCTTGTGCATGTTCACATTAAAAATGTGGTAAAAAAAAATGAATCTGCATCCTTCTGTCCTGCTCCACCAGTCACTGACTCCTACATTGTTTCACTTCCCATTAAGAAACCTCTCATGTAAATCAGCACAGAAAGAGTCCTCATATGACCCAAATCACCCCAAACTACTAAAGTTCTCACAGCCCAAGTATATAAAACTAAGTTAACTAAGGAAAAGGTAGTTAAGTGTCTTTATAATGTAGAAATTACATTGTTCCAAAACCCTTGCTGTTTAAAAAATTCACCATAAAGTTTGATCTCTTTACTGTTTAAACATGGTAAAAACTATGAGGTAGAATGTACAAAAAGAACATGTTATGTTGAACCACTTTAATTGGTTTTTTTCTCCAAATTAATCTACGTTTCTACACTAAAATCTCAAAATCCAGTCTTTAAAATTTTTTCTGGAAAACAGAGTTATAGACAAATAAATGTGCAAAAAATAAAACTATTAAAGACAAAAGCGAAAGTGTATAACTGTAATCTTATGCCCCCTGACATTTTTTCACTGCTCCCCTAAACCAAGCAACTAGATCTGACATTTGTTCAAGGGGTTTTGTCACAACTTTCATTTCAATCATTTCCATAGAGCCACTTTGCATCAGCAGCACCATGCTCCAGTGCTCTGGGAGAGTTTATAGTCCTGAGAGTTGAACACTGGATGACTGACAGCTGTCCTTCATGACAACAGAAGACACAGGAATCCTCTTCATCAAAAACATGACTCTGATCTCCGTCCTCATCTGGACTCTCCTCTGCTGCTGCTTCACAGGTAAAGTCCAGAGAATCCAACTCCTCTCCTCTATCAACATCCGTCCCTCTGAAATGAAGCCCACAAAACCATGATGCTGCTTTCTGTTTGTGTCTCTGTGTCCTCAGAGTCCAGAGGTCAGGTCACAGTGACTCAGCCTGGAGCAGTGAGCTCTGCTCTGGGAGGAACCACGACCATCAACTGTAAAACCAGTCAGAATGTGTATAATGGGAACTATTTAGCCTGGTACCAACAGAAAGATGGAGAACGTCCCAAACTGCTCTTTTATTATGTTAACAGCCGAGTGCCAGGGACTCCAAGTCGTTTTACAGATGGTGGATCAAACTCTGACTTCACTCTGACCATCAGTGGAGTCCAGACTGAAGATGCAGCAGTTTACTACTGTCAGAGTTATCACAGCATCAACAGTCAAGCTGTGTTCACACAGTGAAAAAGCATCGTACAAAAACCTCCCTCAGTCAGACTGAACAGAAACTGAACTGATGCTACAGCTGGAAGCTACTGCAGAGACTGATACAGTTCACTGAATGTACACAAACACCAGTTAATGGTTAAAATCGAAATGATTCACTGTATCTGTTATGCTGAACATCAGTGTGTAACATCTTTACAAAGACTCATTTATTACCTTGTTACTTGATATTATTTTATAATATTCTATAATTATTAAATCTTGATGACTCCACACTGTAGGGACTGATGCAATTCACTAAGGACACACACACACACACACACACACAATTTAGCAAGACACTAAATAATTTCTCCATCTCAGCTTCTGTCTATTCAAACAAAAAAATCTTAATTGTTCTATATTCTCAAAAAGCCAAAATGGCTGTTTTAGTGACTCGGCTTCAAACGTTTTCAGCTAAATATAACTGAACAAAACCATGAAGACAAAGATCAGCATCAGAACCCTTGATGAGTGAAGACAGTCCAAAGATAAACATCACATCCCTGAAATCCTAGAAAACTTCATCTTTGTTAACATATGAACTAAATTCAGAATCAGTTTGGATCATAAAAAGTCAAAGATCAGTGACTTCATTTGTTAATATAAATAACTAAAAATCACTGTAACAAACTGTACAATCACACATTTTCTCTAATATTTTACTGGAAAACTAAAATATAAACAGATTCAAAGATTATTTGGAAACAGCTGTAAAGAAAACTATGTGTCCACATTGTCCATCTACTTGTTGTGTAGTGTGACGTCCTCTGACCTCTGTGCTTTAACTTGTTTGCTGTTCTTTCACAGTTACATGTAACTGGTGGTGTTTGTCTCAAAGGCAAAGAAAGTAAAAGACACTGAAAACACACTTGAAGAATTTCTAGAGTGTGAAATAAGAGACGTGTGTAAGTCAGTTAAAAACTCCTAAAGGATCCACATTAAAGGCCTGGAGAGAGTCTTACAGAAAGGACTGAGGTGGAAACTTTGCTTTTGGTTGAAAGCACTGCTGCACTGATGGGAAACCCCCTGATCCACTGAGGACAGTTCCAGCTGAGTGACTGTGTGTGTTTGCATATGTGTCCTGCCTCTGTCTCCCAGCTGTTAAGAGACCAGTGTTGATCAGGGTCTGTCCAGGCCTTTCAGAGCCACTGACACGCCGGCAGCACAATGATGATGTCTCTGAGTCTACTGCTGTCCACCCTGGGGCTCCTTGTTCAGGATGAGACTCTCTTGTGAAAACTTTGCTTCAGGATGAAACCAGGTTCAGCACAATGATGTTCTGCTCTGATGGAGAAACACTGAAACAAGCAGCATTGACCTTCTTCCATCTATTGTCCATGTTAAACAAATGATCCTCTTTTGTTTGGATGCTGATCATCTTTGTGCAAGCTGGATTTGTCTCAATAACCCTTCTCCTCTTTTTCATGGCTTCCAGGTTCATCAGGACAAATCACCCTGACTCAGTCTCCTGGATCTCAGTCTGTTGTTCCAGGACAGTCTGTGTCCATCACATGTAAATCCAGTCAGAGTATTAGCAACAACCTGCACTGGTACCTTCAGAAACCTGGAGAAGCTCCTAGACTTCTTGTGAGATATGCTACAACTCGTCAGTCTGGAGTTTCTGATCGTTTCACTGGAAGTTATTCTGGAACTGACTTCACTCTGTCCATCAGTGGAGTTCAGACTGAAGATGCAGGAGTTTATTACTGTCAGCAGAGTTACAGCTCGTTCACACAGTGAAAAAACGTCGTACAAAAACCTCCCTGAGCTGAAGAGGAACTGATCTGACAACAACTGTAATGAAACTAAAACACTAAAGGTTTGTACAGTAACACAGAACATAACAAGTCAAAGCACAAAGTCACAGAAACATTTCATTTATTAAACTACTTCAAATAAAAACTGAGTTTAACCTGCTGTTAAACAGTCACTTGTACTGACTGTTTTCTGAAACAATGAGACGATGAAATGTTGATTGAAATAATATCAGATCTGTTTTAATGTCTTTTTCCTTTGAGGTTTAGTTTATCATTTATATTCAATGCACTTAAATGAACATATTAAAAAATAGAAATCATGATCTTGTTTAGTCTTTGTTCCCATGAACTGTGACCTTCTTGTCTATTTATACACATATATACAGCACAATACTAATAACTGAGCACTATATCCACACACACATACACACACACACACACACACACACACACACACACACACACACACACACACACACACACACACACACACACACACAGCTTCATGAAAATTTGTGTTGGAATTATCACGTGTGTGTCAGACACAGGTTTATAGGTTTACAGTTACATTTGCATCCCCCTACATCCCCCATGTAAGGAGACACAATCTGAACCTAAACCTACAGTAACATAGTAATAATGTACATTCAGCTGCTACAAATGGACTTTTTCCATCAGACGCAACAAAATGGTCAAGAAGTTTATTTTAAAAAGTATTTTTTTAAATGACACTATATCACTAACACAAATTTCCATTTTTCATAAATTTTTTAATATACTTTTTTGTTGCCATTTCAAAATAATAGAATGCAAACTTTGGCACCCAACTGTAGGCCTTATTACATTTCATTCAGTTGTCATTTTTTAGCATCACTCAGTCAGTATCATCAGTACCATGTGTCCACGTGTTGATAAGAGTATTAAAACCTGAAAAATGTGTCTTTACAGTAAAATCTGATTAAAAACATTTGCATTTAATTTTGTCGGATTAATTACAATTTAAACATTGAATCAACTGACATCTCTACTAACGACCAAAGCTCTCAACTTGAGAACCCAAATAAAAGTGGAAGAGTTACAATGTATGAACCTGTAAGGTCCATTGTTTATGTGGGTCTCATAGTTTGAACTAAGTGGAGTTTATCATGAGTGGATCTAATGAAACTATGAGCACAGAAACATGAGTTTATTTTCCATCAACACACATGAAAACTACAGACTGGATGAGCAGTTTTACTATATGTGATCATTTAAATAACCAAAATTTTATATTGTTTGTAATTATTATAAATAAAAAAAGTTGTTTTCACAAAACTCCCAAATAATAAAAAGATAATAAATAGCCAAAATAATTGTAAATTCATTAATCTTGCACTTGCACAGTCTTTCAGCTGAAGTTTGGACAAATTTATTTTTTTTTTTTATGTTAAATATTTTGTGATTTACTGTATTTTTCCATATTATTAATGTAGAAACAAACAAAATGCTTTAAATCAGTTTTTAATGTGTTTTTTAAACATCAGCTTTTGTTGTGGAGTGTCTCTCTGTCCTCTGTGGTCTGTTTGCTCCTCACTTGCAGGTACCTTTTTCGGCTCCTATTTAACATCAATGAGGCTAAAGCCAGTGATCAAGCAGCTCAGAGTAATGCAGTTCCCTCTTTTACCAGGTGAGGTCAGTGGTTGTTCACACAGTGAAAAAGCATCGTACAAAAACCTCCCTCAGTCAGGCGCTGATCTGTTCACATTAATCCTCCTCTGTTTCAGTTTGTGATCATTTTTGACCAGATATTTAAATTAACACACACTGACCCCCCAGGACTCTGGGCCTGTGCCCACTATAGTTTCATGATCCATCAGTGAGTTCATCTACTTTATCTTATATCAATCAGAGTTTTTAGATTTCATGTGTCTGTTGTACTTTTACACACTTTGTACTGATGGTTGCACCAATAGAAACATCGTCTGATCACAACCATTTTCACTGCAGCCTGCTCTGCATTAGTGACACTATGATGTTGTTAAGTCACTGACAGACTGATGGTCTGACACTTTGTATATTGTTAAATGTTTCTTTCATTAAAATGATTCTGTTCATCTGTAAGAAAGAAACACTTCCTGTTTTTTTATTTCCTGTTAATCTGCTGTTGTATTTTTATACACCAGTCAAATAAATGAAAAGGTGTGAACACATTTGTTTTCTTGTTACTTCCTGAACCAGACAGAAGGTTGAACCCTGACAGCAGCATCAGTAAAGTAGATCATGTGACTGCATTTCTCTCTGCCACAGGTAGTAGTTTATACTACAGTAGAAGACTTTAAAGTTTTACTGCAGCACAGTAACAGTCAGTGAAGTTCAGCTACTGTCCGTCAGTCTCAGTCTCAAGATGTCTTCAGATATTTACACCAAATTAGATTTGTCCAAGAAGGTGAGATACAACAGAAAGGTGGAGGAAGATGGAGGAGAGTGGGAGGAAAGAGAGGTGGATATCTACGAGAGTACAGATGATATCAGAGATGATGTCACTGATATTCAGTCACAGGAAGAAGGTAAGTGATTGGACACAGGTGTAAATCTGCATTGTTGCTCTGTTCTGTCCACACAGCATCTACTGCACATCTGTTCATCTTGTTGCTCTTCCTGAACTTTTTTCATTCTCTATTAAAGGTTTTTATATATATAACTTTGCTTTGTTTGAGTGGCTTTAGATCATGTTAGACTGATATGTGATGTTTTTCCTCCTGTTACGGTCCTGGCCGTATGTGTTGTTTTTATTTTGTTGTTCTTATAGGTGCCCTGCCTGATTGGCCGGATTGGGGGGCAGTACCGGAAGCTGATTGGTCCATCCTACACTTTCTGGAGTCTTAAAAGTACGGTTCCCAACAGCCAGCGGGGTTTTTTTTTCTGGCAGCAGCACCTGTTTGCTGTTCTTGGCTTCCAAACCTTATTTAGCATTTTTGAATTGTTAGGTTTTGTGCCGTGGTTTTGTTTATAAATTGTATATTTTGTAAATAGTATTAAATCTGTAGGGGTGAACTGCCATTTTCTTTTGATTGTTTTCACATTAGGGAGTTAGGGTTAGCAACTGTCTTTTGGTTTGTTTATTTCTATCAGGCTAGCTGGCACTTTCTGTGGGAAATGGCTTATTTTGTTTATTATGTTGGCCTTGGTTCACCCTGAGTTGTAGTGTCATGTTTTGTTTGACACTTTCTTTCGTTTAAAATAAATATCATTCTGTTGGAACATCTCGATCCTGGATTTTGGTTTGGGGACCGGAGAGGGAACAGCCTAATTTATCTTTGTATGTTGCACCCCTACCCCCTATACAGCGGGGGTTCGTCCGGGATATTTTCCTTTTCTTCTCATCGTCTCTCAGCGTTTTGTTTGGTAATATATTTTGTCTTTACTTTTGGTTGGCAGTTTTTTTGTATGTGTGGGGTTATAGTATGGAGTTTAACATGGATGAGTTTACAATAAACCCAACCATTGAGAAGTTGCAGTGATGCACCAAGGCAGGTTTGTTTTTAATTGCCAGTTTTTTTGATGTCCCTGTACCTTTAAATGCAAGGAAGGCAGAGGTTAGGGCTATTTTGTCAGAGAACTTAGTTGAAGAGGGGGTGGTCACTATGCCCAAGCCTCAACAGAAGGTCATGACACCTGAAAGGTTGCAAGCAGGTATGGGAGCGATGGCTGCCATGGCCCAGTCAGCCTTCTGTAGTCCGGTGGGTGGAGAAGCAAAGGCTCCCACACGTTCTCCTGCTGTGTGTGTCGACCCCTTAAGCTTGTTGCGGGCTGGTGTGGATAAAGAGGAGCTAAAGCTTGCTCTGCGCCTTAAAGAGGTGGACTTGGAGACCAAAACCCGTGAGGTGGAGCTCATGCACCTCAGAATAAGGGCTTTGGAGCTAGAGAAGGCCACTGAGGCCTCTACTCCCAGTAGAGTGCGTCCCCCTCTACAACAACTTCTGATCAGTTAGATGTTAGTAGACACATTGCCTTAGTTCCTCCCTTTAGAAAGACAGAAGTAGATTGTTACTTCAATGCTTTTGAGTGCAGCAACTTTAAAGTGGCCAAAAGATGTTTGGATTTTGCTATTACAGTGAAAATTGGTGGGAAAAGCCCAGGAAGTGTGTGCAAGTTTGTCTGTTGAAGACTATGATGTTGTTAAGTTGTTTTGCGTGCCTATTGTTATGCCCCTGGTCTAGGGGAACCTAGACATAACACGATGTGCCCCACCACTGCTTTCATTCCCAATCAAAACCAGACCAAGTGTTGTAATATGTAGCTATTTTATTAACTTCGGACGTGAGCAATGCCCAAAACAACAAACAAAAACTCTTAACACCATCCCTGTCTTACTTAAACAACCAAATAAATACAAACCAAATGACAGGGTGCCTACCCTGAACTCCTAGCCCAAAACAGGAGAAAAGGTAGTAACAAAAAGGGCTTCTCACTCCTACCGTGGCTACTTGGTGCTCAATAATTTACAGTAAGTTATATTTACAATTTTTACAGAAATATCCAAATTCACAAAACAAAGTGCGAAGCTCCCTGTAAGTCCAGTAGTCGCATACAGAATGCTGGGTTGGTTGGGAGTGGCAGAGGTCAGGCGCTGGGCTGCTGTCATCGGTTATAAATGGAGAAGGACGCTCCATCCTGTCCAATCAGGTGGCGACATTGAGTTTGAATGAACCCATGCACTACCTGTGGCTCAACCCCACCCCCTCAGACACACCCACATAAAAACACACCCACACAAAACACAGGAGGAGGAGAAAAAGACAACATAACAATAACACACATAATGACTTGGGTCATAACAGATGTGAATTAGTTTCCACATAAACAAAGTGATATTTATGACCAAATACAGTCTAATAATTAGTCCCTCTTGATTCCAATCTGCAGTCAGTAAAAACAAACATTGGCTACAGGAATAAGAAGATGAAAATACATCAACATGAGGAATTTAAGACGTTTTAAAAGATCACATCTATATGTAGATATAAATATGAGTCAGGATGTAAGAACATGAATCCACAGCACAAACAGAAACACAATGACGTGTTCAACCAAATGATGGTGGAAACCAGGCTGGTTTCTATGCAGAGGAGCTGATGAGGGAAGTGGGAACAGGTGTGTAGGAAGGAGGGGACACAGGTGGATCTGGGAGGAGAGTCAGGTGACTGAAGGGATGGAAGTCTGAGGACATCTGGTGGACAGATGGAGAATAGCAGGAGACAGACAAACGTCACTGGATCCTGACTATGTCTGTCCTGGATGAGCAGTATCAAAGCTGGTTATCAGCTGGTTCTGTGAAGCCTGGGTTTCCAGAGTGTGTTCATGTGAAAAAAGCAGAGTTGCTCAGTAGAAGTGACACTAACAGAACCATGAATGAAGTATCTAATGTAATATAAGATTAAAGGGAGATACCTGCACAAATGTGCTTAGAACATGAGCAAAACCATTTCTGCCAGGTGAACTGTAAATGATATGATCACATGTTATTACCAGAATAAGAGACTCAGCAAACTAACAGTTTTTTATGGGATTCAGATCTGGACTCATTGCTCGCCATGTCAGAACTCTCCAGCACCATTGGAACCATTTCTGGGGGCTTTCTGAAGTGTGTTTCAGGTCATTGTCCTGCTGGAAGACCCATGACCTCTGGTGGAGATGCAGCTTCTGACACTGGCCCCAAAATTCTTTGGTGATCATCAGATTTCATGATACTATTCACACAGTCAAGGCAGCAAAGCAACTAAACATCTTTGAACCTCCACCATGTTTGACTGTGGGGACTGTGTTCTTTTCTTTGAAGGCCTCATTTCTTTTTCTGTAAACAGTGTCTTGATGTCCTTTACTAAAAAGCTCTACTTTTGTCTCATCTGTCCACATTCTCCCAGAAGGATTGTGGTTTCGTAACATAAGTTCTGTCAAACTCCAGTCTTGCTTTTTTATGTCTTTGTGTCAGCAGTGGATTCCTCCTCCGTCTCCTACCATAGTGTCCCTTTTCATTCAGATGGTGACGGATAGTGCGAGGTGACACGTCCAGGGAGGTTAGCTACAGAGCCATGAGCTATAAACCTCTTGATGATATTACACACAATCTCTGGAGATGGACTTTTAGCCTTGAGATTGTCCATGTTTTTCCACCTCTTTCCACTTCTTTCTTTTCTTAATGCTCAGTGTGACACACAACACAAAGGTTGAGTCAACTTTCCTCCATTTTAACTTGATTGTTGTGGATTACTGTGTTGTCCACACCTGTTACTTGCCACAGGTGTGTCTACATACAAATTCTGACAGAATTGCCAGGGTGCTGATATTTTTGGCCATGACTGTAGATGAAAATGATTTTCAGTGCTTTACTTCCTCTTTAAATGTAGTAGCCATGGTGACAGTCAGGCATCACTGATGAAGCATGAAAACAGATGGTTTCAGGACTAAAGATAAAAAGTAAAACTAGTTCCAGAGTATTAAGTTGGACAGAACATTTTTGGAAACCTAATATCTATAAATCGCTGAAATTAAAAATGTCAGTCTAACAATAGTTTGAACTTAAAAATGTAAATGTCTAAAGAAAGTGTGATGAAATAAACAGTTTTTGTAATGATATTAACAACTAAATCAGCTAAAATGATGCAGTAATGTCTACAATTATTATATAAAATAGAAAACAGTATAAGTAGAACTCCAGAGCTTAAGGAGACAAAAGTACAGTTGACAGCACTCTGCATGTTTCCAGCATTGAACGTTGGATTATAACCTCAGACTATAGAGAGACATGACTCTTTGATGCTGAAACAGTTCTGGAAAGTCATTGTCACATTTTGTCAGCTGATGTGAAAGTAACCATGAACATAATGTCACATATTTCCTGAAGGTTTAGATTTTATATTTGATAATCTATGCTGTCTTTAAGTCTTTATTAGAATTATGTTAATTTGAATGAAAAAGATACGAAGCTAATCAATACTTTTATAAACTGATTGATCCACCGATGATCAGCCTGATCAGATTGACCCAAGTCCCTGTTGGAGTCAGTGTGATCATTTCCATAGAGCCACTTTGCATCAGCAGCACCATGCTCCAGTGCTCTGGGAGAGTTTATAGTCCTGAGAGTTGAACACTGGATGACTGACAGCTGTCCTTCATGACAACAGAAGACACAGAAATCCTCCTCATCAAAAACATGACTCTGATCTCCGTCCTCATCTGGACTCTCCTCTGCTGCTGCTTCACAGGTAAAGTCCAGAGAATCCAACTCCTCTCCTCTATCAACATCCGTCCCTCTGAAATGAAGCCCACAAAACCATGATGCTGCTTTCTGTTTTTGTCTCTGTGTCCTCAGAGTCCAGAGGTAAGGTCACAGTGACTCAGCCTGGAGCAGTGAGCTCTGCTCTGGGAGGAACCACAACCATCACATGTAAAACCAGTCAGAGAGTGAATGGTGGGAACGATTTAGCCTGGTACCAACAGAAAGATGGAGAACGTCCTAAGCTCCTCATTTATGATGCCACCACTCGAGCATCAGGGATTCCAGATCGTTTTTCAGGCAGTGGATCAAACTCTGACTTCACTCTGACCATCAGTGGAGTCCAGACTGAAGATGCAGCAGTTTACTACTGTCAGAGTTATCACTACATCAACAGTCAGTATGTGTTCACACAGTGAAAAAGCATCGTACAAAAACCTCCCTCAGTCAGACTGAACAGAAACTGAACTGATGCTGCAGCTGGAAGCTACTGCAGAGACTGATACAGTTCACTGAATGTACACAAACACCAGTTGATGGTTAAAGTCTCTGCACATCATTCACTGTGTCTCTTAAGATAAATATGAATGTAAAGCAACAAGAACAGTTTTACAAACATTCGTTTCACCATTACATAAATCTTTAATATAAAGCTCCAGGTCAACTTGGGGCTCAGCATGAAAGGACAGTTTGTGGTGAACGGAATAAACTGGAACTACTGACTGAATAATGAACAATTGATCTACCTCCCAATTACAGCTTGTATGTCGATGACATCCTTCTATATATTATCTATCTGATCTTTGTCATTTTAATAATATTTCTCCCTGATTAGAAATTAAATAACACTTAAAACCCTTCTGCGCATTAAAAATTGAGGAAGTTTTTAGACATTGTTTGGATCCACTTTTCACCAAACTGTGATACTGTAATATAGATAAAATTCAAACATTTACCAAACATGAAATAAGTAAAACATCTGTTGGAATTTTTGTTTTTCCTGTTGAATTTCATGATAAAGTGAAGAGGACAGTTCCAGCTGAGTGACTGTGTGTGTTTGCATATGTGTCCTGCCTCTGTCTCCCAGCTGTTAAGAGACCAGTGTTGATCAGGGTCTGTCCAGGCCTTTCAGAGCCACTGACACCACGGCAGCACAATGATGATGTCTCTGAGTCTACTGCTGTCCACCTTGGGGCTCCTTGTTCAGGGTCAGACTCTCTTGTGAAAACTTTGCTTCAGGATGAAACCAGGTTCACCACAATGATGTTCTGCTCTGATGGAGAAACACTGAAACAAGCAGCATTGACCTTCTTCCATCTATTGTCCATGTTAAACAAATGATCCTCTTCTGTTTGGATACTGATCATCTTTGTCCAAGCTGGATTTGTCTCAATAACCCTTCTCCTCTTTTTCACGGTTTCCAGGTTCATCAGGACAAATCACCCTGACTCAGTCTCCTGGATCTCAGTCTGTTGCTCCAGGACAGTCTGTCTCCATCAGATGTAAATCCAGTTCAAGTGTTAGTAATGATTTGCAGTGGTACCTTCAGAAACCTGGAGAAGCTCCTAAACTGCTCATCTACAATGCTCAGTCACGTCAGTCTGGAGTTTCTGATCGTTTCAGTGGAAGTTATTCTGGAACTGACTTCACTCTGTCCATCAGTTCAGTTCAGACTGAAGATGCAGGAGTTTATTACTGTCAGCAGGATTCCAGCTTCCCGTTCACACAGTGAAACAACGTCGTACAAAAACCTCCCTGAGCTGAAGAGGAACTGATGTCTGCAGCTGACAGAGAGAAATAGAAACAAATTGACAAAGTCTGACTGACATTGATATTTTAAGTAACATATTATTGTGATATAGAATTCATAGAAGTATACTATAATTATAATTCTTTTGATTATTTTACCTTTTTGTTGTTTGTATTTTAAAAGTTAATTACATTTAAAGTAGATACATTCATTAAGGTAGAAATTTATGATGAAACTAGTTTCTTTTGCTTTGAAATTTTCATTTAATTTAAAATCACGTTTTTTAATTTGCTTGTTTCATACACAGTTCAATGACAGTTTTATTCTGAACCTGAACACGTGACATGTATCCAGATATCTTGTATTTATAAGAACACATGTTGTAATCAGTCAACACTGATGTGTGAAATGAAGCAGGTCACAGGTTCACAGGTTCACTTAATCTGGGAATTATAGATTTGTCGTGTGCAGAAGGACCCTGATATAAATGTTATAGAGTTTACTACACTCTAACATGAACTTAATGCTTTATTTTGTACATAATTTCCAAGTAATCAAGTTGACTTCAGTAAGACTGGACCTAATGGAACTATTAAGACTTGGTCTCTCTCTATGAGACTCAGGTCTGTGAGTCCCCGTTTGGCCTCACAGGTCACAGAGTTCACCCTCCCCCACTGGTCTGCACAATTAATCTCATCCAGTAATAAACGTTATAAGTCACAAAGAAATGACGATCACGTGTGAATTTAATCAGATTCAAATTTATCAGCATTAAAAATTTCTTTGGTTACGTTAAATGATTTTTCAGTCACCTTCAAAACACATCAAATTTAAATGCAAAAAACATAATGTGCATAATGTGCAGAGCAGTTTTACATTAATAAAACTGTTTTACATTAGTAAAATTGCTCTGAGTTCACCTCCATGATGAAGGTGGGGAATAAAAACACAAATACTGAATCTGTTCCAAACTATGTAGTGGAAACATCGAGACAGAAACCTGCTTGTCCCTCAGCTTCTAATCCGTGTCTCACCGACTGGATCTGTGAGCAACGCACCACGCTCAAGTGTGCTGAGAGGAAGTGGCTTAAATCCAAGAATGCATCTGCTTTTGCAGAGTATCAGGATCTGTTTGCCCAGTGATACTGTGAGAAAAAGATCCAAAGACTGAATACTACCAGGAGAAACTCAGCAACACCTCAGACACCAGAAAGCTGTTCTTCACTTTTAAATCACATCTACCCACCTCCACCTCCTCCATCCACGTCCCTCACTGCCGACAACTTTGCCGGCTTCTTTAATAATAAGGTGGCAGCCATCAGCTCACAGTTCTCTCCTCCAGATGATGACATCCTGCTAACTTCCTCCAACACTGCATTGCTCTCCTCATTTTCAACTCTGACTGAGGATGACGTATCCACCCTCCTCCTCTCTAACCATCCGACCACCGGCTCTCTGGATCTGATCCTTTCCACTCTCCTTCAAGTAGTAGCACCCACAATAATGCCAGATATTACACAAATTATCAACACATCTCTCACAACAGGCACTTTTCCGACCTCATTCAAGCAGGCCCAGATTACCCCACTGCTCAAGAAGCCTTCTCTTGATCCCTCCCTTGTGGAGAATTACAGACCTGTCTCTCTTCTTCCATTTCTGGCAAAGACAATGGAACGAGTAGTCTTCAATAAATTCTTACACTTTCTTTTCAAGAACAACTTCCTTGATGTCAACCAGTCTGTCTTCAAAAGGTCACTCCACAGAAACAGCACTCCTGACTGTCGTAGAATCTCATCGAGCTGCAAAAGTCGCAGGTCAGTCGGTCTTGTGTCTTAATCCTACTTGATCTATCTTCAGCCTTTGACACTGTGAACCATCAGATCCTCTTGTCCACACTCTCTGACTTGGGCATCTCTGGATCAGCTCTAGCCTGGCTTCAGTCTTACCTATCGGGACAAACCTTCAAGGGTTCAGTTCTTGGTCCTCTTTTTTCTTATGTCTATTCTACATCCCTGGGTTGTGTCATCCACTCATGGTCTTTCTAATCACTGGTATGCTGATGACACACAGCTTTTCCTGTCCTTTGCACCGAACGACTCCACTGGATCAAAGTCCTTGTCTTCCCAGCCAGACCTTCAACACAACCAACATTGGCATCAACACTGGATCTACAGTGATTGTCCCCACCAAGATGGTCAGAAATCTGGGGATCATTACTGACAGCCAACTGAGCTTTAAGGACCACATCTCCCCAGTCTCTACGGCATGCAGATTTACTCTCTACAACATCAGGAATATCCGACCCTACCTCACGGAATATACAACCCAACTCATTGTACAGGTGCTGGTCTTTTCTCTACTTGTTTACTGCAATGCTTTGTTGATGAGGTTACCAGTATCCACAATCAAACCTTTGCAAATGATCCAAAATGCGACAGCTCGCCTCACTCTTCAGATCTCTACACTGGCTTCCTGTAGCTGCTCGCATCAGGTTCAGAGCTCTGTCTCTTGGCTACAGGGTGATCCCCTCAACGACTCCTGCTTACCTCAACTTTTTTATTCTGGTCTCCTGTCTGCTGGGCTCTGCCAACAAACGACATCTGGTGGTCCCAGCATGACACAGAAGGCATCAAGCAAAACTTGTCAGCTCAATAATCCCATGATGGTGGAACGAGCTACCAAACTCTGCACGCTCACTAAACTCACTCCCAATATAAAAAAAAACTGCTGAAAACAGAACTCTTCCGCACCTTCCTATGCACTGTCTTGCACTTGTCACACTTCTAGAGTATATATTTAATTTTAGTACAACCTGAAACAAGGAGATGGCAAGGGGAGGTTTCAAATGTGAAGAGGGTTTATTAACAAAGATAAACAACTGAAAATCACTCCATGAGGAAGGCAGGAAAACACATGTAGTAATATCAAAACAAAGTAAAACAGAACATGAACTTAAACACACTTAGAAGGGAGGATTAACAAAATTACAAGTGTGCTGGGGAAGCAAGGGAACTGACTTAGTAACTAAGGGGAAGCAGACACGAACAAACTAAACATAAAGCGCAGACAGACTGAAGGAGACAAATGACTAATCAAACATAAAACCAGAGCCAAACAAGCGAGGATAACAAAAGACGGGCGGGTGACTGTAGCTCAGTTGGGCAAGACACTGAAGCCCAAGTTGCTCCCGGTGGGTCAGGTGAGCACCTTGCATGGCAGAAACCACCATCGGTGTGTGAACATTGTAAAGCGCTTTGGATAAAAGCGCTATATAAGCGACTATTTACCAAAATACAAAAACAAAACACTGACACAAACAGGAAAGCAAAGCTCCGACCAAAACATAAGGGAAGAGAGTCCAAACACGAGGACCAGGTAGGGCATGGAAGGAGAATGTCCAAAAGCATAGCTGTTCACGGAGGAGGAAGGAGAGACGATCTGGCAGGGAACCGTGTGGAGAGCTGGGTAAAAGAACATGGGGGCACAGGTGAAAACAATCAGGTTTAACGAGAACTGTTCCACAAAAAAAATGCACATCCAGCAGACGGTTCTCCAAGGACAGAAAAGGGTCAGTGGTCAACTGCACTGGGTTCATGAATTTTCTTCTACTTGATTGTGTTGCTTTAACTTCACTCAAAAACAATAAGTAAAGGGGTTTGTTCACCCTGCACTTAATTCTAACTTGATGAAAACTAGTAAGAAGTGCATATTGTTGACAACTGAGTAAAATTGACTAAAAATGTAAAATATGAGAATAGATGTTATAATAACTAGACACTGACAAGCTGAGAATTATCTTGATTCAAAATTGTAATGCAAAAAAAAAATCCTCAGATTTAAAAAGGTGCATAACAGTTTGTGTAAATTTCTAAAACCACTAGTTTTTCCACCACTGTCACAATTTGTTAAGAGACATAACTTAAAATTTCCTTAAAACTTTTAACAATATTTTTCACCAAAACAAATTTATTAGTGTAATGAAGCAGGTTTTTATCACAGGTTCAATTATTTATAGATAAATTTCTCATGTCCAGAAGGACCCTAATATAAATGTAATTATTTTTATAGTTTGAAACAATAAAAGCATAAAATGTTATTATGTTGTTAAATGCAATTTAATAGTAAAGGACAGAAAAACACAGAGAGACAGCAAAGTGAAAGCAGTAGCAGAGTCCTAGTAAGTCAGGTCAGAACTGGAAACACTGGTCTCTCCTCAGTGTCTCTGACTTGTGAGGCCAGACAGGGCTCCCAGACTCTGGTTTCAGAGTCCACCTTCCCCCACTGGTCTGCAGGGAGCCTCAGGGTGCTGCTCCATCTGCAGAGGCCGTCCATCTCCAGCACCACTGTGCTCCTGCTCTCCTCCCAGCTGATGCTGCTCTTCACTGGCCCAGTCAGGGTGGGAAGGACTCGACCCACTGCACAGAAAGAGAACAAAGTGTAGAAACGCTGCAGGTTGAGATGAAAATGCTCTGAAGATTTTCACTTCCGCTTTAACCTTAGTAACTATAGCAACAGATTGGCATCACTGATGAACCATGAAAACAGACGGTTTCAGGACTAAAGATAAAATGTCAAAACTCTCATTTTGTTCCACAGATGTGTCACCATTTAATCCTGCAAATTACTTATTGTTAGCTTTAAAAAAGAAGAAAAAACATCAAATCACTGGGTCTAACTAATGGATTGATGGATGAATGCAGCACCATGTGCGATAAATAAAAATCTATAGGAAAAATGTAGATAATAAAAAACCAAATGTCACACACTTATTTTGGGAAACATACTTTTAATAAATTGTTGAAATTTCAGTGTAACAAAGAGAAAAATTTAAGAAAAATGTTACAGTGTGATAAACTAAACAATCACTGCAACAGTCTTAAAAATAAATATCAGCTAAATGTTACAGCAATGTACAATAATTAAATACAATTAAATACAGTTTATGTAGAACTGACTCCAAAGTAAACTTAATGTATCAGTGAGAAAAAGCCAGAGTCATGATTTTAAAACATCTAAATGTAGAGAGACATGACTGAATATGAATCAAATGAACAACAATCAACAACAAAAAAAGTGTAAAATAAAAGTCAGTTGCTGTAAACTTGGCCATAAACATAATGTCACTAATTTCCTGAATGTTTTCCTGAATTTCCTGTATTTTACCTTTAAATATACAATATATTAATTTCCAAACTAATCCCTGTTTATATATTTGAATACAAAAGAAAATATTTTCAACTGAATGTGTAGAAAAAAGTTACAAACAAACTGAACCATTGATAATCAGCCTGATCAGATTGATCCAAGTCCCTGTTGGAGTCAGTGTGATCATTTCCATAGAGCCACTTTGCATCAGCAGCACCATGCTCCAGTGCTCTGGGAGAGTTTATAGTCCTGAGAGTTGAACACTGGATGACTGACAGCTGTCCTTCATGACAACAGAAGACACAGAAATCCTCCTCATCAAAAACATGACTCTGATCTCCGTCCTCATCTGGACTCTCCTCTGCTGCTGCTTCCCAGGTAAAGTCCAGAGAATCCAACTCCTCTCCTCTATCAACATCCGTCCCTCTGAAATGAAGCCCACAAAACCATGATGCTGCTTTCTGTTTTTGTCTCTGTGTCCTCAGAGTCCAGAGGTCAGGTCACAGTGACTCAGCCTGGAGCAGTGAGCTCTGCTCTGGGAGGAACCACAACCATCACATGTAAAACCAGTCAGAATGTTCATGTTTGGAGCAACTATCAGCTTTTAGCCTGGTACCAACAGAAAGATGGAGAACGTCCTAAGCTCCTCATTTATGATGCCACCAATCGAGCATCAGGGATTCCAGATCGTTTTTCAGGCAGTGGATCAAACTCTGACTTCACTCTGACCATCAGTGGAGTCCAGACTGAAGATGCAGCAGTTTACTACTGTCAGAGTGCTCACAGCATCAACAGTCAGTATGTGTTCACACAGTGAAAAAGCATCGTACAAAAACCTCCCTCAGTCAGACTGAACAGAAACTGAACTGATGCTGCAGCTGGAAGCTACTGCAGAGACTGATACAGTTCACTGAATGTACACAAACACCAGCTGATGGTTAAAATCGAGATCATTCACTGTATCTGTTATGCTGAACATCAGTGTGTAACATCTTTACAAAGACTCATTTATGACCTTGTTACTTGATAATATTTTATAATATTCTATAATTATTAAATCTTGATGACTCCACCCTGTAGGGACTGATGCAATTCACTGAACACACACACACACACACACACACACACACACACACAATTTTGCAAAATTTCTCAATCACAGCTTCTAGCTGTCTATTCAAACAAAAAAATTCATCATAATTCTATATTCTCAAAAAGCCAAAAAAGCTGTTTAAGTGTCTCAGCTTCAAATGTTTTCAGCTAAATATAACTGAACAAAACCATGAAGACAAAGATCAGCATCAGAACCCTTGATGAGTGAAGACAGTCCAAAGATAAACATCACATCCCTGAAATCCTACAAAACTTCATCTTTGTTAACATATGAACTAAATTCAGAATCAGTTTGGATCATAAAAAGTCAAAGATCAGTGACTTCATTTGTTAATATAAATAACTAAAAATCACCGTAACAAACTGTACAATCACACATTTTCTCTAATATTTGACTGGAAAAGTAAAATATAAACAGATTCAAAGATCATTTGAAACAGCTGTAAACAAAACTATGTGTCCACATTGTCCATCTACTTGTTGTGTAGTGTGACGTCCTCTGACCTCTGTGCTTTAACTTGTTTGCTCTTCTTTCACAGTTTCATGTAACTGGTGGTGTTTGTCTCAAAGGCAAAGAAAGTAAAAGACACTGAAAACACACTTGAAGAATTTATACCCAGAACATAAAGTGTGAAATAAGAGACGTGTGTAAGTCAGTTAAAAACTCCTAAAGGATCCACATTAAAGGCCTGGAGAGAGTCTTACAGAAAGGACTGAGGTGGAAACTTTGCTTTTGGTTGAAAGCACTGCTGCACTGATGGGAAACCCCCTGATCCACTGAGGACAGTTCCAGCTGAGTGACTGTGTGTGTTTGCATATGTGTCCTGCCTCTGTCTCCCAGCTGTTAAGAGACCAGTGTTGATCAGGGTCTGTCCAGGCCTTTCAGAGCCACTGACACGCCGGCAGCACAATGATGATGTCTCTGAGTCTACTGCTGTCCACCCTGGGGCTCCTTGTTCAGGGTGAGACTCTCTTGTGAAAACTTTGCTTCAGGATGAAACCAGGTTCAGCACAATGATGTTCTGCTCTGATGGAGAAACACTGAAACAAGCAGCATTGACCTTCTTCCATCTATTGTCCATGTTAAACAAATGATCCTCTTCTGTTTGGATGCTGATCATCTTTGTCCAAGCTGGATTTGTCTCAATTGGGATTGTCCAGGATTTCAGAGTTTGGACAACATTCTCCTCTCAGCCACAGCATGCAGAGAGGGTCCAGCTTCTCCCCCAGAATCAAACCAGTCCTCCTTATTAGTTTGTCCAGTCTGTAAATGTCTGCCACCTTCATGTTCTGATGACAATTCTAACTTGTTTATTATTAGGGTCATAGTTGGTGATGGAGTCATACTGGAGGGAATGTATAGTTACGAGGTGGTTCTAATGTTTTGGCCCCTTCATTCATCTGCTTCATTCTTCCTGTGTGATCTGATTTTCACACGTGAATGTTCCAAAATGAATTGATCACAAAACACAAATTAATTCTGAGCTATTTTAGTCATTAAATGTTTATTGCTTTAATAATTATACTGGACTTACTGTAGGGACATAGTTCAGCCACTATGGGGAGCAATGTCCCCCCTGCATCCTAATAGAGTCCAGACTGAAGATGCAGCAGTTTACTACTGTCAGAGTCTCCACAGCATCAACAGTCAGTGGTTGTTCACACAGTGAAAAAGCATCGTACAAAAACCTCCCTCAGTCAGGCGCTGATCTGTTCACATTAATCCTCCTCTGTTTCAGTTTGTGATCATTTTTGACCAGGTATTTAAATTAACACACACTGACCCCCCAAGACTCTGGGCCTGTGCCCACTATAGTCTCATGATCCATCAGTGAGGTAATTTACTTTATCTTATATCAATCAGAGTTTTTAGATTTTATGTTTCTGTTGTACTTTTACACACTTTGTACTGATGGTTGCACCAATAGAAACATCATCTGACCACAACCATTTTCATTGCAGCCTGCTCTGCATTAGTGACACTATGATGTTGTTAATTCACTGACAGACTGATGGTCTGATACTTTGTATATTGTTAAATGTTTCTTTCATTAAAATGATTCTGTTCATCTGTAAGAAAGAAACACTTCCTGTTTTTTATTTCCTGTTAATCTGCTGTTGTATTTTCATCCACCAGTTAAATGACTAAAAAGGTGTGAACACATTTGTTTTCTTGTTACTTCCTGAACCAGACAGAAGGTTGAACCCTGACAGCAGCATCAGTAAAGTAGATCATGTTACTGCATTTCTCTCTGCCACAGGTAGTAGTTTATACTACAGTAGAAGACTTTAAAGTTTTACTGCAGCGCAGTAAGTCAGTGAAGTTCAGCTACTGTCCGTCTGTCTCAGTCGTCTCAAGATGTCTTCAGATATTTATGCCAAACCATATTTTTCCAAGAAGGTGAGATACAATAGAAAGGTTGAGGAAGATGGAGGAGAGTGGGAGGAAAGAGAGGTGGATATCTACGAGAGTACTGATGTTATCAGAGATGATGTCACTGATATTCAGTCACAGGAAGAAGGTAAGTGATTGGACACAGGTGTAAATCTGCTTTGTTGCTCTGTTCTGTCCACACAGCATCTACTGCACATCTGTTCATCTTGTTGCTCTTCCTGAACTTTCTTTTATTCTCTATTAAAGGTTTTTTAATGGAAAATATGACAAATCAATATTACAAATAACTTTGCTTTGTTTGAGTGGCTTTAGATCATGTTAGACTGATATGTGATGTTTTTCCTGCATTCAGAACCTGCAGCCCATCACTGTTCTCTCTGTATCTATATCCTACATGTACAGTTTGTAGGAAACAGCTGCAAAATGTGTGTTCAGTTAGTTGGATGCTCTTCTGCTGACTACATGTAAACTAACACAGGTTTCTGTAGAAAAGTCATTTTCAGGGGTTTTGTCGCTAAATGTGTTCAGTTTTTAGCTTCAGTCCTACTGGTCATAGTTTAACATTTATTCAGTTGTCAGATCTGTAGAAGCATCAGCTCTGGTAAAGAGTTTTACCACAGAGTGGAACAAACACACAACAGGAAGAAGTGGGAGGTGTAAAGTGACTGTTCAGTTGGACACTTTTGTGGTCAACTGCAACATGAACATGATAATCTGTCAGATCACTGATCTTTAGTGTTGATGTGACATTTTGAACAGATGCCACCACAACCACAGACCTGAACCACGATGCTTGTGGGTAAACTGCCATGATTAACGCTGATGATCAGTAACAACCAGCTTCCATGTTGTTTTGTCTCTGTAGGACCACAGACTCAGAATCATCCTCCAGTCCACAGAAAGTCTTTCAGAGGAGCTGCTCTGTGTCTAGCAGTGCTGTGTCTTCTGATGGCAGCTGGGATCATCGTCCTGTCCACATATCGTAAGATAAACTGCTCTGATTGGTTGTTTCTAGATTTGTACTTTATTGATCCTGAGGGAAATTTAAAGCGTCAACTAACTTACGCAGCTTAAAATGCTCAAATACACAAAATAAAATATGAATATAAATAGTAATGAACAGTAACAGTCCATGTTTTTACTAAGCCAATAAACCTAAGTTAGCTCAGTATAAAAGTGAACATGATGAGACTAATAAAGGTCAAGAGGGCAACAAAGCCAATGAAACACTAATGCTGCCTCTTCAGTGAACCACATCATGGAAGAGAACACTGGCTACCACAGTCTGGTAGAACAGAAGAAGAAGTTTTCAGATTTTGAAAGACACCAGGCTCCTCGGGAAAAACAGTCTGTCCTTTCCTGTCTGTCCTTTCCCTCCACTTATCATCTGGAGTGTTGCTGGTTAACCACGTCTCTGTGAAGCAGCAGACTACAGTCCTTGTTAATCCTCTAGTTTTTCACTACAGCTGCCAGTTCATCAATCTTCTTGCACAATGAATTAACATTCCACATAACCACAGATGGAACAGACATCTTATGCCTCTGGTTCTCCAGCTGCATGGCTCTGAGTTTAGCACCAGCCTCCTGCCCCAGTACTTGCACCTCAGCTCACTGTGGATCTTCTTTTTATCTAATTATCTTCATCTGTTTGGTGAGTAGTTCATTATGTTACAGGAAGAGGGAATGACAATAATGTCATTTTTGTGATTAATTGTGAATCTGAAGCTGTTTAAAATACATTTCAAATTCCATAATGAAGCTTCATTTATGTCATTTCATTAAGCATCTTTGAAAAGCTCATTATACCCTACTGACATCGAGTGTGTAAATTATTTGCAGCAAACAGCACCAATTATGATGAAGGTAAAGCACCAGGTAATGTAAGTGTGTAGAAATGTATTTGATGTCAGATGTTACCCACCTTTAAATTTCCCCTTCAATTGGTAAAAAGAAGAAAAAAGTTTGAATACCTGGGATTCATAACCCAGTACAATGGTACAATACCGTTGGCCTCCATGTTGGTCTCTTGGAACTGTTTGCAAAAGTGCAGTGGAGAGACATGTCCTGAGGCTGTCCACGTGTATGGACATTTAGCAGACTCCTAGAGCAGCGGCAGGTCCTGATCACTTCATTGCAGCAGTGTGTGGCAGCGATGCAAACACCCACAAACACTAATGAACGTCTTTCTCTAAGCAGCAAATGTCCAGAATCTCTAAGTGTCAGATGTAGTTACCGTCCTCACTCAGTAGCTTGGTGTAATACGTGTCTCCCACATTCACCATGCTAGCATGAAGGAGCTAAGCTAACTACAGTCCACAGTGTGGTGAAGGCCTTAGAGTCTATGAAGTGAATGTAGAGACAAACAGCTCCTACTGCTCCCATACTTTATAAAATACAGATACAGAAACATTCAGGAGTTTAGTGAACCAACAACATTACTGGAACTTTACCAAACATGGATATTGTATTTTTGTCTCTTCCCTCAGTCAGGCTCCATTTTCTGCTCCTTCCTCCTGTTCTCTTCCCTCCTGCTTCGTTGTTTGAGTTTCCCACTCACCTAACTTGTTAGGTCGTCCTAAGCATCACTAATTGTCCAACACAAATGACTGAAACCTGTCTCGTCCACTTAAAACACAGAGAAAGGGAGAAAGATGCGTTTAACAACCATTCTGAACATAGGATATTTCATTTACATAAGTGTCCAATTAGAACAGTCCACATTCAACAAAAGCTGGAAACTCCCCTTCTGCTCCACACAAGCACTGAAACTTTGATATCACATGGAGCATCACTACTGTTCACCTGATCACATCCTAGCAAAGGAATCTGAACAGGTGCCATTGGGGCATCGAGGTGTTTCATTCACTCACATACAGATAGTTCACAGTGATCTGTCCTGTCATTCTTACAAACTATGAGATGGTTTAATAGTATGTGTGTGTGCAACAGCTCCAAACTAACTGAGTGGGATAAATAAAGCTGTATTTTATTGTATTGATCAGAGTAGGTCCAGTTCTCTCCTTCATGACCCTTGTGAGCCTTGCACCACTTGCTCTGTCCATGTTTTAAGCTGTAATTTTTACATTTATTTAAAACTTAGATTTGTGGACTTTGAACAGAATAATAATTTCAAACTGCAGCAACAGCTCACACATCACATTTCCTGTCAGAAACACTTCTTGTTTATATTTAGTTTGATCTGAGACAGGAAGTCAGCTTTTTACACCTATAATTATATACTAATGATATGCAGGCACACAGTTCTGCTAATGAACCTTATATCTTAGTACGATGACCAGGAAACATTTAAAAATATGAGAATGAGCTGTGTTTCTCAATATTTTTGAACGTTTTCCAGATAAAATTCAGAAATAGTCATTCAATTATATTTACAACACAAAAATAAAGATTTACATCAAACACAAATGTATTTAAAGTGTCAGTGGTTGTGGTTTGTCCTGCTGCTACTTCCTTGATGCTCTCTGTTCAAAGCTGCCTGACTCAGACACAAACAGACAGTGAAGACTGGTCACAAAGAAGTTCACTTAGTTTTTAGCTCTTTAGTTCATCAACATGTCGACAGAAATTCAAACTGAGTCTGATCTGAGGGTGAAATATATTAGAGGAGAGAGAGAGAACATGGAGGTGGAGATGATGGAGGATGGAGATCAGTGTGATGATGTTGGATCACAAGAAGCCCGTGAGTTTGAATAATTATGTTCACTATTATTGTGGGAACTCAAATAACTTTTACAGCTTCAGTCTCACTGTTAAAGAACAAAGTTCCTGTAACAGTTGGTGATGTCATTATCTTGTCATCAGGAGTCATTTAATACAGCAGGAGTTTAAAAATCTTTGTTCACCAAACAGTTGGAGTTAATTAAAGTAAAAACCCTCCATACTGTAGTTTATTAAAGTCCCTTAATAAAGTTGAATAAAACATATCCTCTGTGTATTTTGTGTCTGTAGAACCACACAGTGAGAAGAAGCTTTCAGCTATGAGAAACAGCAGTTTCAGAGTTTTTACAGTGTCTCTGCGAGTTCTGTATCTTCTGATTCTGGCTGGGATCATCACACGCTGTGAGGACTTTTATTCCATAATGTTGAAGGTTTTATTTTCTTCGTAGCAACTTTGTCTCCTAGAAATGATGTTAGAAACATGTTTCTTACTAATCAATGTTGTTGAACTTGTTAATCATTTAATCCTGATCAGCTCTGGGCTCATCACACACATTGTCCTAAACCATAGGATTATTAAAGACCGGCCACAGCTGCTGGGCTGCTCTCCAAGCACCAACCATTTGTTAGCTTGTGAGGACAATTCAAATCCAGTGGATTCCATCTTCTTAGTGGCTTTTCCATCAGTAAACAGGCTTTGAAAAACCCACAGACAACCAATCATTTCAAAGAAACACAGGATATAGTTGTGACCACCTAAAGCTCGAGCTTGTCACGATTTTGGTTAAGGGAGGACCCAAGTGAAGAGACTGTGAGAGGGATTGCAATAAGGGGCTTTTATTGACAGAGATTTAGATGGTGAACAGAAGTCGCTCCCAACAGTAGGATACTAGAAACCGGTTTCAGAACAGGACCAGCACACGAAAGGAGTTAACTTAATATTATCTAAGGTGACAACAGAGTGGACGTTGAAAACAAGAGGGGACAAAATTTACCAAAATAAACACAACTAAGGCTCAGGGACGAGTTAGACTAGGAAATGAAAGAACAAACAAAGGCTACTAAATAAATAAGGCACAGATCAACGTTAAACTACTAAAGCAGGTAAACACAAGGGGAAGACTAAGGAAACTAACAGGAATATAACAGGACACAAACCACTGAACAAAAGATCACATGTAATAATGATTAAAGTAAAGCGGAGCACAACTTAAAACACACTTGAAGGGAAAGATACCAAAGTAACACAGTTGGGGGAAACACATAAACACAAGAACTAAGGGGAGGCAGACACGAACAAACTAAGCATAAAGCACTGGCAAACTGAAGAACACACAAGCAAACCTAAACACGAAAAAACCAGGATCAAAACAAGCGGAGAAAACTAGAGACTAGACCAAAACACTGAATTAAACAAAAGGCAAACCTCAGACCAAAACCACACAGAAAACACGGAGTCCAGGATACTAGAGTCCAGATTTCCCAAAAGTTCAAGAAACATAAGTTTAGGCTTTACCAAAAGTCCAGAGTCTACTGTGGGGTTGGTGAGGACAATAACGACGACAATGAAGAAAGTAACAACGATAGAAGTGACCATGTGAACAACGACGAGGATCTGGCAGGGAGTGAGGGGAAGACTGAACTAAAATAGAGGAGGGAACAGGTGCAAACCATCAGGGACAAATGAAGCTGGGGAAAAGAAACCAAGGCACAGGAAGTAGGGGGGAGGGGCCACAAAATAAAGGTCCAGGAACAGGAAGTGCACTGACATCCTGACAGAGCTGTTAGAACTTGGTTACTATGCGTCTCCATCAATGTGCTGCAGGGCTCAGATCTTGGTCCTTTTTCCATCTATACTACATCCCTGGGTTCTATCATCCACTCACATGGCTTTTCCTATCATTGCTATGCTGATGACACACAGCTCTTCCTGTCCTTTCCACTGAGGACTCCACTGTCTCATATTACATTTCTGCCTGTCTCTCTGACATCTTTGCTTTAATAAGAGAAAGACATCTTCAGCTCAACATCACCAAGACAGAAGTTCTAGTCTTCACAGCCAGACCTTCAAACAACATCAGCATCAACATTGGGTCTTCAATGATTGTCCCCACTAAGTCTGCCAGAAATCTGAGGATCATAATAAACAACAGACTGACTTTTACTGACATCTCCTCTGTCTCTAGGGCAGCAGATTTGTCCTCTACAAGATCTGAAAGATCAGATCCTACCTTTCTGAATATACAACCCAACTCACTGTGCAGGCTCTGCTCATATCATCCAGGTCTACAATCCCTCCCACCTACTACGCTCTGCTGAAGAACATTTCCACTTTAAAAAAGGAAAAACACTTTTCCAATCAACACTTCATCTCATTGCACTTAACGTTTTCACCTTGACTTTTCTGCTGCTTTGTTCCTCACTTGTAAGTCACTTTGGATAAAAGTCTGCTAAATAAAATATGTAAATGTGAATATACTTTGTTCCAAAAGTGAGATGCTAGAGGGCAGTTTCCACCTCATATTCATGAAGGTGCTGCAGGAACCTACATGGGACACAAAGTGTTTTCAGAGTTTTTAGGAAAAAACAATAAAAATTCACAATTCAACAAAGCAAAAGTAAATATTGACATTTTGTCCCATAATTTAAAGTGCTACATGTTTTCTAATAATTTCATGTGCTCATGTAGTTAATTAGTGAATTTGGCAGGTTGGAAATAGGTTGATACTGAATTTCTCAGTAAAATGTTCACAACACAACAACATGTTCACAGAACAACATCTACTTTGTGACAACAGCAGAAATAAAGTGATTTCTGCTTCTGTTTAAAGTCACTGCACTTGGTGAAGTTGAAATCCTTTAAAAACAAGTATTTAACGTTACAGACATTTGTGTTGGTTCTTTGTTGGCTCTAGTCACGACTCCCTGAGTGAGTTTATCACAGCAGGTTAAAGAACAGTGGCTTCAACAAGTTACTAGTGTTATTAAGTGTGACAGTGACACTTTAACGTGCTCAGGAAACTTCAATATGCTGTATTTAAAACACAATTATTTCATGGTTTTGATCTGTTTGGATTTGGTTTTTCCCTCCAGATATTTTAGTGACTTTGGAGAAAAATGATCTGGAGAATCAGTCACAGCATCTCATCAAGCAGCTCCAGGGTAAAACTTCAGGATCCAACTTCACAATGTTTCCATGTTCTCATAGTGTTTTTCTACTGTTCTAATACAAAGACAGCAGTCAACAATACTCAGTTACAGAGACTCATTGTTTCTTTGCTTTTGTGTTTCTCATCAGTTCATTCAGTCACCAAAGAAAAAGAGCTTCAATCCAGGATTGACAACCTGAACAAAAGCTACAATGAGCTCCAGGACAAAATGTCACGTAAGATTTTGAAATAATTACCAAATATCATTATACACAAGATTCACCTTCATGTTACGTTGAGACATGACAGGATTTATATTGTGTAATGTTGTTTTTAAGACACGTCAGTCACCAACAGTCAGTTACAGGATGAAATAAAGCAGCTGAAAGACAAAATTCAAGGTGAGAAAATTTTAAAAACTAAAACCAAAAAGCAGGATTAAACTAATTTCCATGATATGACTTAAATCTGCCTTTATGTTCAGTTAGAGTTGTTTCATTTTGTTGAAAATTTTTCTATGTGGATATTTCTGTTGCAGATCATCACTTAAAAATCTGAGTTTTAACTTCTTTCTAAACTGAAGCTGAAAGAGAAAAGCAGCAGATTAAGATCTTATTTTACACAGTGACACTACAGATCATCATCATTCTGATACTGAATGACATGAAATCTGTCTTTAAACATTTGTTTGACATTAAGGGAAGTCGTGTCCCGAAGGATGGAAGAGATTTGGATGCAGTTGTTACTTTAAATCCACTGAGAAGAAAAGTTGGTCTGACAGCAGAAAAGACTGTGTGAAGAGAGAATCAGATCTGGTGATTTTCAACAGCAAAGAGGAACAGGTGAGTGTGTGTGTGTGTGTGTGTGTGTGTGTGTGTGTGTGTGTGTGTGTGTGTGTGTGTGTGTGTGTGTATTACTGTGTGTGTTTGTGTGTGTGTGTGTGTGTGTGTTAATGTATGTGTGTTAATGTGTTAATGTGTGCGTGAGTGTGTGTGTGTTAGTGTGTGTGTGTTAATGAGTGTGTGTGTGTTAATATGTGTGTGTGTAAATGTATGTGTGTATGTGTGTGAGTGTGTGTGTGTTAATGTGTGTGTGTGTGTGAGTGTGTGTGTGTTAATGTGTGTGTGTGTTAATGTGTGTGTGTGTGTGAGTGTGTGTGTGTTAATGTGTGTGAGTGTTTGTGTGTTAATGTGTGTGTGTGTGTGTGTGTGTGTGTGTGTGTGTGTGTGTTTGTTAGTGGGTGTGTGTGTGAGTGTGTGTTTGTTAGTGTGTGTGTGTGTTAATGTGTGTGTGTGTGTGTGAGTGTGTGTGTGTTAATGTGTGTGTGTGTGTGAATGTTTGTGTGTTAATGTGTGTGTGTGTGTGTGTGAGTGTGTGTGTGCGTGTTAATGTGTGTGTGTTAATGTGTGTGTGTGTGTGTGTCTGTGTGTTAATGTGTGTGTGTGTGTGTGTGTCTGTGTGTTAATGTGTGTGTGTGTGTCTTAATGTGTGTGTGTGTGTCTTAATGTGTGTGTGTGTGTGTGTTTTAAAGTGTGTGTGTGTGTGTTAGTGTGCGTGTTAATGTGTGCGTGTTAATGTGTGTGTGTGTTAATGTGTGTGTGTGTGTTAATGTGTGTGTGTGCGTGTGTGTGTTAATGTATGTGTCTGCGTGTGTGTGTGTGCGTGCGTGTTTGTTAATGTGTGTGTGCGTGTGTGTTAATGTGCGTGTGTGTTAATATGTGTGTACGTGCGTGTGTGTGTTAATGTGTGTGTGCGTGCGTGTTATAATGTGTGTGTGCGTGTGTGTTTCTGACCTGCTGTCAGTTTTTATTTACAATGAAAAGTCACATGAATATGGGTGAATTCTGATGAACTATAACCAGGAGGTTTGATTTCAGTTAAATGAACAAAAGAAAAAGATGTTTATGATTCAAAAAGCTTCTGCATGAACAATGAAATGTAAAATAAAAAGTTACATTTTATTGAAACACAACAAATACATTCTGCTAAAATATGAACTTTAGTTCCATTCAAACAATGTTTGTTACAACTTTTCTTTTCCTACAAGTTGGAACAGATTCAAATGTTCCTTCAAACAGAGTCACATGATGATGTTACTAGAACAGAAAAACTGAATGATGAAAGAAGAACTGATTATTGACTTTCTGTTAGGACTTTGTCACTGACCTGAATCAGCATGAAGACTTCTGGATTGGTCTATGGACACAATGGTCAGACACAGAGCGAAAATATCAATGGGAATGGTTGGATGGATCACAACTGACAGAAACGTGAGACACATTTTCTTTCTAATACAGTGACATCAGAGTCATTTTTAGGAGCTAATAGGATCATGTGTTAAAATGTAGGACAGTGACAAAATGATCCAAATCTCTCTTGAAAAATCTTTCTATGAACTCTCTTCATCTCCAGTCTGTGATGAGCTGCAGTAACAATGAGTCAGGATTGAAACATGGTTCAAAGCTCTGGTCACAGTTCAGAGGATTGAATGTGTGTGCTGCTCTCTGTATCCTCACACAGAACAAACATGGAGGAAGAAAAACTAGCTTCAACATTTAGAGTCAAACTTTCTTGAACTTGATCTCAGCATGAAGGAGCAGCTGCCTCTTCTCTGCTCTTTAGAAAGTGAAGAACAGATGAAGGAAAAAGCTGAATATGATCATTAGTCCCAGGGATGGATTCAGAGAGCAGCTTTCCAACCACTTTTTCCTGCTGCTGTCTTTTCCTCAGAGACAAAGCTGAAAGTGATGTGAGGAAACCTGTTGACAAAGTGAAAAGTCGAACAGACAGTGACTGGGCTCAGAGAGAGAAACACTACTGAACATGTGCAGTGGCTTTAAAAAGCAGGAATCAGAGCAGGAAGACACTAAATGCTGCTGGAGTCTGAGCAGAGTCACTAACTTTGATTGGAATGAATGGAGGAGATCTCAGAGTCCTGGATCCAGGTTTCAGTTCACATGTGGGATCCTTGTGGTGTCAGCAAATCCCCTACATAGTTACTAACATGACACTATTTCAAATCATTAAAATGAGATTTAACTTTATTTGAAAGTGAAAATAATCATGAATTTATCAAAGTCAAAAACAACGTTTGATTTGTTCCACAGCTTCTGGGCGACAGGAGAGAAACATCCCACTGGGTATTTTGCATCATGCTGTGATCAACAAGGAAGATGGAGAAGTGAACATGATTATGATTATAAAAGAAATTGGATTTGTGAGAAGAAGATTTGCTGCTTCCTCTGATGACAGAGAGGTGTGTAGTGTTGGGATGAAGCTGTTTGTCAAACTCTGAAATGTTCTTCCTGATCCTCAGAGTAATCTCACATTTGTTGACTTGTTCATTCTGTGTCACATGTTCAATCCTCTTTATTCCATAGATATTGTCCCTCTGTGCTCTATGGTGCAGACAGAGTAGTGGGGTTGGAAGTTGTCCACACAACAACTACATGTGGACTTACTAACTCTGTAGTCCCACTAAACTGCTGCAGTCACAGGAAACTGCAGCTTCACTTTGTCTGAACTTTGTTTATTGATGAGTTTGTTGCTTCTTTATTTTCTGACACACCTGGAGTCAACAGCTGATTATTTTGAGAGGTTTAGTTTGGAAAATAAAACTTTTCTTGATTGTTCTGACAAATGAATATGTTTTAATCCACATTTCTATTGTTAATTTTTAACATGTATGGGGGAGAAAAAAAATAAACTCGAGAAATATTACACAAAGAAATGTTGTCAACTTTGATGTGAATTAGTTTCCACAGAATCAAACTGATATTTAGTCACAGAAACTCTTTATGTTCATCTTCCAGTGAAAACCTTCATCAGGACACTGAGAGGTTTAGTTATGAAAACAAATTTTATCCATTGTTTTGATAAATAAATATGTTTTAATCCACTTTTCTATTACCATGTATAGGGGAGAAAACCGACGCCAAAGCGTGTGCACGTGCGTGTAGTGCATGAGTGTACATGTACATTGTGTGTAGTGCATAAACACAAATAGATTGTCAAACGTCATACAGAATGTGAGACACCCATCCAACAAACCAAAACAGAAAAACAAAAGATTCACAGATTAAAAATTGACACACTGACCTATCTCCCATATTCATGTGACTTTTCATTGTCTATAAAAACTGACAGCAGGTCAGAAACACAAGAAACAAATTCATCAAAGATCTCACACACACACACACACACACACACACACACACACACACACACACACACATATTAATAAACTCAAGAAATATTACAAAAAGAAATGTTGTCGACTTTGATGTGAATTAGTTTCCACAGAATCAAACTGATATTTACGACCAAATACAGTCTAATAATTAATCCCTCTTGATTTCAATCTGCAGTCAGTAAAAACAAACATTGGCTACAGGAATAAGAAGATGAAAATACATCAACATGAGGAATTTAAGACGTTTTAAAAGATCACATCTATATGTAGATATAAATATGAGTCAGGATGTAAGAACATGAATCCACAGCACAAACAGAAACACAATGACGTGTTCAACCAAATGATGGTGGAAACCAGGCTGGTTTCTATGCAGAGGAGCTGATGAGGGAAGTGGGAACAGGTGTGTAGGAAGGAGGGGACACAGGTGGATCTGGGAGGAGAGTCAGGTGACTGAAGGGATGGAAGTCTGAGGACATCTGGTGGACAGATGGAGAATAGCAGGAGACAGACAAACGTCACTGGATCCTGACTATGTCTGTCCTGGATGAGCAGTATCAAAGCTGGTTATCAGCTGGTTCTGTGAAGCCTGGGTTTCCAGAGTGTGTTCATGTGAAAAAAGCAGAGTTGCTCAGTAGAAGTGACACTAACAGAACCATGAATGAAGTATCTAATGTAATATAAGATTAAAGGGAGATACCTGCACAAATGTGCTTAGAACATGAGCAAAACCATTTCTGCCAGGTGAACTGTAAATGATATGATCACATGTTATTACTCTCCAGCACCATTAGAACCATTTCTGAGTGCTTTCTGAAGTGTGTTTGAAGTGTGTGTGAAGACCCATGACCTCTGGTGGACACTCAGCTTCTGACACTTGCCCCAAAATTCTTTGTTGATCATCAGATTTCATGATACTATTCACACAGTCAAGGCAGCAAAGCAACAAAACATCTGTGAACCTCCACCATGTTTGACTGTGGGGACTATGTTCTTTTCTTTGAAGGCCTCATTTCTTTTTCTGTAAACAGTGTCTTGATGTCCTTTACTAAAAAGCTCTACTTTCGTCTTATCTGTCCACATTCTCCCAGAAGGATTGTGGTTTCGTAACATAAGTTCTGGCAAACTCGAATCTTGCTTTTTTATGTCTTTGTGTCAGCAGTGGATTCCTCCTCCGTCTCCTACCATAGTGTCCCTTTTCATTCAGATGGTGACGGATAGTGCGAGGTGACACATCCAGGGAGGTTAGCTACAGAGCCATGAGCTGTAAACCTCTTGATGATATTACACACAATGGACTTTTAGCCTTGAGATTGTCCATGTTTTTCCACGTCTTTCTTTTCTCAATGCTCAGTGTGACACACAACACAAAGGTTGAGTCAACTTTGCTCCATTTTAACTGGATTGTTGTGTTGTTACTGTGTTGTCCACACCTGTTACTTGCAACAGGTGTGTCTACATACAAATTCTGACAGAATTGCCAGGGTGCTGATATTTTTGGCCATGACTGTAGATGAAAATGGTTTTCAGTGCTTTACTTCCTCTTTAAATGTAGTAGCCATGGCGACAGTCAGGCATCATCTGCATCTGATGAAGCATGAAAACAGATGGTTTCAGGACTAAAGATAAAAAGTAAAACTAGTTCCAGAGTATTAAGTTGTAGAGAACATTTTTGGAAACCTAATATCTATAAATTGCTGAAATTACAATGTCAGTGTAACAATAGTTTGAACTTCAAAATATTTTTAAATGTCTGAAGAAAGTGTGATGAAATAAACAGTTTCTGCTTAAGGAGACAAAAGTACAGTTGACAGCAGTCTGCATGTTTCCAGCATTGAACGTTGGATTAAAACCTCAGACTATAGAGAGACATGACTCTTTGATGCTGAAACAGTTCTGGAAAGTCATTGTCACATTTTGTCAGCTGATGTGAAAGTGACCATGAACATAATGTCACATATTTCCTGAAGGTTTAGATTTTATATTTGAAAATAATCTATGCTGTCTTTAAGTCTTTATTAGAATTATGTTAATTTGAATGAAAAAGATAAGAAGCTAATCAATAAATCAGAAAAATATTTTTCTTTTTTAAGATTAAAAGGCAAAAAAAATAAAAAAAATAAACTAAAAGTCAAATCATCATCTATGACACATTTTTAAGAGGGTTTTTCTCACCATCAACAAAACCCTAAAAACTCATCAATCCACTGATAATCAGTTTATAAAGTCCCTGTTGGAGTCAGTGTGATCATTTCCATAGAGCCACTTTGCATCAGCAGCACCATGCTCCAGTGCTTTGGGAGAGTTTATAGTCCTGAGAGTTGAACACTGGATGACTGACAGCTGTCCTTCATGACAACAGAAGACACAGAAATCCTCCTCATCAAAAACATGACTCTGATCTCCGTCCTCATCTGGACTCTCCTCTGCTGCTGCTTCACAGGTAAAGTCCAGAGAATCCAACTCCTCTCCTCTATCAACATCCGTCCCTCTGAAATGAAGCCCACAAAACCATGATGCTGCTTTCTGTTTGTGTCTCTGTGTCCTCAGAGTCCAGAGGTCAGGTCACAGTGACTCAGCCTGGAGCAGTGAGCTCTGCTCTGGGAGGAACCACAACCATCAGATGTAAAACCAGTCAGGATGTTTATTATAGCAGCCCATATCATCGTTTAGCCTGGTACCAACAGAAAGATGGAGAACGTCCTAAGCTCCTTATTTATTATGCCACCAATCGAGCATCAGGGATTCCAGATCGTTTTTCAGGCAGTGGATCAAACTCTGACTTCACTCTGACCATCAGTGGAGTCCAGACTGAAGATGCAGCAGTTTACTACTGTCAGAGTCTCCATAGCATCAACAGTCAAGCTGTGTTCACACAGTGAAAAAGCATCGTACAAAAACCTCCCTCAGTCAGACTGAACAGAAACTGAACTGATGCTGCAGCTGGAAGCTACTGCAGAGACTGATACAGTTCACTGAATGTACACAAACACCAGTTGATCGAGATCGAGATCGAGATCATTCACAGTATCTGTTATGCTGAACATCAGTGTGTAACATCTTTACAAAGACTCATTTGTTGGCTCATTTCATTAATTAGTAAACGCTGCAAAAACAGTAATTCATAAACATAACAAACCTGTACCATTGAACTAGAAAAGGCAATTTCCAAGGAAATTACGTGGGAGAGCTGTTAAGTTGCCCGGTAGAGGCCGACTGCTCAGAAGCTGCAGAGAGCGGAGGCTTGCGCACTTTCAAAACCACAAACGCTGAAGAGAGATAACTACAAACAAAAGGAGAAAGAAAGAACTACTACTCTCCTTTCAGCTTATCCCGTGAGTTCAGTGTCGCCACAACAGATCATTGTCCGCATGTTGATTTGGCACAGTTTTTAAGCCAGATCCCCTTCCTGACGCAACCCTCCACAATTGGACTTGGACCAGTACTTTACAGCTGAGGAGGGGAATGGGCTGTTAGGGGTTTAGTGTCTTGCCCAGGGACACTTTGACATATAGCCAGGGCCAGGTATCAAACCACTGACCCTGTGGTCCGTGGGAGACTGCCTTTACCAACTGAGCTATAGCCCCTCCTAAAAGGAGAAAGAAAGAAGATGACAGTAAAAAGAAAAAACTAAAGTCCAGGAAAAGTTGAATTCAGAAAAGAAAAGAAAAAAGTAGAAAGTAACAATGGAGAAGGTAAATAAGTAAAAAAAAATTAAAATTGAAAGTGAAAAGAAAGGCAGAAGCAAAGTAAAAAGTAAAAATTAACAGTGTAAAGAAAAAATGAAGAAATATAAAAGTAACAAGTTGAAAGAACAAAAGTTAAAAGAGGTAGGAAAAAAAACTAGGGAAAAGGTCAATATTCAAAGTTAAAAGAAACAAAGAAAAAAGCAAAGTAAAAAAGTTGCTATGAAAAGTATAAAGAAAAAAGGAAGAAGTAACTATTTAGAAATGAAGGGACCATTTTAATACTGAAAAACTGAAAAAAAGTGGAAAAGAGCTTTTAATTTGAAAGTGTGTTTCCTCACACGATATGAAAAAGTCTTAGTCTTATCGAAAAAATTAAAAAACTGTGAGCGGCAAAAGGCTTCAATGAACACACTGATGTACTTTATTTGAAGATATTCCATAAAATGAAGGCGTGGTGGCGATTTTAAAACAGCCCCCCGTTTGTGATTTGAGGAGAATTTCAGAACCTCTGTTATAATGGGCTCCAATGGGAGTTTCAGACGGCACTCTCTCTGCTTCTGGACACTTGGAGAAAGAACCGTCAGTCCTGTGACTATGAGAGTTACATTTACTGAAAAATACCTACATTCTGATGTATAGTTTGTTAGTTCTGTCACATTAAAGTTGACTGAAGGAAAGAAGGGAAAGAAGGAAAAAAGTTGCTAAAAGTGGAAGCTGAAAAGTTAAAGTGTGTGTGATGTCACCCACTCTAGCTGCTCCAACCTTCTGCAATACACACTAATGGAAAAGTTGCCTAAAACTAAAACTGTGATTATTCAAAAAGTATAAAAGATAAGAAGAAGCTGATCAACACAGAAAAAGTTGAAAGGGACTAGACCTGTATAAACTTTAAATGAAGTTTCTTTGCCAAGGTATGACGATACAAGAAGCAGATCAAAAGAGGCAAGTTGAAGGGAAGTTTTAAGTGGCTTCCATTCATTTTCTATTGGAAGAAAAGTTAATAAAAGTGAAATATAATAAAAAAGTATAAAAGTTATTAATGAGAAAAGTAAAAGCCCACCAGTTATAAAAGAGGCCTACGTTTAGGAAGACGAACGGTGAGGTGAAGGTAGAGCTGAAGTGGTGGTAGGAAAACAAGTGACCGAAAAATGGCGAAATAAAAATAATAATAATAAAGATAAAGGATCTCATAAGTGTGAGAGCTGTGTTACACTAATAATCACAAAATTACCATTTGCCACAAACCTAAATTCAGGAGTAAAGGCATCTAAATAAACTAATCATCACAGTGCAAGTGTAGCCGGTAGCTAAACTGAAACCTCTTCTCTTAGTGGAAGAAAACCTGTGTTGTGTTTGAGTGACACTACATGGACACTTATTAATTCTATGATTTAACAATGATACATTAAATTGCAGAAGACATCAGCTGTGGAAGCAGGTGAATGTTGGTATGACTCAAAGCCTGGAGAGAGTCTTACAGAAACGACTGAGGTGGAAAGTTTTGTTCTTCTGGTGAAGTTGATGTTTGGTCTGTTGTTGGTGGTAGTTTCAGCTGTAGCCAATTAAGACCATATATAAGGCACCTGTTGTGTTCGAGCCTCTTTGTGTGAAGACTGACGGTGTAAAGACCAGAGAATCTACCTGCACGAGTCCACCGAGCCAGGACATTAAAACACACTTTATTTCTAACTTCTCTTTACATCTTCTGTCTCTTCATTTAGCTTCACATTAACCCTTTCTACTCCAGAAAGCCTTTTTCATTGTTTTGCCATGTGTTTTCATCAGATCCCTGTTTTCCTCCGCAGACCACGTTTCTCACCTGTGCACTCTCACCCGGGCCACTTTGTCACCAGCCTCTTTTCTCTTGCCCTGTGAAAAAGCCAGTCTGCAGTGAACAAGGCCGACTTCATTCCAGCTTTTGCTACACATTCAATTGTTCAGCTGCTTACTGCTGCTGCACTTACAGAAACCTGGTTCATGCCACAGAACACGGCCCCCCCAGCTGCACTCCACTAATTCCTCCCTCTCTCACACTCCTCGCTCATCAGGTCGGGGGGGTGGAACTGGATTTTTCGTTGCTGACTCCTGGAAGTTTTCGCAGACGGCTCCCGTCAACAATCTGTCATCTCTGGAATATCAAGCCATTGGGATCATTGCACCGATTACAGTCCATGTGATTGTGACAGATCGACCACCGGGCCAGATGGGGAACCTCTGTGATGAGCTTGACATGCTGCTGTCCCACTTCCAAGAAAACGATACTCCTCTCACCTTGGGAGACCTGAACATCCACTTGTACAAACCTCAGGTGTCTGTGACTTGTTTGCTCTTCTAAACACATTTGACCTGAGACTGGTGTCCAGTCCTGTGACCCACAAAGTTGGCAACAACCTGGACCTCATTCTCACCCGGAACTGCAACAAATACAATATCTTGGTCACTGCTCTGCATTTATCTGATCACTTCTTCCAGAAAGCTGTTCTCCACTTTCAAATCACTCATCTACCCATCTCCACCTCCTCCATCCACCTCTCTCACTGCCGAAAACTTCGCTGAATTCTTTACTAATAAGGTGGCAGCCATCAGCTCACAGTTCTCTCCTCCAGATGATGACATCCTGCTAACTTCTTCCAACACTGCATGGTTCTCCTCATTTCCACCCTCCTCCTCTCCAACCATCCAACCAACTGCTCTCTGGATCCGATGCCAGCTATTAAAAAAAAATCATCAATACATCTCTCACAACAGGCACTTTTCAGACCTCATTCAAGCAGGTCCACTGCTTAAGAAGCCTTCTCTTGGCTCCTCCCTTTTGGAGAATTACCAACCTGTGTCTGTTCTTTATTTCTGGCAATGAAACGAGCAGTCTTAAATCAACTCTCAGACTGAACCATCAGATCGTCTTTTCCACACTCTCTGACTTGGGCATCTCTGAATCAGCTCTAGCCTGGCTTTGGTCCTACCTATCGGTACAAACCTTCAAGATATCCTCCGCATGTTTCTCACTCTCATAGCCTCTCTACCAATGTGCCACCGGGCTCAGTTCTTGGTTGTCTTATTTTTTCTGTCTATACTGTAAAAAGCTGGGTTGTGTTATTCGCTCACATGGCTTTTCCCATCACTGCTATGCTGACGACACACAGCTCTTCCTGTCCTTTCCACTGGATGACTCCCCTCTCTCAGACATCTCAGCCTGGATGAGCGCGAGATATCTTCAGCTCAGTCTCACCAAGACCGAAATCCTTGTCTTCCCAGCCAGACCTTCAACATTAAATCAGCATCAACATTGGAGTTGCAGTGATTGTTCCCACTAAGTCGGCCAGAAATCTGGGGGTCATCATCGACGACCAACTGAGCTTTAAGGACCACATCTCCTCAGTCTCTAGAGTAGCAGATTTGCTCTTTACAACATCAGAAAGATCAGACTCTACCTCACGAGATATGACCAGAGCCTGTACAATGAGTCGGGTTGTATATTTCATCTTGATTACTGCAACACTTTGTTGATGGGGTTACCGGTATCCACAATCAAACTCTTGCAGAGGATCCAAAATGCAGCAGCTCACCTCATTTTTAATCAGCCGAAAAGGACCCATGTCACACCACTCTTTAGATATCTACACTGGCTTCCTGTAGCTGCTTGCATCAGGTTCAAAGCTCAGTCTCTCGCTCACAGGGTGGTTAACTCAACAGCTCCTGCTTACCTCAACTCACTCATTCAGGTCTACAATCCTTCCCGTTCGCTGCAGTCTGCCAACGAACAACGTCTGGTGGTACCAGCACCATACAGAAGCCACCAAGCAAAACTCCCACGATGGTGGAACGAGCTACCAAACTCTGCACGCTCAGCAGACTCACTCCCAATATTCAAAACGCTGCTGAAAACAGATTTCTTCTGCATCTTCCTATGCACTTAAATGTATTAATATTATCCTTATTGCTTTTTCTCGCACTTACATCTCAGGAAATGTAAACAATTTCCTGATAGGACTTTGCTTTGATATTTTTCTCCTTGACTTAGATTCTTGCTGCCTTGTACCTCACTTGTAAGTCGCTTTGGATAAAAGCATCTGACAACTGACTAAATGTAGTGTAAATATAAAAAACACTTATTTAAGTTGGACTAAGTACTGTGACATTTTCCTACAGTCTGATTTACTAGATAAAACCATGTGAACCATTTGCTTTAAAAAAACAAGTAATTTTAAAAAGTCATGAATGAAAGATGTTCAGAATGTTACTTTGGTCACATATTCTTCTGTCTTTGTTTGTTAACCACGTCCTTCGTCAAATGAAATTTATGATTGTTCATTCTATTATAACAATACTGCACTACAGCACTAAGGGAAGCTCTTCAAATGGATAGACCCCAACTCAACTCCGTCCATCATCCTCATCTCTATCTTTCTGTGCTGTGCACAGCAGTGAAGGACTCATATGTACGAATGCTGTTCATTGACTTCAGCTCAGCATTCAACACACATTTCCCCCCATCCTGACCATGTTCTACAGAGGGACCATGGAGAGCATCCTGAGCAGCTGCATCACTGCCTGGTTTTTTGAACTGCACCGTCTCAGATCTCAAGACCCTACAGAGGATAGTGAGGACAGCTGAGAAGATCATCAGAGTCTCTCTCCCCTCTATTATGCACATTTACACCACACGCTGCATCCGCAAAGCCAACAGCATTGTGGACAACCCCACACACCCGTCACACACACTTCTCACACTCCTGCCATCAGGAAAGAGGGTCCGAATCATTCGGGCCGCCACATCCAGACTGTGCAACAGTCACACTCGTACAATTTGAACTTAACACACACTCATCACTTATTACTCCTCTGAATTCATTCCACCATCATTTATTTATTTATTATTCTATACTTAACCGCACTACACTGTTTACCTGCTGTGTCTTGCACATTCCACTACATTGCACTGTTTACATGCTGCTTTTTGCACCTTTAGCACACTTGACTGTACTGTATAATCGAAGTATACAATAGGTTTACTGCTCGGCACTGTCTTAGGTTTTGTGTCCTGTCCTGTGTTATTTTGTGTCGTCTGTCTACACTGTCTGTCTGTACTGTTTATCGTCTGCACTGTTTGCACTAGGTTGCACTCGATGCACGTTACATAGTTTGTGTTGTTTCTTAGCACCTTTGTTCTGGAGGAACGTTATCTGGTTTCCACTGTGTACAACTGTGTATAGTAGAAATGACAATAAAAGCCACTTGACTTGACTTGACAGTGGTTCTTGTGTCAATTAGCCAGAAGTATCCAGTGCTCAGATCCGTCCCACCATGGTGTGAAATGTTCTTTATGTCAGGTCTAAGCACCTAGTACATTTAAAAATAACATACAAGGAAAGAAAAACAAAGGCGTTATTCAGTTTTACTCATGAGGAGAGCAAGCATAGATGCAAGACAGTAACATCTCCTACTCGCTCTGAAATGCATCTATGTTGCTGCCTCTCTTTTATTCAGTTTAGGGAGGTTTCCTGTTACATTCCTTTCTAAAGGCAGAGGGATCACACAGCATTGCACCAAGATAACACTTTGAAATTAAAACAGAGTTCAATGTCGTGTCTGCAGGTGGATGTGGTTTTTTATCTAGCAACTCCTCTCAGAGAGGTTTCCGAAAGGTCCGTGGGATGGGCCTCCTGTTTTTTTCATAAAGCAGAAATGTTAGTTAGACACAAACATGCACATACTGTTTCTTAAACAAAGAATATATAAAACTTAAGTTGGCTATAAAGAGAATACAGAAAATGAGATAACTTGTATATTTATTCCAACACTTTACAAAATCTACAGCAATGCAATTTTAAAAAATGTAAGACTCCCTCTGTCCTTAGCACATCCAGCAGAGGGTGCTCCAAGGACAGAAAAGGGTCAGGGGTCACTGGGTTCATGAATTTTATTCTACCTCATTGTGTAGCATAAGTTGACTCAAAAACAATAAGTGAAGGGGTTTGTTCACCCTGCACTTAACTCTAACTTGTTGAAAACTAGTAAAAAGTGCATATTTTTTATAACTGAGTAAAATTGACTAAAAATGGAAAATAGAAGAATAGATGTTATAATAACTTTAATAAACTTTTAACGATATTTCTCACCAAAACAAATGTATTAGTGTACTGATGCAGGTTTTTATTACAGGTTCAATTATTTATAGATTAATTTGTCGTGTCCAGAAGGACCCTAATAAAAATGTAATTATTGTTATAGTTATAGAGTTTACTACACTGTAACATGAACTCCTATTTTATTTAGTACATCATTTCAAAGCCATCAAGTTGACTTCAAGTATGACTGAACATAATGGAACTATTAAGATGGAAATATTATTTACAACAGCCATAAAAAGACCTAATTTAAATATGTTTCATTGAACTGAAACAATAAAAACATAAAATGTTATTATGTTGTTAAATGCAATTTAATAGTAAAAGAGAGAAAAACACAGAGAGACAGCAAAGTGAAACCAGTAGCAGAGTCCTAGTAAGTCAGGTCAGAACTGGAAACACTGGTCTCTCCTCAGTGTCTCTGACTTGTGAGGCCAGACAGGGCTCCCAGACTCTGGTTTCAGAATCCACCTTCCCCCACTGGTCTGCAGGGAGCCTCAGGGTGCTGCTCCATCTGCAGAGGCCGTCCATCTCCAGCACCACTGTGCTCCTGCTCTCCTCTCAGCTGATGCTGCTCTTCACTGGCCCAGTCAGGGTGGGAAGGACTCGACCCACTGCACAGAAAGAGAACAAAGTGTAGAAACACTGCAGGTTTAGATGAAGATGGTCTGAAGATTTTCACTTCTTCTTTAACCTTAGTAACCATAGCAACAGATTGGCATCACTGATGAACCATGAAAACAGACGGTTTCAGGACTAAAGCTAAAACGTCAAGTGTCATTTTGTTCCACAGATGTGTCACCATTTAATCCTTCAAATTACTTATTGTTAGCTTTAAAAAAGAAAATATCACTGGGTCTAACTAATGGATTGATGGATGAATGCAGCATAATGTGCGAAAAAATAAAAATCTATAGGAAAAATGTAGATATTAAAAAAACTAAATGTCACACACATTTTTTATCACACTTATTTTGGGAAAAGTGTGATAAACTACAATCACTGCAACGGTCTTAGAGATTAACATGGCCTCCGTGGCAGATGTGTTTGCTCACTCCGCGCTCGAATGTCGGCTTTTCCTCAAGAACTGCACTACCTCACCTTTATTGCCTTCGCTCTTATTTATCATGACTGACTATGAATCAAATAAACAACAATCAACAACAAAAAAAAGTGTAAAAGAAAAGTCAGTTGCTGTAAAAGTGGCCATACACATAATGTCACTAATTTCCTGAATGTTTATATTTTACCTTTACATATACAATATATTAATTTCCAAACTAATCCCTGTTTATATATTTGAAGACAAAAGAAAAGATTTTGAAATAAATGTCTAGAAAAAAGTTACAAACAAACTGAACCACTGATAATCAGCCGGATCAGATTGATCCAAGTCCCTGTTGGAGTCAGTGTGATCATTTCCATAGAGCCACTTTGCATCAGCAGCACCATGCTCCAGTGCTCTGGGAGAGTTTATAGTCCTGAGAGTTGAACACTGGATGACTGACAGCTGTCCTTCATGACAACAGAAGACACAGAAATCCTCCTCATCAAAAACATGACTCTGATCTCCGTCCTCATCTGGACTCTCCTCTGCTGCTGCTTCACAGGTAAAGTCCAGAGAATCCAACTCCTCTCCTCTATCAACATCCGTCCCTCTGAAATGAAGCCCACAAAACCATGATGCTGCTTTCTGTTTTTGTCTCTGTGTCCTCAGAGTCCAGAGGTCAGGTCACAGTGACTCAGCCTGGAGCAGTGAGCTCTGCTCTGGGAGGAACCGTCAACATCAACTGTAAAACCAGTCAGAATGTTCATGTTTGGAGCAACTATCATCTTTTAGCCTGGTACCAACAGAAAGATGGAGAACGTCCTAAACTGCTCATTTACTTTGCCACCACTCGAGCATCAGGGATTCCAGATCGTTTTTCAGGCAGTGGATCAAACTCTGACTTCACTCTGACCATCAGTGGAGTCCAGACTGAAGATGCAGCAGTTTACTACTGTCAGAGTTATCACTGGTTGAACAGTCAAAATGTGTTCACACAGTGAAAAAGCATCGTACAAAAACCTCCCTCAGTCAGACTGAACAGAAACTGAACTGATGCTGCAGCTGGAAGCTACTGCAGAGACTGATACAGTTCACTGAGGACACAAACACACACACACAAACACTAAATAATTTCTCTATCACAGCTTCTAATCGTCTATTCAAACCAAAAAAATCATCATAATTCTATATTCTCAAAAAGCCAAAATGGCTGTTTAAGTGTCTCAGCTTTAAACGTTTTCAGCTAAATATAACTGAACAAAACCATGAAGACAAAGATCAGCATCAGAACCCTTGATGAGTGAAGACAGTCCAAAGATAAACATCACATCCCTGAAATCCTACAAAACTTCATCTTTGTTAACATATGAACTAAATTCAGAATCAGTTTGTATCATGAAAAGTCAAAGATCAGTGACTTCATTTGTTAATATAAATAACTAAAAATCACTGTAACAAACTGTACAATCACACATTTTCTCTAATGTTTGACTGGAAAACTAAAATATAAACAGATTCAAAGATCATTTGGAAACAGCTGTAAACAAAACTATGTGTCCACATTGTCCATCTACTTGTTGTGTAGTGTGACGTCCTCTGACCTCTGTGCTTTAACTTGTTTGCTCTTCTTTCACAGTTACATGTAACTGGTGGTGTTTGTCTCAAAGGCAAAGAAAGTAAAAGACGCTGAAAACACACTTGAAGAATTTCTAGACAGAACATAAAGTGTGAAATAAGAGACGTGTGTAAGTCAGTTAAAAACTCCTAAAGGATCCACATTAAAGGCCTGGAGAGAGTCTTACAGAAAGGACTGAGGTGGAAACTTTGCTTTTGGTTGAAAGCACTGCTGCACTGATGGGAAACCCCCTGATCCACTGAGGACAGTTCCAGCTGAGTGACTGTGTGTGTTTGCATATGTGTCCTGCCTCTGTCTCCCAGCTGTTAAGAGACCAGTGTTGATCAGGGTCTGTCCAGGCCTTTCAGAGCCACTGACACGCCGGCAGCACAATGATGATGTCTCTGAGTCTACTGCTGTCCACCCTGGGGCTCCTTGTTCAGGGTGAGACTCTCTTGTGAAAACTTTGCTTCAGGATGAAACCAGGTTCACGACAATGATGTTCTGCTCTGATGGAGAAACACTGAAATTAGCAGCATTGACCTTCTTCCATCTATTGTCCATGTTAAACAAATGATCCTCCTCTGTTTGGATGCTGATCATCTTTGTCCAAGCTGGATTTGTCTCAATAACCCTTCTCCTCTTTTTCACGGTTTCCAGGTTCATCAGGACAAATCACCCTGACTCAGTCTCCTGGATCTCAGTCTGTTGCTCCAGGACAGTCTGTCTCCATCAGATGTAAATCCAGTTCAAGTGTTAGTAATGATTTGCAGTGGTACCTTCAGAAACCTGGAGAAGCTCCTAAACTGCTCATCTACAATGCTCAGTCACGTCAGTCTGGAGTTTCTGATCGTTTCAGTGGAAGTTATTCTGGAACTGACTTCACTCTGTCCATCAGTGCAGTTCAGAATGAAGATGCAGGAGTTTATTACTGTCAGCAGGATTCCAGCTTCCCGTTCACACAGTGAAACAACGTCGTACAAAAACCTCCCTCAGCTAAAGAGGAACTGATGTCTGCAGCTGACAGAGAGAAATAGAAACAAATTGACAAAGTCTGACTGACATTGATATTTTATGTAACATATTATTGTGATATAGAATTCATAGAACTATAAGTTATACTGTAATTATAATTTTTTTGGATTATTTGACCTTTTTGTTGGTATTTTAAAGGTTAATTACATTCAAAGTAGATACATTCATTAAGATGGAAATTTAGGACAAAACTAGTTTCTTTTGATTTGAAAAAGAATACAATTTTTCATTTAATTTAAAATCACATTTTTTAATTTGCTTGTTTCATACACAGTTTAATGACAGTTTTATTCTGAACCTGAACACGTGACATGTATCCAGATATCTTGTATTTATAAGAACACATGTAATCAGTCAACACTGATGTGTGTAATGAAGCAGGTCACAGGTTCACTTAATCTGGGAATTATAGATTTGTCGTGTGCAGAAGGACCCTGATATAAATGTTATAGAGTTTACTACACTCTAACATGAACTTCATGCTTTATTTTGTACATAATTTCCAAGTAATCAAGTTGACTTCAGTATGACTGGACCTAATGGAACTATTAAGATTTGGTCTCTCTCTATGAGACTCAAGTCTGTGAGTCCCCGTTTGGCCTCACAGGTCACAGAGTTCACCCTCCACCAATGGTCTGCACAATTAATCTCATCCAGTAATAAACATTATAAGTCACAAAGAAATGACGATCACGTATGAATTTAGTCAGATTCAAATTTGGCAGAATTCAAAATTTCTTTGGTTACGTTAAATAATTTTTCAGTCACCTTCAAAATACATCAAATTACACATTTAAATGCGAAAAACATAAATGTTGCTGCTGTTTGTTGCAGTTTAAGCTGTTCACATTTTACAAATTTACTGAAATATATTAAAAATTAAGTTGCTTTGTAATGAACTTGTTTAAAGACGACAAACAATAAAAGGATTTTAAAGTGACTTTTGTCAGTACAGTGAAAGTTTATATCTACTAGAAATGTTCAGTCAGAGGAAATGTGATCATAACTGATGATATGAAATGTAAAATTTGATCAGAAACTTACTTCCAACATCCAGTCTGGTTCCTCCACCAAAAGTCCACCACAATGATACAAAGTGACTGAGTCGTCGTACAAAAATCTCTGACTGTACAGAGACACAACTCTCTGACTTTGACAAGACTAAAGCTGCAAGTTCTCAAGTTTCTGTGTTAAAAAAATCTGATTATAGATTTATCCTGGTCATAAATCACTTAATGGTTTGCGTCATGTAAATTACGAAACTGTATTTTATGCTTGTAGAAACGTTATTATTATTAGTAACACTATTATTATAAACTGCTGTAAAAAAAATCAGAAAAACATTTTTTTTAAAGATTAAAAGGCAAAAAAAAAAAAAAAAACTAAAAGTCAAAACATCATCTATGACACATTTTTAAGAGGTTTTCTCACCATCAACAAAACCCTAAAAACTCATCAATCCACTGATAATCAGTTTATTAAAGTCCCTGTTGGAGTCAGTGTGATCATTTCCATAGAGCCACTTTGCATCAGCAGCACCATGCTCCAGTGCTCTGGGAGAGTTTATAGTCCTGAGAGTTGAACACTGGATGACTGACAGCTGTCCTTCATGACAACAGAAGACACAGAAATCCTCCTCATCAAAAACATGACTCTGATCTCCGTCCTCATCTGGACTCTCCTCTGCTGCTGCTTCACAGGTAAAGTCCAGAGAATCCAACTCCTCTCCTCTATCAACATCCGTCCCTCTGAAATGAAGCCCACAAAACCATGATGCTGCTTTCTGTTTTTGTCTCTGTGTCCTCAGAGTCCAGAGGTCAGGTCACAGTGACTCAGCCTGGAGCAGTGAGCTCTGCTCTGGGAGGAACCACAACTATCAAATGTAAAACCAGTCAGAATGTTTATGGTGGAAACTATTTGCACTGGTACCAACAGAAAGATGGAGAACGTCCTAAACTGATTATTCGACATACCAGCACTCGAGCATCAGGGATTCCAGATCGTTTTTCAGGCAGTGGATCAAACTCTGACTTCACTCTGACCATCAGTGGAGTCCAGACTGAAGATGCAGCAGTTTACTACTGTCAGAGTCTCCACAGCATCAACAGTCAGTATGTGTTCACACAGTGAAAAAGCATCGTACAAAAACCTCCCTCAGTCAGACTGAACAGAAACTGAACTGATGCTGCAGCTGGAAGCTACTGCAGAGACTGATACAGTTCACTGAATGTACACAAACACCAGTTGATGGTTAAAATCGAGATCATTCACTGTATCTGTTATGCTGAACATCAGTGTGTTACATCTTTACAAAGACTCATTTATACCTTGTTACTTATTCTATTCATTACACAAAATTATGAACATAATAAAATCCATCAGTATCTCTGATATTATATAATTTACATCATAAACAACTTTTTAAAACAGTCTCCTCTGTAATGGGAGCTGCTCCTCCTCGTCCTCCTCCTCCTCATCCTCTTACACGTCCTCATCTTCTCCCTTTGTCTGCAACATTCACCTCCATTTTGTCCAAATCAAAACAACAATGTGACCTATTTCATGAAGCTCCAGCTCTGATTGTTGAGTGAACAAATCAGACATATTGTGTTCACCTGTGAGGACTGGGTTTGGGGAACTGCTAAGTGGGTGTGACACTTCCAAAAGAAACTGAAGTTTGAACTGATGTGCCTGATATAGAGAACTGTGTTTTGCAGAAAGTGGGTTTTAGATGAAAATACCAGGTCAATAGATGACATCTACATGAGTTAGTGCTTTTAATAAATTGGCCACTTTGTCCCAACAATTGCAAAAACCTGTAGCTGCAGAAACCAGTTTGAATGCCATAGTAAATATACAGTTGTATGCAAAAGTTTGGGAACCCTTCTCCATGATTTTCATTTTTAAATATTTGGGTGTTTGGATCAGCAATTTCATTTTGATCTATCAAAGAACACAGTAATATTTCAGTAGTGAGATGAAGTTTATTGGATTAACAGAAAATGTGCAATATGCATCAAAACAAAATTAGACAGGTGCATAAATTTGGGCACCCCAACAGAAAAATCACATCAATATTTATTAGAGCCTCCTTTAGCAGAAATAACAGCCTCTAGACGCTTCCTATAGCCTGTAATGAGTGTCTGGATTCTGGATGAATGTATTTTGGAGTGCGCTGCATAAATGCAGAGTAGATTTTGAGCAGTGTTTTGTGTTGTTGTCTTGTTGTGAAACTTTGTGACTGATTCCTCAATATTATTCTCAAGAATCTGCAAATATTGAGTGGAATCCATGCGGCCCTCAACTTTAACCAGATTCCCAGTACCGCCACTGGCCACACAGGCCCACAGCTAATGGATCCTCGCCCAAATTTTACTGTGGGTAGCAAGTGTTTTTCTTGGAACGCTGTGTTCTTTTGCTGCCATGTATAACACCTCTTGTTATGACCAAATAACTCAATCTTTGTTTCATCAGTCCACAGCACCTTATTCCAAAATGAAGCTGGCTTGTCCAAATGTGTGTTTGCATACATCAAGCGACTCCGTTTGTGGCGTGTGTGCAGAAAAGACTTCTTTCACATCACTCTCTCATACAGCTTCTCCTTGTGCAAAGTGCGCTGAATTGTTGAACGATGCACAGTGACACCATCAGCAGTAAGTTGATGTTGTAGGTCTTTGGAGGTGGTCTGTGGGCTGTTTTGGACTGTTCTCACCATCCTTCACCTTTGCCTCTCCAATATTTTATGTGGCCTGACACTTCTGGCCTTAACAAGAACTGTGGCTGTGGTCTTCCATTTCCTCACTATGTTCCTCACAGTAGACACTGCACTTTTTGTAGCCTTCCCCTAAACTATAATGTTGAACAATCTTTGTTGTTGTACTCAGTGTACTTTTGAAGGATGTTTAAAAGATTGTATGTTGTTTAAACTTTGTCTCATATATATATGTTTTGTCTTGAAGTGTTTGCAGAACTGCTCCAAGGTCAGTTATTGTCTAACAGCAGACCATCCCACACTGTAGTGACCCAGAGTCACTTCATGCTCACAGGTGCTTATCAAAGTGCTAAAAAGGGAAAAGGTTTCCAGAAAAGGAGAAAAGGGCTGAGAGCAGTAGCCTGAGGGTGGAGAATGTTCTGTCCAGCAACAGAAGGTTAGAAAACTAATGTGTGATGTATGAAGTTTAAAACTGCATAAGATGGAGACTTGAAACTCTGTTGATGAACTTCTCTCTTGCAAGATAATCAAACCCTAAAAGACATCTTGGATATTGAAGCTTCTTTACTAATTACACTTAAGGTGTCTGAGACCAGATATTGTCATATTTGCCATGACAACTTGGTGTTGTCGGCAGGATCTGTCAGTGGTCACTGGAGGAGCCAGAGTGAACAGTGGTTTGCATGCACCCTGGAAAAGAAAACAAATTCCAGTCTCAACCACCACTAAAAGAATCATTGCAGACAAGGAGAACTCAACACAGCGGCTCCTATAGTGACTGCCGCCAAATTCATGAACTAAAAATTAAAACTGGTCAACATGGATACTGGGTGAGTTGAAAAGAAGTTCCTAAATTATTTTGTTGAGCACAAGTTGCCTTTCTTTGTTGAATTAATCTGAATAATCGAGCGACTCTTAGTCAATTGGACAGTATAAAGGACATTGACAGCTAAGTGTAATTAATCAAGAACTCCTAGTTAGTTGGGGAGTTTAAAGGGCAACAGCCAAGTTGGAAGAAATGGCCAACAAATAAAGCTGGTGTATTGGGACTTTAAAAAAATACCCTCACCCTCACAGAGACGTCTGTGTTGAAACCCGTGCACGGACGGGGGCTTGGACCCCGTAGAGTCCGATTGTTGAGATTATGTCCTCCTCAATCCCAGAAGGACAGACCTGTGCACAATGTCCCCTTTGCCCACATGTGTGGCATCCATCTGCAGCTACTGAACGTCAGCCACATCCAACTCCTCGTCCTTTGCCTCTCCATCGTCCTCCACAACCTCAACCACAACCTGTAAGTTACACATCTGTTTGTCTTTTTTTTTCTCTCACTCTCTTTTTAGCCTTCAGTTTCTTTTCTTGATTTAACTTTTTTCTTCTTCTTCCTCTAATTTTGTTTGGTTATTTTATTAAAGCAACCTCCTCGAGGAAAGCCAAAGTCCTCAATGCAGATTTTCAAACATTTAAGACTTTGTCACCATACTTGGTTTTCATAGACCCAGAGATTGTCCTGAGAAGTCATCGCTAGTGCCAAACTGATGGGAGGAGGAAAAGCTGGTGCCCCGGAGACAGTTGCTGATGACTGACCAAAAGGAGGGAGGTGATGCACACTGACACACACTGCAATGAAGACATGCTCACACACACATACACTGATTGGCAAACTGCAATGAAGAAATGCTTGCTGAGACCTGCACTGATAGTTTACCAGACAAAAGCAATGAAAAACATAAAAAAAACATGGTCACACTTTTTCCTTATCAGAAATCTTTGCAACAACACGTGGTGAAAGAGGTGCAAGCAGAGAGGAGAGGGTTAGGATCAGATGAGCTAGTTATTCTTTCGTGTGTGAATCAACTAAGATTTTAATATTTCACAGTAAAAGGGTTTGAAGCTGTCCTTTTTATAGAGTAGGTCACATATTAATACACCCTGACTTCACAGTGAGCCTTAACGTGACCTGTGATAACCTGTAAATGAAAAACATAAAGCTCTAAAACAAAAAGCCATAGATGGAATTACATCAGTTTTTTGAATTGCTTAAGAAAAGCAGCTGTAATTGTCTCTTGTGCCTATTTACTGATAAAGATGTGTGATATTGATAGTGGAAAGTGAAGATGTTTTTCAGGATTTGCGAGCAGTAAAGAAAAAAACAATCCATCCGAGATCTCTGGAAGTATTAAATCCTCAACCAAATAACTTCTTGGTTGCTGAATTGGATCCTGTATTTTTCTCCTTCCTTATGTATGTGGACTTGTTTGTTTTCTCCTTTAAATTTTTTACCTGGTTGAGATTTGTTTCATTAAGTGAGTTTTTGGGAAGTCCAGGTGTTTTCCATCAGCTGAAATCTAGAAACATTGCATTAACCAGCAGGATCAGCTCTGCTGCAGTACACTGATGATTTTATGATGTGCAGCCTGTCTGAAAAATCAGTCTGTTTACATTATAATTTACCTAATGTAACTTATTGAGGTCATGTGATCACAGCTGATAACTATACAATTCATTCTCATCTCTTTAACCAACAAACTAATGATGAGTTTCTTGGTCTGACGTCATACTGAAAACAATGGATTCAAAATGATCAAGACAGAAAGGTTCCAAATGTATTGTTCCATGGAAAATAACTCTCAGCTTATGATCAAATAATTTGAGCACCATAAGCAAACTCCACATTAGTGTTACCCAGTCCCTATGTTCACTTTGTTAACCAGGGACTGGGCTGTATGACATGTGTTTTGTTACAGGACCATGATGGCAGATAACAACGTTACTTTTCAGCTGAGCTGGATCCTGTAGATGATGGATTATGATGCCTGCAAAGTGTTGGTTATGCTGATCTAACTCTTTTGCTTCCTTATGCAGCTTCTCTCTCTTATCCCAGGAGCAGAAAACTCAACCTTTCTACAGTGAGATCAGTGTTACTTCACATGTCTAATCTAACTGTTAATGGATGTAATGTTCTTAACTCAGTTACAATGTTACTTTTTCCAGATGGTTCTGCATCACACAATCCCACCACTGGAGAGAACCAGTGAGATTTTGCTGTTGTTACATAATGTGATGTTTATCATGTTATTTGGTTTAAGATGCTGAATTTGTGGCTCATAGAAGAAGAACTGAAGACAAACAGTTAGATTTAAGATTTTAAACTTGATTTTTGAGTTGTTCACAAATCTGGAACAATCTGGACAAACAGTTCAAGGCATCTGATAACAATCATATTTTCGTAACATAATAATGTTGCTGCATAGCTTGATATAAATGTCTGTGTGATAACACTGACTTAGTTTCAGCAGGAAACACAAAAGTGGATTCTGTAGCTAAGAAAGCTGCACAACAGGAAGTATCTCAAACACACACACACACACGTGTTTCAGACATTTTATCGTCACTCACTGCTGTACAACAATTTTTTATCCCTAAGAAAATCGGGTGAAAAGAAGAGGTTGCAAATTCCAAAAGTTCCAAAAGTTTTCTTAAATACTGATAAAGCTGACACACAGGTTGAACCATGTGTCCAAAGGGGGGAATGTTATCTGTGTGACATTACTAAAGCCACAGGGAGCAAATCCTCCATCTGTTAAACCATTTGACCATGTGATGATTGATTTCATTGAGTTGATGGCCAATTGAGAGAAGAGATATTGTGTTGTTATGACTGACATGTACTCAAAACTAAATTGGTACGAAGAAGAAAGTCTCCTTGGACTGAAGTTTCTCCGGTTGTTTTAATGAACATGGGGATAAGGAGGAAAAAAATTGTTTGGAAAATCTCCAAATTTGAGAAAATGACATGTTGCAGTATTGCCAGACGTTGACTTCTGCTTTGTCGCAAATACATTAGCAGGTGAATGAAATTCTTTCTATTCCACCTGAAGGATTATTAGGAGGTGGAACAGACCATTCAAATGATACATCACAGCAGTGAAAGACGTGGATACACGCCACCCACTGCAGGAAGGGGACAAAGCCTGTGGACAAAGAGGACGAGTGCAAGTGCCTGCACTTTGAGTCCCCAAGCCGCGAAGAAGGAAAGCAACAGTGAGAACAACACCATGGAGGACAGAATGAGACTCCTTGTGCCATGGCTATGGCTGATTTTGGAGGTGTTGTCTTATCCCATGTGTAAGAGGTCTAATTATACGAGTCACAGAGTGCTATGACTCATCAGATGGCTCTCGTTGATAGAACATCTGCAAAGAATTTAGTTCCTCTTTTACAACCTGATGTTGACCTGTACACAGATTCTAGTGATGAAAATCACTATGTGTAAATATGCTATATACTTTCTAATCTGTGTTTAGCTCTGTAGCCCAGTGATGTCTATGTCACACAAAAACAGTGCCTGAATTTCTAATACAACATTATGAGGATGTATATTTAATGTTAATGAATTTGTGCATCTTGTGTCTCTTGTGATTAAAATGTAATCAAAAGGAGGAAATTGTGATGGAAAATCAAGTCTGATTAAATGATTACATTTTACTCTTAGCATTTTACCTGGTTATAATAGGAACTTGTACTCAGTGTACTTTTGAAGAATGTTTAAAAGATTGTATGTTGTTCAAACTTTGTCTTGTATATATGTTTTGTCTTGAAGTGTTTGCAGAACTGCTCCAAGGTCAGTTATTGTCTAACAGCAGACCATCCCACACTGTAGTGACCCAGAGTCACTTCATGCTCACAGGTGCTTAAAAGGGAAAAGGTTTCCAGAAAAGGAGAAAAGGGCTGAGAGCAGTAGCCTGAGGGTGGAGAATGTTCTGCCCAGCAACAGAAGGTTAGAAAACTAATGTGTGATGTATGAAGTTGAGAACTGCATAGGATGGAGGTTCGAAACTCTGTCGATGAACTTCTCTCTTGCAAGATAATCAAACCCTAAAAGACATCTTGGATATTGAAGCTTCTTTACTAATTACACTTGACACCCACTTTTTGCTACCCACTTATATTTGCACTTAAAAAGCCTGTATTTACAAGAAAATGATTTTTAGACCACACTGCTGACACTGATGGGCTGATAGTGTCTAAATATACGCTCTGGATACTTCACAATTCCATATGTTCCTACCACTGTCACAGTTATTATTAGTCCATTATTGAGCGTTATTGTTATGTTTGTTAAACCAGGTATCCTAAACCCCATAATTCATTTTTAACCTTTTGGACTAAGTTGACTTTAGTTGGACTGGAGCAAATGGATCTACTAACAAAAAAAAACAGGTAAGTCTATTTTGAATATAAAATAAATACAAAAATACATTTACAAAAAATGTTTTAATTGTATTTTAAAAAACAACAAATGCTATTAATGAAACCTGATAGACAAAAACAGAGCAGAGAGAAAGCAGTAGCAGAGCAAAACCCTGGCATAGATCAGGACTGGGAACACTGGTCTTTTGTCAGTGTCTCTGAGACCGGAGTCTGGGAGCCCTGGGTGGCCTCACAGGTGACAGCATGCACCTACTCCCACTGGTCTGCAGGGAGAGTCAGGGTGCTGCTCCAGCTGTAGAAGCCGTCCTTCTCCAGCACTACAAGGCTCCTGCTGTCCTCCCAGTTGACTCTGTTGCATCCATCCATCCTCCAGGACAGAGTCCAGTCTGAGGGGAAGCCCTTGTTGGCCAGACAAATTACTGTGACATTCCCCTGCTGCAGATCCTTGCTGGAGGGGGGAAGCCCTGTCAGGGTGGGAAAGACATCACCTGCAGTAGGAGACACCAATCAGCTTAGAGGACAGCAGCAGACAGTTGGACACCTTTACTGTGTGAGGGTGGATTTGTCCTTGAAGGAGTTTCTGTCAGATGGTTGTTCTGCTCCACCAGTCACTGACTCACACATTGTTTCACTTCCCTTTAAGAAACCTCTCATGCAGATCAGGACAGAAAGAGTCCTCATATGACCTGAGACATGTCAAACTACTACAGCATAAAAAGGACAAAATAAAATGGAGTTTAAAATCAGTCAGGGCCAAAAATAACAGTGTCTGTGTAAAAACTCAGTGAGGTCCTTCATTTGAAATCACTTAGACACTGTTCTGGCTTTAAAGGACACAGAGACGTCTAAAATGTTTCACATCTGACAGCAATAAAAATAATGTATTTCTTTAGTGTCACTGAATTATTTTAAAACAGATACAACTGCAGAGCTAAAGGTTTAAGAAAAAAACAGTTTGATTGTTAAATATTCTGTAGTAAACATTTAACAAATGAAGTAGAAAGCGAAGATTTCTATAAAGGTCACTTTGAATGTCACATGTTTAAAGTTAAAAAATCAGCATAAAAACTGATATTTTTAAAATTATTTAGCTCAGCCCAATAAAACATTATCAGAAATGTTTAGACACAAGAACTGTAACCTTAAGTAATAAATTACATGTAATACTTAAACTTACGTCCAAATTCCAGTTTGGTTCCTCCACCGAACGTGAACCACAGTGATACAAAGTCATTGTGTCGTCGTACAAAAACCAAAATCCAAAATCAGAGAGCCATGTCTCTCTACAGTCACACGGAAAAAGTCACATTGTGAAAAATATATAAACATTTAAATACGTGTCACAGAACACGACAAATTTGTTGCATATGTGAAATTTTTAAAAATAAATCTATTTTAAAATAAAACACAGCAGAGCTGCAGATGGAAAATCAACATTTATTAAAAAGACCTATTCAACGATAAACCTACAAAGCAGGATCTATGACACATTTTCTAAAGGTTTTATCCAAACTGACAAATCCCTGGAAAAACTAAATGATCCAATAATAATCAGCCTGATCAGAATGACTCAAGTCCCTGTTGGAGTAAGTGAGATCATTTCCATAGAGCCACTTTGCATCAGCAGCACCATGCTCCAGTGCTCTGGGAGAGTTTATAGTCCTGAGAGTTGAACACTGGATGACTGACAGCTGTCCTTCATGACAACAGAAGACACAGAAATCCTCCTCATCAAAAACATGACTCTGATCTCCGTCCTCATCTGGACTCTCCTCTGCTGCTGCTTCACAGGTAAAGTCCAGAGAATCCAACTCCTCTCCTCTATCAACATCCGTCCCTCTGAAATGAAGCCCACAAAACCATGATGCTGCTTTCTGTTTTTGTCTCTGTGTCCTCAGAGTCCAGAGGTCAGGTCACAGTGACTCAGCCTGGAGCAGTGAGCTCTGCTCTGGGAGGAACCATAACCATCACATGTAAAACAAGCCAGAATGTTTATACTTGGAGCAGAAACCATGCTTTAGCCTGGTACCAACAGAGAGACGGAGAACGTCCCAAACTACTCTTTTATTACGTTAACAGCCGAGTGCCAGGGACTCCAAGTCGTTTTACAGATGGTGGATCAAACTCTGACTTCACTCTGACCATCAGTGGAGTCCAGACTGAAGATGCAGCAGTTTACTACTGTCAGAGTGCTCACAGCATCAACAGTCAGTATGTGTTCACACAGTGAAAAAGCATCGTACAAAAACCTCCCTCAGTCAGACTGAACAGAAACTGAACTGATGCTGCAGCTGGAAGCTACTGCAGAGACTGATACAGTTCACTGAGGACACAAACACACACACACACACACACACACACTTTTGCAAAACACTAAATAATTTCTCCATCTCCGCTTCTTATCGTCTATTCAAACAAAAAAATCTTAATTGTTCTATATTCTCAAAAAGCCAAAAAGGCTGTTTAAGTGTCTCAGCTTTAAACGTTTTCAGCTAAATATAACTGAACAAAACCATGAAGACAAAGATCAGCATCAGAACCCTTGATGAGTGAAGACAGTCCAAAGATAAACATCACATCCCTGAAATCCTACAAAACTTCATCTTTGTTAACATATGAACTAAATTCAGAATCAGTTTGGATCATAAAAAGTCAAAGATCAGTGACTTCATTTGTTAATATAAATAACTAAAAATCACCGTAACAAACTGTACAATCACACATTTTCTCTAATATTTGACTTGAAAACTAAAATATAAAAGGATTAAAAGATAATTTGAAACAGCTGTAAACAAAACTATGTGTCCACATTGTCCATCTACTTGTTGTGGAGTGTGACGTCCTCTGACCTCTGTGCTTTAACTTGTTTGCTCTTCTTTCACAGTTACATGTAACTGGTGGTGTTTGTCTCAAAGGCAAAGAAAGTAAAAGACACTGAAAACACACTTGAAGAATTTCTAGAGTGTGAAATAAGAGACGTGTGTAAGTCAGTTAAAAACTCCTAAAGGATCCACATTAAAGGCCTGGAGAGATTCTTACAGAAAGGACTGAGGTGGAAACTTTGCTTTTGGTTGAAAGCACTGCTGCACTGATGGGAAACCCCCTGATCCACTGAGGACAGTTCCAGCTGAGTGACTGTGTGTGTTTGCATATGTGTCCTGCCTCTGTCTCCCAGCTGTTAAGAGACCAGTGTTGATCAGGGTCTGTCCAGGCCTTTCAGAGCCACTGACACGCCGGCAGCACAATGATGATGTCTCTGAGTCTACTGCTGTCCACCCTGGGGCTCCTTGTTCAGGGTGAGACTCTCTTGTGAAAACTTTGCTTCAGGATGAAACCAGGTTCAGCACAATGATGTTCTGCTCTGATGGAGAAACACTGAAACCAGCAGCATTGACCTTCTTCCATCTATTGTCCATGTTAAACAAATGATCCTCTTCTGTTTGGATGCTGATCATCTTTGTCCAAGCTGGATTTGTCTCAATAACCCTTCTCCTCTTTTTCATGGTTTCCAGGTTCATCAGGACAAATCACCCTGACTCAGTCTCCTGGATCTCAGTCTGTTGCTCCAGGACAGACTGTCTCCATTAGATGTAAAGCCAGTTCAAGTGTTAGTAATGATTTGCACTGGTACCTTCAGAAACCTGGAGAAGCTCCTAAACTGCTCATCTACAATGCTCAGTCACGTCAGTCTGGAGTTTCTGATCGTTTCACTGGACGTTATTCTGGAACTGACTTCACTCTGTCCATCAGTGGAGTTCAGACTGAAGATGCAGGAGTTTATTACTGTCAGCAGGGTTACAACTCGTTCACACAGTGAAAAAACGTTGTACAAAAACCTCCCTGAGCTGAAGAGGAACTGATCTGACAACAACTGTAATGAAACTAAAACACTAAAGGTTTGTACAGTAACACAGAACATAACAAGTCAAAGCACAAAATCACAGAAACAGATCATTTATTAAAGTACTTCAAATAAAAACTGAGTTTTACCTGCTGTTAAACAGTCACTTGTATTGACTGTTTTCTGTAACAATGAAACGATGAAAAGTGGATTGAAATAATGACAGATCTGTCTTAATGTCTAAAAAGTCGAAAATCATAGTAAATATTTAAATAAGTTTCTTTTAACTCCACACATAATGAGATTTTTTTTTAAATAAAGTTTTTTCCTTTAAGGTTTAGTTTATCATTTATATTCAATGCACTTAAATGAACATATTAAAAAATCGAAATCATGATCTTGTTTAGTCTTTGTTCCCATCAACTGTGACCTTCTTGTCTATTTATACACATATATACAGCACAATACTAATAACTGAGCTCTATATCCACACACACACACACACACACACACAGCTTCATGAAAATTTGTATTGGAATTGTCACGTGTGTGTCAGACACAGGTTTATAGGTTTACAGTTACGTTTGCATCCCCCTACATCCCCCATGTAAGGAGACACAATCTGAACCTAAACCTACAGTAACATAGTAATAATGTACATTCAGCTGCTACAAATGGACTTTTTCCATCAGACGCAACAAAAATGTCCATTCTTCATAAATTATTTAAAAATGAGCTTTAATTATTTCTGATGAAGGAACATTTGTACCAGCTGAATGTGCCGTAAATGAAATGTTGATGAAAAAATTACTTGTTTTTCAATCTCACAATAGGAAAATGCAAACTTTGGCATCCAACTGTAGGACTTATTAAATTTCATTCAGTTGTCATTTTTTAGCATCACTCAGTCAGTATCATCAGTACCATGTGTCCAAGTGTTGATAGGAGTATTAAAACCTGAAAAATGTGTCTTTACATTAAAATTTGATTAAAAACATTTCTATTTAATTTTGTCTGATTAATTGCAATTTAAACATTTGAATCAACTGACATCTCTACTAACGACCAAAGCTCTCAACTTGAGAACCCAAATAAAAGTGGAAGAGTTACAATGTATGAACCTGTAAGGTCCATTGTTTATGTGGGTCTCACAGTTTGAACTAAGTGGAGTTTATCATGAGTGGATCTAATGAAACTATGAGCACAGAAACATGAGTTTATTTTCCATCAACACACATGAAAACTACAGACTGGATGAGCAGGTTTTTATTGGACTGAATCAATCAAAGTTACAACAAGCAACAAAACTAAGAGACAAAGACAGATACGGAGAGAGGGAGCAGAGTGACATCAGTAGCAGAGTCCCTGGAACACATGTCAGGACTGGGGACACTGGTCTCTCCTCAGTGTCTGTCTGACCGGAGTCTGGGAGCCCTGGGTGGCCTCACAGGTCACAGAGCCTGCATTCCTCCACTGGTCTGCAGGGATCCTCAGGGTGCTGCTCCAGCTGTAGCGTCCGTCCTTCTCCAGCACCCCGGGACTCCTGGTCTCCTCCCAGCTGCTGCCGCTGCTGCTGCCGTCCACCTTCCAGGACAGAGTCCAGTCTGAGGGAAAGCCCTTGTTGGCCAGACACATGAGTGAGACCTTGTCCTTCTGCTGCTCCTCGCTGGACGGGGACAGCACGGTCAGGCTGGGACGGACATCACCTACAGTAGGAGACACCAGTCAGTTAGGGGACAGAGAACACACAGTTGGACGCCTTTACTGTGTGAGAGTGGGTTTGGTCCTTGAAGGAGTTTCTGTCAGATGGTTGTTCTGCTCCACCAGTCACTGACTCACACATTGTTTCACTTCCCTTTAAGAAACCTCTCATGCAGATCAGGACAGAGACAAACATCAGACAGTTTGACCTGAAATATGTCCCATAAATCTTAACTCTACATTAGTTTCAAATATGTAGTGGAAACATGGAGACAGAAAAACACCATGTGACAACAATCAAATGTTCTTCATGTGGATTTCAATCCCAATCAAACACATCAAATGATTTCAAATCTACAGCAACAAATAACAAGAAATCCAATAAAGTCATTTTCAAACATCACTAGTTATCGTTACTCTGTTAGAATTTAGTGGAAACAAGTCACATTTAAATATCAGAAAGCAGTTTTCAATGTGGTGGATTAAAGTAGTTTAACTTTGACCCTGACAGGAACATGGAAAGATACGTTTAGTAAAACTGCTCTGAGTTCACCTCCATGATGAAGGTGAGGAATAAAAACACAAATACTGAATCTGTTCCAAAGAAAGCCAGATCATCTCACCTGCTGCAACTATTTAAAACACGACTTCACAAGATTTGATTTAGTATTTGATCAGAAACTTACTTCCAACATCCAGTCTGGTTCCTCCACCGAACGTGTACCACAGTGATACAAAGTGACTGAGTCGTCGTACAAAAACCTCTGACTGTACAGAGACACGACTCTCTGACTTTGTCCAACTCAACTAAAGCAGCAACATCTCAACATGTAACTTTACCATTAAAATCAGATTTACTGGTTTATCCACTGGATTAAAAATTGATATTTATCACAACCAGTTTTTAAATTTCAGTTGCTAAAACAACTTTGTGTCTTAGTACAAAATATTTCCTTAACTACTGTGAAGTAACATGGAAACACAAATATTTGACCTGGAAAACTGAATAGAAGGAGAAAAGCTCCTGAAATATAAGAGTTTTTAAACCTTTGACTTACTTCCAACATCCAGTCTGGTTCCTCCACCGAACGTGTACCACAGTGATACAAAGTGACTGAGTCGTCGTACAAAAACCTCTGACTGTACAGAGACACGGCTCTCTGACTTTGGAACAAACAAACTCAACAAAATGAGTTGTTGGTTGTAAACAGCTGATATGGAAATTGACAATAACTTCAAAATGACTTTAATTTTACATTAATAATTAAAAATTCAGGAAAATGGGAATTAAATGTTTTACTATATATGATAATAAAAAACACACAATTTTTATTGTTTGTAATTATTACAAATAAGACAAAAGATGTTTTCACAAAACTCATAATTATAATAATAAAAAGATAATAAATAGCCAAAATAAATAGAAACTCGACAATCCACTGATAATCAGCCTGATCAGATTGACCCAAGTCAAGTTGGAGTCAGTGTGATCATTTCCATAGAGCCACTTTGCATCAGCAGCACCATGCTCCAGTGCTCTGGGAGAGTTTATAGTCCTGAGAGTTGAACACTGGATGACTGACAGCTGTCCTTCATGACAACAGAAGACACAGAAATCCTCCTCATCAAAAACATGACTCTGATCTCCGTCCTCATCTGGACTCTCCTCTGCTGCTGCTTCACAGGTAAAGTCCAGAGAATCCAACTCCTCTCCTCTATCAACATCCGTCCCTCTGAAATGAAGCCCACAAAACCATGATGCTGCTTTCTGTTTTTGTCTCTGTGTCCTCAGAGTCCAGAGGTCAGGTCACAGTGACTCAGCCTGGAGCAGTGAGCTCTGCTCTGGGAGGAACCACAACCATCAACTGTAAAACCAGTCAGGATGTTTATTACAGCAGCTATCACCGTTTAGCCTGGTACCAACAGAAAGATGGAGAACGTCCTAAGCTTCTAATCTATTGGGCAACTTCTCGAGCATCAGGGATTTCAGATCGTTTTTCAGGCAGTGGATCAAACTTTGACTTCACTCTGACTATCAGTGGAGTCCAGACTGAAGATGCAGCAGTTTACTACTGTCAGAGTTATCACTACATCAACAGTCAGTATGTGTTCACACAGTGAAAAAGCATCGTACAAAAACTTCCCTCAGTCAGACTGAACAGAAACTGAACTGATGCTGCAGCTGGAAGCTACTGCAGAGACTGATACAGTTCACTGAGGACACACACACGCACACGCCCACACACACACACACACACACACACACACACACACACACACACACACACACACACACACAAATCAGTTGATGGTTAAAGTCTATTGTGATAAACATGAATATAAAGCAGCAAAAACATCTTTACAATCATTTCTTTCTCTACTAATAGTATCTTTATAATTACATTTATCATTTAAACCGTGATTATGTTCATATGAGAATATAAAATCATTCGCAGCATAAATTGAACCAGTTACAGGTAACTGGTGGCAAATAAAGTGACAGACAACAGAAACACATTCAAATAACTGATTTCTTTACTAAAATGAATTTCAGATGAGATGTGGAAGTTGGTGAATGTTGCTGTGAAAACTCAATAGGAGAGAGTCTTGCAGAAAGGACTGAGGTGAAAGTTTTTATAGTGGTTCAGAGAAATGGACCCAGATTCTCTGAGTCAGTGGCCCCGCCCACCACTTACCTGTAGGAGGAGAAACAAGGGAAGACAACAGAGGCCAGAGCTCGTCACAGGACCTTTTATGGTGTCAGTCAGTAAATGGAGTCAAACAGTTTTCATCGAGATGTTCAGAGTCCTAGTCCTCTAAGTTCTTGTCAAACTGTGCTAAAGTGGATCATATGTCCATGTCTTCAGATCAGCTGCTGAATGGACTGTGTCTTGAAGATGAAGGAGAAGTTGTAAGTGCAGGATGAAACCAACTCCAGTTCTGCTCACAGATGTTACTACATGGAGATTAGAAGAAGAAATCTGTCCAACTCTAACTGATGGTGACCTCCATGTTTTCTGGCTCTGCCCACATCCAAAACTTCTGCTTTGAGTTTTTCCATCTATTCAATTCAACTTTCAATTCAACTTTATTTATATAGCGCCAATTCACAACAAAGTCATCTCAGGGCACTTTACAGAATAAAGTCAAGATTATAAAGATATATAAAGAGAACCCAACAATTCCCCTGGAGCAAGCCATAGGCAACAGTAGAGAGGAAAAACTCCCTTTAACGGAAGAAACCTCCAGCAGAACCAGGCTCAGGGTGGACGGCCATCTGCCTCGACCGGTTGGGGTGAGTGGAAAGGGGAGAGAGAAAAGAACAGAGCAACAAAAAGCAACAACAAAACATTGGGCAGATTGGTAGGACCAGTAGCTGCACGCTGGAAGACACACAGCTTCAAAGCCGGGGGACACCTGCAGAAAGGGACAGAGAGAGGAGGACAGAGGAGGACAAAGACAACTACGGGAGAGAACACACAGAGTTAATGACATACAGTGGTGACAATTGCGGGATGAGAGGAGAGGAGAGATGGTCAAGAGGAGGAAAGGAGCTCAGTGCATTGGGGGGTGGGTCCCCCAGCAGTCTAAGCCTATGGCAGCATAACTATAACTAACTATATGCTTTATTAAAAAGGAAGGTTTTAAGCCTAGACTTAAAAGTAGAGAGGGTGTCTGCTTCCCGAATCTGAACTGGGAGCTGGTTCCACAAGAGAGGAGCTTGATAGCGAAAGGCTCTACCTCCCATTCTACTTTTGGAAATTCTGGGAACCACAAGTAGGCCTGCATTCTGAGAGCGAAGTGGTCTACTGGGATGATATGGTGCTATGAGGTCTTCTATATATGATGGAGCCTGAACATTCAGAGCTTTATATGTAAGAAGCAGGGTTTTAAATTCTTTTCTAAATTTAATGGGAAGCCAATGGAGAGAAGCTAGTGAAGGTGAAATATGATCTCTCTAGTTCCAGTCAGCACTCTTGCTGCAGCATTTTGGATTAATTGCAGGCTCTTTAGGGAGTTACTGGGGCATCCTGAAAGTAGGGAATTACAGTAGTCCAACCTAGAGGTAACAAATGCATGGACCAGTTTTTCGGCATCACTTTGAG